>NC_140945.1:118689485-119363235 GCF_014529385.1 Adiantum capillus-veneris
TGGCAGCCCGCCCACTTACCTGGGCGACCACATTGGGCTTTATACCCCAACAACCTCCCACTTAAAGTCCAATGTGGTACTTTAAGTGTGAGAGAAGCTACTATACAAGCTAATATACAAGAGATGTAGAGAAGTGATGTACTACC
This sequence comes from Adiantum capillus-veneris, assembly GCF_014529385.1. Taxonomy (NCBI): domain Eukaryota; kingdom Viridiplantae; phylum Streptophyta; class Polypodiopsida; order Polypodiales; family Pteridaceae; genus Adiantum; species Adiantum capillus-veneris. Next base: position 118,689,632 of record NC_140945.1, read on the forward strand.
CTACACCTAACTGCTTGCGAAAATGCGCAAAGCTCTCTGAGGGAAGTCCTTTTGTAAGTAGATCAGCAGGATTTTCTGTGGTGTGAACTTTGACAAGCTGAAGTTGCTTATCCTCGAGCATTTCCCTGATGAAATGATACTTCACATCCACATGATTTGTCTTTGAGTGATAAACTGGATTGCGAGCCAATTGTATAGCACTTTGACTATCACAATATAACACAGGCATCTCTTCTTTGATTCCCAAATCTGTTACTAGTCGATTAAGACAAATTGATTCTTTGCATGCCTTTGATGCTGCAACATATTCAGCCTCTGTAGTAGACTGAGTAACACAATCTTGTAATCTAGAACGCCATGATATTGCTCCACCAGCCAATGTAAAGACATACCCTGACGTAGACCTTCGGTTGTCTAAGTCACCTGCATAATCTGAGTCTGTAAAACCCTTTACACTTAGCTCCTGACTCCCATAGCATATACGCATACTCTTGTAGCTTTCAGGTATCTCAATATTCCTTTCACTACCTCCCAATGTTTCTTGCCTGGGTTTGACATGTATCGACTTACTACTCCCACTTCAAATGCAATGTCTGGGCGAGTAGCAATCATTGCATACATCAAACTACCCACTGCAGACGCATATGGAATCTTATCTATTTCAGCCTGTTCTTCCACAGACACAGAACAATCTTGTTTGCTAAGTTTCACATATGGTGGCAATGGAACACTCAGTGCCTTTCCCTTCTCCATATTGAAACGTTGCAAAACCTTGTCAATATACTCTGTTTGAGGTAACCAAATCAACTTCTTTGATCTGTCTCTCTCAATGCGCATACCAAGTATATGACTTGCCTCACCCATGTCTTTCATGTCAAACGATTTTTCCATCTTTGACTTCAAAGCTGAAATTTCTTCCAAGTGCTTGCCAGCAATCAACATGTCATCCACATACAAAATAAGGATCAGCCAACTACCATCCTTAGCCTTCTTTGTATATAGATAGTGATCAAACTCACTACGTTTGTAGCCTTGAGAAAGCATAAACTTGTGGAATTTATGGTACCATGCCTCGGTGATTGTTTTAAGCCATAAAGACTCTTTAACAACTGGCATACCCAATCTTCCTTGCCTTTCTCAACAAACCCTTCTGGCTGCTGCATGTAAATTTCCACATCTAAATCACCATGCAAGAACGCTGTCTTGACATCCATTTGGTGCAACACCAAATCTAATATGGCAACCAATGCAAGAAAGCATCTCAATGTAGTCATCTTGACCACCGGAGAGAAGACTTCATCAAAGTCAATGCCTTGTTCTTGCTTAAAGCCCTTGGCAACAAGCCTTGCTTTGTACTTTGGCTGACTATCATGGAAGCCCTTGGCAACAAGCCTATGCTTTGGTACTTTGGATGACTATCATGAGCGTGATCTTATACCTGTAAACCCATTTACAGGGTAGAGCCTTTTTTTCCCGTGGTAATTTAACTAGCTTCCATGACTGGTTTTTATGCAGAGCTGTCATCTCTGACTGCATGGCCAATTGCCAATTCCGGAGTCCTTCATTTGCACTGCTTCCTGTAACATGAAGGCTCATTGCAATCAGTCAACATGACATAGTTCATAGATGGAACAAACCTATCAGGAGGTCGCATGACACGTCCAGATCTACGCACAATAGGTGGCTCAGGCTCAGCCACAACCTGTGGTTCCAATCTATCCTGTCTTTGCTCCCTTAAGCCCTGACATTTTGTCTTGCAGGGCAGGTCCATCTTCTGGGAAGACAACTCTTCTAATCTCCTCAACTTTCTCTGGTTTAGAATGATATTTGGCTTCATTAAAGTGAACATCATTGCTGCGGATAACCTTTCTGGATTCGGGATCCCAAAGTCTGTACCCCATCTCACCAGAATTACCATAGCCTAGAAAGATGCACTTTCTACTCTTTGGCTCAAGTTTGTTCCTAAATTCCTTTGGAATTGTGAGTATATGCCTCACAACCAAAGACTCTGAGATGCTTGTATGAGGGCATTTTGCCTGACCAAACCATCTCTGGCAACTGAATCCTTCTGCAAAACCTTGCTAGGAGATCTATTACAAGATGAACAGCTGTTGATACAGCTTCAAACCCAAAACCCATTTGGCAGCTGTGCATTAGACAACATACTTCTGACCTTCTCTTGTATGGTCCTATTCATCCTCTCAGCAACACCATTTTGAGGAGGATTGTAGGAGCAGTAAGTTCATGTTTTATACCTTTGACTCACAAAAGTCCTGAAAGGCCTTTGAAACATACTCTCCACCATTGTCAGTGCGTAAGCATTTAAGCTTCTTGCCACTCTGATTCTCCACAAGTGTCACAAACGTTTTGAAAACACTAAACACTTCATCCTTGTGCTTGGAAAGTAAACCCATACTTTTCCTCGAGTAATCATCTATAAATGTCATAAAGTAAGAAGCTCCCCCTAGAGATAGGTTAGGCATAGGTCCACACAAAATCACTATGAACAAGTGCCAACTGTGTATCTCTCTACTGCTTTAGTATGCTTATGTGGCTGCTGTGTTTGCTTACCATACAGACAATGTTCACAGAATTCAAATCATTAAATGAAAAGCCAGGCAAATAACCCAGAACGAGACAAGATTTCCATTCCCTTCATGGACATCTGTCTTAACCGGCTATGCCAACAAAGAAACGTCGGTTGCTCGTTATACATTGATTACATTTTTAGAGACATTTGATACATAAATCGTGTAAAGTCCTCCAGACTTTACTCGATGTGCTACTGTCATAGAACCCTTGGATATCTTCCACATGTTTCTGTCCAAAAGTGGTGACGTAGCCAGCATCATCAAGTAAACCTGTGCTGATCAAGCTCTTTGTAATTGCGGGAACATGTCCTCACATTCTTCAGCGTGAAAGAAGAGCCATTCTGAAACTTCAATTGAAACATCTCCCACACCTAAGATCTCACATGCTGCCCATTGCCTAGCCGAACATAGATCTTTAGTGTCACATAAGAGGTAAACCACTCCTTGTTTGGAGACACATGAAGTGATGCCCCTGAGTCTATAATCCAGTCACTCAGTGCATTTCCATCAGATGCTGTAAGAAGAGCTGAGTCCATTGTATTCTTAAAGAATAGATGTCTCCTGACACTAGACTGTCATCCTCTGCAACAGTGTTTGTCACATTTATTTTCTTGAATCTTCACTGAGGACTTGTTCTTCTCACCAATGGTCTTCAGCTTTCTCTTTGCCTTTTTTCTGCTTTCCATTCTTTGCAGTCTCTTTTCATGTGACCCTTCTTGCCACAATGGTAGCATTCTATGTCACTCTTGCCTTTAGCACTGCGGGACTTGCTACGAGACTGATTCCTCTTTCCACCTTTGTACTTTTCTTTGTTCCTTCCCCTGACGACTAAGGCTGTTCCTTTGCCTTGTCCATTGTCTTTCTAGGTTTTCTTCAGTAAGTAGACTTCCTTCTACACCTGCGAATGTTCAAACCATCTGGAGGTGCACAATTACTCAAAGCTGTGCGAAAAGTGTCCCAACTTTCCGGCAATGTGATCAACAGGAACATAGCTCTAACAGGTTCATCAAACTTGACACTTTGAGCTGACAACTGACTATAGATTGTGTTGAATTCATTCAGATGATTGGACATAGGTGTCCCTTCTTTTATCTTCAAGTCAACAAGCTTCTTAAGCCAGTATACTTGTGAAGCTGCACTCTGCTTCTCATAAAGATCACTCACCATTAACCATGCTTGATAAGCAGACATCTCGTCTGCTACATTGAAGTAAACCCTTTCTGCCAAAGTCAGCATAATGGTAGAAAGTGCCAATTCATCCATTTCGCTCCATTCATCTTTGTGCATATCTTCTAGTTTTATCCCCTTGAGCTTTATAGGTTTTATCTGCTTCTTTTGTACCAACACGTGCCAAATCTGCTGCTTCCACAATGGGAAATTGGTTCCATCCAGCTTCTGGATATTGTAAAGAGCAGTGTCCTGTGATCCAGCCATAGCTACGCTTCACAGTGGTTTACTTTCCTGGGAAAAATTCGGCAGAGTTTCCCCTGTAAACTGACCTCTGAACCAACATCAACCTGTCAAATGAACCAAGAAAGCTTCAGATTCTGCATAAATTTCGGCAGAGTCTCCTTTGTAAAATGGCTCTGGTGTACTCAAAAAACAGACCGAAAATAGCTCAAAAAACACTGTCTCTCTGACACTGTAAGCTGCGGGTAAACCTGTCCTGCACCTGTACTGTCTCTCACTGTCCTGCCACTGTCCTGTAAGCATAGACTGTGACAATGCCTCAACGGTAGTAAAGCAAAGATGCAATCCCAACTGTCTAACTCACAGTCAATACATCCTAGCTGCCTATCTAAGGGTGCTCGAGGGATCGCTCCAAGACCTGTATCACCGAAAGGATCTCAACATTCGAGAATCCCCCAGCTCAATAAAACCTCACTCGACCCTCAACAAAGGCTGCAGTAAATCTGACAGTACATAGACTTCCCACAAAGTCATACATCCACAAATTTCCCACTATATGCTGTAAACGCTGCGGCGGTTGTTTGCTGCGTGACTCATGGCCAGCAAACCCTCAACAAACATACATCATCTCTGACAATACATCCCATGTGGAAGTACCTGCAATGTTAGGATGAAATCTGGAATATCAAGCAGCAAAAAAAAGCTACCTGATGAACTAGTGGATGTCGCCTACAGTCTGTGTATAGATGCGCCCGTGTCGTATGTGACACGCCTCCAAGAACTGTGAGCCGTCCTTCGATGTGTAGACAACCACAAATCAACACTCTGGGAGTGTCGATATCCTCAGCACCTGCAGTTGTAGGCCGAAAACCCCAAATTTGCAGAGTCGGATCTGCACCCGCCGAGACCACGTAGTCGAAAATGGCCTTCACAGACCTTTGTCGAAGCCGAACGGTGGCCGAGATGACCTCAGAATGAAATTCTGAGAACACCGAGCCCTTCGGGCTCGCCCATAGGATTTTGGGGCCGTGTCTTCGCCTGTCGAATTTCACTCCAATCTGAGCTGGTGACTCTAGCCTCCTGCAGTGCTGCCCCGAGCCTCGATCTGAGCTCTGATACCAGTTGAAGGAGTACGAGCGGAAGTGCGACGCGAGAAAGAGTGCGAGAAGAAGAGCACAACGATATGGTGAACTCGCTCTACTGTAATGTGTAGAGCATAGTGAGTTCTTATTAGGTTTTAACAAAAGAATATGTGTACATACCTGGCGGCCCGCCCACTTACCTGGGCGACCACATTGGGCTTTATACCCCAACATGTGTGTGTGTGTGTGTGTGTGTATGTGTGTGTGTTATAGAGAGAGGAAGAAAAAGTGTAGAGACTGGGGAAGGCAGGAGAAAGAGATAGAGAGAGTCTTTATGTACCCTTATACTAACGGCGCGCGGAGGTGTATATTGCGGTCAAAATATCTTCCACGCGCGTTGTTAGTAATGGGAGTCTCTCACTCTCTCTCTCTCTCGCTCTCTGTAAATATGCTAGGCTATAGAAAGGAGAGAGAGAGAGAGAGAGAGAGAGAGAGAGAGAGAGAGAGAGAGAGAGAGAGAGAGAGGAGAGAGAGAGAGAGGAGAGAGTGAGAGAGAAGAGAGAGAGAGAGAGAGAGAGAGAAGAGAGAGAGAGAGAGAGAGAGAGAGAGAGAGAGAGAGAGAGAGAGAGAGACTTCTTTATTTTTCATACAGTGAAATGGCTAGAACAAAGCCACTGCAAGGAAGCACAGGCAAGGGACTAGGATTAGCAGCTAAGGCAAGTAGCAGATCTCACCCAACCAAAGAAAGACCTGGAAACCAAATAAAATTTTGAAAGGTCCAAGGGTGAAGAAGTTACAGAGCTGCATGGGACTTTTCAAAGAAATTAGCAAGGCACATAAATGTGTAGATTTGTGCATACCAAAGCTGCCCGTTCAGAGGATGGTGAGGTCCATATGTGAAGAAGCTACCTGGGGCACTAAAAGGTGGAAGGTGGTGGCATTGATGGCTCTACAAGGAGCAGCAGAGGACTTCCTACTTGAGTACTTCAGTGACATGACCATTGTAGTAGCCCATGCCCATAGGGTGACTGTAATGGACAAAGATAGCGAGACACTAAAAAGGATAAGGTGGAGGTATTACAAATTGCTGGTCCCCAATGTCTGCAAGGATAAGAAAATGAGGGAAATTTTGCTATACCCCAGAGCTATTGCCACAACTCACAGTTGTAGATGCCACACATGATGTGAATACAAGGGCAAGGGCAGAGATGGTTGCTCGCCAAACGGAGGACATGAGGGAAGCAGAGCTTAAGGAGAAAGCAAAAGTAGCAGTGGAGTCCCAGAGGCAGACAGAATGCAATGTGACCCTGTCCATAGAGGCAAGCAATAAAGAAGCTCTACTTTCAATGAAGGATGGTTTGCTTGCAGAGATACCATTTATAGATGGGGCCAGAAAGCTGACGCTGGAAAAAGTGGACATTAGTTTATTGATGAATCCAGATGCTCAAATCTCAGACACAATTATCTATGCTTGTCTTAAGTAAGTCTTACTATCTTGCTAACTTTGAAAACTCATATCATAGGTGTACTAACTCAGGTATACTCTCTGCAGCTTGATCAAAAGTCAACTTCCAACGCACACCCACAAGGAGGTGTTTCTTCTTGATCCACAAATGTCTGTGATTATTAGACAGAAGAACAGTCCATCTGGCACCTTTGAGAGTTGGTTTCTCCACTGTGCTATGCTGGAATTAACTGTCATCATCTTTCCATATGAGAACAACCATCACTGGAGTCTCATATGCCTTGATGTTGACCAACCAACAATGTGGGTGTTCAATTCAATAAAAGGAACCCACCCTGAAATTAGGCTGTAAGTGTTATGTATCAGAAAGTGTTTCTTATAGATATCCATGTAAATTTGAAGCCTCAAGATAACATCTTGATACTGCTTTGTGCAGTTGTATAAAGAGGTTGTTGCTTGCTTATGGCAAGCTATGTGGAAGGTATGAACTATACAAGGCCCCAATCAAAGATGGTACCTGTCCCAAATCAAACCGATGGAAATTCTTGCGGCTGGAGATGTCTTCTCCATGTAGAATATGTCCTGCAAAGCTACTTTGCATTAAAACCTTTCATGACTAAGTAACTATTTGGCATTGCATTCAGTCAGGTTTGGTTTCTTTATACAAGACTTCTCACCATATGGTCCTTTCAATTTTGCAGAGTGCTTTAAAAAAACCTGTCCCAAATCAAACCGTTGGAAATTCTTGCGCTGGAGAGTCTTCTCATGTAGAATATGTCTGCAAGCTACTTTGCATTAAACCCCTTTCATGACTAAGGTAAACTATTTTGGCATTGCTTCAGTCAGGTTTGGTTCTTCGTATATACAAGACTTCTCACCATATGTCTTTTCATTTGGTAAGTGCTTAAAAACTTCACTATTATTATTTGCAAAGATACCGGGTAAGTCTAATACAACACTTGCTTACTATGTCGAGCCTAGAGACCCGAAGATTGCGGTTGACGACCGCACAATTGATATGACAATACATGACGTGCCACCACGACAAAACCCTGCATAGATACATTGGATCACAATGGGCTGAGGGGTCATATCAATTGAAGATGAAAGAGCGAGGATGAAGAACGGTCAATGATCATATGGAATGGTACTCGTGACAACCAAGAGGAGCTCTATGGAGAGAACAATGAAGGCTAAGTAAGCCAGTGGAGGATTCAAAAGAGCCTAATGGATGAATCCCTGGATGAGGAGAAAGCAGGTCTACGATGGAGGAAAAGGATATCTATGAGCTAAGCATGTTAGGGTGAGCAAAATGATATGTATGAGGCAAGGAATGGATGAGGAAAGCAGGCTACGCATGACCACAAGGCACTCTCAGTACCCCCCCACCGTAACTCATCTTTCCTCCCGACCCACGGGCAATCAGAATAAAACTCTCGCACTCTCTCCCCCCCCCCCCCCCCCCCCCCCCCCCCCCCAATTTTCTTTACATACCCTCTTCCCCTCCTTCCCTTTTTCCCCCCCCCCGATTTACCCTCCCCGGCCAGGCAGAATCCCCCCCCACCCCCCCCCCCCCCCCCCCCCCCCTTCGGCCTCCTTCTCCCCCCCCCCTCCGGCTGCAGAGCCGCGGGAGCCGCGGATATATTCCCCCCCCCCATTGACTTAGTTGTCATTCGTCTTAAGCCACAGCAAGACACACCACCCTCCCCCTCTCCCTCTCACCCACACAAAACCATGCCCCGCCATACCCCCTCTCTCCCTCACACACTCCCTCTATCCCTTATCCCCTCACCCCTCACCTCCCCTCTCCTCTCACGGCACGGAAACACGCCAACTCTCTCTCTTTCTCATCCGGATGCCGCCATACGCGCAAATCTCTCTCTTCTCTCTATCTCTCTCTCCTCTCTCTCTCTCTCTCTCTCTCTCTCTCTCTCTCTCTCTCTCTCTCTCTCTCGCCTTGCGACAACAGCGCTGTACACACACACACACACACACACACCCCACCACACACCCTCCCCCACCTCTCTCTCTCTCCATGCGCAGTCCGCAGCATACCCCGCATCTCCACCACACTCTCTCTCGCGCGCAGTCCGCAAAGCCACACACCCACACACCGCGCCTTGCGGCAGCAGTTGAAACACACACACACACACACACACACACACACACACCACCACACACCTCCCCTCCTCTCCTTCCGCCATGCGCAACAGTCCGCCATCGCCACAGGAAAAAAAAAAGAAAAAAGAAAATAAATTATATATATATATATATATATATATATATATATATATATATATATACATTATATAACTCCCCCAACTTTCCCGTGTTCCCACGCACGCATGCGCACATACATATAAATATACGCACTCACCCGCAAAAAAAAACACACACATGCTCCCACACTCACATACATACATACGCACATGCATAAACGCTTACGACATCGACAAACGAAAGAAGAAGGATCCAAAGCACGCGCCGCCAATGACAAAAACAAAAAATGCGCCGAAGGCATGCCCCGGCCGACTCCGGAAAGAAGTACCCTCGACACCAACGCACCGGCAGCTCGCCATTCGCCGGCAACACGCAACCTTGATGCCATCGCAGTAATTTTAGGTTATTTTACCATTATCTTCAGTTTTCACCCAAGCCATTGTAAATTTCCCTTTTGTAAATATCCTCTCTCTAGGTGAGGGTAACAAAGGCCCACCTAGAGATTCCCATCTTTTAATAACCTCCCCCAAAAACAAAGCAAGGGTCAACCACACCGGGCCCACCACTTGCTTTGTCTCCCCGATTAAGATTACCCTAACCACACTGGGATTACCATAATCCAAGTAGCCAACACCTATAAATTGGCACTGAGAGGTCACTATCGGGGGGGGGGGGCGGCAACTTATGTGAAACCAAGCATTGGGTAGAGTGTAGTAGGAGGGATTGACACCATCACCATCACGGGGAGAGGGTTTAGGGTCTTGTGTGTTGGGTTTGCCTTGGAAATTGCACCATGCGAAGGGACTCACACCCATCTCTCGACTCCAATGGTCGATGCACACACGTATGCACGCTCTTGGCAATGAAAAATTATAGTCATTGAATCTCCCTAGAGAACGTACCAAGTAGGTTGCACCATCTCTTTCCCCTACCTCTCTACCACCACGGCATGCCACCTTGTAAATATTGTAGAAATAATTCACCCTCACACCCCCGAGGTTGTTTTCATCAATTGCGAGTGTTCTCTGTGTGTGTGTGTGTGTGTGTGTGTGTAGGCTTGCGGTGTTCATATCATCGTGGGCTTTGTGTCCTAGCCGCTCAAAACTAGGTGGTGCCCCTTGTTCGCTTTACCGTGGTAGGCTCGAGGCGTCCATTTGGCCCCCGGCGTTTTAGAGGCCGTCGGGGTCCGGGGTCCGCTTTGCGTCCATCATTTGGTGCCCCCACGGAGGAGGGTTTTTCTAAGACCCCTTCAATTTACAATGCTGAAAGTGATGCCCACTATCAATCATGGACGAGTGGCTAAAGGAATTTTCTAACTGGAGGACGGAAGAAGAAGAGACGAAGGAGGCCCTAGCTGCTTTCATTGAGGTGCTACTGCGAGGCTGCAGTGTTATCAACATTCAAGAGGTAAATTCTCCATCTCGTATCGCTCGTTCTAACTATAAATCGAAAGCATCACGTAGGAGATTGGTGAGGTGTCATCACTGTTGTCAACCAAGGCACACGGTCAGTGAGTGCTAGCAACAAAGGCAGCGGAAGGGCTGAAGTCTTCTACATTGACATTCATCGCAAGGAGGTCATTCACGTCAAGGAAGGAGAGCACACGGTAAGGCCTCTTTTCCCTAAAGAAACAACAGTCAAAGATAAAACCCCGAAGTGGCCTAAAGGGGCTGCTCGAGCCAAGGGCAAGGAGAAGATAGGCTAGCCTGGAAACACATGACCCCGAAGGGAGAAGCATCTGGCCAAGCAAGTGCTTCAAGCTCAGAGAGCCGGGTTGTACCCACTTTGTCAAAGAAGAAGTCATCCGAAGGAAAGTGGCGGAAGATCGCCTACCGATTTGCACGACGCATGCGAGTGCTACCAATCCACTTCGACAATCTAGAAGAAGAAGTGGTGAGAAGATTCCCATGTCCTAGAGAGGAGTGGTTCGGCTACTGCTCTCGCTGTTTCTGGAAGCGAGTGGAGGACCTTTCTCCCTCCCTGTACAACTTATCCTGAAGAAGCTCTCTACCACGGGAGAGACCCAGTGGGCTGGAGATGAGCTGCAGCTGAATGGAGTAGAATTCATGCAACACGCGGATTACGGAAATTACCTACAATTGTTGTTAGCCAAGAGACTGGGAGTGGTCAGACGCGTCGCCATCACCCCGTACGTGCTGAGCAACGAAGGAAGGGTAGAACCCATGAAAGGTGACGACCTCTTGTGGATGTGCCGACTCATCAACACTTGCACGGTAAGAGTGTAAGTAGGTATTTCACCCTTTGTGCATAATGGAAAACGGTCCGACGACATTCCCGTTCAGATTCCTGCAGCATATGCATGTGAACATCTATGTGGATAGGAAAGTCTTCTACCAGCAGAAGATCGTCTACCTATTTGGTGCGGCAGTACTAAGAGAAATCCTCAATTCCCCGAACCCTATCATTCTCCCCATACTAGATTACCACCATTCCTTTAATGTCTCTATTTTTATCATGTTTTAGCCTATCCATTCGCCCCTGTAAGAAACCCCTATGAGCAGTTGCTGTTGATGTTAAAAAAAAAAAAAAAGGGTTTGTAATTTCCCAAGTCACCACCATGGCAAGTGTTTCTTTCCCCACGTTCTGTGGAAAGAAGGGTGAGGATCTCACCACTGATTTTTTGGATGATTTTGACATTGCGTGTGTCGTCTCCAACAAAGATGACGACGCTTCACGACTCAGAATTTTTCCTCTACTGATGAAAGTAGAGGCCAAGTCCTGGTACAATGCATTGCTGTAGGCTACAAAGAATGCATGGGATGTGTTAAGGGCTGCTTTTGTAAAGAGGTTTGGTGGAGGCACAACCTCGGAGAAGCTATGGCAGCTATTGATAGAATTAAAGCAGGCAGGCCTGCTGGAGTACGCCACCTATGAATCAAAGTTTGTGGACCTATGGGAGAGATGGGTTGCCACACTAGAGGAAGGCGAAGGAGCGCCTAATTTCCTGAAGAAGGACCGTTTCATTGCTGGTCTATGGTCGCTGCTTAGAGAGAAGGTGAAGGGAAGGTTTCCTGCAACATATGAGTTGGCAGTCGAAGTAGCCCGCCTTAAAGACAAGAAGCTGCACATGCAAGCAAGAGTAAACAAGTCAGAGGAAACAAGCTCGGCCCGACCAACCCCAGTGGCTGCAACAGCCAACCATAGAGTCCAACCACAGGAGACAGCAGAGGAACAACAAGACCTACTGAGTCGCATCACCACCCAACTAGAGAGTTTATCTGTGCATCTGGTGTAGCAAGGGCATGCATCTGGCAGAAATCCAGAACAAGGAAGAGGACAACTAAGGTAGAACCCATAATACCACTGTTACAATTGCGGAGAAGACGGCCATGGAATGTACTACTGCCCACACCCAAGAAGGCAGAATTTAATAGAGGGAGGAGACAGAATCATATCTCTCCGCCAAGAGTAAGACCACCACCAAGACAGCCAGGACCAATCCCAACAATCCAAATCCTGCTACCACCTATACAACAGAAACCACCACCCCAACCTCTCATTCCACCACTACCCCCACCACCTGCAGTGAACCAAGCGGTGAGTGTCATTAGCTTAGAGGCTAAAGGGAAGGCGAAGGTAGAAGAGTCAGCTCGAGAGAAGCACAAAGGAAAAGCGAAGGTAGAAGAAGTGGATGCTATGGGAGTGAAACGTGCGAGGCACGAGGAGGAATCTCAAAAGGAAGAGAAGATTAAAGGGAAAGCCGAGTCTAGCAAAGAAGAAGCTAAACCGCGGCGGAAGATAGACATAGTGGACTTCTCACTAGGTGAGGAAGCACAACCCTATGACTTAGTCCAGGATGTGTTAATGCAGGGCCCGAAGATAACGTGGCCCCAATTACTCCACCTTGCACCCAGAATGAGGAGGCAATGGACGAAAATGGTAAGTACCAGGAAATCAAGACCACGGATAGCTGGGGCTAGTCTGGGAGGGATCTCGACGACATCTTGCCAACCATGGACACTCACATCAAAGGGCAGCGGATTTCAAACGTCTACATAGATGGTGGCGTGCAAATATGCGTCATGAGTGAAAAGATGATGCACCATCTAGGTCTAGAGGTAAGTAGGCCGGCACCCTATCGAGCCAAGATGGCAAACAATGTAAGAGTAAAATGCGTAGGCATTGTAAATGCGGTCAAAGTAAAAGCATTCAATACGGAAGTGGAGGTAGACATCTTTGTCATGCCACACAAAAGGGAGGGCTACCCCATCATTCTTGGAAGGCCTTGGCTTATGGCCATGGAAGCAAAACAAGACTGGAGCACTGGGATGATCCAGATGAAGGATGCTAAAGGGAAGTCCATATTCTACGACATGAGGACTGGGAAGCAGCGCAATATGATCTTGGAGGCTTCAGAAGACGAGTCCACCAGCGACTCCTCGTCTACCTCAGGAGAAGACACAACCACCAACGACGGGAGTGGAGGTAGCATCAAAGTAATGGGAGTCATTCTTAAAGATGCAAACAGATTAACACAATCTGAAGCAACCTCAACAAACGAAGAGGGACCATCAGGTAAGCAATCATTGGAGGATGCAGGTAAGCTACAGAAAATGCTCTCAAATGAGTTAACCAATGAAGAGAGGAAGGAGTATGTCTCTATGTTAGGCAACTTCACTACCTTGCTCATTGATGGCTATGATAAGATCACAGGAATTATAGTAGTGCAGCACCACATAAAGCTCAAGGAAGGCAGTAAACCCGTAGTACAGAAGCTCAGAAGACTTGGAGTGATTCAACAAGAGGCATTGCTTAAAGAAGTAAGGAGTTTGCTACAAGCAGGTTTCATCTACCCTGTCGAAGACTCAGAATGGGTCTCCCCAGTAGTAGTCACACAAAAACAAATTGGTAAATGGAGAGTTTGTGTGGATTACAAACCTCTCAATGCAGCCACGAAGAGGGACCATTTTCCCCTCCCATTCCAAGATGAAATACTCAATGAAGTGGCAGGTCACGAACGCTACATAGTATGCGACGGCTACTCAGGATACTTCCAGATTAGCATTGCGGAGGAGGATCAGAAGAAGACAACCTTCATCACACCCTGGGGATGTTTTGCCTACAGAGTAATGCCATTTGGCCTCACCAACGCCCCAGCCACATTTCAACGCTATGTGACCTTTGTTTTCCAACCCTACTTTGGAGCATCAATACGGGTTTTCATAGATGATTTTTGCATCTATAGCTCACGAGCCCCTCACTAGGCTACAAACCCTGGGTGGCCAACTCAACGTGGACAAGTGTCACATTGGTGAGAGCAAGGTCACTCTCCTTGGTCATGTAATTTCAGCAAAAGGAATCGAGGTTGACCCCAACAAAATTCAGGCTCTGGTATCTTTATCATCTCCCACCACCGCCAAGCAGTTGGTTTCTTTCCTTCAGAAGGTAAGATATTTAAGCAGGTTCATTCACCTGCTATCTCAAGTGGTTCTTCCCCTACAAAAACTCACCCAAAGGGATGTTTTCTCATGGAGTGAAGAGAATGAACAGAAATTCACTCAGGTAAAGCAAGTCCTATCTAAGATTCCCACTATTTCACCCCCCAAGTGGGACGAGCCATTCTATGTGAACCCTAGTGTGGGAAATGATACTCTGGGAGCAGTATTAATGCAAAAGGATCCCAAAACTTCTTTCATGCGCCCTATTTACTTCTCTAGTCGAGTCATGACCCCATCAGAGAAGGGATTCACCGAAGTAGAACACATGGTTCTCTGCACTAATGTTTGCTAACTAACGAAATTCGCTCCTATCTCTTGCCTAGACCATTTGTAATCCTGACAATGGAAGAGGTTTTTCCTTATGTAATGCGACACATGGATGTCTCATCTAGGATCTCAAAGTGGCTAATTAGACTACAAGAATTTGATTACACCATGCAAGTAGAAAACTCTACCAAGGCTAGTCTAGCAGGAATTCTCACTCATCGCCACTACGAGAAGAAGCTGAAGGTCGACACAGAAGCAAAGGAAGGAACACCAGATAAAGAGAGCCCTAAGCTAGAGAGAGCTCACTCTCTTTTCTTTGACGGAGCATACAAGAGAACAATGAATCAGTTTGTAGCAGGCATGGTCATTTTCAAAGAACAGCAAGAAATAGTATTCTCCATAGGGCAGTTATCACACTCCCACTCTAACAATGAGGCAGAATATGCAGCCCTAATCCTTGGGCTGGAACAATGTATTTCACAAAAAATTCAGCGCTTGAATGTATTCGGCGACGCTTTGCTTTTGATAAGGCAGATAAATGGCACCTGGGAGTGCAAGAATCAGGTTTTACTTGGTCAACTTCGCCAAGTTAAAAACCTTCTGAAGAAGTTTGAAGCGGTAAGACTCTTCCACATTCCCAGAGCAGAAAATCAAGAGGCAGACGCACTAGCTAAAGAAAGGATACAAGATGTTTCCATAGGAGCAATCAAATTAAAGCTACCCCTCTTTCAAGGCAGTGACGCTATTCTTGATATCATCAGCTTTCTAAATACAGGGGAATGTCCAACAGGACACACTAAAGGCCAAAAACAATGGCTGGTAAGGAAGGCTACTAGGTACCGCCTTATAGACGACCACTTGTATTGTAAGGGCAAAGATCAAATTCTTAGGCGGGTGCCAACCTCCAGTGAAATCACCGAGGTAATCTCAAGCTGCCATGACGGCGTCTGCGGTGGTCATTTTGCTCTAGATATCACCAGTAGGAAGATTCTACAGGCAGGATACTTTTGGCCTAGTTTGAACAGAGATGTACACCATTGGTGTAAAACATGTAAGGCCTGTCAAGTGGCCAGTGATCGCACGCTAACCTACGAGCCCCAAACCCCTATCATTTCATATGGTCCGTTTGAGAAATGGGGAATCGATGCAATTGGTCCCTTACCAAGTGCCCAATCAGGTAAACTGTACATCATTGTGGGGGTAGACTACATGACGCAATGGGCAGAAGCAACATCGACCACCTGCATTACAGCCCAAGAGGTGGCAAAGTTCATTTTTGAGCATATCGTTTGCCGTTTTGGCACTCCTCTTGAGATAATATCAGATAGAGGACCAGGATTCACAGGTGATGTGGTAGGAGAACTGATGAAGAAGTTAGGCACCACACGTCGGCATTCCACACCATACTATCCACAATGCAATGGTCTGGTAGAGAAGGTAAATGGAATGATTTGCAAGATCATCACAAAATAGGTGAACAACCATACAGGAGATTGGGATAAACATCTCATGGCAGCTCTTTGGGCCTACAGAACAACGTTCCGAACATCACTAGGTTTCACCCCTTTCCATCTAGTTTATGGGAAGGAGGCAATTCTACCCATTGAGGTACAAATAGCCAGCTTACGAGTCTTGGCCAGCCAGACCCACCGTCCAATCGTAAACCTTAGAAACCACATCTTGGATCTAGAGAGACTACAACTGGATAGGGAAGAAGCAATCAATCACTATGCGGCACAGGCAAAACGACGCCGACTCACTTTCAATCAAGGGCTTAAAGAGAAAGGACTGGAAAAAGGCATGTTAGTGCTACAATACGACAACAGATTTGATACCAGGAAGGACAAGAAATTTCAGCCCAGATGGGAAGGACCATTCATCATCAAGAAACTCTACGACAACGGCAGCTATAAGCTAATGGAAGCAGATGGGAGGATTCACAAGACTAGAGTCAATGGATGGAGACTGAAGAGGTACTTTCTTAGGTTTGACCCTGAATTCGTGCTAGACATTCCAAAAGAGGGAGAACCCTCTAACTCTACAGCTGAAGAAATTGAAGAAGGGGTAGAAGCATGAATGCCTCTAGCCAAAAGAGAGAGGGCTAATGATAGCCAGCTTTCGGAAAATCAAAGAAAAAAAAGAAAAAAAAACTCATTTCACCCCCCCCACTCTCAGTACCCCCCCACCGTAACTCATCTTTCCCTTCCGGCCCAACAGGCATCAGATAATACTCTCGCAACTCTCTCCCCCCCCCCATTTTCTTTAACATACCCTCTTCCCCCTCCTTTCCCCCCTCCCCCCCCGATTTACCCCCCCGGCCAGGAAAAATTAAGAAGAAACCCCCCAGCCCCTCTCTCGTGCTCCCTCGGTGTAAGCCGCGTGGGACCCCCCCCCCCCCCCCCCCCCCCCCCCTCTCTTCGGCCCGCCAATATTCCCTCCCCGACCCCTCCTCCCTCTTCCCCACCCGCTCGCCTCACCCTCCTTCGGCTCATTCCCCCCCCCCCCCCCCCCCCCCCCGGCCTCATTCTCCCCCCCCCCCCCAAGCCCGCGGATATATTCCCCCCCCCCCATTGACTTAGTTGTCATTCGTCTTTAAGCCCATGCAAGACACACCACCCTCCCTCTCTCCCTCTCACCCACACAAACCCATGCCCCGCCATACCCCCTCTCTCCCTCACTCTCCCTCACACACTCCCTCTATCCCTTATCCCCTCACCCCTCACCCTCCCCCTCTCCCTCTCCCTCTCACGGCACGGCAGCACGCCAAACTCTCTCTCTCTCTTTCTCATCCGGATGCCGCCATCGCGCAAATATCTCTCTCTCTCACCTTGCGGTAGCAGCGCTGTACACACACACACACCCCACCACACACCCTCCCCCCACCTCTCCTCTCTCTCCCATGCGCAATCCGCAGCATACCCCGCATCTCCACCACACTCTCTCTCGCGCGCAGTCCGCAGCCCACACAGCCATACACACGCGCCTTGCGGCAGCAGTTGAAACACACACACACGCACTTACACACACACACACACACACACACACACACACACACCCCACCACACACCTCCCCCCTCTCTCCTTCCGCCATGCGCAACAGTCCGCCATCCGCTACAGGAATATATATATATATATATATATACATTATATAACTCCCCCCTCCCTTTCCCGTGTTCCCACGCACGCATGCGCACATACATATACGTATACGCACTCACCCGCAAAAAAAAACACACACACATGCTCCCACACTCACATACATACATACGCACATGCATAAACGCTTACGACATCGACAAACGAAAGAAGAAGGATCCAAAGCACGCGCCGCCAACGACAAAAACAGAAAATGCGCCGAAGGCATGCCCCGGCCAACTCCAGAAAGAAGTACGCTCGACACCAACGCACCGGTAGCTCGCCATTCGCCAGCAACACGCAACCTCGATGCCATCTTAGTAATTTTAGGTTATTTTACCATTATCTTCAATTTTCACCCAAGCCATTGTAAATTTCCCTTTTGTAAATATCTCTCTCTAGGTGAGGGTAACAAAGGACCACCTAGAGATTCCCATCTTTTAATAACCTCCCCCAAAAACAAAGCAAGGGTCAACCACACCGGGCCCACCACTTGCTTTGTCTCCCCGATTAAGATTACCCTAACCACACTGGGATTACCATAATCCAAGCAACCAATTACACCTATAAATTGGCACTAAGAGGTCACTATCGGGGGGGGGGGCAACGTATGTGGAACCAAGCATTGGGTAGAGTGTAGTAGGAGGGATTGACACCATCACCATCACGGGGAGAGGGTTTAGGGTCTTGTGTGCTGGGTTTGCCTTGGAAATTGCACCATGCGAAGGGAATCACACCCATCTCTCGACTCCAATGGTCGATGCACACACGTATGCACGCTCTTGGCAATGAACATTTGCACTCATTGAATCTCCCTACAGAACGCACCAAGTAGGTTGCACCATCTCTTTCCCCTACCTCTCTACCACCACGGCATGCCACCTTGTAAATATTGCAGAAATAATTCACCCTCACACTCCCGAGGTTGTTTTCATCAATTGCGAGTGTTCTCTCTCTCTCTCTCTCTCTCTCTCTCTCTCTCTCTCTCTCTCTCTCTCTCTCTCTCTCTCTCTCTCTGTGTAGGCTTGCGGTGTTCATATCATCGTGGGCTTTGCGTCCTAGCGGCTCAAAGTTAGGTGGTTCCCCTTGTTCGCTTTACCATGGCAGGCTCGAGGCGAGCCATTCGGCCCCCGGCGTTTTAGAGGCCGTCAGGGTCTGGGGTCCGCTTTGCGTCCGTCAATGTGAATGATGACTATGAAGATGTGAATGATGAAGCTAAAGCAGAGGATAGCAACAACGACAACAACACTATAGAGACCCAATATGGACCCTTGCTACTTGTAGATACAGTTGTTCCGGTAATGTCTATTCAAGTATGGTAAAATATGTTCAGCTTCTAACTACTTATATGTACTTGTCAACTTTTACAGAGGTTGATTATCTTGGACATCAATGGATTGCTACTCTGATGCGCGTGCCTCTGGGTGACACAGAGCCCTACGAGGATTTGCAAACATTTCGGATGGGAACTTCTCGAGTCGTGGTTCGTCCAGGAACCAAAGAATTTATTCAGTTTCTTCTTCCGCGCTTCAGAGTTGCCATATGGTCTTCAATGCAAAGGCAAAACTTGTCGCCACTAGTTACAATAGTTTGCGGTGTATGCGGCGCTCACACGTCAGATTTTGCCTTTTAGTATGATCAAAGAAAATGTGTTACCGTCGAGGGCCACTACCACCCTAAAAAACCACATTTACCTCTTTTGTACAAACCGTTTAGCCAAATCGATGTACCCTTTGATGCAAATAATACACTACTGATTGATGATACTCCTAAAAAGGGAGAACTAAATCCACCAGGAACAACTATCTCACCACCTTCTTTCGAGGGGCATTCCTTTGATTTTTACCTTGAAGACATTTTGATTCCATACTTATAGAAATTGTATCTCAGTCCATTGTTCACGGACGAGTTTGTACTTTCTAATGAATTAAGATGACTCTTCTATCATGTCTTTGTCTTGCCTAACATTGAGAGAGAGAGAGAGAGAGAGAGAGAGAGAGAGATTTGACATGCTAAATAAATGTATTTCAAGAACACTTATATTCACAGAGCATAACTGACAAATGAGCTCAAAAAACTTCATGTATTGAAAGTCATTCGTATACACTTGGGTTCACAAGAATCTCTGTTACATTGACACTATTTCAACCCGACCATCCAACTCTTTGCACAAAATATCTTTTTCCCTATGCCGCATCAGCTTACGGCCAGCTAGAAAAAAGGAAAAATCTGAAAGGTCCCTGTCCATTGACTCTTCAATTATGTCGTGCCGCAACTGCAGAAGACTGCATAGCTCCCTTATTGTAACCACCAACATTAGGCCATGCTCTTTATCAATCACTTTCACATCCACAGCAGGATTATCTTCCAAACCTGCAGAAACCTGGTCCATAGGAATGTACTTACCTTTGAGCATTTGTGATCGTATATACCAAAAGGAGACTAACAGTGATTGGCTTGCAATCATGTACTTGACAACTAGAGTGTCAAGCGCGACCTCGCACCGTATGTCAATCTCTTCCTTTACATACCATCCTCTGTCAAGAAGTTTGTCGCAGGATGACTGCTGAAATGACTTGCACATGAACATAGTTTTCGTAACACTATATTGTAGCTATGAAACAACTCTATGAAGAGTGCAGTAGGACAAAAGTTTGCAATTCTAACCAGTTTGGTGGGAATAGAGCTACGTAGAGACCTCTGTATATCCTTGTAGAGCTTACTTCGCATTGCCTCCACCATTGTTTCCTCAGGAACTGGGCAGTCCACAGTGTTCCAATCGGTTGGTAGAGGCAGTTTCACCAACATGCCATTCTTATTCCCTGGGCTGAGTTGGTAGAAGTGGTCATAGAAAAATATTCCTTCATCAGCCAGGCTTTTGCTGCTCCTCCCTGAATATTGTAGAGAACCAACGTGGGCATGAACAACAAGGAAGAGGCCTATTATGCACTCCACAGGCTCCCATTGCTCATAAGAAGAGGGATAAACATCTGCAAAACATATAACAAGAGTTAAACTAAGAGTATCAATAAGTCAAAATGACAAATCTAATGTAGTTGAGCTGTGAAGAATGGAGACATTGCTCATAAGAAGAGGGATGAACGTTGCAAAATATATAAGAAAAGTTATAATGAGAGTATCAATAAGTGAAATGACAAATCAAATGTAGTTCAGATGTCAAGAATACTTACAATTACAACGTGGTTGATGTATATCTGACACATTTCCACCGTTTTCTATCATGTCTGGATGGGTAAACACATGCTGAACAAGAAATTCCTTTACAGATATTTTGCCGATTTCAACTTTGAAATCCAACACTCTGTCCTTCCATGCTGAGCGGTAAACATTGATAGCACTACACCTCTTGGGTCTTCTTGGTTGCATGAGGACCCATGAACCTTTGTATATCCTTTGTCCAACCCATTGGTTCTCTGCACTTATTGAAGTTGATATTGTAATTGAGGATATGCTACTACTTGGCCTTCTAGGCAAGGTGCAACTGTTGGTTGTTGGTGTGAGAGACCGTAAACACCTAGAGCTTCTTGGGCGAGAGGACGTGGAAGCCATAGCTCTGAGAGAAAAGCTTTAGTGGAGGGAGATTCACTTTGAAAGCATTCTAATGGAGGGAGAGTGTTTTAGAATTCCAATATCTTGTGCGGGCTTAATGGTCACCCTCCAGTACGTTAATGACCATAAGAGAATATCAGCAGTGGGACCACACAAGCACCTAACATCTCGATAAAAGCAAGGAAATTACGATGCCACAATCCTAGATTCGTGAAAGTTTTTAGGATATTTTCCTATTTTTTGAGTCTTTCCACGTATTTTCCTACGTAACGTAGCCCTCCTGCTCATTGGACGAGCTCTATTTTTCTCTCTTCTTCATATGGCCCTCCAAATGACCTCCGAAATGGATCCGACTGCACCATTGCAATAGGCTTGGAGAGAGCTTGTATGTGCCCGGACCGCACATAGCTGCACATGATCGCATTAAATCACATTGGGACTTTCCGGCATGTCATCGTGTACCTTCATGTGGGAATAAGCCCTTAGAGGGAGTGGATCCCAAGAGGCATAATCAGGAAGGGCTATGGGGATATGAAAGGGTGCTCATTATTTCTACATAAGGAAGGGTTTCCTTTGTATGCTATATTGGGCTTTCTCATAATCAAAGGCTATGGAATTTGATGTATTCTTATTCTCTCTCTCTAACGCTGTGATGTGCTTCTCTCTCTTGCATTTCTGTGAGCACAGTCTCATAATAGGTAGCCATGCCTATTACACTTGGCGACCACGGGATTCTTTCTCGCGACCTACTAGGAGGGCGATGAAGTCGGTGAGCGCTGTGACTGGGAAAAATGGCGACCCAGATCTGCTATGGAGGCAAAGGCGGTTGTGACCCTTGCTGAGAAGAGTACATGCTGATAAGGGTGCCACTGATGAAGAAACGGTTGCAAAGGAGAGTGCGAGGTTGTGCATGAAAGGAGGTACGCATTGGTTCAGCTTTGCAGGAGATGGAGAGCCGGGGAACCACCATGTGGCAGGCGGGAATGAGATGAGAGATCGCCATATTGGCAGGCGAGACTACTGCTAGTTGCAGCAAGGCATCACGTGTTGGAGAGCGGAGCCACTAGGAAACGCGAAAAGAAACCTTGTAGGCAGAAAACGAAGAGTCTCCTTGTAGGCTGCCATTTGTAGAGGAGAGAGAACGAAGCCATAGCCACGAGCATGCTAGGGGGGGGAGGACCCTGTGCTGTGAAATGAGCAGAAGAAAATGGACCAGATTGAAGAAAACTTTCATCATTCATGTCTCTTACAGCAACCAAAGGAGATAAAACAAGTATTCCACAAGAGGTGGAACTCTGACAAAACCATCCTTCATATCCATCACTACATGAGTTGGTTGTCTTATTGATTCTAGGTTGTTTTCAACCACTAGTGGTTAGTTTCTCTTGTTTGGTTTCCACTAGCATTATCAGTCCTTATTTTTGCACTTTCAAAAGCTCTTGCGTAATCTTCACTAGCTTATGGTATTTCTTGAGCTTTGTTGTTTTGAACATAAGTTCTGGGTAATGCTTTTATTTATTCTAGGTTTTGCCTAGTCACTTTCTAGAGGATTTTTTGAGAAACCCAAACAAGAAAACATAATGGCATTAAACATGGTAGATGCAATTCCATCAACCTCATTTAAGGGTGAATCCATAGTGCCAAATGAAAGCTGTGATGACATCTCAAGCAAAGATCCAAAAATGCAATGATACCAAGGGTTCTGTCACAAGCAAGAAATCCTCTCAAGCATTTAGAAGAACTCAAAGGTCCGAAATCTCTTGGAGAAAGCAAAAGAAAAGAGCACAAACCGAAAAAAAAGCCAAAGATTGTCAGAAAATAGATCTAAATCCACTTCTCTCAATGATAGAGAATTCACAATTTTTAGAATTTTCATGCTTTTTATGCTTTTAAGAGATTTTTTGCAAAAAGCAAGGTCGGATTCTTAATCTACGTGTTCCAGGGAAGCTAGGGTTTAATTTTGTAAAAATCTACTTTTTGAGTGCTTTTCATGCTATTTTTAGCTTTTCATGATTTTTAGTGCTTTTTAGTGAAAAGCGAGTCCGCTTTCTTATTCCAGTGGACAAGGGAAATCCGTCGTTCAATTTTAGAAAATTTTACTTTTTTTGGTTTTTTATGCTACTTTTAGCTTTTCATGCTTTTGGCGTTTTCTGAAAAGCAATGTGCTTTTTATGATGACCTAAACATAAAAATATTAATTTTAGTCCCCGCCGGATTTAAAAATGATCACCCGGAGCAAAAACAAGAACAAACGAGATTTTTATCGGAATTATTTTTATAAAAAGCGGTATCATAAATACGTCGGGGCAGTACGAGAATGTCATAATTATGTCAGGACATTATGGTGCGGCATAGTATAGCTAAGGTTCCATTAGTTGGTCGGATACTATTTAATTGGCCAATTTTATTGTAAAAATTGGATGGTAAGCTATTCCTAGCCTAAAATCTAGCGCTAGTATTTAGCTTGGGCATCACTCCGACTTGCTGCACTTGCCTATAAATTTCCAGTTAGTGCTCAGTTTCCAGTGACGTTTGTTGCATTTACTACCTCAAGGCTATTCGTATCTATAATACGGAGTTGTGCAAGCTCTTCATCACCATCTCCATAAGCTCTTCTCTCTCATATACGGGAAGAAGAAGAAGACGAAGAAGAAGGATACTTTCTTACTATCTCCTCTCTTGTTTCACGGTGTACGCACTCTCCAAAAGCTCTCATGGTGAATATCTCTACATAGCTCTAATCACCATTCTCTTGTGGCAAAGCAAGAAGCTTTTGGACAGACCCTAATAGATTCTAAAGCACGGTGAGAAGCTCTAAACTCCATAGCCATCATCATCTCTCTCTCTCTCTCTATGTCATTTTTTTGAGTAGTCACCCCCTCGGTGATTGTTTTTCATATACGAGTGCATGTATGGATTAACTGAGTATGTATGAAGTTTTCCCATGGTTATTTCATCATGTTTAACACGCTGATTTATGCACACGATGTGTTTATGATCACGTGCGTGCATAAAAAGCGCTTTTCATTTCACGTCATAGAAGGGATAGGAACACTATTTTGGCTATGACTCACAAACCGTTATGAATTAGCCTGAACCCTTCATACCAAAGATAAAAGACTTAATTTATAACATTTATTTCTTTGATGTCTTGTGAAAATCATGCACGAGCTAAGAGATATGGTTAAAAAGTAGCTTGTTGCCCACTGCACATTCAATTTTTTTGACTCCAAGCTCCTTGGAGAACCACTATATAGATTCACTTGATGGGAAAAACCACTTAACCAATTGAAAATCTTGATAAAACTTGATGATAAATGTTTTTAGGTCTCCATTATCACCTCGAAAATGCAAGTTATTAATTGTTCCATAATCGGTTTTACGTACGCGTAAAGGGGTGTTACCGAGGGGGAGTACCATATGACGTCGTGAGTTAACCAAGATGTTTTATGTATGATTTATGGTTTGTTTTGGTGATTTGATTTCAGTTATTAAATGCCCATAAACTTATGTGAGGGTATATGGTTAGACAACCCAAACCGCATAGGCAAATATGATTAAAGTGGCTTTCGTTTTTGGGTTACCGTTTGTTATGTAAGTACCATATGGGTAAAGTGATGTGATAGAGTGCTATTTTATATTATGAAGATAAGCTTTATGCATTGTTTTGAGGTCAAATACTTCCATTTGCATATTATGCATGCTCCCGAAAATGTCAAAAAGTGTTTTTTTTGCATATGTGTGAAGTTATGGTTTATGGTTGACCTAAAGGTCGGAGCTGTTTTGCATCATGTTTATGGTGATGGAATGTTATCATATGATGTATGGAAACTTATGGATTGATGTCGATGCCTCATATGCATGGTTATGGTTTCTTTCCACCTTTCTAGGTCAAAATTAGCTCTATATGCTAGAGAGGTGAAGTGAAGATGTGATGCATCAACTTTGCATGGTTGGATGTTGTCAAAATTGGATTTTTGTATCATGATTAGTTGCTAGTAGGACTCTTTTTATGAATGAAAGAATCATGTCTTAAGAGTCATATGCGTGTGGACTCTGATTGACTGCAGGGGATGTGTCAAACTCCAAGTGTGGGAGGTTATTCAATGGTGTGATTATAATTTGTGGTTAAGGGCTGAGATTCCCTCATAGATTATGGTTGTGATTTTATGGTGGAAGCCAGTGTGACTCATGGTTTTTTTTTGGATATGGTTATGCTGCCGAAATGCTGCAAAAAATTTTGCAGCCATGTTATGTTCTATACAGGTTTGGTTGTGCCTAACCCGATTTGGGTGGAGTGCTCACACGTGAGAAGTGATTGGATTATCAATTATGATTTTGGGATTAGATCATGAAGTGATCTGAATGGATTATGGTAGATGTGTAAGGGTAGAGACCCTGTACAGTCTAACTACTTGGAAAAGTATTGTTTGTGCCTATGGAAAGTGCTATTGTGATTGGACTCATGTGTTATATTTATCATGGCAGCTTTGCTAAGGGACTAGGATTACCTACATCGCT
Source organism: Adiantum capillus-veneris (assembly GCF_014529385.1). Classification (NCBI taxonomy): domain Eukaryota; kingdom Viridiplantae; phylum Streptophyta; class Polypodiopsida; order Polypodiales; family Pteridaceae; genus Adiantum; species Adiantum capillus-veneris. The sequence continues at coordinate 118,715,352 of NC_140945.1, forward strand.
TAGGATAAAGGGTCGTTGACCTGGGGCTTTGCTGGATTGGGGGTGTTGCCGAGGTCTTCTTATTTTTGTTAGGCTCATCTACACGATTAGTGCATCGGGGATTGAATGACCTACACAGCTAACGTGTCATAAACTCTAATACCTAACCAACCCAAATGATTTTCTCATATTAAACTGATCACTTAATGTGGGAGAATAAACAAAAAGAAGGGTTAAAATACAGATATATGCTTATAGATCTATCTCAACACAGGGATAACGGTAAAGGGGCCCAAAAAGGAGATGGTCTATCAAAGATCAAGGCTAATCAATGGAGCATAAGACCTTAGGGTTAGCTTCATTGAAGACCTTCAATAATCTTTGTAAAAGCCCTTTGACCTTAGGTAAGCTAGGGCTAAGCTTGAGGCAGGAACCCAACCCAGCTCGAGGTGCTTGTCTTTATTGTCATGCTTGATGACTAAGGTGATTGAGGTGCTTGACATGCTTGAGATGCTAGGGTTGTACTTGAGGTGAGAACTCAGCCCAAGCTTAAAGTGCTTAGGGGCCAAGCTTGTCGTGGGAACTGTGTCTATGCATGAGGGGCTTGAGGTGTCAAAAAGTCAAATCTAATCCCTACAAGTAGGGGGCAAGCCCTACAAGAGGGGGGATGAGAGAGAACACCCACACACTCACACAAGTCCTGCTTGGTACAAAGAAAGCATAAGGGACACCTGGCAAGTTCCTCCTCATGCTGCCCTCATTGTGTGACTGAAGTCTATTGGTTGGCCACCCAAGGGGTCCAATGATAATTTAGGAGATTTAATTAATTTATTTTGCATTTAGAAATTCCTTTCTCTCAAAGGGAAAAGGGGGACACTTGTCCCAAGGCTACCCTTGTTGCTTGGTATGACTCCTGCTTATGATTGGCTAGGCCTGGAGGGGTCCAATGAGCTTTAAGCATGAGCTACAAGGGGGGGTCGTTGACCCAAGAAACCTAGGGGGTATACTCACCTACACACACTCACACACACACTCATTATGAAATGTGCAAAGTGAAAGAGCTCCCATTCCTTCTCCAAGCAAGTAAAGGTTGAGAGCCTACACCAACACTCTTGTCTATGGAGTGCAAATCCAACCAAGAGCCATGCTTTAATGCTTAAGCTTGCCATCTTCTCCATCTTCATTAGTATGCTATTATGTATGATAGCAAGAAGAGTATGATAAGTGAGAAACTAATGCTTTCTCCTATGAAATGTTTCTTCTTCCTCTTTCCTACCCTCATTCCCTACTAGCTCTCTCCACCTTCGAAGGTGTTTGAGGTCTTGGGACTGAGGCTTGGGATAGTTACAGCTTTCTTCAAGTTTATGTTATGCTTGTGATGCATGAAGCTTTCATTGCATCACCTAGGTCACAAGGACCACAAATATTTGTATTGTAACAAGTCTCTCTTAATGGGAGAAATCATAATACAAATGCCTATTGGAGGGGGGATTGGCTCCACATAAATCCGGTCCTCAACTGTTGTTATGTTCACTAAATTCTCTCTCTTGCAAAAGTATTGTTCATGCCAAGTTAACTAATTGCTGTGATTATGTTGCTATCTTCAATTATGTGCACCCATGATGCTCACAAAGTCATTTCTCAAAATTACTCTCATTAATTTCCACTACTCTCAAGTTAAATAGGACAATTGGTATCAAAGCATTTGTTTTCTCTTTTCTTGCTTAAGAAGAGAGGTCCTGAAGTAGCCTATAAATGGTTGATGTTGTTAATTATATTAGGGTAAGTGAAACTGGGATCTATTATCGATTTTGTTGAGCCCACTATGTGGGATATGGTGCACACCTCGGGAGCTTTGGACTTAATAATGGAGTCTTTTTAGACTTGCCTATGGCTTTACCATTATTGAGCCATAAGAAGTCCAAAAGGAGCTAGCCCTCGGGAACTCTGCTATGTTAGACCTATTCCTCTACTCTCTATACTTAACCACTTCGAGCCGTGGGTGTAGATACTTAAGAGTCGATTTTCAAAGGCTAAGAGGAGTGGCAACTAAGGTTTTGAATTGCCAAAGCATACACTAAGTACATGCATAAATTTTGTTAACATGGTTGACAATAATCAAGAGAGTAGAATGAACATTAATAGCTTTGATTTTGCACATGAAGGTGATAATGATAATGCTCCCATGTTTGTGAATTATCTTGTCACTAGGTCGCAGCAAGCTATGGGCAACCCTGCTTTGCAAGCCAAAGTTACTCAACAACTTCGTGCTTATGGAATTTCCTTTCCTCTCCAAGAGGAGAGAGGGCTTAGGAGGCCTCTTGAAGAGACCTCCAAAACAAGACTCTCTCCCATTTGAGAGGAGGAATCCAAAGAGCAAGAAAGCAATGAAACATTAAGTTCCTCTGAAGATGTGGTTCCACAAAGACAACGGTCTAGATGATCGCCCACTCCTCGCTAGAGGAAAATATCAACACATAGTCCTTGTCCTCATCACTCCAAAAGGGAAGAGAGGAAACAAAGGAAGAAAAGGGCTAGGAATAGGTCACCCTCTTCTCCTTCTTCTTTACCTTCCTCCTCTTTTGACAAAATCTATGGCTATTCTCTTAGAGAATACAAGAGGGGAGGACATCAAAAATCATTCCCTACATGGCGAAGGTCAAAAAAGCTAAAGAAGTTCAAGGAGAGGGGAAAGAGTATCTCTTTTCTTACCTATGATGGCACCTTTTGTGTTACTGACAAAGTGTTGACCTTCATCTAGCAATTTGACGTGGCCTTTGGAGATGAGGGATTTAAGGAGTCCTCCAAGCTACGCCATGTAGCTATGCACTTTCAAAAATTAGCTCGTCAATGGTGGGCTAGCCTTTGTGGCAACAATGAAGCCCCAAAGACATGGAAAATTCTATGAGTTTCTATCATGAAGCAATTCCTTGCAAGCGATGCAAAGGACAAAGTGCTTACCGAATGGTGCAGCTTGAAGCTTCTTTCTCATGAGTCTATCCACAAGTATGTAGACAAGTTTTGGGATTTACACCTCAAGGATACTGTCTTTCAAAAGATAGACTTTGTCGAGCAAAGGCATCAATTTTGTGCTGAATTACCTGAAGAGATGGACGAATACATCAACTCTCAACGGCCTGGTACTATTAGTGAAGTAATCCATCACAGCATGGTTGCTTCAACCACATCAATATCCATCAAGGGGCTAGACGTAATTTCAATCCCATGGACAAAAAAGGAAAAAATGATGCAAAGGGGAAAACCAATGTTCAAAAATTCTTCCCAAGGCACTTCCAATAACAAAAACAACAATTGGTCCAAGGAGAAGGGAGTTTACAAAGGTAAAAAAAAACTTTCTTCTAAAGATCTTGAAGCTTTTTGCAAGGACCATAAGTGTTTCAAGTGTGGGGAGCAAGGACATGGCTATTTTCTTTCCCCAACAAGAATACTTGCAATGAGACTCCTAGGGCTTCCACCATCGAAGCTCCAAAAGAGGATGCTCATTGCAAAGGATCATCACTTTCCTATGCTTGGGGAAAGGTAAGAGAGCATGATGCCTCCATCTTGTTTGACCCTGGCTCTACTCACAACTTCATATCAATGGAGTTGGCCACCAAGTTGGGCATTCAAGATTTCGAGATGGGACATATGGTAACGACTGATGCAGCTTTCAAGGGACAGAAAGCCTCCATTACTTACTTGATTAGGAGGTTGAGGCTTCATGTCCAAAGCTATGTCAACAACGAAGACTTCTTTATCTCTCCTCTCCAACATGAGGATTCTATCCTAGGGCCGCCATGGTTTGATCACATGGTTGCCAATATGAAGTTCCTTGAAAGGAGAATCTACTTCACCTACAAGGGAAAGAACATGTATATAGATGCTAGTGAGCGTGGTCACACTATCACACTTGTAAATCCTCCTGCTTTTGATAAGTCAATGAAGAGCTCAATTTTTGCATACATGATTTTTGTCAAAGAGTCTCTATAAGATCCTAATGTTTCATCAAATGTAAATGGTAGGAATCAAGAAGAGTTAGACTTGTCTAATTTTCTAAAAGGATTCCAAGATGTGTTCATCCATGATATCCCTATGGACTTACCTCCAAAACGAGGGGATGATGACCATCGCATTGAGCTCCTTCCAGGAAGCTCACTACCTAACAAGCCTCCTTATCGAGTCTCACAAGCTCAACAAGAGGAGATCATGAGGCCAGTACAGGAATTGGTAGACAAAGGGATGGTGAGGCCTAGTTCCTCTCCCTTTTGTTCTCCAGTCCTTTTAGTGCAAAGGAAAGATGGTGCATATCGTATGTGTGTGGACTATCGAGCACTAAACCATATCACTGTCAAAAATAGATTTCCCGTGCCTCAGGTAGAAGGTCTGTTTGATAAGCTACATGCTCTACCTACTTCAGTAGGGTTGACCTTAAAAGTGGCTATCATCAAATAAGGATAGTGGATGAAGATATCCTAAAGACCGTGTTTTGCACAACATTTGGTCTTTATGAATATCTAGTCATGCCTTTTGGATTGACTAATACACCAGCTACGTTCACTGGAGTGTTCTTTGATGATATCATCATCTACTCCAAGTCTTTGGAGGAACATAGGCAACATCTCCAAGTGATTTTTCAAGCATTGAGGGAGAATAACCTTTTTCTCAACCAAAAGAAAAGTGAATTTTTCCTTCAATAGATTCAATACTTAGGTCATATTATGTCTCAAGATGGTATCCATATGGATCCATCAAAGTTAGAGGTAATAAAAGCATGGCCTAACCCGAGGAATCTACATGAGCTAAGAAGCTTTATTGGTATGTGCACATACTATACACGCTTCATAGAAAAATTATCCCGAGTAGCAGGACCACTACATGACTTAACTAAGAAGAATGTTAAGTATGTATGGACTACTAAGGAGCAAAATTCTTTTGACAAGCTCAAGGAGAAGCTTACCTATCAACTAGTCCTCATGCTTCCCAATCTCTCAAAGCCATTTGAGGTCCAATGTGATGCTTGTGGTGATTGCCTTGGAGCAGTTTTGCTTCAAGAAGGGCATGCCATAGCATACGAAAATCGAAGGCTCGATACGGATGAACAAGTCTTGGACATTTATGAGAAAGAGATTTTAGCTTTTCTACATGCCCTAGACACATGGAAGCACTACCTATTGGGGACCCCATTTATCCTACAAACCGACCACCACCAAAGTCTCAAGTATTTCATGATGCAAACCAAGCTTTTCGACAAACACATTAGGTGGTTAAATTTTCTTTCTCAATTTAATTTCCATATTGCTCACATTGCTAGTAAGCACAATCAAGTGGCTGATGCACTTTCACGACAACCAAAAGTTAATGCGGTGTCTATAGCTACTCACAATGATCTATCTTCTATGATAGACGAGTATGATACTGAACCTGACTTTAGAGACATAATGTCAGCCCTTGCTTTGGGAAAGAAAGAGGAGCCATTCACATTACAGAGGATGGTTATCTTCTCCATGGCAATAGGCTATGCGTTACACATTCCCTTCATAAGAAAGTTATGTATGAATCCCATGCTCCTCCATATGAGGGGCATAGAGGTATTCAACCTAATCTTTGAGGAGTAGAGACGTACTTCTATTGGCCTACCATGAAAGTGGACATACAAGAGTATGTTTCAAAATATGTAGTATGCCAAAAGACCAAGTATGATAGAGGGAAGCAACCTGAATTACCCCAGCCATTGCCTATTCCAAATTTTACCATGGGAGAGTATTTCCATGGATTTCAACTTTGGATTACCCAAGTCTATCCATGGGATTATGAGAATATGGACAACAGTCGTCAGGTTTAGCTAGCAATCACACTTTATTCCTGTAAAAAAGACTATTAAGGCACATCAAATGGCAACTCTCTTCATATCTCATATTTTGAAGCACCATGGATTACCCACATCCATTGTGTCAAATAGAGATCCTAGAATGACCAGTAATTTTTGAAAGGGTCTCTTTGAAAATATAGGAACAAGATTGAATTTCTCTTTGGCCTATCACCCGCAAACGGATTGCCAAAGTGAGAGAGCTAATCTTACGAAACAACTCAAGACTTATCTTACCAAGATAGATCAATGCTCACAATGGAAAAATACTTACCTTTTGTAGAGTATGCCTACAATAATACTGTAGATACTTCTACGAGAAAAGCACCTATTGATATCATTGAGGGAATACCTGAAAGTCCCTTGCTACTCAAAGTACATGGGAAGATCTTTGCCGCCGATGAGTATAGCCGTGACCTACAAGAATATTTTCAAAAGATTAAGGAGGCTATATCCATCTCTCAACAAAGGCAAAAAGCTGCTGCTGACAAGCACAAAAGGGCCTTAACATTCAAAGAAAATGATTGGGTCTTACTTAAGTTTCCTAAGGCTTGATTAAGTCAAAGGATGGTCAAAAATCCTATGGGCCATCAAAAGTATTATGCTAAGCTAGCAAAAAGATACTATGGTCCTTTTCAAATTTTAAAGCCCATCAATGAGATGGCTTACCAACTCAAACCGCCCAACCGTTGGCTCATACACAATGCTTTTCATGTGAGCCTACTCAAGACCTACAAAGAAGAGCCACCAAGTGAATTAATTATTGAAGACCCTCCCGAAGTTGAAGACCAAGAAGAGGTGCTACAACATGAAGCTATCCTTTGGCATGAAGACAAGGTACTACGACATTGTAAGATTATCCGACGGTATCTTATTAGATTCAAAAATTATCCTTTTGAAGGTGCTAGATGGATGCAAGGAATAAAACTTAAGGATAGTATGAACCTTGTCAATGCTTACAATGCTACACTAGAGCAAGAAAATGTACAAATTTTCTTTAAATGACCCATGTTTTTGTCTTATAAGACTAGTTCTCTTTTTAATTATGCACAAATTTAACTAGTATGCATGCTTAGAATCATGTTTGTGATGACGACGTCTCTAAAACACCAAGTATAATTTGTCACTCTACATTGGGAGAATGAAATGGACTAGACATGCTTGCGGCAGCTATGTCTCCCAAGCATCAAATGGATTCGTCATCCATCTTGGAAAGATGTCGTAGGGTAAAAAGGCATCCTCTACCCGCTAAGTAAAATTGACTAATGACTAAGGCTTTATCTCTTCTACCTCATAATTGAGGATGATTATGATTTCAAGTGAGAGGGAATGTCATAAAACCTAATATCTAACCAACCCAAATGATTTCTCATATTAAAATGATCACTTAATGTGGGAGAATAAATGGGAACAAGGGTTAATATATGGACATGTGCTTATAGATCTATCTAAACATGAGGCCAATGGTAAGGGGGCCCAAATGAGAGATGGTCTATCAAAGATCAAGGCTAACCAATGCTGGAGGATAAGACCTTAGGGTTATCTTCATTGAAGACCTCCAATAATGTGTGTAAAAGTCCTTTGACCTTAGCTAAGCTAGGGCTGAGCTTGAAGCGGAAACTAGACCCAACTCGAGGTGCTTGTCCTGCTTGTCATGCTTAATGACTAAGGTGCTTGAGGTGATTGATGTTTGAGGTGCTTGAGAGGCTTGAGTTGCTTGATGATTGAGATGCTTGAGGTGCTTGACATGCTTGAGATGCTAGGGATGTACTTGAGGTGAGAACTCAGCTCAAGCTTAAAGTTCTTAAGGACCAAGCTTGTGGTGGGAACTGGGCCTATGTATGAGGGACTTGACGTGTCAAAAATTCAAATCCAATCCCTACAAGGAGGGGGCGAGCCCTACAAGAGGGGGGATGAGAGAGAACACCCACACACTCACGCAAGGCCTACTTGGTACAAAGAAAGCATAAGGAACACTTGGCAAGCTCCTCCTCATGTTACCCTCATGGTGTGCCTGAAGCCTATTGGTTGGCCACCCAAGGGGTCCAATGATAATTTAGGATTTAATTAATGTATTTTGCATTTAGCAAGTCCTCTCTCTCAAAGGGGAATGGGGAACGCTTGTCCCAAGTCCCAAGGCTGCCCTTGTTGCTTGGTATGACTCCTGCTTATGATTGGCTAGGCTTGGAGGGGTCCAATGAGCTTCAAGCATGAGCTACAAGGGGGGGGTCGACCCAAGCAAGCTAGGGGGTTTCTTAGGGGGTATACTCCCCCACACACTCTCACACACTCACACACACACACACACACTTATTATGAAATGTGCAAAGTGCAAGAGCTCCCTCTCCTTCTCCAAGCAAGTAGAGGTTGAGAGCCTACACCAACACTCTTGGCTATGGAGTGCAAATCCAACCAAGAGCCATGCTTCAATGATTAAGCTTGCCATCTTCTCCATCTTCATTACTATGCTATTATGTATACTAGCAAGAAGAGTATGATAAGTGAGTAGCTAATTCTTTCTCCTATGAAATGTTTCTTCTTCCTCTTCCCTACCCTCATTCCGTGACTAGCTCTCTCCAGCTTCGAAGGTGTTTGAGGTCTTGGGATTGAGGCTTGGGATAGTTAAAGCTTTCTTCAAGTTTATGTTATGCTTGTGATGCATGAAGCTTTACATCTTCATTGCATCACCTAGGTCACAAGGAACACAAAGATTGTATTGTAACAAGTCTCTCTTAATGGGAGAAATAATAATACAAATGCCTATTGGAGGGGGGACGGCGGCTCCAGATAAATCCGGTCCTCAACTATTGTCATGTTCTCTAAATTCTCTCTCTTGCAAAAGTATTGTTCATGCCAAGTTAACTAATTGCTATGATTATGCTGCTATCTTCAATTATGTTCACCCGCGATGCTCACAAAGTCATTCTCAAAAGTACTCTCATTAATATCCACTACTCTCAAGTTTAATAGGCCAATTCCATTACATAACGCGTTGGGGATTTTCTTGGATTTACCTAAACACCCGGTGCTAAGCATCACAGAGCCGTGGCTCCTGTAGTGGTATGGTTGGTGTTGATACCCTACCACGTACTATTACTTGGGATCCTTTGAGAGCTCGGGTTCATGGAGGGAGGCAAAGCGGCCTCAGCTTATGTTTGGCTCAGGTAGGTTGGAGGTGTTATTGCTCGCTCCCGACGAAGTAAAATTCTCTCTGTCCAGAGTAGAGCGGATGTGGATGGGTGGACAGGTTGATCCCTATACATGGTCCGGTGCTCTGCTAGTTATTTTGTCATAAACATTTTGATGTTATGGTATACCCAGATTTTTTCATTGCATTAATACACGGTTTCCTATTTCATTTAGATGTTGCATTTGAAGATTCTTTGTTGTCATTCTCTCAAGTGTCTGTGCACTCTATTTCTCTCTCTCTCTCTCTCTCTCTCTCTCTCTCTCTCTCTCTCTCTCTCTCTCTCTCTCTCTCTCTCTCTCTTCCCGCAATGCGGTGTACACATATATTCAACCTCCACAATGTTATATTTTTCTTGAGTACGCTTTCATTCATAACACCCATTCAGGGGTAGCATAGTCGCTAGGTACCTCTAGATTTAGTCTAGCTCATGGCCTAAATTTTTTGAGCTAATGTAAAACCAAGAAACATCTAGCAAAGCACCTCACCATAGCATAATATTTAGAGGTTCCTAGCCTTGCAAGAAACACAATCTAAACCTACCAAAAGCATCAAAGTTTTGTGTTCATGGTCAAACTTGCAATTCAACAAAAAGGACAGGAGGAACATGTTTCACCCTACCAACATTTATGAGTTTGATCACACATTGATAATAAGAGACTAGCTAGAATAAACAAAAGGTCATTAACAATGTGCAAAGTTCAAGTGCTCATGGAAAACATGTTTGGAGTACAACGACCACAAAACTATTTAGGGTTTCGACACAAAACATCCATGCCTGCAAATAAGTATATTCCAAAACAACTTGTCCACCTTATAAATGTACATATATCAAAGAAACTACCCTACATAACTCTATTTCTATGTTGATCCCTTATCTGTGTGTAACATGATGCCTGCATATTCATCCTTCTAGCTCCCAATGCTTGAAACAAGTAAATCTTTGTCAAAGCAACCTAGTATACGAACTCATGAGCTCGAGAGTCAATCCAAGCACCTAAAGGAGCATATAATAGAGGCACTCACAAGGCATGAATGTAAATTGTATACTCTCTCCTTAACATCATCATAGAGAAAGTGACAGCCATGGAAAAGGATCCCTCCATGTTGAGATAAAAAACATGAGTGTCACTGCAGATCCAAAGGCTTGACAACCATTTTATGAAACTTTCTAGTTGCATGTCACTTTCGATAGCCACAATGTTTTTGAGTTTTGAGATGACGAGGATAAAGACAAGCTAGAGGCAAGACATCTCTAAAATCTTCAGTTGGGTTGCATTTATACGATCATATAATGAAAATTATACATATTATTTGGATTATATAGTGTTTTTTTGAATCCAAATAAAATAAACATATAAAACAATAGTACCACATAGTGAGTGCTAAGTTGAAGCTTTGCTTCTCTTTTCATCATGGTTTGCTACTCCCAATAGGTTGGCAAAGACATACTCTCTACCTATTATTTGTAACTATGACAAGTAGCTTTTTTCCAGATTTGATTAATGGTTTGACTGTTGCGTTGTGTTGGAGATTTTCTCACACTTCAACAAATGACCATATTGATTATTTCAATCGTTTAGTCATTTAAATAATAGTGACCACTCTTGTGCTAGAGCTATTAGCTCACACAATTGGGCTATTAGTGCATAACATACACTTTTAGTAGCCTAATAAACTGCTTTCGTGTGATGTAAACTTCTAGTGTTTTGTGTTTAGTAGTGTCCACACTTGTGTTAGAGTTTTAACTCACATAGTTGGACTACATTTTTCATAACATTAACTTTTAGTGATCTATTTTTTAAAATTTTCTCTCCCATTGCATTATAATTAAATTGATTGCACATTTATTCAATTATTGATAAAAAAATCTTATTCAAAGATCATAATTGTTAAAAATTGTATATATCTCATTTGTTGAAATACATCTTTCATTTTAAATATGGTTGTGCCATCACTCTGGTAGGTAGACCAGCTTGATGTAGTCCAAACGTAGTATCAGTGGCAAAGATATGCTTATTCACCAAGGCGCGCTAGTGATGATGACTATTCGATGAAACTCCCCCTCAAGCCCAATGCCATCTCTCGTATGCCAAGCATCACTTGAAACCGCTGTAGCTTCGCCACTCCAAAGGCCTTCATGAAGATATTTTTGCAAACTGATCATCTGTCACTACGTACTCAAGGTCAATATTGTTGCTAAGACCCTCTATCTGATGAAGTGGTAGTACACCTCAATGTACTTTTTCTTGGCATGAAACACTAGGTTTTGTGCCAACTGTATGCTATGGAAGTTGTCACAATAGATGATAATCGGCCTTTGTACATGTACTCTAAAGTCATGAAGTAGAAATCCCAGCCATGCTACCTCACATGTCGCCATTGTAGCACCCTTGTTATGTGACTCTATACTTGAAAGAGAAAGAATAGGTTTCTTCTTGGTGCTCCACGTGATAACAACACTCCCATGTGAGAACATGAATCCATTGGTAGACTTGCAATCGTATGTACTAGTAGCCCAATCCGCATCCGTTTAGCCATAGATATGCAACTCCACATTAGCCCTATAAAAGAGTGTGCAATCCAAAGTAGCACTCACATAGTGCAAAATGAGCCTCACTGCATCCAAGTGTGGTTTCTTGGGAGAATGCATAAACTGACTCACTTATCCAATTGTGTAGCTCTAGTCTATACATGAGATAGTCAAGTAGAGCAAGCTACCCACAAGCTTCATGTACATGCCAGCATTATCAAGCACTTGACATGCATCATTCCCCAGGCTCAAATTTTGATCTAAGGGCATTGCAATTGACTTACAATCAGCCATACCATATTTTTTCAACATATCCAAAGCATATTGCCTTTGTGACAGCCATACACCTTCTTCTGTGCGTATAGTTTCAATGCCCAAGAAATATCGCAAGTCTCCCAAGTCTTTCATGTCAAACTCCTGCATAAGTAGAGCCTACACTCTCTTGACTTCAGCCACATTATCACCTCCAACAATCAAATCATCCACATAGATACATATTACCACAATTCATGCCTCGTTCTTTTGCACTTACAATGAATGGTCTGCATCAGACATCTCAAAGCCCAATGAAATGAGGAATGCAACAATCCTCTCATACCACGATCTAGGTGCTTGCTTCAATCCATACAATGCTTTCTTTAACCTGCATACAAGGTCACATGGCCTCATATTTGCATAACCTTGTGGTTGCTTGATATACACAATTTTCTCCAAGTCTCCATTGAAGAATGCATTCTTTACTTCCATTTGTTTCAACATCCATTTTAATGCGACAGCCATTGCAATAGACGCATGAATAGTAGCCATCTTAGCTATGGGGCTAAACGTCTCCTCATAAAAAATCCCATAATTCTATGTATAACCTTTGGCCACAAGTCTAACCTTGTACCTGCTCACACTGGCATCAACAATATGCTTTATTTTGTAAACCCACTCAGCAGTGCACGACATCTTGGTTACTAACAACTAGAATCTCAATCACCTTCATGAGTATCTTAATATTAGATATACCTTGCCCAATCAATATGTTTTTTTAATCAATGAAAAGGTTGTTCATTCCAGAAAAGAGAAAAGCTTTCTGTGTGAAAACATCAATGTATTAATGTAAAATCTTATAACTGAAGCAATTTCGCTCCCATTAATACATATGGTGTTTTGAATCTCTTTTCATTTTTAATTTATTCAAGATTTTGATTGAAATGTGCAAGTTTTTTTTATTTGGAGGTGAATACTTTCAATGTTGGTGTCTTTCAATGGCTTGTCGTGTGATTTTGTTTATAAATATAGTTTTAAGTCAATTTGATGTTAATTTTAAATGCTTTTAAAAAGTGACATTGAGTATAAAAGTGACTTTCTAGGTTTTAAACTTCATTTCTCACATTCACAAAACACTAGCTTTCAGCTCTCTTCCCATCTTCTTCACAAACAAACCCATGGCAACATCTTCTGATGCACTTCTCACACAACTACAAAAGATAGGATTTGCAGATCAAGCACATGAACTAGTCAATGTGTTTGGGGGGACGATTGACATGCATGACACTTCTAACCTTCATGTAGATCTTTCTTGACTACATGGTGGAGCACATGGAAGAATATACGATAGTGGTGTGGTTGCTAGTGGATTTTCTCAAACACCTCTATGCGGCCGATAAAAACTTTTGCTATTGCTCGTTGAGGTTTATTAAGGGGCTTATTGAGCGGGACTGCAGGACAGAAGATGAGGATGACCTCATAGACTTAGGCATGGGGTGCATAGGCACCCAATTCATGTCTTGGGACATGGTTCTGGTCTTGCTTGTGCTTGAGGTCATGGAGAAGGGAAAATCAAAGAAAAAGGCCAACCAAAAACTTCATGTGACCATTGTGGAGGAATCAAATGAAGTTATCAAGGAGGTTGATGAGCAGGCTGAAGCATCTATGGCATTAGTCCTCCTCAAGGATTTCAAATTCACGTGATCACGTGTTTTTTTTGTGATCACACTATTAATTAACAAAATTATCAATTCACAAGTCTTCACATTCAGGAAAAATAGCATGGTGACTTGAAGGGGACTGGGAGGTCGAGTGAGATTTGCCCGACTAGTACAGGTTTGTAGCCCGTCGAGCCCCGATGGGCTACAAGGTAAGCCCAGAGAACTACGGCCCCAGTGGGCCCGCTTCATAGCTTGGCAGGCCCTCAAGGTATCTATAAAAGGGGCCTCTAGGAGCCCCATTTTCTTCACAGTTCTCATGCTCTGACTTGTCTAGGTATCTAGCCAAAGAACTGTTAGAATTTTCAGAGCCCTCACAAGGAAGAAAAAAAAATATTATATAAATTTTAGCTTAATTTCATAATCTCTTTAACTAGTTTATTTTTTTAATTTGGTATACTTTTTTTTAATAATTGTTTTCTGTAGTTTTAAAAGTATGATTATCTTGCTTTTCGTGTCGGCATCGATCCTAATATTGGACCGGAAGTGTCGTTGTGAAACGCTAGACTAGCAGCCACTCTTTTACAACGTGCCGATTGCGTTCACTATGGCATTGGTTCTATTTTGGACTGGAAGTGTCGTTGCTGAACATGGTTGGCTACATTCAATTTATAGGTAGTTTTATTAGCCTTGTTATCGGCATCAATTCTATTATTGGACTGGGAGTGTTGTTGTACAAGCTAATAGACTGCTTTCTATGTTTTATGAGTGATATACGTGCTGATAGGCTAGTTCAGTGTTTCTTTTGACGTCGGTCCTAGTACTGGATTGGAGGTGTTGCTAGATTCATTGAATGATTCCCTTACTTTTAGGGTAGTTTGGTGTTTCTTTTGGCATTGGCTCTACCATTGGGCTAGGGGTGTCATTAGATTCATCGAATGATGCCCTGCTTTCTAGGCTTAGTTCGATGTTTCTTTTGGCATCTTCTCTACCATTGGGCTGGAGGTGTTGTTAGTTGCATTGAATGATGCCCTTTCTTTTTAGGCTTAGTTTGGTGTTTCTATCGGAATCAACCCTACTATTGGGTTGGAGTTGTCGTTAGTTGCATTGAATGATGCCCTGTTTTGTTGGGTTAGTTCAGTGGTGGTCTCGGCATCAACTCTACTATTGGGTTAGAGGTGTCGTTACTCTCATTGAATGATTGCCTACTCTTTAAGCTAGTGTTGTTGTTAGTTTCAATGCATGAAGTATATATTTGTTATAAAATTTGAAGTTATTTGGTCTTTAAAAATCATGAAATATGTGTTGATTGTAGCATACATGGATCCTGTGGAAATGAAGAAGTTAAAAACCAACATTAGAACTTTGTTGGTCACGCGTATATGTTCCCTGAACATGGAGGAGATCACCTCTATATTGGAGAGTGAGACACATAGAGATCGTTTCTTTGATACCATAATTGGAGCAGTCCAGGCACACTTCTCTCAGTTGTAGATGCAAAGGCTATATGTAGGCTAATAGATAGTATTGTGGGAAATATGACACAATGCTTAAAGAGACTTGGGTGTTGATGCACCAGCGGATGCAAATCTAGCCAAGCTACAACATTGGACTAGTATATGGCGTGTAGAGAGGTCAAAGTTGAAAAGAGTGCGCAATATCGATGCTCAAGATGTCCATAGCCACAAAGCTAGATCCAGATTTTATTCAGCAGCGTCCTCTCAAGATATAGTAGTAGGAAGATCAGATACATAAGCTGGGCTAGACTTGCATGCAAGAATTTGTTACACACTTGTTTTATGTCCCTCTGTGCCATTGTTGTTTACCTCATACTTGAAGCTATTAAATGTGGTCAAAATATTGGGAAAGGATGCTACGAATTCGTGTCAGAGTGCACAATTGAAGGAGTCACTTGGTTGCCACTAGAAGTGCAATATGTGGTCAAAGACTTCAAAGAAGATGCAGCAGAGATCCGTCAATCTTTTGCTCTAGAGGCGAGCGTGCAATTGTTCCATAGGGGCATTGTTAGATGCATAGCACAAACATATCAAGAGCCATGGTGCCTGTTTTTTCCTCGCTACAATGGAATGGATTTGGGTGACATGTTAGAGTGTGTTCCACCACCCAAAGGTAAATTTTCTAACATACTGGCGGCTCAAAAAGAAGATCCTAGACACCCTCCCACAGAGCAAGAGTTAGAGATGTGCAAGCATATGCTCGATTGTGTGCCTTCTTTTATGGATGCTCTGGTGAAGACCATGGCACATGCACACATCAAAGGAACTATACACTGTGACTTGCACCCATGGAACATCATGACTAACTTCACTAAGGAGGGTGTGCCACATGTGGGTGTCATTGATTGGGGGTTGGCATTGAGGTGTGCATTGAGAAGCAAGCAACCAACATCAAAGATCCCATAGAGCATGCCCTACATCCTTGGAGGGCCCCTGGGCTTTGCAACCCAAAATTGGCTTGTCCATATACGAAAGCCACTAACACCTATGCAGTTGCTTTTTGCATTGAGAAACTATGTGATTGGTGCAAAGATTTTTTAGTGAATTACAGTGTCAAGACAAGGGAAAGGCCAGGGAGTCATGGAATATGGCCAGGGGTAGTGCTAGGCAGTGTGGACAGGGAATCCATCTAGGGCAAGAGGCTAGGAGCCTGTCTTTATAATGGGAGGTTGGGAGGAAGATCCTAAGGTCTAGTCACCCAAGGCATTACACTGTTATCAAGAGACACTCTTTTCTGGGACACACAGGCGTGGAGAGTTGCATTCTTTTGCATGTCATGCAAGCCACAGGAAGCCGCACAATGGGCATGGCCACTTAGCAGTGGCGTGGAAGACTCTAGCCTTCGTGGGATCCGATCCCATCAAGGGGAGTGAGCAGAGGCAAGGAGGGCCAACTTCAGCACCCTCAAACTCAGCAGGTGCACGCAAGGTGGGCGGGGAAAAACCATCACAGTGCCAGCCCCGGTTGAGCCCCACAACGAGCTTCATGGCGGTTTTCCCCTCTTCCTCGCAGTCGTCATCACTGCCCGCCATCACCAGTGCTTAAGAGATCGGGCCTCGCCATATTAGGTCACCCAAAAACTTTAGGGAAAACCTAAAGTAACTTTAGGGTGAGTACCCACAGTGGTTGCAGCCTGCGAAGGCATACTCGTCCATCATTGGCAAGCATATTCGGCCATCATAATCGGCAAAGGGCAGGGTCTTTTTCCATACACAACAGTCAACAATTACTATATGAAATTGCAGTATTGTATCAAGCTTAATCTACGATGGCTTGTGAGTATCCAACATTACTTGTGTTCTTCGGAAGCTAGAGTAAACGGCGACGCATTCAAGCAGTGTAAGTGAACGGACAGATTTACGGGTTGCTTAAAGTTTTGACGACCAACGTAATTAGCACATCCTATTACAGGTTGCGGTGAAAACTACGACTACGGGATTTTATTTTGAATCAAGGTATTCTTATATCTCTTTCTTACACTGCACGATGTTGCCATGGATTCAAATATCAATATGACCTTTGATTTCGAGCATCATACACCTCATTCTTCCCATGATGGCTCGCGGCTAGATGCTCTCACGGAGGGTGCCCGCGACGCTACGGGAGGTGATGACTAGTGTAATTTTTTTTGGCTAATTATCACTAATTTGGCTAAAAACGCAATTTGAACCCAGGGTTTTGGCTATAATAGGAGTAAATCTTTATATATTATCGCCAAAAATATGAGCATTAGGTAAGATGTATAAACTTTAATAGCCAATATGTAATTTTATCTAGAGAACGTATTGTAAATTAGAAAACATATGCTAAGATTTAGAAGATTACCTCTTATAAATAAAAATCATACCAGAAGCTAATTTTTTTTAATGCTATTATAAGCCTTGAAAAAAAAATGACAATTTTTCTCCAAAACTTATACTTTATCGCCAAATAGCTGATCAAAAATCTTAGGGTCTGCTTGATATTCAGGAATTTCGTGCACTTTAGACACGCATATCAGTAATGGAGGAAATTTTTGCATCTTTATCTATGTTAGTGATACAATTTATGCAGTAGCAGGCCAAGGGCCTTGTTGACACACACATGCATGAGCATACTACTACTCAGGGGCAAGGCCCTTCTGATCATGGACAAGGTCCATCTTTGGATTCTTTGCACACTCTCACTGCAAAGGAGGTGGACGAGTTTTTGAAAAACACCAAACCACCGACTTTTAAGGGAGAGGACCGAGATTGCAATAAGGATGTAGTGAATATATTTTTCAGTAAGTGGGATGGAATTTACGCATTACGGTGTACTCGGATGCAGTCAGAGCACTACAAACAAGTTTGACTCTGGAAGGCAAGGCCTACAAATGTAGTGAATATATTTCTCAGTAAGTGGGATGGAATTTACGCATTACGGTGTACTCCGAATGCAGTCAGAGCACTACAAACAAGTTTGACTCTGGAAGGCAAGGCCTACAAATGGTGGATGTCTCTCAAGGAGAAGAATATCATAGCACAGAGTGGGCAGCCTTTGAGGCTATGCTTCAAAAATAATTTCTCCCTATAAATGAGGCAGATCGAAATTGGACGGCTTGGGCACGTGTTCCATGCACCAACACCCTTCATTACTTGAATATATCTCTCACTATCGGGATGTTATCCTCAAGTTGGAAACTTGGAAGGACTAGACACTTTTCAACAAGTGCGAGCGTTTATCTGCGGTCGACGCCCGAGCTTAAGAAGCACATCAAGACTCAGGACCCTAAAACACTTGAGGAGGCCATAGTGAAAGCACACATTCATGATGATTCGGATGAAAAGAAATCACATAATAATCACGTTCCTGCTAATACACATGATAATACACGCACACAGTATGGGCGCAACAAAAGGAAATTTATAGTAGCCAATTTTGAAGCAGCTAAAAAACCCAAGGGGTCCCGTGGTCCTCTCTCTCTTGAGGACTTTGATAAGGCTAAAAAAGAGAAGTTATGCTTTTAATGCTTGGGAAGCAGCCATTGGAAAAAAGGATTGTCCCAAGAAGAAATCTTCTGCTCACGGCAAGGAGAAAGCAGTGCACACGGTGCAATTGTTGCCTCTTGAGTCTTCCTCATGATTTTCTACGGTTGAAGTAACACACACCCAGGTGGTGCATGAATGTTGTATCACATCTTCCATGTGGCAATAGACCTTTGGTCCACATGAGTTAGTGCGTATGCACGGATCTGCAAGGACACAAGGTGTGCATCTTGGTAGATGATGGTGCCACTCACAATCTCATTAATTATGCATTGGTGGAAAAACTCAAATTGCCCCAAACTCCAAGTTCCCACCACTACAAGGTAGCAATGGTGAATGGTTATGATGCCAAAATCTAGGATACTCTAGTCCGAAGTGTATCTTTGGAAAAACAAGGCTATTGCACATCCTTGGATTTTCAGGTTATGAACATGGAGAGGGCAAATGTGGTACTTGGTAGGAAATGGTTGCATAGCCTAGGACCATCGCTGAAGCATAGCTAAGAGCACAAGAGCTTGATGTTTGAATCCCATGGTGCACATGCTAATAAAATAGATCAAGTTTTCTTGTGTTACTCATTGTCTCATTTTCTTTCTAATAACGTGTCATAAAATCTAATATCTAACCAACCCAAATGATTTTCTCATATTAAATTGATCACTTAATGTGGGAGAATAAACGGGAACAAGTGTTAAGATATAGATATGTGCTTATAGATCTATCTCAACACGGGGCCAATGGTAAAGGGGCCCAAAAGGGAGATGGTCTATCAAAGAGCAAGGCTAACCAATGGAGCATAAGACCTTAGGGTTAGCTTCATTGAAGACCTCCAATAAATGTGTGTAAAAGTCCTTTGACCTTAGGTAAGCTAGGGCTGAGCTTGAGGTGGGAACCCGGCCCAAGCTCGAGGTGCTTGTCTTGCTTGAGGTGCTTGTCGTGCTTGAGGTGTTTGTCATGCTTGAGGTGCTTGATTAAGATGCTTGAGGTGCTTGACTGGCTCCATGCTTGAGGTGCTTGACTTGCTGCATGATTAAGGTACTTGAGGTGCCTTGAGAAGCTTGCCTGAGATGCTTGTGGGAACACCCCCTAGTTCAAGTGCTTTGTCATGCTTGGTGAGTAAGGTGCTTGATCACCTAAAGTCAAAAGCATTCCTACAAGAGGGAGGGCAAGCCCGTTTCCTAGGGGCTAGAGAGAGAACACCCACTCACACACACAAGGGAAGCCCCAACTTGAAGAGGCAGCAAGGAAACATGTCAAGCCCCTACCCATGTTACCTTCATGTGTTGCTTGAAGCCTATTGGCTAAGCTTCAAAGGGGTCCAATGATAAATTACATGAATTATCTAATTGTTTTAGCATTTATCTAGCCCTCTCTCTCAAAAAGGAAAGGGGGACACTTGTCTCAAGGCTACCCCTACTGCTTGTAATGCCTCCTGCTCATGATTGGCTAGGCCTGGGAGGGTCCAATGAGCTTCAAGCATGAGCTACAAGGGGGGGTCGACCCAAGCTAGCTAGGGGCTTGCTTGAGGGGTATACTCACCCACACACACTCACAATCACTCTCATTGTGTGCTATGCAAAGTGCAAGAGCTCCCTCTCCAAGCAAGTAGAGGTTGAGAGCCTACACCAACACTCTTGGCTATGGAGTGCAAATCCAACCAAGAGCCATGCTTCAATGCTTGAGCTTGTCATCTTCTTCTTCTTCATTACTATGCTATTATGTATGCTAGCAACAAGAGTATGATAAGTGAGGAACTAGTTCTTTCTCCTATGAAATGTTTCTTCTTCCTCTTCCCTACCCTCATTCCCTGCTAGCTCTCTCCACCTTCGAAGGTGATTTAGGTCTTGGGACTGAGGCTTGGGACAATTAAAGCTTTCTTCAAGTTCATGTTATGCTATGATTGTGATGCATGAAGCTTTCCATCTTCATTGCATCACCTAGGTCACAAGGAACACAAAGAATGTATTGTAACAAGTCTCTCTTAATGGGAGAAATCATAATACAAATGCCTATTGGAGGGGGGACCGGCTCCACATAAATCCGGTCCTCAACTGTTGTCATGTTCTCTACATTCTCTCTCTTGCAAAAGTATTGTTCATGACAAGTTAACTAATTGCTATGACTATGTTGCTATCTTCAATTATGTCTACCCGCTATGCTCACAAAGTTATTTCTCGAAAGTATTCTCATTAATTTCCGCTATTCTCAAGTTGAATAGGCTAATTCCATTACATTGGTATCAGAGCATTTGGTTTCTCTTTTCTTGCTTGAGAAGAGAGGTCCTTAAGTAGCCTATAAATGGTTGATGTTGTTAATTATAATAGGGTAAGTGGAACTGGGATCTAATATCGGTTTTGTTAAGCCCACTATGTGGGTGATGGTGCACACCTCGGGAGCTTTGGACTTAATAATGGAGTCTTTTTAGACTTGCCTACGGCTTTACCATTATTGAGCCATAAGAAGTCTAAAAGGAGCTAGCCCTTGGCAACTCTGCTATGTTAGACCTACTCCTCTACTCTCTATAATTAACCACTTTGAGCCGTGGGTGTAGATACTTAAGAGCCAATTTTCAAAGGCTAAGAGGAGTGGCAACTAAGGTTTTGAATTGCCAAAGCATACACTAAGTACATACATAAAATTTTGTTAACATGGCTGACAATAATCAAGAGAGTAGAATGAACATTGATATCTTTGATTTTGCACATGAAGGTGCTAATGATGATGCTCCCATGTTTGTGAATTATCTTGTGACTAGGTTGCAACAAGCTATGGGCAACCCTACCTTGCAAGCCGAAGTTACTCAACAGAGTTCCCGTACCTCGGGTAGAAAATCTGTTTGATAAGCTACAAGGCTCTACCTACTTCAGTAGGATTGACCTTAAGAGTGGCTATCATCAAACAAGGATAGTGGATGAAGATATCTTAAAGACCGCGTTTCGCACAACGTTTGGTCTTTATGAATATCTAGTCATGCCTTTTGGCTTGACTAATGCACCAGCTACGTTCAATCGTTTGATGGAGAAAATTTTTAGACCATATCGAAAATTCACTGGAGTGTTCTTTGATGATATCATCATCTACTCCAAGTCTTTGGAGGAACATAAGCAGCATCTCCAAGTGATTTTTCAAGCATTGAGGGAGAACAAGCTTTATCTCAACCAAAAGAAAAGCGAATTCTTCCTTCAAGAGATTCAATACTTAGGTCATATTATCTCTAAAGATGGTATCCAAATGGATCCATCAAAGTTAGAGGTAATAAAAACATGGCCTAACCCAAGAAATCTACATGAGCTAAGAAGCTTTATTGGTATGTGTGCATACTATAGATGCTTCATAGCAAAATTCTCTCAAGTAGCAGGACCACTACACGACTTAACTAAGAAGAACGTTAAGTTTGTATGGACTGATAAGGAGCAAAATGCTTTTGAAAAACTCAAAGAGAAGCTTACTTCCCAACCAGTCCTCGTGCTTCCGGATCTCTCAAAGCCATTTGAGGTCCAATGTGATGCTTGTGGTGATTGCCTTGGAGCGGTTTTGCTTCAAGAATGGCATGCCATAGCATATGAGAGCCGAAGGCTCAATGGTGATGAACGAGTCTTGGGCATTTATGAGAAAGAGCTTTTAGCTGTTCTACATGCCCTAGACACATGGAAGCACTACCTATTGGGGACTCCATTTATCCTACGAATCGACCACCAAAGTCTCAAGTATTTCATGACGCAAACCAAGCTTTCCGACAAACAAATGAGGTGGGCAAATTTTCTTTCGCAATTTAATTTCCATATTGCTCACATAGCTGGTAAGCACAATCAAGTTGCCGATGCACTTTCACGACGACCAAAAGTTAATGCGGTGTCTATAGCTACTCACAATGATCTATCCTCTATGATAGATGAGTATGCTACTGACCCTGACTTTAGAGACATAATGTCACCCCTTGCTTTGGGGAAGAAAGAGGAACCATTCACCTTGCAGGATGGTTATCTTCTCCACGGCAATAGGCTATGTGTTACTCATTCCCTTCGTGAGAAGGTTATGTATGAATCCCATGCTCCTCCATATGCAGGGCATAGAGGTATTCAACCTACTCTCCGAGGAGTAGAGACGTATTTCTATTGGCCTACCATGAAAGTGGACATACAAGAGTATGTTTCAAAATGTGTAGTATGCCAAAAGACCAAGTATGATAGAGGGAAGCAACCTGGATTACTCCAGCCATTGCCTATTCCAAATTCACCATGGGAGAGTATATCCATGGATTTCATCTTTGGATTGCCCAAGTCTATCCATGGGAATACTGGAATATGGACAATAGTCGACAGGTTTAGCAAGCAAGCAGTAATTTCTGGAAAGGTCTCTTTGAAAATCTAGGAACAAGATTGAATTTCTCTGCGGCCTATCACCCACAAACGGATGGCCAAAGTGAGATAGCCAATCTTACGATACTCGATCTACTCAAAACTTATGTTACCGAAGTAGATCAACGCTCACAATGGGAAAAGTATTTACGGCTAGTAGAGTATGCCTACAATAATACTGTACATACTTCTACGGGGAAAGCACCTTTCGAGATCATAGAGGGAAGACCTAAAAGTCCCTTGCTACTGAAAGTACATGGGAAGATCTTCGCCGCCGATGAGTATAGCCGTGACCTACAAGAATCTTTTCAAAATATTAGGGAGGCTATCTCCATCTCTCAACAAAGGCAAAAATCTGCTGCTAATAAGCACAGAAGAGCCTTAATGTTCAAAGAAAATGATTGGGTCTTACTCAAGTTTCCTAAGGCTTGATTAAGGCAAACGACGGGGAAAAATACTACGGGCCATTAAAAGTATTATGCTAAACTAGCAAAAAGATACTATGGTCCTTTCCAAATCTTGAAGCCTATCAATGAGACGGCTTATCAACTCAAGTTGCCCAACCATTGGCTTATACACAATGCCTTTCATGTAAGCTTACTTAAGCCGTACAAAGGAGAGCCACCAATTGAACCAATTATTGAAGACCCTCTCGAGGTCGAAGACCAAGAAGAGGTGCTACAACCCGAAGCTGTCCTTCGGCATGAAGACAAGGTACTACGACATGGTAAGATAATCCGATGGTATCTTATTAAGTTCAAAAATTATCCTTTTGAAGATGCTAAATGGATGCAAGGAGTACAACTTAAGGATAGTATGAACCTTGTCAATGCTTACAATGCTACATTAGAGTAAGAAAATGTACAAATTTCTTTTAAATGACTCATGTTTTTGTCTTATATGACTAGTCCTCTTTTTAATTGTGCACAAATTTATCTAGTATTCATGCTTAGAATCATGTTTGTGATGACGACGTCTCTCAAACACCAAGTAGAATTTGTCACTCTACTTTGGGAGAATGAAATGGACTAAAGAGCAGACATGCTTGCGACAGCTATGTCTCCCAAGCACCAAATGGATTAGTCATCCATCTTGGAAAGATGTCGTAGGGTAAAAAGGGATCCTTTACCCGCTAAGTACGATTGACTAATCACTAAGACTTTATCTCTTCTACCTCATAGTCGAGGACGACTATGATTTCAAGAGAGAGGTAATGTCATAAAATCTAAATCTAACCAACCCAAATGATTTTATCATATTAAATTGATCACTTAATGTGGGAGAATAAACGGGAACAAGTGTTAAGATATAGATATGTGCTTATAGATCTATCTCAACACGGGGCCAATGGTAAAGGGGCCCAAAAGGGAGATGGTCTATCAAAGAGCAAGGCTAACCAATGGAGCATAAGACCTTAGGGGTAGCTTCATTGAAGACCTCCAATAAATGTGTGTAAAAGTCCTTTGACCTTAGGTAAGCTAGGGCTGAGCTTGAGGTCGAGGTGCTTGTCCTGCTTGAGGTGCTTGTCGTGCTTGAGGTGTTTGTCATGCTTGAGGTGCTTGATTAAGATTCTTGAGGTGCTTGACTGGCTCCATGCTTGAGGTGCTTGACTTGCTGCATGATTAAGGTACTTGAAGTGCCTTGAGAAGCTTGCCTGAGATGCTTGCCTGAGATGCTTGTGGGAACACCCCCTAGTTCAAGTGCTTTGTCATGCTTGGTGAGTAAGGTGCTTGATCACCTAAAGTCAAAAGCATTCCTACAAGAGGGGGGGCGAGCCCTTTTCCTAGGGGCTAGAGAGAGAACACCCACTCACACACACAAGGGAAGCCCCAACTTGAAGAGGCAGCAAGGACACATGTCAGACCCCTACCCATGTTACCTTCATGTGTTGCTTGAAGCCTATTGGCTAAACTTCAAAGGGGTCCAATGATAAATTACATGAATTATCTAATTGTTTTAGCATTTATCTAGCCCTCTCTCTCAAAAAAGGAAAGGGGGACACTTGTCTCAAGGCTACCCCTACTGCTTGTAATGCCTCCTGCTCATGATTGGCTAGGCCTAGGAGGGTCCAATGAGCTTCAAGCATGAGCTACAAGGGGGGGTCGACCCAAGCTAGCTAGGGGCTTGCTTGAGGGATATACTCACCCACACACACTCACAATCACTCTCATTGTGTGCTATGCAAAGTGCAAGAGCTCCCTCTCCAAGCAAGTAGAGGTTGAGAGCCTACACCAACACTCTTGGCTATGGAGTGCAAATCCAACCAAGAGCCATGCTTCAATGCTTGAGCTTGTCATCTTCTTCTTCTTCATTACTATGCTATTATGTATGATAGCAACAAGAGTATGATAAGTGAGGAACTAGTTCTTTCTCCTATGAAATGTTTCTTCTTCCTCTTCCCTACCCTCATTCCCTGCTAGCTCTCTCCACCTTCGAAGGTGTTTGAGGTCTTGGGACTGAGGCTTGGGACAATTAAAGCTTTCTTCAAGTTCATGTTATGCTATGATTGTGATGCATGAAGCTTTCCATCTTCATTGCATCACCGAGGTCACAAGGAACACAAAGAATGTATTGTAACAAGTCTCTCTTAATGGGAGAAATCATTATACAAATGCCTATTGGAGGGGGGACCGGCTCCACATAAATCCGGTCATCAACTGTTGTCATGTTCTCTAAATTCTCTGTCTTGCAAAAGTATTGTTCATGCCAAGTTAGCTAATTGTTATGATTATGTTGTTATCTTCAATTATGTCTACCCGCTATGCTCACAAAGTTATTTCTCGAAAGTATTCTCATTAATTTCCGCTATTCTCAAGTTGAATAGGCTAATTCCATTACAAAACGAATCTGTTGAACATTCCTCAACGCCGCATGCTTCTCTCTCATCTTTTCCACTAATGGCTACTTCTCAACAAGCAAATATTGCTAGTGACTTAAAGCATTTATTAAAGGAATTTCATGATGTTTTTCCTAATGATTTTACATCAGGATTACTACCGACACGATTAGTGAAACATAGCATCGACGTGGTTGCATGCAGTAAACCACCCTATCGAATGAGTTATTCTGAAGCTATTGAGGTGGAACGTCAACTTGTTGACTATCTTAGCAGAGGATTTATCCAACCCAATTCTTCACCATGGGCTTCTCCTATCCTATTAGTGAAGAAAAAGGATGGCAGTATGTGCATGTGCATAGGCTACCGTGGTTTAAATGCGGTTATGATTAAGAACAAGTACCCATTGCCATGCGTGGATGAGTTGTTCAACAAGCTCACTCATGCTCGTATTTTTATGAAAATAGACTTGTGATCGGCAAGTACGTATTTGACTTGCTGATATACCCAAAATTGCATTCTGAACAAGGTTTGGACACTACGAGTTTTTGGTTATGTGTTTTGGGTTAACCAATGCGCCCGCAACATTCATGACACTTATGGATAGTGTCTTGAAACCATACTTGGAAAAATTTACTATCATTTTTCTCGATGACATTCTTGTATATAGTGCTTTTGAGGAAGAACACTTAGAACATCTGAGCCAAGTGTTCAAATTGTTACGAACAAATCAATTATGTGCCAAAGAATCCAAGTGTGACCTTTTGAAGGAGGAAATTCACTATCTTGGGCATGTTATTTCAGCTTATTGGGCTACACATGGATCAATCCAAAGTGGATACCATTTGGTGGTGCCCTTCTCCTAAAAATCTGGAAGAGTTACATATTTTTTTAAGATTTGCAGGTTTTTATCGAAGGTTCGTTAAAAAGTATGCTAATATTGTTGTTCCCATGATGGACAAACTGAAAGGTAAAGGCAAGACCTTCCAATGGGGGCCCGCTCAACATCATAGTTTTGATACGCTCAAGGATGCGTTAGCTACAACTCTAGCTATTGTAGATCCTTTGAAACCATTCGTTTTGGAAACGGATGCCAGTGACTGTGCTATTGGAGCAATCCTGGTACAAGAAGGGCAGCCAATTGCATTTCAAAGCAAGAAGCTTGATTCAGCACAACATAATTATTCTGCTTATGAACGTGAACTCTATGCAATAGTGTTTGCCTTGAAAACATGGAGACATTATTTGTATGGTGCTCAATTTGAGATTGTGTTTGACCATGAAAGCATTAAATGGTTTACACAACAAACCGACTTGAAGGGTTGAAAGGCCAGGTGGGCTGAGATTCTTTAGGAATATGACAGAAAGCTCCGGTATCCTATAGGACGATACAATGTGGTGGATGATGCTCTTAGTCGTATGCCTGAGATCAATTCTCTCTTGTTCACAAAACTTTGCAGTGAATTTTTGGACTCTTTGAAGGGAAAATACGCATATTTCAAAGTGTGGATCCATGTGCAAATGAGGGATCCTTCTCACTCCAATGCTGGTAGAGTCTCGTTAACCTCCACACATAGTTCTCCTCTATCGAGTGATGAACTACAACGATGGAAGTATTTTACCATCGACAATGGGTACCTACTCTATAAGGGGAGAGTTTGTGTACCGACGGACACAGACATTCGGTACCAAATTCATGAATGTCATGATAGTCCAAGTGCAGGGCAGCCGGGTATTAAAAATACTTATGCTCTCGTACGACGATATTTTTACTGGCCAGGTTTACATGGCTTTGTTCAAGATTATGTCTTGCATTGCCAAAAATGTCAAGTTAACAAAGCAGAGCACCTGAAGGCAGGAGGACTCTTACATCCTTTGGAGATTCCCAATGGGAACTGGGAAAGTATTTCTATGGATTTTATTGTGGGTTTACCAACCACTGTACGAAGTCATGACTCAGTATGGATGGTTGTTGACCGATGGATAAACTATGTAAGTTTATTCCAACCAAATCAACAATTAAGACTCCAGAATTAGCCAAGTTATTTGTGGACAATCTCTACAGGTTGTATGGCTTGCCAAGTAACATTGTGAATGATCATGATCCCAAGTTTAGCAGTCATTTTTGGAGGGCTGTGTATAAACGATTGGGTACACAACTCAACCTCAGTACAACGGATCTAAATGATAAGAATATCTAACCACGTGCTAGAGGATATGCTACACGCATACGCTAGCAAAAAACAAACAGACTGAGAAGAATATCTACCTCTTCTTGAGTTTGCTTACAACAGTGCTAAGCATGTCATGATTGGATTTAGACCTTTCATGATCATGTACGGTTTTCAACCTATGTCACTAGTTACGGTGGGGTTGGCAACCACAAAACTTTAGCAGGTTAAAGATTTTCTCCAAGACCATATGGATATGCTGAAACTTGCTCATCAGAATGTTCGACAAGCGTAGGATTGGTATAAGAAGTACGTTAATGAGAAAGTTTTGCAAGTTACCTTTGAGGAAGGAGAGGAAGTATTTTTACGTGTGCCAGAGCATTCAGAAAGTCTGAAAACTGGGCCAACACCTAAATTATCTCCAAGATATCGTGGGCCTTTCAAAATACTCAAGCGAGTTGGTGATCGTGCCTACAAACTATCGCTACCCACACACTCTCGTGTCCATCCGGTGTTTCATGTAAGCCGTTTATGTAAGCGATTACATGGGGACAACAATGTCATTGAACAATAGATTTTGGTTGAGTTCGTTGCACCTCCTACCCTACCGCATGAACCTGAACAAATTTTTGACTATCATGATTTACGTACGCGTCATTATGTACGTCGACAAGCTTTAATCAAGTTGAAAGATTGACCTAAGGAAGGTTCCGCTTGGGAAAACAATAGTGCTCTTAAGAAGAAGTTTCCTACTTTTGTTTTTGAGGACAAAGACTCTTCCTTTAAGGGGGGAGTAATGTCAAGACAAGGGCAAGGCCACGGAGTCACGGACTATGACCAGGGGCTAGCCTAGGCAGTGTGGACAGGGGATCCTTCTAGGGAAAGAGGTAGGAGCCTGCCTTTATAATGGGAGGTTGGTAAAATGATCCTAAGGTCTAGTCACCCAAGGCATTACATACAGTGTGCCATGGAAAAAGCGAAAGCAAATTGATTGTGGCACGATTTCCTCTATAATGTGGAAAAACTACTTACAACAACCACCTAGGTAGAGAAAGACATTGCAGAATATGAGTGAGCATTTAGATATGTTAGAGCTCAACTCGAAGGTGTGTTTGCATCCTCTTAGGGAGATGATGCCAGATTTTAGTTTACTTTGGTCACTTTTATAAACAACGGTCTTTTTTGGATTATTTGACAAATGTAAATGTAGCTTTTTGTATATTCATGGACCATTGAGTTAAATTGTACCTTTTTATAATGATGGAGTAATTGTGCAAAGTGATTAATACACTCCGTGGTGTTTCGTGATATTTTTTGTTGAATTTAGGAATCTGTATTCAAAAGTAAAATCTTTTTATAATGGTGGAACAAAGTGATTAATACAAAATGTTGTATATTGTGATACTTTCTATTGCAATCTAGATATCTAATTGCAAGTAAATTAATCTTATAATAATGGAATCATGGTGCAAAGTGATCAATGCAAAATGTGGTGTGTTGTTATAATTTTTGTTGTTGAAATATGTCCACTATATTTGCAAGTAAAGTCTTTTTGGAATGATGGACTCATGGTGCAAAGTGATTAATACAGAATGTGGTCTGTTGTGATAACTGAAACCAAGGTGTACCATTGGATTTGCAATTGTATATGTGATGCAAACTTAAGTTCTATCGCATATTGAGATAGTGTAAATGTGTTTGTGCCAGGTATGGACTAGCATGAGAAGTCTAAAAAAGCATATGATTGCTTGCGAGCACTTGCAGATGCAATTGGCTCAAATGACCAAGCAAGAGTTGCTGCAAGGGCCAGTGAGTGGGACACATGCAAATGGCAGGCAATGGAAATACATCAACAAAGATGTCACCAAAAGAGATGGTCAAGGAAGCATGGCCAAATGTGTGACTTCTCTATCCGCAAGGGAAGATGGAAGTTGGATAAGTGTGTTGTGCTAGACATTTTCACGCATGCCAAAGCTATATACCGTACATGCAACAGAGGGAGTACACTAAACCACATAGAATGTCCCTTGTGGTTTGCAAAGATGCTGTACGTCCAATTTGTTCAATATGAGCCAGTGGACTTCATCAACAGAGCCCCCAATAAGAGCATAGTGGATATCCAAAATGAGACAATCACAATATCACAAGAGGAGCTAAAATATGCATTGGCTGTCTCCATTATGCAAACACGTGATGCTGTGGAAGAATTGCAAACATAGCTTCGTACCTTGACACAAATGATGGGGAAAGGGGAATCAAGAAATACCAAAGAGTTACAGAGAGACATCAAGCTACTCAGGTGTGAACTCCGTGAAATGGAGGAACATGTTCAACAACAATCAATCATGACAATGATCAAGCATCCTAACACATTGTGGCCACCTCCAACTTACACTTTGGATGCAGTGGTCCTTGCCCAGTTTGCGCACACTTTTTTCATAGTTGGAGTGGACACTACAGAATAGCTTGTGGACACATGTATCATTTGCCATCTCTCATGTGAAACATGGTAAATAAAAACGAGTGCCACATTTGCAAGGATCCAATTGACAAGCTTTTGTATTCCATGTTCAAAATGGAGAAAGACTATCAATGCTTATTGGCGGTAATTGCAAGGGAGAGAGACTCTATTTTGGATAATTTGAATTTATCTCTGTAAATTCTAAACATCTTAAATTGGACTGGATTGTAGTGACTCTTATGATCCTTGTATGTCTCCCTTGCAATGAACATGGAAGCCTTGTAAAACTTGCTGTGACTTTTTGATTGTTGGTAAATTGATCCGTGAAGGTTTGATAGTCTTTCCTGGTGCTTAAAGTAATGTTATAGATGCAAAGTGTATAAAGTCTCCCATTGAAATTGCAAACAAAATTATGATACTTTTTAAATTCATAAATGACAATTCTCACACTACTGTGTTAAAATTACAATAAAATAAAAATTGTGGTATGTCACTTGGTCCACGGGACACAAGCCACAACAAAAGGGTTTACATTACATTCAATTGTTCTACACCTAAACGCAGTGTGAACCTACAATGCTATCTATGTTTACATCGTTGCTCCACAATGCCCTTTGTTGCCGAGTATGAGGAAAATCATTCACCTCAAGGTTCAAATTCAATGCAAGCAAAGTACATCCACCAAGCTCACTGAACTCAAGTTCTTCAATTGTCACCTCTTCCCTTTGCTCCTGGTCATCTTCATTCATATCCACAATCCATCATAGTCTATCTTTTTCATAAGTTTTTGATTGAATATTCCTAAGTAGACTGTGATTGCAATATTAGTAAACCAATTTCTTGACTTGGTCATTGATAAGCCAATTACGAATAGCCGAGTGTCCATAGCTGTACGTACTCCAGTTTCTCTTGGAACCTGAATTGGCAGCACATTGTGCAAGAACCCATGACCCACCATCTCCATGCTGGTTGTTTCGATGCAAGGTTTTGCACAAACTCCGAATTAAAAAGTCCATCCTTTACCCTGTACTTTGTCAAGTCGGACTACTTGGGCTTGATCATTTGGATTGCTGTAGAGATTACTGGGCCACATCATAGAAGTCTTCAATCACCTCCTCATCTAATTCATCACAATCCATGTTCTAGTACTCTAGATCAAGCAGAAAAGCAACAATGTGTAGTGGGCTATGCGCACTAACTTATTTAAGATATCTCTTTTAGCCTTATTAAAAGGTGCTCTCCAGGCCTCGATCAAACAATCTGGCTCTGAAGGAGAGGTCAAGCTCTCCTGAACATTATACCAACCCATGTACACCTTCCGTATATAGGGTAACTTAAGATCAAACTGACACAAAGATAGCATCATGGGCCTCATCACCACTATGTGTCCCCAACATCCGACCAAAAGTGTCTATCATCCATAAGAACTTTTACAGATCGAACCCTTGCAAAAGAC
Source organism: Adiantum capillus-veneris (assembly GCF_014529385.1). NCBI lineage: Eukaryota > Viridiplantae > Streptophyta > Polypodiopsida > Polypodiales > Pteridaceae > Adiantum > Adiantum capillus-veneris. Next base: position 118,747,135 of record NC_140945.1, read on the forward strand.
TCTCCACAGTGTAGAAGTTAGTGTAAACTTTGGTTTTACATGGAAGCTTCAATATTGTGGACATACAAGGTCGATACATGTCTAGCACACGTTGTCTCTTCAAAATAAACTTCATCACCTTCCTTGCATTATCTATAATTATCTTGAACCAATCAGTGTCATCTTTCTTATAACACTCCTACAACACAAGATTCAAGCTATGTGCATTGAAACCAAACATGTAAAAGCTAGGAAAGTGGTCCTCCAAGAGAGGACCCCCTGCTCTACAATTTTTGGCATTGTCCATTATCACTTGTACTACATTTTGGACACCAACTTGATGAATTGTTTCTGTGATTATATCGGCTATATAACTCCCTGACTTTATCTCACTCAAGCTATCAACCAATTTAATAAAGAACTCCCCTCGAGGACTGAATAGCATCACATTAATCCGCGGCCTGTGTTGGACATTTGACCATGCATCACTGACTATAGTGCATCTTGTTTGATCAATTGATTTGAAGATCAATCTATCAAAAATTTTTTTGCGTTTCTACAAAGCATTTATCCAAGAATGTTGTGCGCATTTGATGATATGATGGAGGGAAAAACTGGCCCCATACTCATTGATCTTCTTCCATGCATGCTTCCATGACTCTCCTGTGACCATCAACATAGAACCGCTTGTTAAATAGATAGCTTCTGCAAGAGCAGATTGTGCCTCTTCAAGAGCAGTTGATTAAGAGCTTTGCTCCAGACTTACTTGCCACATTCTATGCATTTCAAACTAGTACTCGGGCGGTCCATATTGAGTGCTAGCTCTTTGTGTGTGTGAGTTGGACTGCATGGAGGGTGCACCACTATTTTGTCGGCCTTGTGTTGAGGGAGCACTGCCTTGGTGCTCTGAAGCATAACGTATGGGATTCGGTATTGTATTCTAGGCCGCCTTGCATTGGCTACACCTCCTAACAACTCTTTCAAGCGTTCAATAGCACTCTCATGACCTACACCGTTACATCTGCCTCCATTAGACCTATTAGTTGTTCCATTCCCTGATCCAAGGAAGCGTTCCCTAATACAAGGGGGACCTCCTAATTTTTCTTTGCCACAAAATTTAAAACTTCAATCTATAAATGATCTTACATTCTTAGCAAATTTCCACTTAGGCCTTGGCACCTTACCACTGATAGCCTTACGCTTCCCTTTATTGGAAACTCCATTGTTTGATACTTCACATCCAGTCGATGGGCGACTAGAAGTAGCTACATTGATGTTTTTAGAGCAAGCATTGGTGTCCATGACAAGTTCACAGGCCACCTATACATTCATACAATTGTAAAAACATTAGGTTTATAAAACAATATTTAATTGAACAATTGTATAGTAAAGTAAAATAATATACATAGCAACATTTTTAAAAAAAGTGAAAATTTGATTTCAGCAATAGAAATAAGTAGACAAGTATGTTGGTATAGAGATTAGGAGCAGTCCATTCCAACCATAGAAATGAGCCCAAGACACTTGCACCATCTAACCCTTCACAAGGGTGCTCCTCATCCAAACCTGTTTCCAAATGGATAGACACCCAGGGAAGGTAACTAAATGTAACAAAAAACTATGTTAGTATAGTGATAAGAAGCACTCCATTTCAACCATAGAAATGAGGTCCAAACACTTGCACCATCTAAACCCTTGAGGAGGATGCTCATTATCCAAACCTATTTTCAAGCGGATAGACACCCAAGGGAGGTAACTAAACGTGACAGACAAGTATGTCAGTGTAGTGATAAGGAGCACTCCATTCTAGCTATAGAAATGATCTCCAAGCACTAGCATGACCTAACCCCTTCACAAGGATTCTTCCTATCCAAAACCTATTTCTAGGCAGATAGACACCCAAGGGAGGAAACTATACATAACAAAACAATTTGTAGGTGTAGTGATAAGGAGCGCTCCATTCCATCCATAGAAATGAGCCCCAAGCACTTACACCACCTATACCCTCCTCAACGATGCTCCCTACCCAAACCTGTTTCCAGGCGGATAAACACCCAAGGGGAAAGTTGTAACCATTCGTGATGTTAAAAAATATAGGAATCAAAGCTACCTGAATGAAAACCAACACCTCAACTAAGCCAACAAGTGTGCCAAAATAGACGGATTCAAGGATGGACATTGTTTATATAGCCACCTCTAGAAATGGGGAGCAAGAGGAGGATATAGCCGAGCCCACCGGGCATGGTATCTTGTCCTCCGGGCTAGATAGAATTCCCGTTGGGCTAATAGAAAGGTCCAGTTCTAGCAGGTGCTTGTGAATTTGATTTTATTAACACTCTCATGGAGTGTTAATAACATGAGTTATTAGCACTTCAGACTTCACGTGAAGACGTGAATAAATCTGTGATCCTCCTGCAAGATCCCAACTCCACTAGGGAGGCAGATGGGAAGATAGAGGGAGATGAGGTATTGGAGGAAGTTCCTGACCTCCAAATTCTCACTTTTCATGCAGTGGTGGTGGATGGTCATCACTTTTTGTTCCTTGATGGCATTGCAAAGACATTAGGACTCATAGAAGATGAGTCGCTCTCAATGCTTGCTATCTATGCGAGCATGAAAGATCCCACTGGAAAGCAAGACAAGGTCAAGTTTCAAATTGACTTTGAAGATTAAGGTCTCCCAACAAGTCTCTTTCCTCCCTAGTAAAAACAAACAGAATTTGGTACAAACCGTGGCAAATACACTTATAGAAATCAAATCATGTGGCTCATTTTATGAAAGCATCCCAAAAAGCACTTTTCATCCACATAAATCATTGATCACTATGGGTAAAAAAGATCGCTCTAGCATTTACCTTACAAGGAAAACTCTTGAAGAGATGGATGAAGAAATTGAGGTAATTACTTTTTAACCTTGTCGATAGTCTATTATACCTTATAGCAAGTTTTGAAGTTGTTTAAAATGTTTTGCAGACCGCATACCATGTTGATAAGTTTGCAATGCGTACTGGAGGTTCGTGCAACATTCCTATGGGTAGAGATAGCTCCCTATGGAACTATCTTGTCCATCTGGGGCCATTTATTCTTTGAGTTTCTCACACAGAGTTCTCCAAGCATGATTCTTTGGAGCTGCTCAAGTGCATGTTACCATATACATTGAGGCGGTCCGGGGCGGGCAACAAGAGAGGCGACCTCTAAACACCCCTCAAGGCTCCCGTGCTGCTCAATTGGGGCTGGGGCAACCACAAGCACAACACAACAACAAACCCACATCCAAACCCAAACAAGATAGGGGCACCACCTAGTTATGGTATGCGAACTAGGACGCAAGAGAGATTTTGGCACAACCAAGAAGATGCACCACACAACACACACAGGCAACCTCACACCAAGACACACATGAAATGGACCAGAGAGAGCTAGAGCAAAGGGAAGAGAGAGAGGAAAGGATCTTGCGTAATACCTTATTTGTGACTTGCAAATGGAGATGGTTCGTTATGATGCTATTGTAGAACTTGTACAAAACTCACTCAATGCTTAGTGATTGCTAATCATTGCCAAAACACACACACACTGTCTTAGGGTGTGGGAGACCTCTCACCACAATACCCTCTTACAATGGACACAAAACTGGCAATGAAAAACACACTAAAACACTTTCTAAAATCAAGATCAACCGATAAAAACTCAAAATACACAAGTCACCTTGAATTCACCAAACCGTATTACACAAATGGAAGGACGAAGATTTGAACGTCGAATCACGCCTTTGATGCACCAAACCTCGATTTATTGATGATGAAGGAGCATGTACAATAGTGGTTTTGAGATTTGTGGAACTCACGCTCTCTCACTTGCAATGTGTAGCTTGAAGGCTTCTCTCACACCAAGAGTGAAGCTCACAAGTGGTTGCTACACCTAAGTCTCTCCTCACGCATAGAGTGTTGGGGTGCTATGTGAGATGTTGGAGGTTGTTTTACAAGAAGGAGAGGGGCCTATTTATAGGTTGGAGACCCCTCATTAAGATTATTGAAAATCCTAATTTACAAGCTAACAAATCAGGATTATGATTTTTTTGAATATCAAAACATTGCGGGCCTTCTTTGTCTGCTTGAGTCATGGGTGTGGGCTCAAAAGAGAGCATTATTGATGGTAGATAAGGTGAAAGTAAGTTTTAAGGAAGGGGATAGAGAGAGAGAGAGAGAGAGAGAGTTACTATACATGTCTTGAGGTGAGGTGTCTTTTATGGTTAGGTCAATGCTATTTTGTGTTAGTATGTTAGTCGTTAGTAATCACTAGAAAGTTAATGTTACATTTACAATGGGTAGAGTGAGTTGATTTGATGAAGGAAGAGGGGTGAATTAAAAGAGAATCATTGAGATGGTGAAGCTTTGAAGAAGCTTGAACTCACCCTTGTGTAGATTGTGGAAAAAATGACCGCTTGTCTTCTTCTTCTTCTTCGCTTCTTTACGCCGCCGCCACGGTTGACCACCACGATGAAAAGAGGATTTGTTGATGAAAAATCCTCAATTTGCAGAAGTTATCATGGTTAAGATGCTGAATTTTAGATATTTTAGGAGAGGTAAATGAAATTGTAACATAGAAGCAATAGAGAGAGACATGGAGAGGGTGTATGTATGTAGAGGTTCATAAAAGAACTATAGGGATGAGAGAGAAGGGTAATGGTGGAGAGGGTGGGAGAAGCCATGGAAGGTGCAGGTTTGAGTGAGGGATTGAGAGGAATGTGTGTGTGTGTGTGTGTGTGTAGAAGTGTGGAAAGAGGTGAGAGAAGACTATGGGCTACTTGTGAGAAAAGTGGGCAGACTGGGGTCCACTCAAAAAATCATAGCTCACCGCTGGTGGCTCCAAAACTCATGAAAAAATTTGAGGTGATTATTCAAAGCGTGGGCTACATTTTCTCTTTTGATCACCGCTCCAAATTCGGAGTGGAGATAGGTGCCAAAATTCTCACCAAAAAGCCTGTTTTTTATGCCTGCAAAAGTCTTTTAGTGGCCCCCTCCTTTGTTGAATTTGTACAATGCATCCAAGAGTGAGCCCCTCCTTTGTCATATTATAATACAAAGCATTCAAGTTGCCCTTGACCCATGCATGGAGGAGGATTATTGGTGAAATAAGAAATATATACATGGTGGGATTAGTGTATGGACTATTCATGGACTTTAGCTCAATGAGCACATGGTGTTAGAATAATGAGTAAAAATAATAATAAAAATATGGAGGAGTTATGATTATGGAAAGATATTGGAATCATATGATATGGTCCCTCCTTGAATTATTTTGGGTGAAAGAGGAAAAGGTATGCAAGTAAATAATATAATAAAAGTAACCAATGAGTAGAAATCAATTTTTTGTTTTCACGAGGGTGAGGGTGAAAATGTGGGAGTGATTTGTATAAAGGAAAAATATGAGGTTAGAGTATGTACATATTGGCAAAAAAAAAAATTTATGGTGTAAGAGGATGAAAGAAGGTGTACATAGGTTTAATAAAACACACACCTAAGTAGAAATATTTAAATAAAATACCAAAATAATTATAAAAAATCCCTATATTTAGGCCATATATACAATGAAATATTTACACACAAAGAGGCCATAATATACTTTTATTTTTTTATTTTTTTTATTTTTTTTGGCTCACCTAGCCCAGTGACTAGCTAGCTGAGGGTTTTTTAGAAGATATGGGAAAAGTCCCGTGACTCACGCACGCGTATGTACAGTGAAATGGTAGGGATAGCCATAGTGTTTGGGTGATTTTGGTAGGATGAGGTAGCTTACTATGGCAATTATGGAGAGCCGAAAAACGGCTATCAACATGTGGTAGTGATGTGTGTGAACACACTAGGACCGTTGGGGCATTTTTTCCCTCTTTAGGAGGTTTTTTCCCCCGAGCATTGTATATACGCCCATCACTCTAGGGCTATCCATCTTTCCATTGCACACTAAGTAATACACTCTCTATCCTGTGCCTTGAGTTTCCTTCGTCTTCTCCAAGTTGTGTGTGTTTCTCTACAACCCTAATTCCAACAATTGGTATCAGAGCAGGTCACGTCCTCTCGGGCTTAGTTGCCAGCTGCTCCAGTACACGCCTATTCACTTTCTGTAATGGAATTAGCCTATTCAACTTGAGAATAGCGGAAATTAATGAGAATACTTTCGAGAAATAACTTTGTGAGCATAGCGGGTAGACATAATTTAAGATAGCAACATAATCATAGCAATTAGTTAACTTGGCATGATCAATACTTTTGCAAGAGAGAGAATTTAGAGAACATGACAACAGTTGAGGACCGGATTTATGTGGAGCCGGTCCCCCCTCCAATAGGCATTTGTATTATGATTTCTCCCATTAAGAGAGACTTGTTACAATACATTCTTTGTGTTCCTTGTGACCTAGGTGATGCAATGAAGATGGAAAGCTTCATGCATCAGAATCATAGCATAACATGAACTTGAAGAAAGCTTTAATTGTCCCAAGCCTCAGTCCCAAGACCTCAAACACCTTCGAAGGTGGAGAGAGCTAGCAGGGAATGAGGGTAGGGAAGAGGAAGAAGAAACATTTCATAGGAGAAAGAACTAGCTCCTCACTTATCATACTCTTGTTGCTAGCATACATAATAGCATAGTAATGAAGAAGAAGGAGATGACAAGCTCAAGCATTGAAGCATGGCTCTTGGTTGGATTTTCACTCCATAGCCAAGAGTGTTGGTGTAGGCTCTCAACCTCTACTTGCTTGGAGAGGGAGCTCTTGCACTTTGCATAGCACACAATGAGAGTGATTGTGAGTGTGTGTGGGTGAGTATATCCCTCAAGCAAGCCCCTAGCTAGCTTGGGTCGACCCCCCCTTGTAGCTCATGCTTGAAGCTCATTGGACCCTCCCAGGCCTAGCTAATCATGAGCAGGAGACATTACAAGCAGTAGGGGTAGCCTTGAGACAAGTGTCCCCCTTTCCTTTTTTGAGAGAGAGGGCTAGATAAATGCTAAAACAATTAGATAATTCATGTAATTTATCATTGGACCCCTTTGAAGCTTAGCCAATAGGCTTCAAGCAACACATGAAGGTAACATGGGTAGGGGCCTGACATGTGTCCTTGCTGCCTCTTCAAGTTGGGGCTTCCCTTGTGTGTGTGAGTGGGTGTTCTCTCTCTAGCCCCTAGGAAAAGGGCTCGCCCCCCCTCTTGTAGGAATGCTTTTGACTTTAGGTGATCAAGCACCTTACTCACCAAGCATGACAAAGCACTTGAACTAGGGGGTGTTCCCACAAGCATCTCAGGCAAGCTTCTCAAGGCACCTCAAGTACCTTAATCATGCAGCAAGTCAAGCACCTCAAGCATGGAGCCAGTCAAGCACCTCAAGCATATTAATCAAGCACCTCAAGCATGAAAAACACCTCAAGCACGACAAGCACCTCAAGCAGGACAAGCACCTCGAGCTTGGGCCGGGTTCCCACCTCAAGCTCAGCCCTAGCTTACCTAAGGTCGAAGGACTTTTACACACATTTATTGGAGGTCTTCAATGAAGTTAACCCTAAGGTCTTATGCTCCATTGGTTAGCCTTGCTCTTTGATAGACCATCTCCCTTTTGGGCCCCTTTACCATTGGCCCCGTGTTGAGATAGATCTATAAGCACATATCTATATCTTAACAATTGTTCCCGTTTATTCTCCCACATTAAGTGATCAATTTAATATGAGAAAATCATTTGGGTTGGTTAGATATTAGATTTTATGACATTACCTCTCTCTTGAAATCATAGTCGTACTATAATCATAGCATTGACAAGGTTCATACTATCCTTAAGTTGTACTCCTTGCATCCATTTAGCATCTTCAAAAGGATAATTTTTGAACTTAATAAGATACCGTCGGATTATCTTACCATGTCGTAGTACCTTGTCTTCATGCCGAAGGACAGCTTCGGGTTGTAGCACCTCTTCTTGGTCTTCGACTTCGGGAGGGTCTTCAATAATTGGTTCAATTGGTGGCTCTCCTTTGTAGGGCTTAAGTAAGCTTACATGAAAGGCATTGTGTATAAGCCAATGGTTGGGCAACTTGAGTTGATAAGCCATCTCATTGATAGGCTTCAAGATTTGGAAAGGACCGTAGTATCTTTTTGCTAGTTTAGCATAATACTTTTGATGGCCCGTAGGATTTTTGCCCGTCGTTTGCCTTAATCGAGCCTTAGGAAACTTGAGTAAGACCCAATCATTTTCTTTGAACATTAAGGCTCTTCTGTGCTTATCAGCAGCAGCTTTTTGCCTTTGTTGAGAGATGGCTTTAGCCTCCCTAGTCTTTTGAAAAGATTCTTGTAGGTCACGGATATACTCATCGGCGGTGAAGATCTTCCCATGTACTTTCAGTAGCAAGGGACTTTTAGGTCTTCCCTCTATGATCTCGAAAGGTGCTTTCCCCGTAGAAGTATGTACAGTATTATTGTAGGCATACTCTACTAGCGGTGAATACTTTTCCCATTGTGAGCGTCGATCTACTTCGGTAACATAAGTTTTGAGTAGATCGAGTATCGTAAGATTGGCTATCTCACTTTGGCCATCCGTTTGTGGGTGATAGGCTGAAGAGAAATTCAATCTTGTTCCTAGATTTTCAAAGAGACCTTTCCAGAAATTACTGGTCATTCTAGGATCTCTATCTGACACGATGGATGTGGGTAATCCATGGTGCTTGAAAATATGAGATATGAAGAGAGTTGCCATTTTGTGTGCCTTAATAGTCTTTTTGACAGGAATGAAATGTGCTTGCTTGCTAAACCTGTCGACTATTGTCCATATTCCAGTATTCCCATGGATAGACTTGGGCAATCCAAAGATGAAATCCATGGATATACTCTCCCATGGTGAATTTGGAATAGGCAATGGCTGGAGTAATCCAGGTTGCTTCCCTCTATCATACTTGGTCTTTTGGCATACTACACATTTTGAAACATACTCTTGTATGTCCACTTTCATGGTAGGCCAATAGAAATACGTCTCTACTCCTCGGAGAGTAGGTTGAATACCTCTATGCCCTGCATATGGAGGAGCATGGGATTCATACATAACCTTCTCACGAAGGGAATGAGTAACACATAGCCTATTGCCGTGGAGAAGATAACCATCCTGCAAGGTGAATGGTTCCTCTTTCTTCCCCAAAGCAAGGGGTGACATTATGTCTCTAAAGTCAGGGTCAGTAGCATACTCATCTATCATAGAGGATAGATCATTGTGAGTAGCTATAGACACCGCATTCACTTTTGGTCTTCGTGAAAGTGCATCGGCAACTTGATTGTGCTTACCAGCTATGTGAGCAGTATGGAAATTAAATTGCGAAAGAAAATTTGCCCACCTCATTTGTTTGTCGGAAAGCTTGGTTTGCGTCATGAAATACTTGAGACTTTGGTGGTCGGTTCGTAGGATAAATGGAGTCCCCAATAGGTAGTGCTTCCATGTGTCTAGGGCATGTAGAACAGCTAAAAGCTCTTTCTCATAAATGCCCAAGACTCGTTCATCACCATTGAGCCTTCGGCTCTCATATGCTATGGCATGCCCTTCTTGAAGCAAAACCGCTCCAAGGCAATCACCACAAGCATCACATTGGACCTCAAATGGCTTTGAGAGATCCGGAAGCACGAGGACTGGTTGGGAAGTAAGCTTCTCTTTGAGTTTTTCAAAAGCATTTTGCTCCTTAGCAGTCCATACAAACTTAACGTTCTTCTTAGTTAAGTCGTGTAGTGGTCCTGCTACTTGAGAGAATTTTGCTATGAAGCGTCTATAGTATGCACACATACCAATAAAGCTTCTTAGCTCATGTAGATTTCTTGGGTTAGGCCATGTTTTTATTACCTCTAACTTTGATGGATCCATTTGGATACCATCTTTAGAGATAATATGACCTAAGTATTGAATCTCTTGAAGGAAGAATTCGCTTTTCTTTTGGTTGAGATAAAGCTTGTTCTCCCTCAATGCTTGAAAAATCACTTGGAGATGCTGCTTATGTTCCTCCAAAGACTTGGAGTAGATGATGATATCATCAAAGAACACTCCAGTGAATTTTCGATATGGTCTAAAAATTTTCTCCATCAAACGATTGAACGTAGCTGGTGCATTAGTCAAGCCAAAAGGCATGACTAGATATTCATAAAGACCAAACGTTGTGCGAAACGCGGTCTTTAAGATATCTTCATCCACTATCCTTGTTTGATGATAGCCACTCTTAAGGTCAATCCTACTGAAGTAGGTAGATCCTTGTAGCTTATCAAACAGATTTTCTACCCGAGGTACGGGAAATCTGTTGAGTAACTTCGGCTTGCAAGGTAGGGCTGCCCATAGCTTGTTGCAACCTAGTCACAAGATAATTCACAAACATGGGAGCATCATCATTAGCACCTTCATGTGCAAAATCAAAGATATCAATGTTCATTCTACTCTCTTGATTATTGTCAGCCATGTTAACAAAATTTTATGTATGTACTTAGTGTATGCTTTGGCAATTCAAAACCTTAGTTGCCACTCCTCTTAGCCTTTGAAAATTGGCTCTTAAGTATCTACACCCACGGCTCAAAGTGGTTAATTATAGAGAGTAGAGGAGTAGGTCTAACATAGCAGAGTTGCCAAGGGCTAGCTCCTTTTAGACTTCTTATGGCTCAATAATGGTAAAGCCGTAGGCAAGTCTAAAAAGACTCCATTATTAAGTCCAAAGCTCCCGAGGTGTGCACCATCCCCCACATAGTGGGCTTAACAAAACCGATATTAGATCCCAGTTCCACTTACCCTATTATAATTAACAACATCAACCATTTATAGGCTACTTAAGAACCTCTCTTCTCAAGCAAGAAAAGAGAAACCAAATGCTCTGATACCAATGTAATGGAATTGGCCTATTCAACTTGAGAATAGCGGAAATTAATGAGAATACTTTTGAGAAATAACTTTGTGAGCATAACGGGTAGACATAATTGAAGATAGCAACATAATCATAGCAATTAGTTAACTTGTCATGAACAATACTTTTGCAAGAGAGAGAATTTAGAGAACATGACAACAGTTGAGGACCGGATTTATGTGGAGCCGGTCCCCCCTCCAATAGGCATTTGTATTATGATTTCTCCCATTAAGAGAGACTTGTTACAATACATTCTTTGTGTTCCTTGTGACCTAGGTGATGCAATGAAGATGGAAAGCTTCATGCATCACAATCATAGCATAACATGAACTTGAAGAAAGCTTTAATTGTCCATTAAAGATATCTTCATCCACTATCCTTATTTGATGATAGCCACTCTTAAGGTCAATCCTACTGAAGTAGGTAGAGCCTTGTAGCTTATCAAACAGATCTTCTACCCGGGGTACGGGAAATCTGTTTTTGATAGTGATATGGTTTAGTGCTCGATAGTGCACACACATACGGTATGTACCATCTTTCTTTTGCACTTAAAGGACTGGAGAACAAAAGGGAGAGGAACTAGGCCTCACCATCCCTTTGTCTACCATCTCTTGTACTTGCCTCATGATCTCCTCTTGTTGAGCTTGTGAGACTCGATAAGGAGGCTTGTTAGGTGGTGAGCTTCCAGGAAGGAGCTCAATACGATGGTCATCATCCCCTCGTTTTGGAGGTAAGTCCATAGGGATATCATCGATGAACACATCTTGGAATCCTTTTAGAAAATTAGACAAGTCTAACTCTTCTTGATTCCTATCATTTACATTTGATGAAACATTAGTATCTTTTGGAGACTCTTTGACAAAAATCATGTACGCAAAAACTGAGCTCTTCATTGACTTATCAAAAGAAAGAGGATTTACAAGTGGAATAGTGCGACCACGCTCACTAGAATCTATATACATGTTCTTTCCCCTGTAAGTGAAGTAAATTCTCCTTTCAGGGAACTTCAAGTTGGAAGCCATGCGATCAAACCATGGTGCCCCTAGGATAACATCCTGATGTTGGAGAGGAGAGATGAAGAAGTTTTCTTTGTCGACATAGCTTTAGACATGAAGCCTCAACTTCCCAATCAAGGGAGGAACGGAGGCTTGTTGTCCCTTGAAAGCTGCATCAGCGACTACTATATCTCCCATCTCAAAAGCTTGAATGCCCAACTTGGTGGCCAACTCTATTGATATGAAGTTAAGAGTAGAGCCAGGGTCAAACAAGATGAAGGCATCATGCTCTCTTACCTTTCCCCAAGCATAGGAGAGTGATGATCCTTTGCAATGAGAATCCTCTTTTGGAGCTTTGATGGTGGAAGCTCTAGGAGTCTCATTGCGAGTATTCTTCTTGGGGCAAGAACAATAGCCATGTCCTTGCTCTCCACACTTGAAACACTTATGGTCCTTGCGAAAAGCTTCAAGCTCTTCGGGAGAGAGTTTGTTTTTACCTTTGTAAACTCCCTTCTCCTTGGACTGATTGTTGTTGTTGTTGTTGGAAGTGCCTTGGGAATTATTTTGAGCATTGGATTTCCCCTTTGCATCATTTTTATCTTTGTTTTCCATGGGCTTGACATTACGTCTAGCCCCTTGATGGAAATTGATGCGTGAAGCAACCATGGTGTGGTGGATTACTTCGGTAATAGTACCGGGCCGTTGAGAGTTGATGTATTCGGCCATCTCTTCAGGTAATCCCGCACAGAATTGTTTTGTTTGCTCGACAAAGTCTATCTTTTGAAAGACAGTAGCTTTGAGATGTAAATCCCAAAACTTGTCTACATACTTGTTGATAGACTCATGAGAGAGAAGCTTTAAGCCGCGCCATTCGGTAAGAACTTTATCTTTAGTATCGCTTGGCAGAAATTGCTTCATGATGGAAACTTGTAGAGTTTTCCATGTCTTTGGGGCTCCTCCATTGCCACGAAGGCTAGCCCACCATTGACGAGCTGATTTTTGGAAGTGCATAGCTACATGACGTAGCTTGGAGGACTCTGTGAAGCCCTCGTCCCCAAAGGCCGCGTCAAATTGCTGGATGAAGGCCAAGACTTTGTCAGTAGCACCAAAGGTGCCATCGTAGGTGAGAAAAGAGATACTCTTTCCTCCCTCCTTGAACTTCTTTAGCTTTTGTGACCTTCGCCATGCAGGAAATGATTTGCGATGTCCTCCCCTCTTGTATTCTCTAGGAGAATAGCCATAACTTTCATCGGAAGAGGAGGAAGGTGAAGAAGAAGGAGAAGAGGGTGACCTCTTCCTAGCCCTTTTCTTCCTTTGTTTCCTCTCTTTCCTTTCAGAGTGATGAGGAGAAGGACTATGGGTTGCTCTTTTCCTCTTGGGAGGAGTAGGCGATCGTCTAGACCGCCTTCTTCGTGGAGCCACATCTTCAGAAGAACTTAGACTTTCATTGCTTTCTTTCTCTTTGGATTCCTCCTCTCGAATGGGAGAGAGTCTTCTTTTGGGGTTCTCTTCAAGAGGCCTCCTAAGCTCGCTCTCCTCATGGAGAGGAAGGGAAATTCCATAGGCACAAAGTTTTTGAGTAACTTCGGCTTGCAAGGTAGGGCTGCTCATAGCTTGTTGCAACCTAGTCACAAGATAATTCACAAACATGGGAGCATCATCATTAGCACCTTCATGTGAAAAATCAAAGATATCAATGTTCATTCTACTCTCTTGATTATTGTCAGCCATGTTAACAAAAGTTTATGTATGTACTTTAGTGTATGCTTTGGCAATTCAAAACCTTAGTTGCCACTCCTCTCAGCCTTTGAAAATTGGCTCTTAAGTATCTACACCCACGGCTCAAAGTGGTTAATTATAGAGAGTAGAGGAGTAGGTCTAACATAGCAGAGTTGCCAAGGGCTAGCTCCTTTCGGACTTCTTATGGCTCAATAATGGTAAAGCCGTAGGCAAGTCTAAAAAGACTCCATTATTAAGTCCAAAGCTCCCGAGGTGTACACCATCCCCCACATAGTGGGCTTAACAAAACCGATATTAGATCCCAGTTCCACTTACCCTATTATAATTAACAACATCAACCATTTATAGGCTACTTAAGGACCTCTCTTCTTAAGCAAGAAAAGAGAAACCAAATGCTCTGATACCAATGTAATGGAATTATCCTATTCAACTTGAGAATAGCGGAAATTAATGAGAATACTTTCGAGAAATAACTTTGTGAGCATAGCGGGTAGACATAATTTAAGATAGCAACATAATCATAGCAATTAGTTAACTTGGCATTATCAATACTTTTGCAAGAGAGAGAATTTAGAGAACATGACAACAGTTGAGGACCGGATTTATGTGGAGCCGGTCCCCCCTCCAATAGGCATTTGTATTATGATTTCTCCCATTAAGAGAGACTTGTTACAATACATTCTTTGTGTTCCTTGTGACCTAGGTGATGCAATGAAGATGGAAAGCTTCATGCATCAGAATCATAGCTTTAATTGTCCCAAGCCTCAGTCCCAAGACCTCAAACACCTTCGAAGGTGGAGAGAGCTAGCAGGGAATGAGTGTAGGGAAGAGGAAGAAGAAACATTTCATAGGAGAAAGAACTAGCTCCTCACTTATCATACTCTTGTTGCTAGCATATATAATAGCATAGTAATGAAGAAGAAGGAGATGACAAGCTCAAGCATTGAAGCATGGCTCTTGGTTGGATTTGCACTCCATAGCCAAGAGTGTTGGTGTAGGCTCTCAACCTCTACTTGCTTGGAGAGGGAGCTCTTGCACTTTGCATAGCACACAATGAGAGTGATTGTGAGTGTGTGTGGGTGAGTATATCCCTCAAGCAAGCCCCTAGCTAGCTTGGGTCGACCCCCCCTTGTAGCTCATGCTTGAAGCTCATTGGACCCTCCCAGGCCTAGCCAATCATGAGCAGGAGGCATTACAAGCAGTAGGGGTAGCCTTGAGACAAGTGTCCCCCTTTCCTTTTTTGAGAGAGAGGGCTAGATAAATGCTAAAACAATTAGATAATTCATGTAATTTATCATTGGACCCCTTTGAAGCTTAGCCAATAGGCTTCAAGCAACACATGAAGGTAACATGGGTAGGGGCCTGACACATGTCCTTGCTGCCTCTTCAAGTTGGGGCTTTCCTTGTGTGTGTGAGTGGGTGTTCTCTCTCTAGCCCCTAGGAAAAGGGCTCGCCCCCCCTCTTGTAGGAATGCTTTTGACTTTAGGTGATCAAGCACCTTACTCACCAAGCATGACAAAGCACTTGAACTAGGGGGTGTTCCCACAAGCATCTCAGGCAAGCTTCTCAGGGCACCTCAAGTACCTTAATCATGCAGCAAGTCAAGCACCTCAAGCATGGAGCCAGTCAAGCACCTCAAGCATCTTAATCAAGCACCTCAAGCATGACAAACACCTCAAGCACGACAAGCACCTCAAGCAGGACAAGTACCTTGAGCTTGGGCCGGGTTCCCACCTCAAGCCCTAGCTTACCTAAGGTCAAAGGACTTTTACACACATTTATTGGAGGTCTTCAATGAAGCTAACCCTAATGTCTTATGCTCCATTGGTTAGCCTTGCTCTTTGATAGACCATCTCCCTTTTGGGCCCCTTTACCATTGGCCCCGTGTTGAGATAGATCTATAAGCACATATCTATATCTTAACACTTGTTCCCGTTTATTCTCCCACATTAAGTGATCAATTTAATATGAGAAAATCATTTGGGTTGGTTAGATATTAGATTTTATGACACTTTCTCCGATTTCAGTGAGCTTTGGCAAGCGTTCGTAGGTCGACAAAATTTTTGGGAATGCTCAAAGAGCTTGGTGTGCTCAGAATTTTGATTTGGGCTCATTTCGGCCTCCGTTTCCATTACAGGCAGTACTGCACAGGCTATTTCGTCATTTTGTGTAGAATTTCTATTAGTTCTATTTTCTGCATAACAGGTGCCTTATAGTCTTCTACGTTTTGTGCTATATAGCACAGGTTGTTCCCGCTCCATTTCTCCTATTTTCGGGCAGTTTTCACATCAGGTGCAGCATTTACCATGGCTCACAACAACAACACAGATGTGTTTAAGATGTTTGCTGCTGAGGACAGGTTGGATGGGGACAACTACCCTATGTGGGCTTATATGATGCAACATGTTGTTGTGTGAAAGGGTGTCTCGAACATTGTGCAGGGTATTGATGTACGTCCTGATTCTGAGGATGTAGGCGATGTTGAGGATGTTGCAGGTCCTGCTGCAAGGATTGCAGTTGTTAGAGTTGTTTTGCCTACGGCAGAACAAGCTCGTTGGGATGTTAAGGATGCGCAGGCTCATGCATTGATTGCGTTGTTTGTGAAGCGCACCATTGTTCCTCACATCCGTTCAGCAAAATCTGCAAAACAGGCTTGGGATATTCTAGCAGGTCTTTATGCAAGCCGCAATGAGGCTAAAATTGCTTTGCTGCGTAAAGAGCTGGAGTCGAAGATTATGCATGAGGAAGATGATATGGACACTTTCCTTGCTAGTGTCAAGGATATCAATGAGCAGCTTATTTCTGTAGGTGAAGTCATTTCAGACAGTTCCCTTGTGCAGACTGTTCTTGATGCCTTACCAGATTCCTACCAGATTTTTGCTAGTACTTGGAGATTGATGACCCAAGGAAATCCAGAAGTTATCAAGTTTGATGCATTATGCACATTGCTGCTGCAAGAGTCACTTTCTAGAAAAAACAGGACTAGACAGCGTGCAGTTGAACAGGCCTTTATTGCTTCTCAAAGAAAGGGTGGTAACAGTAATGCAGCCACTTCTTATGGTTCTGCTGCGAGTGGCAAAAATTATGTTCCTAATGCTTCTGCTGGCAGTACTTCGTCTGGAAATTCTGGTGATAAGGGCAAAAAGAAGATGCGTTGCCATTATTGTAAAGCCAATGATCACTTGATCAAGTCGTGTCCTCAGTTGAAGGCCAAACAGGCTAAGAAGAAAGAGGGTGGTTCCACTGCAAATGCTGGTTCCACTACAAATGCAGCCATTGTTGAGTCTTCTATGAAAGGAGACTGTGTTGCTGATGTTGATGCAGAATGGGCTTTTAGCGCAGAGTGCACTTACAATCCTGTTGTCCATGATGCATGCTTGTCAGTTGCTGCAGATTCACATGTGTGGTATTTCGATAGTGGTGCTACAAAGCACGTTACCTCACATCGTGAATTGTTTACCTCTCTCGAGTCTGTCCCTCATGGGAATTCAGTCACTTGTGCCAACAACGCCTCTTATCCAGTTCAGGGAGTTGGAAAGATTGTGCTCACTGCTACTAATGGCAGTTCCTTCACACTTGTTGATGCACTTTATGTACCTGGGATCAAGAAGAATCTCTTGTCTGTATCCGCACTTGCTAGACTTGGACTTGTAGTCAAATTTGTGGATGACAGATGTACAGTTCATGATCTCAGTTTTGATGATGAGATTGTTGCATCTGGCCTTTTGTGCCGTGGGCTGTATAAGCTCACTTTGTATGACAAGTGTGGACAAAATTTTGCAAATGCTATTGCAGATTCAAGGGCTATTTCAGATGCAAAACTTTGGCATGCACGTTTTGGTCATTTGAATTTTGCCAGTTTGCTGCGTTTGCAGAAATCTGATATGGTTGCTTCTTTGCCGCCTCTTGAAGCACCTGTCAAACATGTTTGTGAAGGCTGTATTTTGGGTAAGATGCAGCGTTCTAAATTTCCAAAGGATGGTTCAGTTCGGGCCACATGCAGGTTGCAGCTTGTGCATAGTGATGTTTGTGGGCCCATGCAAAGTACTCCGTCCTTGGGAAATTACCTGTACTTCGTGACTTTCATTGATGATTACTCCAGGCATGCATGGGTATTTCCGCTTAAAGCGAAGGCCGAAGTTTTTATGCGCTTCAAACAATTTCTGGCTATGGCTGAAAATGTCTCGAAATGTAATATGGGCACCCTCCGTTCAGATCGAGGGGGGGAGTATATGTCTCATGAATTTAATGCATTTCTGGCTAGTCGTGGGATAAAACACCAATGTACAGTTCCTTATACACCTTAGCAAAATGGTGTTGCTGAGAGGAAAAACAGGTCACTGACGGAAATGGCACGATGTATGGTCAAAAGTCAAGCTTTGCTAGTCTTTTCCCTTTCATTTGATATAATGGGTACATTAATTAGGATTAAGGCAGCAAAGGTTCTGAAAGGAGTAAAATCTTTCTCTTGTGTTGAAGGTTAGGCTAGCAAGGATGGCTAGGATCACATACCCTGCGGCTCAAAGAGATTTTTGTGTAGGACTTCCATGAGCATCGAGCATTACAAAACATTGAAATATATGAAAATGTGGCTTTGGAAAGAATCATGTGCGTCACTCATTTATTTTTTGACTCACACCATGTTTTATTCCCGTAAAGTTAGAATGTAGACCTTTGATCTTGAGAGCATGAATTAGACATTGCATATCACATTATGATGAAATCTCACTCTTGCAATGTATAAAAAAAAACTTGCTACATGAGAGCAAACACACAAGCATCGATTATGTGTGATTATTGTGGGAACACTTCTATGCATTAATGAACGCTAATTGCACAAATATTGTCTTCAGCATAGGCCTAGTATGTGGCATAATTAAAAAACATTTCTTTGCACTAAAGGAAAGTTATGGGTTGGACATTGTTGCTTGTACCTTTTCGTGCTTGAAATTGAATGAAAAATCATGGGAAAGCACTAAAATTGAGCTTCTCGATAGAAAAAAGAGATCACTAAAATTTGGACCTCGCATTAATTGTACATTTCTAGTGCTTGCTTTAAATGCAAAACCTTGCATAGCACAAAATTAGAGCTTGTCTGAAAGATCATGAGACAACAGTAGCACAATTTGTGATTGAACATGACATTTGTAGTTCTTGTATTGTGTTGACCATATGAATGTATAGCACTAATAATTTGAGTTGTTTTGAAGTGGGCAGGCATTTGATTTCAATTGATCCAAGAAGGGGTCATCATTGCAGTATTGCAAACTTTGGCTAATTAGAGCCATTCCAATTGTTTGGATTAAAGTTGTAATGCTAGCTCGTAGCTTGGTCTAAAAATGCAAATTTTTTCATTTTGAGCTAGTATTTACCCAACTTTTTTTATCTTTCAAGTACATAATTTGATTATTGAGAGCCATTCATTTTCATTTCATCAAGTTGCAGTCATCTCTAGCTCATGGCGTGCTCTAAAATTGTAGAATTTAATGAGCTAATTGTTAGCAAACTTGCTTGAAAAGCTTAAAAATGTAAAATTTGGCTATCAAGAGCCACTTCATTTCATTAAATAGTTGCATTATTTTCATCTCTTGGCTTGTTCTTAACTCCATATTTCATTGATCTATAAATTAATCGACTTTTGAATCATGCATGAGAGATTGTAAAAGTTGTCAAATTTATTTATGTAGAAGCTCATTTTATCTCTCATGGTTGTTATGTATGCATAAATTTGCTACTTTAGAGCATCATGTACATAACCAAAGGCATTTTTTTCCCTTGGGTTTTTTCCTTTTGGAAAAATCGGGTATGCAAGACCTTAGCTTTATTTTCATTAATGTTCTTGTGTGCATTTTGGCTTTCAATAATTTGCTTTTGTAGCTGGTGTTTACACTTAGCTTCAAAAAGGTTCTTTTGCAAATTAAAAAAAAGATCAAGAGACTTCTCTACAAAGGGGATGCTTGCTCAAGGATGCACAAATAGCATGAATAGGTGTAATCCTTCCATGTTTTTTCTCTTTTTTTTCATCGCTTCATTCTCTATGCTTGGCTTAAGTGATTTTTTTCTTCTAAGCTATGGTTTTTTCATGTTCAAAGGCTAGGCATTTTAAAGTTTCAACACTTTGCTTTGTGAAAATTAACTCATGAAAAATTTAGGTTTTATGTGTGCTAATCATAGGTAATTGGCCTTGACCTTAGATTAATATAGGTTCATTTCTCGTTAGTCCTAGACTCTTAGTGATAGTTTTAATACTCCATTCGTTTTTTCAATGACCTAGGGCTATGATTAGGCTTTAGTCTCTTTAGTCCAATTGCCATAAGCATCTCATAAAGGAAGCAAATAAAAAAGTGCTAAAAAATGAAACAATGAAGCAAAAAAGGGTCAAGGAAAAGTAGCAAAAATGCTACTAGACACATGCAAACAAAAATCTATATGTTATGTTTTGTCTATGTGAGGCCTAGTGCCTTATTGACACTTGGCAGGTGAGGGGAATCACCTTGGATCGCTTGGTCAAGGCCCTAAACCGATGGCTTGGGCTGATAGGGGTTAGCCATCGCCTTGGTAGGCTAGTAGGCTTTTAGAACACCTTCTTGAGGGTTCAAGGAGCCGAAAGTCGCACCTAGACTTGCCTTGGGATGGTAGCCTTGTGATGTGTTTATACTTTTTCAATGAATGACAAAAAAAAAAACTTCATGAGCTTCAAAAATCTTTGACAATGTACTAATAGATTAGGAGCTTTTTATAGCCCGTAGACATGATAGACTTGAATGATTTTATTAACATTGTTCACATAGTTTTTAGGCTAGTAGGTTTATGAACTTACATTAGCCTAGGGTCATAATTGATTGCTTTTTTTTCATGCATGAAACTGAAATTTCAAGTGGTTTAATCTTCACAATAATTTAGGTGTTTTTTTGCTTTATGTTGTCTAGTTTTTTACTATGATTGACCCATCTTTTAGAAAAAACAAATCACTTTGCATAATTGTTCATTGTGATTCATGTTTTATTCATTCTTGGTGGCCTTTGATGCTCATTACTTTTTCTTATGTTTTGCAGCTCAACGTTTCTTCCATGGACTTGCTTTCTACCATGTCACCATGTTTTGCTTCACCTGCACACGAGGACGTGCACCAAATTAGGAAGGGGGGAATGTTAGCGACGGCTAACACAGGCTACACCAATTATACACCAAGCTGTGGATGTGCTATAGTGCACAATTTCATTTTCATTGTATAGGGACTTGGCCTCATGTAGGAGTTCCAAAGTTGTATGAGTTTAGGCTAGAGAGCTCAACTTTATCCCATAGTTGAAGGGTTTGACGCCCAAAGATATAAAAGAGCCCTATGCTTAATGAGTAGTCATTCTTGGGTGAGTTATCCTCTTTGTAGAGTGGATGGTCATGAGGCTCATGGGCTTTCCATGCCCATGTAGCTCTTGATTTCTAATAATCAATTACACTTTCTTTCTTATTATTCTTCTTTGTTTGATTGTGTGGAGTGAGATTGTATTAGTGTGATGGTAGATCTCCTAAACCCTTTTTTGAGTTAATCTATTCTATCCACACCATTGGCCATGGTGTGTGAGGGTTGTGCCTTCCTTCTCTTCATCTCTCTCTACAAGGTGCGGTTAGTGTGTGTGCATACATAGTCGCATTGAGGGGTTGTACCTTCCTTCTCTTCATCTCTCTCTACAAGGTGCGGTTAGTGTGTGTGCATACGTAGTCGCATTGAGGGGTTGTGCCAAAATGGACACACTAATGTGGAGTAGGTATGTTAATTGCATGCTTATGTAGTTGTGATTAAGAGTTGTGAATAAGAGTGATTGATGTGAGAGGTTAATTTCAACCACATGATTGTGTGCAAGTGATTAGTAAGTAGGAATGTGTTGTTGATTAGAGGAAGCCATTTCCATGGCTTCTCTCTATGATGAGTAGAAGGATCCCTTGAATCCTCTATGTCTATACATCTTAGGCTCATGCTTCCATGCCCTAGACGGGTTGCTGATCCACGATTTGACAATTTTGTGGGTTGCGAGTAGGTCGTGCTACAATGCCTCTCTACACTTGTCTCTTTCTCTTATGAATGTGGTAGCCTAGGGGTACATGTGTGAGATGATTTATTCACCGATGCATATTTTGTGAAGTGTGTTGTAGTTGAATATAATTTTCTAGTCGATGTTCCTTCTCTTCTTTTTGTTGCTATAATTTTTCATTGAGATTTGCCATTTCGTTGTTTAGTTCCTTCGTCTTCTTGTTGGCTTCCTCTCTGACTTGATGTGGTTCTTTCACGGACTTCTCTTTTAATGATGAATAGGCAGCAAAGAGATGTTTAAGCAAACAGTTTGTCCATAGAAAATTTTGGAGGTCATTTGGAGGGCCTTATTGAAGAGAGAGAAAAGAAGGTGCAACCAATGAGCAACAACCTTACATAACATAGAAATGCATGAAAAATATCACAAAAATGAAAGAAAGCATTTTAAATACTGAGATTTGTCCCATTTTTGTAAGGTAACTTCCTCGTCTCACAAATAGGGCCCACTGCCAGTAATTATTTAGCACTCCTCTATAAATGTTATCTTACATTTCAAATGTGAATCTGTATTCTTCTTCTATATATTTAACTAGTTTATATAGATGTTTGTATTTATTTCTATTCTTTTACATTCACAGATGTTTATCCTTCCTCATATGAGGAATGGGAGCCACTAGAGTGCATTATAGGTCTCATCTTTGTCAGCCAATGTCATATTGGGGCCTTGCAATATGCAGGTAGAACTAGCAAAAGCCTTGCAGACAAGGGTATTTTATTGTATGACCATTTCTACCAACTCAATCAAAGGCATCAAAGAGGAGTGTTGGTGAAGTTTTCACTACCAACCAACTGGAACTCCGTGGATTGGACCATTCCTGACACAACAATGAGTGAGGCATGGAGGAGCAGGCTCTATAGGGATGTTGAGAGGTCTCTCCAAAACTTTGTACCCACTAAATTGGTGAAACTTGCAATTTTTGTCCTATTGGTCTCTTTGTTGAGTTATTTCATACCTGCAATGTACATGTTGCTAAAACTATGCTGCTCTAAAAATCATTTGATTCCCTCTTGTGTGATAAGCTTCTTGATCGAGGGTGCTATGTGAAAGAAATAGATGGCATATGTTGCGAGATTTCTCTTCACACTTTCATTGTCAAGTATATGCTTGCGACATAGACATTAATAATCTCCTTTTGGTACAAGCATTCTCACATTGTTGAAGGTTTCTATGTGCCTATGGATCAAGAGGCAACAAGTTTGGCACACAATGCTTTCATAGACGTGGAAGTGGTGGAAAAAGACCTAAATCTTATGATAGTAATTACAACAAGGCAGCAATGCAATATTTTGCAACTTTGAAATGACATAGTGGAGAAGACTGCTGACATTGAATGCGTAAACTTTTATTTCTTGCTAGGCGGAATGAAGAGTAATGCAACAAAGCGAGAAGCATTTTTTGTGTGGAGATCTTTCTGGCCGTATTCAAATTGTGCCCATGTGATCTAGCCTGAATGGCTTCAACAAAATGTAACTTTTTTGACTAGTTTAATTTTAATATCAAGTGTTTGCTCACAACTCTCTCTCTCTCTCTCTCTCTCTCTCTCTCTCTCACTCTAAGTATTCAAAACACATAGACAAGTAGATAGTATCAATTTAATGTATAAACAATGAATTACTAAGTACATTTGTAAGTACAAATTCCGATGTGCTCAATGGGCTTAATTACATTCCTTGCAGGTATGGGACCAAAATGTCCTCTAGGTAAAAATCGTGAAGATGCCCTTCAAATGAAGCTGGGGAAATAGTAGTGTCGGGTGGATTAAGTAAACCCTTATGTGGTGTGTCATCAATCAACAAAGTATTGAGAGCATCATAAGGCACATTGATCTGCTCAAAGGGCTTGTAGAAAAGTGGTGCATTAGCTTTAGCTGGGTGGAAATGTCACGCAATGGTATTACAATTTCTTTGACTATACACAAATAAAAATCCGATCTATGAATTTCAGCCAAACTGCAAAGTATGGAAATAAGGGGATGCAAGTGCTAGGCTTGCATTGAATACCAGATAGCAACCCTAAAACGTGAAATAAAAAATTTTCAAAAATTCCTTTCTGCCTGGTCGAATTACTACTCTGAGACTTTTCAAGCAAAAACTACGTAAATCGGAGATCTCTGTATGTACATTGTACAACTATCGTAGCAGTAACAATCCATTGAGATAGAAAATAATTAGTCTCTATAATCATTTTATGCATACATATAAGTAGTTAGAAACAAAAAAGAGTATATTATTTAAGTACAATGGATATTACCGGAACAACCATATCTACTTGAAGCAAGAGTCCATACTAGTCATTTCTAATGTTGCCATTCTGTTGTTGAGTGTCGATGTTCCCTTCTGTATTGCCAAGGGTAGCCACCTCTTGTGGTTGTGCAATACAGAACTCTTGTGTTTCCATGACCAAATGGTTAACTTGTTGTGTTGTCTGTTCCTGGATTTGATTTGCAACGTTGGCCTCCTCCTCTACATGGTCTAGACATTTGTATCTTCTCTCGGCTCTGAAGAGCTCTTCACATCAGCAATTATAGGAGCTTGGACTCCCTCATATTGATCATGTGCCTCATCCTGTGCCACAATAATAGGCACTAACTTATCCTCCTCTACTTGGCATAGACCCTCTGTTGCATTCCTCCGCTCTGAAGAGCATTTTATATCAGCATTTTCAAGAGCTTGGTCTACTTCACATTGATCAGCCCCAACTTTCGTTTTAGTTGCTCCAACTGCAACGCAAACCGGTGTCTATTCCTCTAATATGGGGTTAGTTTTAGGATTTGGTTTCCAATGGTGGAAACTGGCATGACTTCCTCATCACCGGTCATTGTTAAAGTTACTATATGGTCATCAACAAAACTATCTTCTGCATCTAAAACTCTTGGAGTGGAAAGAGATAGTAGATGTTGAATAATTGATGCGTGGGACCTTTCTAAATATTCCAAGGTATAATTTTCCACAACATTCTTCAAAATTAGGTTAACTTGTGGTCAATACTTCAATTAATAATAGCACCAAGTTGGTCCAAACCATAGCATGGAAATACCTTAGACATAAATGGATTCAAAGCAAAAAAAATATGTAGTATGTACTTTGCATGGAGAAGACATCTCCAACCACAAGAATTTGGATATGTTTGATTAGGCACTTCGATAGCTTTAAAGGTTGCCTTGTAGAGTTCATGATTTCCACGAAGCCTTCCATGGACATGAAGTAATATTTTTATACATCTATGAACAATGGAAGTTATTTGTTATTAACAATATTGAGGTCATCATCCATAGCCCAAATAAACACTCAAGGTTATATCAACATTCACACTCTTATCTCTGAATGTGTTCCTCGTATGGAGTTGATAGTCCATACCGCTTGTTTGTCCAGTTCAATGCATACAAGGCTCCAATGATTATTTGATTCGTATGGAAACACCAGAGTTGTGACCTGAAGCATTGGACAATGGGCAAACCATCTCTCCAATGTGTCATGAGGGGTGTTTTTTATTCGGAGTGGCACAAAGAACTGTGGTTACAAAACATTTATTTTAGTATGGGTTTGTTGAGTGAGTTGGCTCTTTATTAAGCTACAATCAATAACAAGGATTTAAGACCAAATACAAAAGTAAAGGATCTTAAAGGTAGAGAAGAGCACTTACTTTAAGCATAAATAAACAATAGAGTCTATAATTTGTGCATTGGGATCTTTCAAAATCCCAATATCAACAGAATCCAAAGCTAATTGCCGAGTACCATCAGCAAGGGGAATGGTTGCTAACAGTCCTTCTTTTATGGAATGTAAAATATCGTTGTTTCTTTCATTTAAGTCTGTGGTAACTTGCCCATAATTTCTCCTCTGTGCCTCTTCATCAGCAGCAGCAGTCTATATCCTCTTTAACTTCTCTGCTTCTAGGTAATGTCTTTCTTCTTGCTCAGTTGTGGCTCCGGTGTTCACATCATGAGTAACCTCATGAATCTTAACCCCATGATCCCGTCGGCCTGGTGGTATTAGCAATATATCCTTCATCTTAGGGTCAATAAACTCATTAGGGATGAGGAGCTTATCGTATCTCCAATGTACTCCCTTGAGCGTCTCACCGTCCTTGTCCATTATTGTGACCCGGTGAGCATGAGCAACAACAATGGTGATATCATTAAAGTACTCCAGTAAAAAATCTTATGCTGCTTCTTGAAGACAGAGCAAGACGAAAGCCTTCCATCTCATTGTACGAGCACATGCTTCCTTGCAAATTTTCATCACAAAGCTCAACACATTTCTGAGATTTTCTGATCTCTCTAAATAAACCCATGTTTCTCTGAATATTCTTCATTGGTCCCTTCAATATCTTCATTGGTTTACCTGAACTTTTCTTCTTACTAGGCAGACCTTCCACATGCTTTCTTTGCAAGCCCTAGTCCTTTCCTTGCCTTCCTTGTTTTTGCCTTTGTTCTTGCCACTCCATTGTAAGAGTAAAATGCGAGGGATCTCTCTCTCTCTCTCTCTCTCTCTCTCTCTCTCTCTCTCTCTCTCTCTCTCTCTCTCTCTTTGTGTGTGTCCGTGTGTGTGTGTGTGTGGATCACAGCGCGCAGGCTGAAAATCGAGAAGAGAATATTGCCTATCACGCACCATGCACCAATTCTTGAATTCTCTCTCTCTCTCTCTCTCTCTCTCTCTCTCTCTCTCTCTCTCTCTCTCTCTCTCTCTCTCTCTCTCTCTCTCTCTCTTTGTGTGGATCACGGTGCGCGGACTAAAAATGAGAAGAGAATATTGCCTATCGTGCGTCGTGGCCTCAATCAAAGAGCATGAAACCCTCTACGCATTGATGTAAAGACAAAAAAATTTTGAGCAATGGAAGGCTTTGCTGTAACAGCATCTTAGAACTGAAAAACTGTCAAAACTTTGCGTTTTTGTTGCCGACTTGAAGGCAATTTCGGACAAAACTCACAAGGGTGGAAAATCCACACTCGCCATGGACAATGATGAAAAATATCGAAGGAATTTGGATGCTAATCCAACCACATCGTCTACAACAACGGAAGCAATGATCATGGCTTACTTTATTTCATTACAAGAAACCGTCAACAAGCAAGGTGAAGAGTTGCGTGCACTTGCAATGGATAATGGTACTTTAAGAGTTCTTGTTGTGGAGAATGAGCACCTCAATGAGGTTCTTGAAATGCAAACAACACGCTTGGTGCATCTTGAGAATGAAGTTCAAGAATGTAAGTGATCTCTTGTGGACATGAATGTATTGAAAGAGCGCTTGAGCAAAGTTGAGAGTGATCATGTATTGAAAGAGGAAATGATAGATACAATACGACATGATGTATGTGAGATGAGAAATGCATCCAAATCGTGGATTGATATATGTAAGGATAATGTGGTTTCTACATCTCCTATCATGCAAGCCATTGTCCAAGAAAATAATTTAGAGAATGTGGACACTCAAGAATTGTAAGAATGGAAAAAATGCTCAAAGAACATCATCATTCATGGAATCAAGGAGGAAAGTGTGGAAACACCCCAATCTCTTGCGGTTGCTATTGAAGAGTTTTTTGCTACACACTTTGGCATGTCTGGAACCATGGATTATGGTGCACATTGCGTTGGAAAACAAGGAGTCCCTCGCTCGGGAGAAAGACCTATTGTATGTACCATGGATGCTGAGGTAAAGAGAAAGATCATCCTTGACAATAGTTGGATCTACCTCAAAGGAACAGGTTGTATTGTATATGAGGATCGCACTCTTATGCAACAAAATGTACGTCGCAAGTCACTTGAGGAGGATGCGAGTCCACCCAACAAATAGGGACACATGATCTATGAGACCAACTCACGCTTGCGAATAAGCTTTTGGAATTGTAACGGCTATCCATGGAATGCGGGAATTGGCATTGTTGAGCTTACCAATGACTCAGATGTGATACTTCTTGTCAAAACATGGGAGCAAGATGCGCAATGAATTCTTGGATTTGACAAATATGATGTGCATTCTTTGATGTGGACCAAAAATGCAAAGCAACATAGAGGCCAAGGAGGCGTAGCATGTATGATCAAAAAGGGTTTGAAAGATGTTTCCATTGTCAAAGAAGATAAGTATAAACGCTATCTATGACCGAAAATCAGCCCACCCAATGGTCAAGCATGTTGTGGTTGGTTGCTTCATTCCTCACTATGACTCCAACTTTTATGCTTTCTTGGAATTGGATAGAGATCAGCCCTTTGTTGAACTAAGACATTGCTCATTACAAGGACCAAGGTGAAGTCATTGTCTTTGGAGACATGAATGCTCGCACAAATAGGTTACAACATGACACACAATAAGTTGACATGCCGCATGTATCAAGAAGAATGGATGGCTCATGTATAATCAAAGTTCTAAAAGAATTGGATCACTATGGAAAGTCACTTCTACATATGTGCAATAGTATCGGAATGCTCATTGCAAATGGTGTGTCTTTATGGCAAGGCACCAATGACTTTACATGTAAAAAGCACAATGGTAATAGTGTGATCGACTATATGTTGTTTTCCGAAGCCACTCTAGAATGCATACAAAGCTTTACACTTGGTGAATGGAATCTGGAATTGGATCATAGGATGCTCTGTATTAACCTCCAGCGTGGTAGAAGACCCGAGCATGTAGCCTCCAATCATGATGTGAATCATTCATACCTACGTCTAGACTTCAAACGAGCACTTATATATGCTGATATGGTGGACCAAATGTTAAGCATGACAAAGCATCAAGAGAGCCCAACATTAGAATGCAAGTGGAAAGTTTTCAAAGAAGTAATTTGCTCTTGTCCAAGGGAATGCTTTTCGGTGAAACACATGTCCTGAAAAAGATCTAAGAAAGGTAGCACCAAGAATAAATGGTTTGACATGGAATGTAGTCAAGCCCGAAAACACTTGCTAAGGTTGGATGCAAGCAAAGACAAGGAAAGTTACTTGGAAAATTCACACACATACAAAGCACTTGTTCAAAAAAAAAGGAGAAGATGGGAAGTCAAAAAACAAGTTCTTTTAGCGCAAGAGAAAGCACATGCATGTGGCAAGTTTTGGCAAAATCGAAAAGGCAAGCGTGTTGAGAGCTTTGGTGACTTGACTCTTGAGGAAATGTATACGCATTGCAAGAACCTCTATGAGCAACCAAATGTTGATAAGATGGAGTGTTGTACCTCTCTTCCGTTTATGCCTCCCTTCTTTACCATTGAAGATGTATGTTGCGCGCTTGAGAAACTTGCTACCTGCAAGGCAGGGGACCTTCAAGGTGTCAAGGATGAAATGATTAAATGGACAAGCAAGAAAACACGATATTGGATATGCTATATATTTAACCTTGCACTTCAGCATAGCATACCTCATGATTGGAGTGAAAATTGGATCAAACCTTTGCACAAATTAGGAGATGTAAACAATGTGAACAACTATCACACTATAATGGTTGGTTCTTTGGTGGCAAAGTTATTTGGATGTATTATGGAGATGAAGATAAGTGAATGGGCTAAAAAGAACGATAGACGTGTGCTAGGCCAAGCAGGTTTTTGAAAGCATCATAGCACTATTGATCACCTTGTCACTCTTCGAGTTCTTATGGAAGCGTCTCGATTGAAATGAAAAAAGTTGTATTGTGCTTTGTGGATTTCAAGAAAACTTTTGACATGGTACCGTGAGGATATCTTTGGAGACGTACCGTGAGGAAATATTTGGAGACGTATGCAAAGCCTTCAAGTGCCGAGAGAATTTATGCATGCAGTCTTTTGCATCTACCAAAAAATGATATGTCGACTACGTCTGGGAGATGGAATTTCAAATTTTTTTGCAAGTGGTGTCAAACAAGGATGCCCACTTTCCCCAACCCTCTTTGGGCTACTCATTGATGAATTGGAATGCATGGTTCTTGATTTTATGCAACAAGAAGTCATAGAAGAGGTTAAGATCGGAAATGTGGTGATCATGATTTTTCTTTATGCCCATGATGTAGTTCTCTTGGCATATACCTTAGGAGATGCAAAAAAACTTATGAGTGTCTTGGAACGCTTTTGCCTACATAGCGGGCTGATCGTGAATGGATCCAAAACCAAGGTTATGCTTGTAAAGACCCTCAATGATGAAAATCTATGCATTGTATACAACAATGAGCAACTTGTAGTGGTAGATAGCTTCAAGTACCTTGGCCTTGAGGCTCCATCCAATCATAGATGGAAGGATTGCGCAATGCGTTTCTTGGAAGCCGGAAAGAGGGTTCATTATGCATTTGAGAACATGTGTAATGCTGGAGAAGTCAAGTGTTCGGCTCTCAAAAAGTACCTCTTTAACACATTGGTGACACCGGTGCTTCTTTATGGAGTGGAGGTGTGGGGTGGTAGCATCGGGAAGTCTACTTGGAAAGAGTTTGAGAATGTTCAAAAGCGTTTTCTCACCAATTTTCTCCAAGTCAAGACACAAACACTCTACATGCTCTTACTTCTTGAGTCCGGCTCGCTTCCCATTGAGGTCTTGGGCATGCAAAGGGTTGTGGAGTACATGCTTAAGACACAACATATCCCTTTGTATTGACTTCCTAGAATCGCATATGAAGCAAGTCAAAAGGTCCAAAAGACATGCAAGAGCAAAATACTAAGTTTGGGGTGCCATGCTTGACATCAAGAAATGGTTTGGAAGATGGGATGCATGTCACTTGGTCAAGGATGCATCGATCGACTCCCAAGTTAATGAGACCTTCTTACAATGCCAATGTATCACGGCTTGGGAGACATCCGAAGGTTCTCGCTTTAGCCATTACACCACACACATTGCTCCAAACTACAAATCTCTCTTCTTCTCCGAGCGCGGTAACCGAAACCATCCCTACATCCTTGAGCCCATCCCATTGAATGTGATCTATACCATTGCCTCCATTCGTGTTTAGCTCCCATTCTCTACACTGCGAGACATGACGTTGGGGCACTAGCGAGGAGTCTCATTGACTTTGCACATTATGCCCTTGTCAAGTGCGAGAGAGTGAGTACCACACACTACTTGAGTGCTTAGATTTTGACCACGTTAGGTATTCTTTTCTCCATATATTTAGCCATGAGCTCTCCCTACATACCTTCCTCTCCCAACCACAATGTGGACTCTCTATTGAGACACTCATTTCAGCCACTTTTTAGCGTCGAGAGTCACTTATGGCCTCCACTCACACCATGTGACATGTTCATTTGGTCCCATAGGTCATATTTGATCTCCGAGGGTGATAATAGAACTCTCTCTCTCTCTCTCTCTCTCTCTCTCTCTCTCTCTCTCTCTCTCTCTCTCTCTCTCTCTCTCTCTCTCTCTCTCTCTCTCTCTCTCTCTCTCTCTCTCTCTCTCTCTCTCTGTCTTTATGTGGATCACGGTGCGCGGGCTCAACATTGAGACGCGACAATAGCCTATGTGCACCATGATTGCTGGCGGATACGCCACGACGGACGTCAGCACAACGAGAACTCACCTAACAAGATTTGTCATCTAAGGACGAAGCTCGACCCGCAAGCGCGTGGAAGCAAGCATAGGGTGTCAACCTATGCTCGGCCGACTATTTACTACTTCCTACAGAGGTCTCTACCCAATGTCTAAGCTACATCCTTCAAGAGTACACAAGAGGAGATTTCCTACAACACTTTCAAGAGCCAAATACCCATCAAACATTCTCGAAACGCTACTAAACTTGAGGGAAATCCTATAAACACCAATAGGTCGCTCTCCCTAAAGTCCAAAAACCAAAACTCCAACCCTAAACACCCGGTGCAAAATCACGTAGGATGTCTGGTAGAAATTTACAGGTCGACGTTTCTGAAAACTAAAGTGCCTAATGTGTAGCTCTACTCATTGCGAACGCGTGGATATGCTGAAATGCGAAAACAGACAACGTATGCTCAGCGAATCACCAGATATAGCTCGTGGGTCGATCTCACGAAGCCGGGCCGTACACCTGCAATGTAGGTGTTAGCACGTAGCTCTCTTTGGGGCCCACACACTGCACTTCTCCGCACTCGATTCCGACCTCCAGTGCGCACGCGTAGCATCAAGATAAAACTCTCACTCTCTCTCGTACATAGAGTACGCTCAACTCACACAGACAAAAACTTATAAAAATGACAAAGGTTTTTTTTGCATTAAGGTCAAAAGTGGTATAAATACCTTACAATCTCAAACCCTAATGTTCTAATTTAACCATTTACTAAGTCTAAATGTCAAAAATGGGATACAATTTGAAAGCTTATGCAAGCCCCACTATTTACAAAGGTGAAATGACGGTTTATTCTCAATTAAGGAATAATTACAAAGGAAAATAATATCCCGCTGGGCAATTATCCTCCGTTGGGTGTGACCAGCCGCTAACACTCCCCCTTCCTAGATCATGTCGTCCCCGACATGACAGTAGAGCTACTTCTTCAGTGGAGGCTTTCATGCATCTTCAAAAGAGACTGATACCGTGCATGTCAGGCCAGTAATGTAGGGCCGAATATATCTGTATCAATGGTGAAGAAACCGGTGTAGAAGGCTTCTTCAAAGGCCTGGAGATGGTACAAGGGTAAAAACATTATTCGCTGGTAGAGGGCATGTATCACCTCATGGGAAGGTTGAGCAGACAGTTCATATGCACATCTATATGTGTCTTGGAAGAAGAATATGTTGTCTGTTGCCTGTCCAGGTTTAAAGATCTCAAAAACTGTTAGAAGGGTTTTACATATTTTCCTGAGCATAATGCAAGATAGGTCAGGCAAGCCAGTGAACAATTTAATGGCGCCCGTTAGGGTTTTCACCATGTATTGATCACTCATTCTCTCGCCTGCCTTCAAGCCTGGCAGCTTTGGGTAGTTGAGCCACGTGGGGTGGCTTTTCTTCAGCAGCTCTTGTTCTTTTCAGGTTTGCATCCTCGGTAGAGGGAAAAAGCTAAGGTTGTCTCTGATTATTTCAGGTGCCTCTACCATATGAACTAAATACTGTGGGTATTTAGTTAGCCATGCCTTTTTCCATTTTGGCTGAGAGTCCACAATAAGCTTAACACCTTCTGGTTTGGAGATATCTTCTTCGTATAGTGACACTATCAGCTCCTCTTTAATCCACTTGTTTATTGTAGCAGCTTCATACTTGAGAAGAGGATATGGGAGAGAAGGTTGTAGCCATTCATGTCGAATGACATTTGCATCTAACTTCTGAATGGTCATATACTTCAATACCCTCTGCTCCCACTCCATTGCTTCTTTGGCGGTGTCTTTTATTGCCGCTTCTATTGCCTTTTATAGATTTTATTCTTCTTCTTGTGTCAGATCCCGGGGCTCTTGGGATGGTCCCACAAGGATGTCCTCTTGCATTGTTGTGTCCACTGGATCTGACACATTGTCCATGTCAATTTCTTCAATTGCTACTGGCCCTAAGCTCAAGTGTGGCTCTTTAGTCTGCTGTTGGCCTTTCAGCTCATCAATCTGATTTTGATATGCTTTCTTTTTCTGTTCAGCTTGATCCCCCATGTTCACTAAGAGGTCGTTCAATTGAGCATTGGCTTTTTCAGGCTCTTCTAGCTTCCTCTTGGTGTCTTCATTTTCTATTTGCATCCTCTTTAGATCCTCATCCATCTTCTTTTTCAAGGCTACTAGCTCATCTTTCATGGCCTTGTTCTCATCCTCCAAACCGCTTTACATCACTAGGGAGCCCTCGGCCAGCATCAATCTTTGTCTCTTCTCTAGTGTCAACTCCTTTTGGAGTTCCTTCATATGTTATTCATGTATATCCTTCTCTGAAGTAGTGCTAGGTGAGGTAGCAGCTCGGACTCTGCCCAGAGATGCCCTTAGCCTCTGGATGGTATGATCTTTCACTTTCATTTGATCTTTTAGCTCTATAACTTCATCCTGGATTGCCTCATGTTCTAGTTCAACTTTTTCCTTAGCATTCCTCAAAGTTTCCACTTCTTTGGACTCATTAGCAAGCTGGAGTGTCAAGTTGTCCCTTTCTTTCTCCGCATCTGTCAGTGATTTGCTGATTTTCTTGTACTCCTCCTCTACTCTTTGAAGCTTTTGGTCTGCTGCCTGACTCTGACTTTCCATCTCTTGACATCTTTTTAGTGCCGCGTCCACATCATCTTGCAGCTTGGCTTGCTTCTGTGTGTTCTCTTGGTCCTGCTTTTGCAGCGAGTCCACCTCGGCTTTGATTTGAACTTTATTTGCTTTGAGATTATCAATTTCACTCTCAGTGGCCATAGACCTTGCTCTGAGCCCAGTGAGTCTTGTGGCTGTAAATCGACTGTATCTGTGGCCATTTTCTTCAACTCCACCAATCGAGGGCTCAACATATATTCTTTGGGCGTAGTGCTAGACAACTCAAAAGCTGCATTAGCTACCTCTTCTTGAGAGTATCCACAGCAGCTAGTAGATCAAGAAATATTCTATAGTTTTTTTCTTCTGGATCTAGCTTCTCATCTTTTGGTTCAACTTTTGCCTTCTGCTCTTCCTCTTTGTTCTTCTCTTCCTTGGAGTCTTGTTGCCCATCAGATTTGTTCAAATCCTCAGTTTGTTGGGTTTGAGGAGGACTAGGAGGAGGTGGTGATGGTGGAGGGCTGGATTCTTGGATTGATGGTGGGTTTGGTTGCCTCTTCTTGAAGTCCCGATCAGCCTTTGTTTTCCTCTCTCTTTCTTGGCCTTCCTGCTCTTCTAGCAGCTGCCGCCTCACATCATCAACTTCTTCTTCGGTAAAAGGTATGTTTGGAATATTCTCAGTTGTAGCATCTAAGATCTCTATATTCTTTATGTAATCTTCAAAGAGATCCCTTTGAGTCCTTCAAGATGATCCAGACATAGCCTTAAGTGAGGGCTTCCATTATTCGCTTAGATCCCCTTTTAGCGCTCTCTCTGCTCTGAAACTTTCCATTAGTCTTTCCAGCCTTGCTGCTTTCTATGACTTTGTTTCCTTTACTGGCACCTGTAGAGTTTCTTTATTTCCTTTCTTGAGCTCTAGCAGCTCTTCTAGCACTGTCTCTAAATGACGCTTCAACCTTGTGGCTACCCTTGGAGCCTTAGGAGGCTCTGTTTCTTTGTCTTCCTTCAGCTTGAGCCAATCATTTTGGGAGGGAGGTAGAGGCCAATTTCCCTTGGCATGGAATGCTCCATAGATGACTTTGGTTATCAACTCACCAGGCACAATAAAAGTGGGATTTTTGGTCCCCATCTTCACAAGGTTGTCGTGAATGTAAGCAACATATTTTATCTCCCTCGCTTTGCTCTTCTGCATCGCCCAGATGAAAGTGGTGGCAATAGCTCCAGGTGGCATCCTGTATTTCTATGACCACTTGGTACACATGTGGAAGTACTGATTGTATAGTTGGCTCATGATGGCCACTTCAGGTTTGGAATATCTTCAAATGTATAGTTATTTTTCTTCTCTGAGTAGATCTTAATGTCATCCCGCCTCTTAGTCACACTATCTCCTTTGTTAGAGAGGTCAAGTGCTGCTGCCACCACCTTCTCTGTGATGACAATCATTGTATTAGGCTTGCCTTGCAGATCTGGTTTTGGTTCTGTGGGTAACCCTTAGCATGTAGAACATGGCCTTGCTCTTAGATTTTGATTTGGATAAGCATTGGTGTTGCTAGGAGCATGTGTAGTGTTTTTAGGCTTAGAAAAGTGCATCTTTGAGGTTTTGGGGGCCAAATGTGATGGGTCTGGCTTGAAATTTGATACATGAGCTTGTGAAGATATTATAAAGATATGTGGAGCTCAAAAACACCAGCTGGAGGTCAAATAGGTCATTTAGACATCCTACGCGTAGGATGTCTATTTCATTAATTTTCATATCTGACCCCACAATTAGCTTGGCAATGTGCTAATGAGTATATTGTGCAAGTTTCATGTGATTTGGACTAGTTTTGGTAGGTATATGACCCATTATTGCCTCTATGCTCTGACTTTCCGTTTTTTGATGCATATGAGGTCAACTCTTGTCCAAATGTGATGAAACTTGATGGCTAGCATGTATAAGCTATGGAGAAGCTATGTATGAGGTGAGATATTGAGTTTGGTGCCCAAACATGGCCTTGAGACATCCTACGCGTAGGATGTCTCC
This sequence comes from Adiantum capillus-veneris, assembly GCF_014529385.1. Classification (NCBI taxonomy): domain Eukaryota; kingdom Viridiplantae; phylum Streptophyta; class Polypodiopsida; order Polypodiales; family Pteridaceae; genus Adiantum; species Adiantum capillus-veneris. The sequence goes on from NC_140945.1 coordinate 118,782,898, forward strand.
TGATGAATTTTTTATGAGAAATGCTACTAGTATATGCCCTGAGCCCCCCTGAGTCCCCTTTAAGCCCTATTTCAATAAAAAAGTCAAAAAGATAGATAGAAACTCACTGTTTGGCTTTCAGAGCCTCTAAGTTGTTTTCTGACTCTTGGAGTGCTTTTCGGCGATGAAATTTCTTGATGTTAGTCTCCATAGCTTCATGGTTCCTTGGGGATCCTTGCCATATGGTTTTTGTTGGCTTTGGCTTCACCAGAGATCCGTTTGGCGATTTGTAGCTTTGAAAGCGCCCGTGGTTCCGTTTACATGCCGTCGATGACTTGTGGTGGTCTACCACCATAGGACTTGGTTGTTGATTGTCTAGGAAAGCCGCTTGTGAAGTTTGGTGGCAAATGGACATCCGGTCTAGCCGTGAGAGCCAGACTCTTTGTGTGTATGATGTCGTTTCTAAAGCTTAGTCCCACTTCAGGTCGCCTTATGGCCATGTGGGCTATATAGCCTTGTAGAGCATGTCGAAATGTTAAGTATGGAGCCTGATTTACCCTTGTAATTTTCTGTGGTAAAAGCACACATTTGTAAAGCCCCCATTATGAGGAGAAGCCATCGTGCGTGAAGGAAAATCACTCACCGGAAACCAAAATTTTCATGGACAAGAATCAGGGGCAACTTTAAAGGCCGCCCCCGAGACTTTTTTTTCCGCCGGAATATTATGGTTGGACGGCGGCCGGAAAGTGGTCGAAAAACAACCGGTCGGTTGGCCGGTGACTGGTAGTCAATGGCCGATGGCCGGTGGTCGGAAGTCAATGGCCGATGGCCGGTGGCCGAATTCAAAAGCGGACTTGTCTTCTCAAGGGCGGCCACACATGGGCGGATTGGAGGGCCTGATTTGGACTTATTCGCTCAAGGGCGGCTACACATGGCTGTCTCTCATAAGAGAGGGCAGCCCTTTTGGCCTATAAAAGGAGGCCATTTCTACACACATTTCATAGTGTAAAGTTGATGCAACAAGGTGAGTGTGAGGTGGTGAGAGTGAAGCAAGGAGGGAGCTCCATTAAGGGTATAATCCCTTTGTAAACTACTTCTTGTTTTGAAGTACTAAAGCCATTGAGTGGCTGCTTTCCAGTGGACGTAGCCCACATTGGGTGAACCACGTATATCGTGTGTACTCTCTCTCTCTCACTCTCTCTCTACTCTATAATCTCGTGTATATAAATCTGTCTCTCTCCATTAAGTAATCTACTCAATTATCTATTTAGCTACGTCTTATTTCCTAACAACTGGTATCAGAGCAAGGTTTGCTCGTAGCTAAATTATCTCAAGGAAAGGATTCCTTGAATTGAGTGGGAGTTATGGCGGAGGAAGGGAAGCTCAAGATTGAGAAGTTCAACGGCAAAAACTACCAACATTGGAAGATGCAGATTGAAGACTATCTCTACCAGAAGGACCTCTATTTGCCACTAGGCGGTCTTGCGAAGAAGCCCGCAACAATGGCAGATGAAGCATGGATTGTCCTTGATCGAAAGGCACTGGGAACAATCCGGTTAAGCTTGGCGTCAACGGTGGCCTTCAATGTTTCGGAGATGAAGACCACGGAGGACTTGATGAAGTCACTTGACGACTTCTACGAGAAACCATCGGCATCCAATAAGGTATTTCTTATGAAGCGCTTGTTCAATCTAAAGATGGCAGAGAATGGTTCAGTTGCAGAACACCTAAATGACTTTAACACAAACATAAGTCAACTTCGATCAGTGAAAATCAATTTCGATGATGAAGTACGAGCTCTCCTTATACTATCATCTCTACCGGATAGTTGGGACAGCCTTGTGATGGCTGTAAGTAATTCTATCTCTGGCACAAATACTCTTAAGTTTGATGATGTTGTGGGTGTTCTCCTAAGCGAGGAAATGTGAAGGAGAAGCACAGGAGAATCATCAAGTGTTGCACTATTAGTGGAAACAAGAGGAAGGCCTAAGGAGAGGTTCAAAAACCAAAAGGGTCGTGATCGCTGAAGGCGGAGCAAGTCACGCACAAAGTCAATTCTTGAATGTTGGAACTGCGGCAAGAAAGGCCACGTCAAGAAGGATTGCTGGTCCAAGAAGAAGAAGGAGACAGAGTCTCAAGACAACAAGCCAACATCGGAGGCCAATGTGGCAGGTAAAGTAGAGCAAGATGCTCTAATTCTCTCATTAGACAATGTGTCTAATTCCTGGATAGTAGATTCCGGGGCTTCATTCCATGCGACACCACACAAGCAACATTTCCAAGACTACACTAAAGGTAATTTTGGGTATGTATACTTGGGAGATGATGAAGCTTGTGAGATTGTCGGAAAAGGTACAGTTTCTGTCAAAACTGCTAACGGAAATGAATGGAAGCTTAAAGATGTTAGGCATGTTCCTTCTCTTCGCAAAAATTTAATCTCTACAGGACAATTGGACGATGAAGGTCACAACATTGCATTCGGAAACAAACGGTGGAATATCTCAAAGGGATCTTTGGTGGTTGCCAAGGGTGAAAAAGTCGGTACACTTTACTTGTGTACTGTTAGCACGCAACCTTTAGCTTGTGCAGCAACTACAGAAGTTGACAGTGCGGTGTGGCACTATCGACTTGGGCATATGAGTGCCAAAGGAATGCAAATCCTTCAAACAAAGAAGCTTCTACCAGGTTTGAAAGAAGTGGACTTAGAGTTCTGTGAAGATTGTGTTTATGGTAAACAAAAGAGGGTAAAATTTCAAAAATCAGGAAATGAAAGAAAAAATAAAAAACTTGAGTTGGTTCATTCTGATGTTTGGGGTCCTGCAAGTACACCATCACTTGGTGGCTCATTGTACTATGTAACATTCATAGACGATGCGACTAGAAAAACATGGGTTTATGTCATGAAGAATAAATCCGATGTATTTTCCATATTTCAAAGGTGGAAAGCCTTTGTGGAGAATGAAACAGGTACCAAGGTTAAATGCCTCAGATCCGACAATGGAGGCGAATATTGCAGCCAAGCTTTTGAAAGCTTTTGTGCTAGCAATGGCATTCTGAGGCAAAGGACAACCCCAAGGACACCTCAACAAAATGGGATTTCGGAAAGGATGAACAGGACAATCATGGAACGAGCACGAAGCATGCGGCTACATGCAGGCCTACCGCTTGAGCTTTGGGCAGAAGATGTAAGTACGTCTGTGTACTTAATCAATCGATCACCCTCAACGGCATTGGATGGGGGAGTTCCAGAAGAGGCATGGATAGGTAAACCGGTGAATTATGCATTTCTCAAAGTGTTTGGGTGTGAGGCTTTCATGCACATAGGTAGAAGCCTAAGATCAAAGTTAGATGCAAAGTCCAAAAAGTGTTTCTTCATTGGCTATGGAGAAGGAGACTTTGGGTATCGCCTATGGAATCCTGAAGATGGTAAAATCTTAAGGAGTAGGGATGTAATTTTTAACGAACGAAATATGTACAAAGATTACTTGGAAAGAAAACAAACAAAAGAAACAGGTGATGAGTACATGGAGCTTGAGGACGGTGAAGACTCAAGGACTGCAAACGGTGACAATGTGCAACAACGTCAACCAAATGAGGAGCCTCAACCTATTCCCCGAAGATCTACAAGAGCAAGTAGACCTCCAGAAAGGTTTGTTCCTTCCTTCAACCATCTCTTGATCTCAGATTCTGGAGAGCCGGAATCATATGAAGAAGCTATGCAACATGAATCCAAAGAAGAATGGACGAAGAGCATGCAAGTGGAGATGGACTCACTACATCACAACCAAACATGGGAGTTGGTTGAGTTGCCTAAAGGTAAGCGGGCACTTCAAAACAAATGGGTGTACAAGATAAAGGAAGAAGAAGGTGGGAAGAAAAGGTACAAGTCTAGGCTTGTGGTAAAAGGTTTTTCTCAAAAGAAAGGTATTGACTTCAATGAAATATTTTCTCCTGTTGTAAAAATGAACTCAATTAGGCTTGTCTTAAGCCTTGTGGCTGCTCATGATCTAAATCTCGAGCAAATGGATGTAAATACGGCATTCCCTCACGGTGACTTAGAGGAGGAAATCTACATGCTTCAACCAAAGGAGTATGAAGAAAAAGGTAAGGAGAAAATGGTTTGCAGATTAAAGAAGAGCTTGTATGGTTTAAAGCAAGCATCAAGACAATGGTACTTGAAGTTTGATCGATGGATGTTGGATCATGGATTCACAAGATGCAACTCGGATCACTGCGTCTACACGAAGAATTTGGGAGATGGGAAATTCATCATCCTAATGTTGTATGTTGATGACATGTTGATTGCAAGTGCTAACATGCAGGACATCAAAGACCTAAAAGAGGAGCTATCCAAATCTTTTTCAATGAAAGATTTAGGTGCTGCAAAGAGGATACTTGGTATGAAAATATCAAGGGACAGGACGAAGAAAACAATAAAGCTATCTCAAGAAGATTACATCAAGAAGGTACTAGAAAGGTTTGCAATGCAAAATGCAAAACCAGTTTCTACACCTTTGGCTGGTCATTTTAAACTAACGAAGGATATGTGTCCAAAGACACAAGAGGAGATAGCCTATATGTCTAAAGTTCCATATGCTGCAGCGGTAGGTTCTCTAATGTATGCTATGGTCTGGACAAGGCCAGACATTGCACATGTAGTGGGAGTTGTGAGTAGGTTCATGGACAACCCAGGTAAAGAGCATTGGCAAGCTGTGAAGTGGATACTTAGGTATCTAAAAGGGACAACAACAAATGCTTTGTATTTTGGAGGAACTGATATTTTTCTAGAAGGGTATGCTGATGCAGATATGGCAGGTGACAAAGATACTCGAAGGAGCACTACTGGCTATGTGTTCATGGTTGGAGGCACAGCAGTAAGCTAGGCTTCAAAGCTGCAGAAAGTGGTTTCAGTTTCTACCACGGAAGCAGAGTATGTAGCAATGACAGAGGCAAGCAAAGAAATTCTGTGGCTTCACAGATTCTTAGAAGAGCTTGGATTCAAACAAGACAATTGTTTCTTGTACAGTGATAGCCAAAGCGCTATCCATCTTGCGAAGAACTCAGCCTTTCATTCAAGGACAAAGCATATTGAGGTGAGATATCACTTCATACGCACTCTTTTGGAAGAGGGACAACTAAAGCTAGGAAAGGTGCATACAAGTGAAAATCCTGCAGACATGTTTTCAAAGGTGGTCAACAAGGAGAAGTTGAGCTTTTGCTCATCTTCAATCGGCATTCAAGGATAAGAAGCCAGAATGGAAAGCACTCACAGGTTTGGTTTGGAGATCAGTCTCCAAGTGGGAGATTGTTAAGTATGGAGCCTGATTTACCCTTGTAATTTTCTGTGGTAAAAGCGCACATTTGTAAGGCCCCCATTATGAGGAGAAGCCATCGTGCGTGAAGGAAAATCACTCACCGGAAACCAAAATTTTCATGGACAAGAATCAGGGGCAACTTTAAAGGCCTCGGGGGCGGAGGCCCCCGAGACTTTTTTTCCGTCGGAATATTCTTTTTCGCCGGAATATTATGGTCGGACGGCGGCCGGAAAGTGGCCGGAAAACAACCGGTCGGTTGGCCGGTGACCAGTAGTCAATGGCCGATGGCCGGTGGTCGGAAGTCAATGGCCGGTGGCCGGTGGCCGGAAGTCAATGGCCGGTGGCCGGTGGCCGAATTCAATGGCCGGTGGCCGAATTCAAAAGCGGACTTGTCTTCTCAAGGGCGGCCACACATGGGCGGATTGGAGGGTCCGATTTGGACTTATTCGCTCAAGGGCGGCTACACATGGCTGTCTCTCATAAGAGAGGGCAGCCCTTTTGGCCTATAAAAGGAGGCCATTTCTACACACATTTCATAGTGTAAAGTTGATGCAACAAGGTGAGTGTGAGGTGGTGAGAGTGAAGCAAGGAGGGAGCTCCATTAAGGGTATAATCCCTTTGTAAACTACTTCTTGTTTTGAAGTACTAAAGCCATTGAGTGGCTTCTTTCCAGTGGACGTGGCCCACATTGGGTGAACCACGTATATCGTGTGTACTCTCTCTCTCTCTCTCTCTCTCTCTCTCTCTCTCTCTCTCTCTCTCTCTACTCTATAATCTCGTGTATATAAATCTGTCTCTCTCCATTAAGTAATCTACTCAATTATCTATTTAGCTACGTCTTATTTCCTAACACGAAATGCTCCTACCCATGAGTTTTGGTAGCATTTGGGTGACTTTCCACCGATTTACCACTTGGTGGCTTCTAGAAGTTAGGGTTTTTTCCAATGGTTTTTTTCCGCCTTTGTGCATTCAAGAGTGGTCTGCTATGCTAAGGTAAACCCCCTATGAAGCCTTATTGCTATTGGGTTAGCCGTTAGGTGGCTACCTCTACCTGTAGGTCTCTACTTGCACGTTCCCTGTGTGAACCCCACACTAGTTTTCGCGACAAAACATCAAACATATGCAAAAAGCTCCAGGTGCTAAGCCTACCTCTCATATCTGGATCTTGTCGAGTGGTCGTGCGCATTGTAGAAGCAGCTGGAAGTCCGATTCGCTCTAAGTGGCTAGAGCTCTCTCTCAAGAAGGGAATAGTAGAAATGAGCTCTAAGTGAAGTGAAAAAATCTTATAATGGGGGTCCCCGGACCACTTTCTATGAAATTTGACATGCGCTCCCAACTTCTTGCGAGATGTGTTTTAGGCTTGAAAAGTTCTTGATTTGGACTCCGGTTTACCTAGTTTCCGAGAAATTTGACGTTTCGGTCAAAATCTGGCCAAAACACGCCTTCTGCTCCATTCACATAATTGCACCACCATTGTACCATAGATTGTCCTATAGTCACTGACTATCCCCATATTTTTTTGTTTCTCATTACGACCTTATTTCACCTGCTTTTTGTATTTTTGAAGTTTTTCTACCGATAATTAGTAAAATTAAAAATAAAATAGCAAAATAAACCCAAAATATCCCCAAAAATCACAATAACTCAAAAACATCACCCCAAAACATTATGTTCACTCACATGCAATTTTTATGGCCGGATTTCTCTGTTTTACCAATATTTTGCCCAAAAAATGGCTATTTTTACATATATACACACACCTAGAGGCCTAATTTTGCATTTGGCCCCATATACTTGTAGATTCGTGCTATATAAGGGCATATGTACTTAGGTTAGTCCAGAAAATTTCGCAATCAAATGAAAACCCTTCAAAATAGTCAAAAAACATGCCCTTTTTTGCTCTTTTCACCTTCATTGGGTCCGTATTGAGAATGCCCCCCCCCCCCCCCCTCTGTTATGAGACTGGGCACCCTCCTGTTGTAGTGGTTAGCTGCAATTGGGATAGCTGGCGTAATGGTTAATTATGTGCTATCTATTTAATTTTGATTGCCTAACCTTGGGTATTTCGTACACACTTATCCCTTTTTGTTGCCCATTGAATGTCTAGTCTTTTAAGAGGCAATCCTTTGCCATCGAACTCTTGTTTACTAGTCTCCCATTATAATCTTGCACTGTTTTATTAAAAATGACCTTGTGACCTTAACTTTTGAGCTTTGAAACTCGACTTTATGAGAAGGCTGCCCTATTCCCACCAAGGCCTTTGAAGCTGCCCCCCCCCCCCCGGAGTCCTCCCGGACGACAAGGTATCACCTCGGGGTATGTGTAGTGCATGGGTTAAAAATTGTGCTAATGTGCGGCCTTGTAATGTGGCCCTATTTGATGCATACTCAGTCAATGCATGGAAAAATCAATGTTGTGCAAGAGGAGGGAATAAGCAAGATGCTTATTGGCATTTGACGTCGAGGTTTCCTGTTTGTTGTTGATTTGGTTGTCGGATTTTCTTTGCAAGTAAAAGTTGTAACTCTACAGGTCTTTGTTTGATCGTCTTTTTTGCAAAAGTTGCTTGGTTTGCCACTACTATCGATATGGCCATGGTTGTCTCCGTGGAGAGAATTGTCGTGGCTGAATTGGTCGTAGTCTTTTTCTCTTTTGCTTGCCATTTGTAGCTTTGTTTTGGATGCTTTTGTAGGTTTATTGCCTCATCCGTGGTAGTCATTGTTGTTCTGCTGATCGGCACCCACATAGATCGGTTTGCCGGTTTCATATGTAGTGAGTGACTGGCTGCTGGTGTTGCTTGTACTGAAGGGAGTTCCTGTTGCTTTGGTTTTGGGATCCAAATGCGAGTCACATTTAAGTGTTAATAAGCATTCTCTTTGGGATCCATATCTTTTTTATTCCCGTGGTTGTTGGTTTAACTGTGTTCTTCTGTTGACTTCTGCTATTGTATTGTGGTTTGTATGCCATGTCGCCTCTATCCTTTCGTACCCATACTTGTTTTTCACGTGTTGATAACCTTGATCTATTCACTGTTGTCTGTGTTTTCTTATTATTGTAGTCAACATGGTTGGCAGTTCCCTGGTTGTTCTCCATGGGTATCGTGTTGTGCTTTATTAGCACCCATCCTTTTTTGTTCTTTATCCACTGAAGGTGGTGCTATCATATGGTTCTTCCGGGTTGTTTGAGCAAATGCTACCACCTGTTGTTCTTGTGTATGCTAAAGTTTGATTGTATCCAAATTCCAATCTATCTGCACATTATACTCTTTTTGCCAAGGTTGTCCCAACAACATGGGGTGTAGTGTGCTCGCATCCTCAACCACATAAAACTTGTGGGGGTAAACATATTGATGTATTTGTACATGCAATATTGTCTAGCCCAATGTTCCTAGTGAATGTGATATACTAATTTCTAGCACTTCTGGAGTAGGATATAGTTGATCTTCGGGCCTGAGCTGTTTATATAATTTGTAAGAGATCTTCGGGCCTGAGCTGTTTATATAATTTGTAAGAGATCAAATTTGCTTGAGCTCCAGAATCAAGCAATGCCATTGATTCAACTTGATTGCTACCCACTTTGACTGTAATTATTGGTTCCACTGTGTCTTCACCAAAATTCGTTAATTGAATAGCATTTATTCGCAACGGTGATCCACTTTGTTGTTGTTGTCGTAGAAGCCTTCTTTTTGCAATGCGTTATTTTGCTTCTGCTTGTGCTTCTTCTCGTACCCTTTGTCTCTCCTTCATCCATTATTTTTCTTGATGGATTTGTTGAAGCATATCCTATGTTAGTGGTAAATGATACTTTTTTAACTGACACCCACTAATCCAGTTTGGCATTTCTTCTCCTGCCAATGTAGCAAGTTTGATAGCTCCACTTTGTGATAAGTCACTAATCACAAAGGGTCCCATCCCTCGCTTTTTATGTTTTTTGGCATATTTCTTCAAAGTATAAACAAGTACATAATCACCTGTTTTGAACTCTTTCGTATGCACATGCTTGTCAAAAAACTCTTTTTGTCTTCTCTTTTTAGCATAGATCAAAGCTACAGCTCTCAGTCGAAGTTCATCTAGATTTTCAAGTTCATCTATTCTTGAAAAGAGCTCATGCCCTGTCCATTCTAAGCGTTTTGCTACTCGTAGACTTGGAACTAAAAACTCTATGGGTAATATAGCGTTTAGACCAAACACCATGTTGTACGGTGTTGTTCTGATTGTTTTGTAAGCTACCCTGTATGTCCATAGTGTTGAGTGTAATTGCTGATCCCAGTCCGTGCTTGACTCTGATACAATTTTAGTCAAAACGTGCATAGTGTTTTATTTGTGGCCTCAGCTTGTTCATTTTCTTGTGGATGATATGGAGCAGATTTTCTATGTATGACCTCAATCACTGAAAATTTCTATTGGTAATCCGTATCATACAAAGACATTCTCATACAAAAATTGTGTAGTGGTTCTTGCGTCTACTTTTTGTGTTGCTTTGGCTTCACCCATTTTATGAGATAGTCCGTAGCCACAATGATATATTGGGTATGGGTGCGATATGCAGGGGGTGAAATAGACCCCACAAAATCAATTCCCCATTTTGCAAATGCCTGTGCTCCCATCATTGGCTGTAGTGGCATCTCATCTCTCTTTATCGGCACCTTAGTGCAGTGACATGCGTCACAACGCTTTACAAACTCCTCAGCATCCATGTGCAATGTAGGCCACCATATTCTTGTGGTTAAGACAATTTTTGTCGTCTTATCGCGCCTGTTAACCCTCACGGCTCACGGACACCCATCACCTACGATGGACGCGTATTATGTATTTGGTAGAGTCAGGTACCGGGCTTGTCGGACCAATAGGGAAAGGTAGAGTGATCGTCGATGAGAGGCGCACTTTAACTTGGACATTCAAGGGATTAGTTGGTTAAGCATGGGCGCCCAAGTGTGAATGGGGTGAGCTCCTATAAAAGCCAACTAAACCTAATTTTTACTCATTCTCTCATTTGTGCAATTGAAGAGTGCTCTTGCTCCATCTCCATCTTCTTCTTCTTCTTCACCTCCTTGTGTGTGTGTGTGAGAGAGAGAGAGAGAGAGGGAGAGTGTGTGTGCGATCGAGCATTACGAAGGCACGACGGCGGCGAAGCGGTTGAGCGCGACACGACTGCAGCTTCTTCTTCATCGCGGCGAGGAATCCACCACGAAGGCGAGCGTAGAGCGGTGAGTGACACACCCTTTGTTTTCTTGAGCTTGCTAGTTTAGGCTTGTTGTGTGCTTGGAGCCGTTTGTGGCTCGCATACGGTGTATTGGCAAGTCCCTTGCTTCGACAGTGCGGCAAGGAGCGCACATTTTTGGCGCCGCTGCCGGGGATATGCCCTACACTAAGCTTGGTTAGCACTTTACGCTTCCTTGTGGTGCAATTTCTATCATAGGAAAGGCGGGGAAGGAGTGTGTGGAGATTTCTGTTTTGTGCGTTTTTCTGCATTTGCTGTCAAGTTTCAATTTCTGCTATTGTCTGCGTTTTTTCAATTTCTGCAATTTTTGCGTTTTCAAGTTCGGCGTTTTCAGTTTCTGCAATTTTCTGCAATTTCCGCGTTTTTCTGCATTTTCTGCAATTTCTGCGTTTTTTCCTGCAATTTCTGTAATTTCCTGTAATTTTCTGCAATTTCTGCGTTTTTTCTGCAATTTCTGCAATTTCTGCAATTTCTGCTTTTTTTCTGCATACCTGCGTTTTCAATTTCTGTATTTCTGCACAACAAAAAAAATATATATATATATATTTTTTCTCCAAAAAAAAAAAAAAAAAAAAAAATATGGGAAAAAATTTTCGGAAATTAAAAACGCGAGTGAGCGGGCGGCGAAATTTTTCGAAAATAAAAAACGTGACTCTAAAAACGTACGGGTTGGTTTGTATAAAAGATACATCGGGATCATTTTCCCAAGCCCAAGCCCAAGCCCAAGCCCAAGCCCAGGCCCAGGCCTCAGTCCTCAGTCTTATGATATATACTAGACTCACTCTTATATATATACCCTACTCCCTCAAGAGAGAATGAGAGCATGTGGGACAAGTCCTCCACTCTCCTCCTTTCTCTTCCCACTTGCACCCTTAGACTTTCTAGTTTGGGCATAGTTCCCTACTGGAAATTGACAGTTTTAGGGATTCCGAGGGCATAGAGTGACCAAACGGAGGGCTGTAAAGCACGGCACGACCCTCTGACCGATACGCTCGTTTCGAGCTATCACACGGCCCATTCCACGACACGCTCTAAAAAATCTAGCAAAAAAACAAACCAAAAACACGCTAAAAACTAGTCACAAGGCCTCCTAGAGCAGCTTTTTGACACCTTAGGGTATCAAAAGCACATGCACTTACGCTCTGGGCGAGTGTTAGAACACGAGCATATTGAGGGTGCCTCTGTTCATACGGACACCCATTACCCATCCACGATAAGCTCTAGACCCTCAGCGGGGACACAAGGTAGCACCACCCAAGACCCTAAAATAGCCGCTAGTGATTCCTCCTCCGACTCAGAAATCATGGAAGCATACCCTACCCAAAACACTGAGAGAGAAGGCCATGCACCTCCCGAAGCTCCACAGCCTAGTACTAGTATGTTTAGCCGTTTCATGGAAACATTAGGTAGAGCTACTCGCTCGGAACCTGATGCAAATGAAGCACACGAAGGGGGTGGGGAAGTGGACTCTCCTTTCACATCGCACGTGGACCCCACACCCCCAAAGAGTGTCCATGTGGATATCCTACCAACTTCTTACCAAGAAGGCCCTGTTGAGCTGCCTCCTTCAGAAGTTCCCTCTAGAGTACCGTTGGTGACAAGTAAAACCACGGGGAGCAACATTGCTTCTACCTCACAAGAAACCGTTAACACGTCGACTCTAGAAGGATGGTTCATTAATGATCATTGGACATACGACCTCCACACTGAGGTGTTGACGGATCTACACTCTGGCCACGCCTACCATGTAGGATGGATAGAGATTGTACAATCCACCTCTAGTGCCACGAGCATCGAAGATCAACAGAAAATGATCTGTAATGTTATCCATGGCATTATTCAATCAGAAAGGCAAAACCGAGGGGTAAATATACTCTCAACTGGCCCCATGAGATTTCTGGATACGAGCAAGGCTCAACAGCCTACTCTATCACAAATGGAGACTCCTCTAATGAGTCCCATGGACCCATCTTACGTCATTTCACCTGGTGTCTCTATGCAATCTGAGCCTCCGAGCGAAAACTTTAGCTTCCCTAACTTGGCTCAACCCTCTATCAAGGAAAACACAGTGCTCACTCCAGGGATAAGCCTAACAAAGAATGTACCGATGACATCTACGGTTAGCGCAGTGCCACTACCTAGTGTCGTAGTACCTAATATGGGGCCTCGACCATATGTGCCTCTAGCCCCTTATGCACACATGGCCCCCACACCTCCAATTGTACCACTTGCTTATGCTCCTCGAGTGCCGCTCCCTAGCTCTTATCCGAGTGGACCTATGCCCGGTTATGTTCCATATCCTGCATCATCCACACATATGCCAAGACCGGTACCCGTTCCTCTCCCACATATGATTCCAAGAGTACCTCCACCGGCCCTGCCTCTTCACATAGGTGACTTGGCAGCGTTTGCTCAAACCATAGGTCGATCTATCGCGGAAAATATGCGTCATGCATCTGATAGAGAGCCTAGAAGTAAGGCAGTACAAATTGCCAAACTCACGCAAAAATTCAATGGGGACGAAGATGCTAGGAAACACATTGAAGTGTTTGAACAAGTATGTGATTCCTTAGGGGAACGCAACGAACTACATAAGTGCAATGCCTTAAGCTTGACATTAAGTGGGAAGGCTGGAGATTGGTATAGGACCCTAAGGGTGGACGAGAAAACAATCTACCCTACCCTTCGAAGGTTGTTTCTAAAGGAGTACATACGAGAAGGTGTGCTTTGGGGTGTAGCATCTCAGCTACAGAAGGCCGAACGTAAGGAAGGAGAGTCAGTAAGGGACTTCATTAGTCGTCTAAAGCACTTAAACTCTCGCTGCCCTGTAAATGAGCGCTTCAACAATAACCAACTGCTTGATCGATTCATTCGAGGGTTGAGGAATGAAGGAATCTATAATGGACTAGTGATTAGAGGTATCACAACCTGGGAAGATGTCACTGCCAATGCAATCCAACTAGAGGACAACTTGATGATAGCAGGCATGAGGGTGTCTACTGACACGAGATCCACTAGCTCACAAGCCATTGAGTATGAACCCATGACTGCAAAGCCCATTGCCAATGAGCCAAAGGTATTTGAGACATTCTTGACAGACCTCACCAAGGCAATCCAAGAGTCTCTTAAGGATAATCGACCCCCTCAAAATAGTCACATGTATCCAAGAAGGGAGCAACAATGGTGTTCCATTTGCTTAGGTCCACATAGCACTAGTGAGTGCCCTACGTTTAGAGTAAAATTTAATGGAACTTGCAACGCATGTGGTAGGTATGGTCACCAAGCTAAGGATTGTTTAATGATCAAACGTATGATGGCAAATAGACCACCTGTAGCCTGGACGGATGCGCCTCGAGCTCCTGTATTGATGCCTACTCCACCTGTTGAGCAACTACCGCAACACATGGTCCCTAGATCTCAAAATGTTGTACAAGCTACACCGCTACCACCTCCTGTGCTAGGACCGCAGCCCCCGCATCCAAGAGTCGCCCCTATGAACCAAGTGGGTTGCGAGCAATCAAATGCTTATGCAGATGGCTGTGAGGAGGAAATAGACACTAGTATTGCCTACGGACTTGATACATTGGAAGAATGTCCTATATACTACATGGAAGATTGTTGGGGACAAGTCAAGCCGGTTTATCAAGCTGCTACTCTCGCATCCAGAGGTCAAAATATCAACACCCAGGCTAGAAGGCCACCTCTTCAATGCTACGAGTGTGGTGGACCACATCGAGCAGCGGAGTGCCCTATTAGGCTGCAAAAGAATGCTGCACAGATGCAAATGAATCAAGGGAGCACGTCTGCAATGCCAATACTCACATGTAATCGTTGTGGCATAGATCACTTGATTGCCCAATGCCCCTATAACCCAAATGCGCCTAAAATCACACCCCTAAATTTGGTCGAAATTGCTAGTGTGACGTCACCAATACCACCCGTCGCACCCGCTTATGCGATTACACGGTCCATGCTTCAAGGGCCAGGACATATCCTCGAAGAGAGAGATACCGCGTCAGTTATCCAAGCAAAGAAAAAGAAGACACGAAGGAAGAAGTCGCAGAATACGGAAAATTCAAAGCCAAGTTCCAAAACAAACATAGGAACAGGAGATGACCCCGTGTATATGAATGACCTCGAAGATGATTCAGATTCAGTCGAGACAATGGAGACTAGAGCCAATACCACAAAGGGAAAGACCGACAAGGAAAACCGTAACATGGAACCAAATGAAAACCGAATGAGAGAAAACCATAAAGAGCCTCTGAAAACACCACAAGTGTTTCCAAATCCAATCCAAGACCCCCAAGATAAACCGCAGGGGCAAAAAGGAAAAAATCGTAAAAAGAAGATTGGGACGTACCCAAACCCTGTAGACGAGATTAAGCAGGTGAAACATCTAAGAGGTTTAGTGGAGGAGACTCAAAGGAAACTAGAACCAGAACCCATGCAGGTCAAAATTCATGACACGGTGTTTCCCACGCAAGTTCATCCACCCCACATGAACCATAGACCGTTAGCCATATCTAGTATCATCCAAGAAGGGAGTGAGGACAGGACATCAGAAAGTGAGCATACACCCTTCTTGTTGGAAAGGATGTTTAACGAAGGAATACCTGATCCCATTGAGGAATATGAGATTCCATCCTCACCAGTTCCTAGTCAAGGACCTACACCCTGCAAAACGCCAATGAATGTTGCCAAACTAGTGGACTTCATGTCTTCTGAGGTCCGAACCACGATCATAGCAAAGCTGTATGGAGATCCTGAGTTATTCCTTGCACTTCGAGCATTCCTTAACGGAGAGCTACGAACGGGATTACCGCAGTTTGCGCAACCAAATAGGCCTGACTCGATTATGATTGATGAGGAAAATCATGTGCAATCACTTGACTTAGATGGACACGAGTCTGTGATCGAGGTACCCATTAACGAATTAGGGCAGTATTTTGAAGGCGACGAGTCTAATGCGACCCTACCCATCACTACCAAGGGATTAACTATAAAGGGAATTCTTGATGGTGGTGCGGGAGTTAGCATCGTTACAAAAGATTGTTGGGAATCCATGGGAAAACCCCGCCTCAGTGTTACTAACATTGTGGTAAAGATGGCAAATGGTACCATAGCCAAACCTATGGGGATGCTCAAGGATCTTAAGATCAAAGTTCTAGGATACAAGGTACGACATACGTTCATTGTAATGGATTTCTCTAAACACCTTATGTCATATGAAATGATTTTAGGACGACCATTCATGAGGGAAGCACAAATGGTTCACGATTGGTCTAAAAATCATGTCTATTTGCAATTCCAAGACTCTGTCCTGAGAGTGGATTTGGTGACTGGTAAGGTACACCCCTTAGGGAGTAAAACCATTATTGATCATCGCTCTGACACCACAGTTCACTCGGCCCCACTACAATATTGTTACACTTGTAAGAAGGATACAGACATTGGCCAAGATTCTCCTTACATGGATGTGTTACCGGGTATGACGGAATCAGACAATGTGGACTGGGTCCACCTAGCATCAACCATAGACACTTGGGGAAATAGGGGGACGACCTGGGTAACACCTGAGGGGGATGAAATTCCTATACCCTTAAATATGCTACAAGCAATGCATATCGCTTCCGACAAGACTCATCCTAATGTAACGAAGAAAACATACAAGTGGGTCCCTAAAGCTTCTTTAGTGACCATACCTAGTGCTAAAAAACAGAAGCCTTGTAAGAAACGTACCACTCACTCCAAGAAATGTAAAGAAACGCTGCGTTGGATTCCTAAACGACTATTGGAAGCCCAAGGCTACTATCAAGGAAATGATCAAATCTGGGTGCCGAAACGTAGATTGTGCTCTTACCTGTCACCTAGCCCATGTAAACCCAATCCTGTGGCTCCAAAACAAATTGAAAATCGCGGAAAGGAAAAAATCATGGAATGCTATACACCCGCTCCCGAGCTAGTTTGGGTACCAAAGAAAGAACGATTTGTTCCACCTAGCTCAGGAAGGGGGGAGTCCCATGAAGCTTCTAGCTCATCATGTAATACATCCATAGAGGTAAAAGCTTCTACACAGCCTCCATCTATAGTAGTGGCTCTCCATGAAGCTACAAAAGAATCCACACCTCCCAGTGTTCAAGAATCACCTAATGAACCACTTCAAGTTCGATCCTGGGAGAGTACCTTACCACCGTTGCAACTTGACGAGGCACCTAGGGTAGTAGAAAACTACTGGCAAAAATCCTCACCTATTACCAACTGGAACAATTGGTTTCAAAGGGTGACAAGCTCATTTCAAACGGTATGATCTACCCAAGGAAGGGGGGAGTGTTTGCTGACAGTCATCATTCATTTGTTTCCCTCTCAACCTTTTTCCCTGACCTCTCAATTCCAATCTTAGGGAATGTACATATAAAGCTTTATACTCACAAAAAAAAAAAAAAAGAGCAAGAGCAATTAGCAAACGAGTATGCACATTAAAAGTCAAAACATTGACTCAGACCTACACATGTCACATCTGGTACAGTGAAATAGAAACCTATGCCATAAAAAACCTTTGATCCTCATCACTTGAGTGATGGAGGGTAGGTAAGATTAGTACGATAGGAGTGTTTCTGTTTTAGAGTTGAGTGATTAGCAAAGTTTTAATTTTTCCCACTGATGTGCCTCCTAGAGGTATTGTTTGTGTTTCATAGTGTGTACAGGAGCGTGCTGCTATTGATAGGATTTGGATCTTCATGGAACCTTTCTCTCGTTCACACTTCAAATCAAGCGCGACCATCAACACAAACAGGTGTTTCTTGTCCATTAGCATTGCCCTTATCTTTTTTGCATCCATGTTTGTCTGCTTTGATTGTGATTGGTAGCATACTATTCAGCGCATTGGCTTAGTATCTAATATTTAATTCAATGCAATCTTTTGTCATAATCACTTGTTTAGGTTTACAAATCAAGCAGTCCGACTAAGCTAGTTTGACCAAGCTAGGTATTAGAAATCTTCTCTTAATACCATGGGGAATGCCTTCCTAATAAGCAATGGTTATTTAGGTTCTTAATCCGATTTAGGCAGCATTGTATGAAATGTACTAGGGCTTTCTAGTGGGCTTAACCCTAGTGACCTTTAGCTTAAGTATTATAAAGGGAGTTTACTAATGTGATGAGCCTGGGGAATGTATCAGTGTTATATGACCCCCCAAAGTTACAAAATTTAAATGCTGAAAATGAACAAGCAAAAAATCAAAGTGCCACAATGTAAAATTTTAAGCTGGAAGAGAAATCCTGGCTTGAATTGGTACTTCACTCACATGTATTGCCTATGGTACTAGAGCCCTAGAGGTTCCCAGTGTGGGCGCTTTTCCTTGAAAAGCAAAAAACCCAAGGCATACAAAATAAGCACACACATCATAATTGAATCACTGTGAAAAGACCTTGGGGGGTCAAAGAAAAAGTAATCAGTCAGGCGATGATTTCATGAGAAATTCCTTTTATGGTAGCTTAACTACAAGGTTTTCTAGATATAGCCTCTAGTCAGCCCTTGAACATGAATACTTGGCTCTCGCGATTAAACAACTTAATTGACCACTGAAAATTAAGAAGCTTACCCATGGTATTCATATTCGATCTCTAGTGCTTTTCGACCGTCAAATTAGTGACCCCAGACTTGTTTAATTTTTTGCCTTTACATCTGTTTATGCATTTGATTACATTGCAATTTAATGTTCATTGCTACCAAATTGTTTGAAATTCTTTTACCAATCAATTTTTCTACCTAAAACTGCATATGCTTTTTAAGAGAATGCAATTACTGTGCCAATGCTGTTTGATTTTGCAGTGACTGAAGAAGGCTAAGGACATTCATCTCAAATGCTCTTCCACCTCGACGAACCAGCTTCAACTCAATAGCTTCCGAGGACGGAATCTACATCAGGAAGGGGGGCATGTTAACCCTCACGGCTCACGGACACCCATCACCTACGATGGACGCGTATTATGTATTTGGTAGAGTCAGGTACCGGGCTTGTCGGACCAATAGGGAAAGGTAGAGTGATCGTCGATGAGAGGCGCACTTTAACTTGGACATTCAAGGGATTAGTTGGTTAAGCATGGGCGCCCAAGTGTGAATGGGGTGAGCTCCTATAAAAGCCAACTAAACCTAATTTTTACTCATTCTCTCATTTGTGCAATTGAAGAGTGCTCTTGCTCCATCTCCATCTTCTTCTTCTTCTTCACCTCCTTGTGTGTGTGTGTGTGAGAGAGAGAGAGAGAGGGAGAGTGTGTGTGCGATCGAGCATTACGAAGGCACGACGGCGACGAAGCGGTTGAGCGCGGCACGACTGCAGCTTCTTCTTCATCGCGGCGAGGAATCCACCACGAAGGCGAGCGTAGAGCGGTGAGTGACACACCCTTTGTTTTCTTGAGCTTGCTAGTTTAGGCTTGTTGTGTGCTTGGAGCCGTTTGTGGCTCGCATACGGTGTATTGGCAAGTCCCTTGCTTCGACAGTGCGGCAAGGAGCGCACAGCGCCTGAAAAATGGCCCCCACTTATTCCTCCATGTGTGTGTTCTAGAATTAGTAGGTATTCACTTTCACTTGCACAGATTCTAAGTTGATTGTCATTTTCTCTCTTGTAGAGTTGATTTCCAATTAAATTAAGGTCTCGAGCCTCCAACTCTATAGCCTTTTTTCGCGCTTTTGTTATGTTTCCAGGAAATATCCTTGTTGTTAAGAAATCAATTATATATTGACTCCATGCAGGAGCAATGTTTACCTGAAACAATGTCGCATGATCCATCGGTCGTTTGGCAGTACATATAGTACAATTGTTAACATTAGCATGTGTGTCAGCATACATACTTGGCCAATAAACTCCTAAGTGTTTCAATCTTTGGTGTGTTTTCATTGTTGAACAATGAAATGCACAATCCTGGATGTGTGCTTCTTCAAGATAACACTCGAATTCCTTTGGATTTATACAGTCGTAGAATTTGGTCCGAGCCTAGATGGTACAATTAGCTGAAAATTTTTTGTTTGTCTAAATGTTTGTTGTTTGGATATGTCTTCCTTGTTATCAAATCTACCTCCAAAGGAAAGAATGCTAACAATTTCCTGAGACCATTTGGGTATCGTTTCAATATTGAAACGATAAGCATGAGGTATGTCATCGTCTCCTCCTTCAGGAGCTTCCCCATTTTGCAGCCTTGAAAGATGATCCGCCCGTAGATGAGTTTTACCCTTTTTTACTACCTTTGAGAAGTCAAACTCTAGCAATATAATAAACCAGCGTACAATTCTCCCAGTATTGCATGGTTTATTTACTAGATACAAAAGAGCTTGATGATCTGTGAAGAACACAAATTTGTTTGCAAGCAAGTAATGCCGAAATTTCTTTACATCATAAATAATTCCTAATCCCTCTCTTTCAGTGGGTGATGTAGTTCTTTTTTGCACTATTTAGCTGTTGGCTCACATAACAAACTGGGAAATCCATTGTTCTGTCTCCAGGTTGAGCCAGGATACTCCCAATTGCATATGCAGATGCATCAATGTGAACATGGAATATCTTTTTTCAATTTGGTGCTTTAAGTACAAGTGATGATACAAGGTTTTCCTTAAGCTTTTGGAATGAAGTTTCACACTCCTCAGTCCAGTCGAAACTGACTAATAAGCGATATAGTGGTTGTGCAATGACCGCATACATATATATGAATCTTTGATAATATCCACAGTGTCCCATGAAGGATTGTACTTTTTTGGAATTAGTAGGCCTGAGCATGTCTACTATGACTCTAATTTTGTCTAGGTCAGTGATTATGTCATTTCTTGAGACAATATGTCCTAAGATGCTGCCTTGCCTAACCATAAAAATGCACTTTTCCGGGTTGAGACAGATTTGATATGTTATGCACTTCTCAAATACCTTTTGTAAATGGTCAATATGTTCTTCTCGTATAAGAGAGTGGACACAGAGATCATCCATATATATTTCTAAGAATACTCTCAGGTATTCTTTGAACGCATGAGTCATTAACCTTTGGAAGGTAGTTGGGGCATTGGTTAGGCCAAAAGGCATAACTCTATATGCATATATTCCCCATTCTATGGAAAATGCTATTTTGTGTTGATCCTCTATTGCAATTTCCAATTGGTTATACCCCAAAAACCCATCCAAAAAGGAATAAGCCCGTTTTCTAGCCACCCTCTCAACCACATGTTTTGTGATTGGCAAGGGATAATTATCCCTTACTGTGGCTGCGTTCACTTTTTTGAGGTTCACACACACAGACACACACGCAACTTTCCTTTCTTTTTGGGGACAACCACAATGGGTGACACCCAATCTGTATGCTCGATTTCATAGATGAATTCAACTTCCATCAGCTTGTCAATCTCCTCTTTGATTCGTTTAGCGAATGTGTCATTATATGTGTAAGGACGTTGTTTGCTAGGTTTGGCATCTGATTTCAAAGGAATTGTATGTTGGCATATCGATGGATGAACTCCTTTGAGGTCTTTGTAGGACCATGAAAACACGTCTTTATACTTCTTGAGATGTTGTGTTAGCATTTCTTCTTCTTCAGGCTCTAAATCAGTTGCTATATAGATAGGCTGAGGCTCTTTTCCTGGCGCAATGAGGTCTATCCGTTTTGTATTTTCCGGCCCATCGTAAGATTCCTGGTTTATTCTTTCCCTTATTGGTGGGGTCATTATGATTTTTCTATCCTGGATGGTGAATTTTTGATAGTGGGATGGTACATTCATGTTTCTATTTTCTGACTCCTCCTTACCGCCGTCACTTTCTCCCTCAGTAGTCCATACCTCTCGTAACGACCGTTTAAGTTCTTGGTATTTCTTTTTACGCTCCATTTTGGCCCACTCTGGATCTTTTGTCTTTTCCTGTTTTGATTGTTGAGATTTTCTTGATTTTGTTTATGTTTTAGTCTTCCGTGCTTGTTTTATTTCCTCATGCGTCCTTTCCCTTGAACTCTTGAGAATCTTCCTGATAATTGGTCTTTTACACAATCCTTTGCCTTGACAAGCATTAGATAACGAGTTTTATCTTTTATCATGGGCATCAGGTTCTCTCTAATTTTGTTTTCTGTTCTTTTTTTTTTTAATAGCGATCCTGGCGTCTAGGGTGTTGATTTGAAAAATCATAAAACTTGATATTTGCGGTTGTCTCCCCACGCTCGCTTGAGCTGTCTGAACACTCGTTATCTGTATCGTTGTTTAACTCCAGATGCTCAGAGGAGTCATAAAACTCTTCTTGTTCTGGTGACTCTACATTCTCATCTCCTGCTGGTATAAGGCTTACCATGTAATAGGGTAGCACATCATAGCTATCCTTATCGCAAAATTTTGTCATTGGGCTATCTGTAATGGTACAGACATCCAATGTTGCTAGTATGTGTTCCCATTCGAGAGGTTCTAAGGAATCTTTAGGAAAAGGTTCCGAAATGTAATCCTTGTCCTCAATAGCTCTTTCTAAGATGCATTCCTCTCTTTTTAAGCTCCCACAATGTGAAGCTCCGCACATCCATAGCTCTTTTTTCTGCCCTAACCATGCTGGGAGTTCGGACCCTGCCAATGTAGCTGAATCAAACTCTTCCACTGGTGTCTAGTTCACATCCTTGTAACTATAGTCTTTTAGGTGTATTTTGGTTGTAGTCTCCCCATGTCTGAGGTATATGTGGTCGTAACCCCAATCTCGGACCATCTTTAATTGTCTCATGAATGGTCTTCCCAAGATGATTTCGTAATTGTTCTTTTTGTTGAAATCAACTATTGCAAATGTATGCTCATACTTGATTCCGCAAGAGGTTACTAAAAGTCCTAGAAGCTTTTCCATGAACCCATCTTCCAGTTGCAATTTCATTCTGGTAGCTCTCAAAGCCGGTTTTCCCCATTTTTTCCAGATTTCTTTGGTGGCGATAGTGACTCCGGACCCGCTCCACTGTCAAGAATAGCTTTGGAAACTACTCCTTGGAATTCTACTGGTAGTGTGGTATTTCCATCTTCTCCCTCGCAATATTCTCCAACCTTGTTTAAAGGTACTGGCCTAGTGTTTAGTTGAGGCTTGTCCAATTATCTGATCCCTTCTTGAAGCTTCGAGGTAGGGTCTTTTACTCCAAATTTTTCTAAGCATTTGCCTACGGTGGTCCACATGTTTGGTCGTAACCTGAGGAGTTCACCTAACGTGATTGTGCATGCCACAGGGGTGGACAATAACTCAATCAACCCTTCTGAATCCATCACTCTTTTGAAAGAAAGTCTTTGAGATGGGATTGCTCTCACCTCAAACTTAGCTTCATACTCCCCTAGGTAAGAGGGTAGAGTTTTTAGCGAGTCTGGTTAGCTGTGCCCTGAACTAATTGAACCCCAGTCTCCCCCTTGTGAATGCATAT
Organism: Adiantum capillus-veneris; assembly: GCF_014529385.1. NCBI lineage: Eukaryota > Viridiplantae > Streptophyta > Polypodiopsida > Polypodiales > Pteridaceae > Adiantum > Adiantum capillus-veneris. The sequence goes on from NC_140945.1 coordinate 118,805,811, forward strand.
CAAAGTTCATTTGTGATCTTGCCTCAAATTCTTCAATGGGAGGTAAGATCTCATTTTCCTCCTTTCTCGTGCTATTTATTTGGTGGCTCACCCTGTTAGCTTCATTTGCTTCCCGGATTTGCTTCCACAGGTCATCTAGACTGTTACAATCTTTACCTATTTCTATCAATGTTTTAGGCTGGAAACCATCAATTGTCTCATCTGTTGTATTTGGCACTATGATAGGTTCTCTCCTAGACTCAGAGGCAGTCGTGAGTCTCTTCTTCGTGTCTACTTGTTTCTCTAGAGTTGGTTTGATAGGGGTTGGAGCTGGTACCTCATGCCAACTTGCAGGTTTACCATGCGGATTTTCTATCAAGGATTGGGCTATTTCAATCATCTTTTGACACATTTCCAACCTCTATTTTTCTATTTTTGCATATGGATAAGTCATCTATCTTTGCTCTTGGGTTTGGTTGTTTTTGAGTCTGGCTTCGTGTGCTTTTAAAAGTGCGTCCAACTGCTCATTTACTTTTTCTACGAGCAATGATCCTCATGATCCTGCACTTTTAGGTTCTACTATTTCCTTGGGCCCTATTTTTGCCGCAGTGTGTGAGTTTAAACTAGTTAGATCCTCTAGATGCTCTAATCTATCCTTTGTGTGTTTTAACTCCTCGGATAGAGCCGTTTGCTCTCGTTCTCTCTTGGATTTCATACACACCTTTCGAGCTTTCCAAGTGCTTCTCTGATTTTTAATTTCTGCACTTGGGGCATCAATCTTTGGCTCTTCAATTATGGGTTCGTTTGTCATAAGGTTGAGCTTGGGCTTGTGTCACTGCCTCCATAGGTATTACTATCTCATTTTTTGACCCTCCACTCGAAGGCACTACTTCGAGCATGTTCAAAGTAGTTTTTTCTCCTTTACTCGGGTTCTTAGGGCAATCAAGAATCAAGTGAGTAATTCCATGTAATGGAATTGGCCTATTTAATTTGAGAGTAGCGGAAATTAATGAGAGTACTTCTGAGAAATGACTTTGTGAGCATAGAGGGTGAACATAATTGAATATAGCAACATAATCATAGCAATTAGTTAACTTGGCATGAACAATACTTTTGCAAGAGAGAGAATTTAGAGAACATGACAACAATTGAGGACCGGATTTATGTGGAGCCGGTCCCCCCTCCAATAGGCATTTGTATTATGATTTCTCCCATTAAGAGAGACTTGTTACAATACAATCTTTGTGTTCCTTGTGACCTAGGTGATGCAATGAATATGGAAAGCTTCATGTATCACAAACATAACATAAACTTGAAGAAAGCTTTGACTATCCCAAGCCTCAGTCCCAAGACCTCAAACACCTTCAAAGGTGGAGAGAGCTTGCAGGAAATGAGGGTAGGGAAGAGGAAGAAGAAACATTTTGTAGGAGAAAGAATTAGTTCCTCACTTATCATAACTCTTGTTTCTAGCATATATAATAGCATAGTAATGAAGAAGAAGGAGATGGCAAGCTTAAGCATTGAAGCATGTCTCTTTGTTGGATTTGCACTCCATATCCAAGAGTGTTGGTGTAGGCTCTCAACCTCTACTTGCTTGGAGAAGGAGAGGGAGCTCTTTCGCTTTGCATAGCACACAATGAGAGTGTTTGTGAGTGTGTGTGGGTGAGTATACCCCCTAAGCAACCCCCTAGCTTGCTTGGGTCGACCCCCCCTTGTAGCTCATGCTTGAAGCTCATTGGACCCTCCCAGGCCTAGCTAATCATGAGCAAGAGGCATTACAAGCAGCAAGGGTAGCCTTGAGACAAGTGTCCCCCTTTTCCCTTTGAGAGAGAGGGCTAGATAAATGCTAAATCAAGTAATTAAATCTCCTAAATTATTATTGGACCCCTTGGGTGACCAACCGATAGGCTTCAAGCACACCATGAGGGCTACTTGAGGAGGAACTTGACAAGTGTCCCTCTTGCTTTCTTTGTACCATGCATGCCTTGTGTGAGTGTGTGGGTATTCTCTCTCATTCCCCCTCATGTAGGGCTTGCCCCCTCCTTGTAGGGATTGAATATTTGACTTTTTGACACCTCAAGCCCCTCATACATAGGCCCAGTTCCCACCACAAGCTTGGCCGTTAAGCACTTTAAGCTTGGGCTAGGTTCTCACCTTAAGTGCAACCCTAGCATCTCAAGCATGTCAAGCATCTTAATAATTAAGCACCTCAAGCATCTCAAGTACCTCAATCATCAAGCACCTCAAGAACCTTAGTCATCAAGCAGGACAAGCACCTTGAGCTGGGTCGGGTTCCCGCACCTCAAGGTCAGCCCTAGCTTACCTAAGGTCAAAGGACTTTTACACACATTATTGGAGGTCTTCAATGAAGATAACCCTAAGGTCTTATGCTCCATTGGTTAGGCTTTCTCTTTGATAGACCATATCTCATTTGGGTCTCTTTACCATTCGCCCCATGTTGAGATAGATCTATAAGCACATGTCTATATCTTAACCCTTGTTCCCGTTATTCTCCCATATTAAGTGATCAGTTTTATATGAGATAATAATTTGGGTTGGTTAGATATTAGATATTAGATTTTATGACATTACCTCTCTCTTGAAATCATAGTGGTCCTCGACTATGAGGTAGAAGAGATAAAGCCTTAGTCATTAGTCAATTTTACTTAGCGGGTAGAGGATCCCTTTTTACCCTACGACATCTTTCCAAGATGGATGACTAATCCATTTGGTGCTTAGGAGACATAGCTGCTGCAAGCATGTCTGCTCTTTAGTCCATTTCATTCTCCCAAAGTAGAGTGACAAATTCTACTTGGTGTTTGAGAGACGTCATCATCACAAACATGATTCTAAGCATGCATAATAGTTAAATTTGTGCACAATTAAAAAGAGGACTAGTCTTATTAGACAAAAACATGAGTCATTTAAAAGAAATTTGTACATTTTCTTACTCTAATGTAGCATTGTAAGCATTGACAAGGTTCATACTATCCTTAAGCTGTATTCTTTACATCCATCTAGCATCTTCAAAAGGATAATGTTTGAACTTAATAAGATACCGTCGGATAATCTTACAATGTCGTAGTACCTTGTCTTCATGCCGAAGGACAGCTTCGGGTTGTAGCACCTCTTCTTGGTCTTCAACTTCGGGAGGGTCTTCAATAATTGGTTTAGTTGGTGGCTCTCCTTTGTAGGGCTGAAGTAGGCTTACATGAAAGGCATTGTGTATGAGCCAATGGTTGGGAAACTTGAGTTGATAAGCCGTCTCATTGATGGGCTTCAAGATTTGGAAAGGACCATAGTATCTTTTTGCTAGTTTAGCATAATACTTTTGATGGCCCGTAGAATTTTGCTCGTCGTTTGCCTTAATCGAGCCTTAGGAAACTTGAGTAAGACCCAATCATTTTCTTTGAACATTAAGGCTCTTCTGTGCTTATCAGTAGCAGATTTTTGCCTTTGTTGAGAGATGGATATAGCCTCCTTAATCTTTTGAAAAGATTCCTGTAGGTCACGGCTATACTCATCAGCGGCGAAGATCTTCCCATGTACTTTGAGTAGCAAGGGACTTTTAGGTCTTCCCTCAATGATCTCAAAAGGTGCTTTTCCCGTAGAAATATGTACAGTATTTTTGTAGGCATACTCTACAATAGGTAAGTACTTTTTCCATTGTGAGCGTTGATCTACTTTGGTAACATAAGTCTTGAGTAGATTGAGTATCGTAAGATTGGATATCTCACTTTGGCCATCCGTTTGTGGGTGATAGGCCGAAGATAAATTCAATCTTGTTCCTAGATTTTCAAAGAGACCTTTCCAGAAATTACTAGTCATTCTAGGATCTCTATCTGACACGATGGATGTGGGTAATCCATGGTGCTTGAAAATCTGAGATATGAAGAGAGTTTCCATTTGATGTGCCTTAATAGTCTTTTTGACAGGAATAAAATGTGCTTGCTTGCTAAACCTATCAACTATTGTCCATATTCCTGTATTCCCATGGATAGAATTGGGTAATCCAAAGATGAAATCCATGGTTATACTCTCCCATCGTGAATTTGGGATAGGCAATGGCTGGAGTAATCCCATGGATAGAATTGGGTAATCCAAAGATGAAATCCATGGTTATACTCTCCCATCGTGAATTTGGGATAGGCAATGGCTGGAGTAATCCAAGTTGCTTCCCTCTATCATAATTGGTCTTTTGGCATACTACACATTTTGAAACATACTCTTGTATGTCCACTTTCATGGTAGGCCAATAGAAGTACGTCTTTACTCCTCGGAGAGTAGGTTGAATACCTCTATGCCCCGTATATGGAGAAGCATGGGATTCATACATAACTTTCTCACGAAGGGAATGGGTAACACATAGTCTATTGCCGTGGAGAAGATAACCATCCTGCAAGGTGAATGGTTCCTCTTTCTTCCCCAAAGCAAGGGCTGACATTATGTCTCTAAAGTCAGGGTTAGTAGCATACTCATCTATCATAGAGGATAGATCATTGTGAGTAGCTATAGACACCGCATTAACTTTGGGTCATCGTGAAAGTGCATAGGCCACTTGATTGTGCTTACCAGCTATGTGAGCAATATGGAAATTAAATTGCGAAAGAAAATTTGCCCACCTCTTTCTTTGTCAGAAAGCTTGGTTTGCGACATACTTGAGACTTTGGTGGTCGGTTCGTAGGATAAATGGAGTCTCCAATACGTACTGCTTCCATGTGTCTAGGGCATGTAGAACAGCTAAAAGATCTTTCTCATAAATGCCCAAGACTCGTTCATCAATATTGAGCCTTCGGCTCTCATATGCTATGACATGCCCTTCTTGAAGCAAAACTGCTCCAAGGCAATCACCACAAGCATCACATTGGACCTCAAATGGCTTTGAGAGATCCGGAAGCACGAGGACTGGTTGGGAAGTAAGCTTCTCTTTGAGATTTTCAAAAGAATTTTGCTCCTTAGCAGTCCATACAAACTTAACGTTCTTCTTAGTTAAGTCGTGTAGTGGTCTTGCTACGAAGCATCTATAGTATGCGCACATACCAACAAAGCTTCTTAGCTCATGTAGATTTCTTGAGTTAGGCCATGCTTTTATTACCTCTAACTTTGATGGATCCATTCGGATACCATCTTTAGAGATAATATGACCTAGGTATTGAATCTCTTGAAGGAAGAATTCGCTTTTCTTTTGGTTGAGAAAAAGCTTATTCTCCCTCAATGCTTAAAAAATCACTTGGAGATGTTGTTTATGTTCCTCCAAAGACTTGGAGTAGATGATGACATCATCAAAGAACACTCCAGTGAATTTGCGGTATGGTCTAAAAATTTTCTCCATCAAACGATTGAACGTAGCTAGTGCATTGGTCAAGCCAAAAGGCATGACTAGATATTCATAAAGACCAAACGTTGTGCGAAACGCGGTCTTTAAGATATCTTCATCCACTATCCTTATTTGATGATAGCCACTCTTAAGGTCAATCCTACTGAAGTAGGTAGAGCCTTGTAGCTTATCAAACAGATCTTCTACCGGAGGTACGGAAAATCTGTTTTTGATAGTGATATGGTTTAGTGCTCGATAGTCCACACACATACGGTATGTACCATATTTCTTTTGTACTAGAAGGACTAGAGAACAACAAGGAGAGGAATTAGGCCTCACCATCCCTTTGTCTACCAGCTCTTGTACTTGCCTCATGATCTCCTCTTGTTGAGCTTGTGAGACTTGATAAGAAGGCTTGTTAGGTGGTGAGCTTCCCAGAAGGAGATCAATGCGATGGTCATCATCCCCTCGTTTTGGAGGTAAGTCCATAGGGATATCATCAATGAGCACATCTTGGAATCCTTTCAGAAAATTAGACAAGTCTAACTCTTCTTGATTCCTACCATTTACATTTGATGAAACATTAATATCTTTTAGAGACTCTTTGACAAAAATCATGTACGCAAAAATTGAGCTCTTCATTGACTTATCAAAACCATGAGGATTTACACGTGGAATAGTGCGACCACGCTCACTAGCATCTATATACATGTTCTTTCCCTTGTAGGTGAAGTAGATTTTCCTTTCAGGGAACTTCATGTTGGCAGCCATGCGATCAAACCATGGTGCCCCTAGGATAACATCCTCATGTTGGAGAGGAGAGATGAAGAAGTATTCTTTGTCAACATAGCTTTGGACATGAAGCCTCAACTTCCCAATCAAGGGAGTAACGGAGGCTTGTTGTCCCTTGAAAGCTGAATCAGCCACTACTATATCTCCCATTCAAAATCTTGAATGCCCAACTTGGTGGCCAACTCTGTTGATATGAAGTTGAGAGTAGATCCAGGGTCAAACAAGATGAAGGAATCATGCTCTCTTACCTTTCCCCAAGCATAGGAAAGTGATGATCCTTTGCAATGAGCATCCTCTTTTGGAGCTTCGATGGTGGAAGCCCTAGGAGTCTCATTGCGAGTATTCTTCTTGGGGCAAGAACGATAGCCATGTCCTTGCTCCCCACTCTTGAAACACTCATGGTCCTTGCGAAAAGCTTCAAGCTCTTCAGGAGAGAGTTTTTTTTTACCTTTGTAAACTCCCTTCTCCTTGGACCGATTGTTCTTACCTTTCCCCAAGCATAGGAAAGTGATGATCCTTTGCAATGAGCATCCTCTTTTGGAGCTTCGATGGTGGAAGCCCTAGGAGTCTCATTGCGAGTAATCTTCTTGGGGAAAGAACAATAGCCATGTCCTTGCTCCCCACTCTTGAAACACTTATGGTCCTTGCGAAAAGCTTCAAGCTCTTTAGGAGAGAGTTTCTTTTTACCTTTGTAAACTCCCTTCTCCTTGGACCGATTGTTGTTGTTGTTGGAATTGACTTGGGAAGTATTTTGAACATTGGTTTTCCCCTTTGCATCATTTTTGTCTTTGTTTTCCATGGGATTCACATTACGTCTAGCCCCTTGATGGAAATTGATGCGTGAAGCAACCATGGTGTGATGGATTACTTTGCTAATAGTACCAGGTCATTGAGAGTTGATGTATTTGGCCATCTCTTCAGGTAATCCCGCACAGAATTGCTGCCTTTGATCGGCAAAGTCTATCTTTTGAAAGACAGTAGCCTTGAGATGTAAATCCCAAAACTTGTCTACATATTTGTGGATAGACTCATGGGAGAGGAGTTTCAAGCTGTGCCATTCAGTAAGCACTTTGGCCTTTGCATCGCTTGCAAGGAATTTCTTCATGATGGAAACTCGTAGAGTTTTCCATGTCTTTGGAGCTTCACCATTTCCACGAAGGCTAGCCCACCATTGATGAGCTGATTTTTGGAAGTGCATATCTACATGGCGTAGCGTGGAGGACTCTGTGAAGCCCTCATCTCCAAAGGCCTCATCAAATTGCTGGATGAACGCCAACACTTTGTCGGTAGCACCGAAGGTGCCATCATAGGTGAGAAAAGAGATACTCTTTCCTCCCTCCTTGAACTTCTTTAGCTTTTGTGACCTTCGCCATGTAGGAAATGATTTACGATGTCCTCCCCTCTTGTATTCTCTAGGAGAATAGCCATAACTTTCGTCGGAAGAGGAGGAAGGTGAAGAAGAAGGAGAAGAGGGTGACCTCTTCCTAGCCCTTTTCTTCCTTTATTTCCTCTCTTGCCTTTCGGGGTGATGAGGAGAAGGACTACGTGTTGATCTTTTCCTCTTGGGAGGAGTGGGCGATCGTCTAGACCACCATCTTCGTGGATCCACATCTTCAGAGGAACTTAAACTTTCATTGCTTTCTTGCTCTTTGGATTCCTCCTCTTGAATGGGAGAGAGTCTTCTTTTGGGGGTCTCTTCAAGAGGCCTCCTAAGCTCTCTCTCCTCTTGGAGAGGAAGGGAAATTCCATAAGCACGAAGTTGTTGAGTAACTTTGGCTTGCAAAGCAGGGTTTCCCATAGCTTGCTGCAACCTAATGACGAGATAATTCATTAGGAGAAAGATGAACCTCGCATGGGCCTTGTAAGGAATCCTAATTTTTAGGGATTAAGGCTAATGGTGTGTAGGGTTAAGGGGACAAGGGCATTCAAGAAGCTAGTTTTGAGTAGGCTTTTCTAGCCTTTTTTTAGACACATGTAGGATGTGGACCTAGGAGGTCACCTTCTCTCTCTAGATTTTTGAAAGTGAAGGGAGTAAAGAGGTGTGGCCACATCATCAAAAACGTGAATCACTAAGAGTCAAAATTTGACTTTTTAAAAAAATAGTTAGTTTTACTTATTTTTGACTTAAAACTCCCCTCCAATATACATCCATATCAAAAAAGTATTTTTTGACCTTTTTTTAAACTTACAAGCACTAAAAGTCCAATTTTTCAAAAAAAAACTCCCCCCCAAAAAAAAACCTTTCTTCTCTCTTCCTCCTCCCTCCTTTCTCCCTCTCCTCTCCCTCCCTGCCCCCTTCTCTCCTCCTCCTCCCCTCTCCCCCTTCTCTCCTCCTCCTCCTCTCTCTCCCTTCTCTCCTCCTCCTCCCCTCTCTCCCTCTCCTCTCCCCCACTGTCCCCTTCTCTCCTCCCATGTTCCTCCCTCTCCCTCCCTGCCCCCTTCTCTCCTCCTTCTCCACTCTCTCTCTCTCTCTCCCCCCCCCCACTACCCCCTTGTCTTCTCCCATGTTCCTCTCTCTCCCTCCCCCCTCTCTCTTTTCATCCTTTGCTTCCTCATGCAACAGCTACCATGGTGCTCAAGGACATCACAAATCGTATGCATACATATTTGCTTGTTCGCAATGTTTGCACCAAAGGCCGCACGTGAGGGTGAGCAGAGGTCATCCTAGGAACGTCGTACCATTGGTGAGATGAATGTTGACGATTGTTCAATATCTTGCTAATACCATCACATATTTGAATAAAACACCCCTTTATGCAAGGTAACAATATACTTCTTACTTTTGATTTTTTTTTTCTTATCATAAACTTTGAAGTTTAAGGTGTTGCCTCTACTTGTTTTGTAGTGCTTGGCACAAAGATTGCTTTTATGCACAAACAGTGAAAGGCTGCAGGTTAGAGAGGCCAAGTGTCACCACTTTTTCTCTAAAACATTCTTCTTTGTTACATCTTGCAGGTAGGTGCTTCAAATCCATGCTTATTAGGGGTGGTAATCTCATCCTAATGTATATTTTTGTATTGTTTATTCCCAGTTAGATAGAAATACTTGCAAATTTGTACAACATATACTTAACAAGTGTCTTCATTATATAGCTTGCAAATGTTGAATTCATACATGTTTTTTTTACAAGGTGACCTCTTGCTATTCTAGTTGAGTGGCGTTGTTTGCAAGAATGGCTCAAGGAACTGGCATAACATGAAGCTTTTACAGTGGCATAAAGCTCTCCTCAGCGGCAATGTGGCTCCCACTGCACCAAAAATCATTATGCTAACATGGAGAGATCCCTAGTAGGACAATGCAAAAACTTTTCATCAATAGCAACACACCCTTTCCTAACATGAGGGCACTCCTACCAAAGATATTTTTATGTGATAGGTCACCCCAAGAGCATACCATGTCATGGAATGGATGTAAGAACTATGACCGCACTACTCCTTGGAAGTTGTTCACAGATGTATGTTTATCAAAGTTAATGAGAAGAAATTTGGACTTTTTTGTTTGTGGATGTGTAAGAGCACTCTAGGTCTACCATATTTTCGATTGTTTGATAAGTTAAATAAAATTTGTAGCCATTTAAAGTGTAAGTTTGTTTTTGTTTGGTAAGATTGTACATGAGAAGACATAATAAAGTATAAGAGATCTTGACGGAATAAGCCTCGATTAGATTCCTACCATGCACTTGTGACACTAGACCTCTCCTTGAACCCTTTGATTTCTATCATTGTGGGAAGTCCAAGGGTGGTCTATTTTCAAATTTTTAGCAATAAATTTTTTTAAAAGGAAATTTTGGTTATTTTAAAGTTTGTACACAGTCTAGGAGTTCAGTCGGATTGTTTTCCTTCAGTTTCAATTTTTGATTGAGGGCACTCCTTGGAAGCCACTTTTGAAGGTGTTAGGGTGAGATTCTGAGAAAGTTTTGTATGTAGGAAATGCAGTCCTTAACATGATAAAAAATATTAGTTCTTTGAGTATTTTCAGATTCCATGGTTTTAATGCCCGTTCGAGCCCGTAGATTAAGGAAAAAGTAAGAAATGTCTGTTTTACATCATTTTTTAAGAAATTGCCAACTTGCACGTTGATTTTTGGAAAATCCAAGTAGGATATGATTTTTTTGCATCACACGATGGTCGAAGAGCGCGACAAGATGAACAAATTTATGTGAGACAAGCCCAGACAGATTCCGAGCCAATTGAACACTAGAAGCTCTTGAAAACAGCCTAAAAGTTCAACATTGTCCACTTGAATTATGGCCATGCATTAAAAAAAATCTTGTACTTGTCATTTTAGGACCCCAGGGACCCTCAACATGAGGGGCCACAAGGGCGCGCAAATTGGCCATCCAAAATTTAGGACCCTCAACATGAGGGGCCACAAGGGCGCGCAAATTGGCCATCCAAAATTTTTGGATGGCCAATTTGCGCGCCCTTGTGGCCCCTCATGTTGAGGGTCCCTGGGGCCCTAAAATGGCAAGTACAAGCTTTTTTTAATGCATGGCCATGAGATAGAAGTGGGCAGTTTAATGTGCTCATAGCAACCCCTCCCTCCCCCCCCACCCCAAATGGCACATACCTAAACCTTGTATCATGCTTATCAACCATTTTTTACTTCCTTGTGTCCATCCCCTGTTCTTGGAAATATCTTGGTCCCTATTTGTGCTTGGATGGGCATTCTACGCGCCGTTGTGGTCCCTCTTGTTGAGGGTCCCTGGGGCTTCAAAATGACAAATAGGGGCTTTGTTTTAATATATGGCCATGAGATATATTTGTAGTGTTTGATGTCCGGAGTATTCACTATGTACGTTCACCACAATGGATTGAAAGTAGCCCTTATATGCCTTACCTACACATGTTTCTGTAACTTTACAAGAATATAAATTCCCTTCTGTTGAACACATGTGCTATGTTACATATACTTTAGTGAACTCCCAAGGTCAAAGGCCTCACAAATTTTGTGCACTCAGAACATTTAGCACTAGAAATCAACCAAACAAGGAGCCAATTTTTACTTCCTTGTGTTCACCTCGTGTTCTTGGGAATGTTTTGGTTAAGCCATTTCTTTGGTATTTAAAACCACATGTGACCCCTATTTTTATAGTATCCAACCAAATGTTTCTTGATTAGCAGTTATATAGGTTCGAGTGATACATATCTTCTATGTTAACAATGCATGTATCTATAATTTATATTTACAATTTCTCTATCCAAATGAGATACATAGTAAAAATCAAATCCGCAATTCAACAATTAAGTTCACAAGGTGATAGCTATTGGTATGATCTTTAGCAATACCAAATAAATAGCTACCAATAGCAAACGAATAGGGATATTTAAGAAGGTTTGATACCAAAAACTTATCAACACTACTCAAAAAGGTGGAAACTCAAAGGCATTATAATATATATGATGAAACAAGAATCAATAATAAGTCACCCCTATATATCTACACCTCCATCTCAAGTTGTCATTTCTCTAAGTCAAGCTTGGCATAGGCATAGTATGGAAACAATAACATTTTGGAAAGCAAGAATTTAGCTTTCTCAACTTTTGAAATGTTGTTATTGATATATATTCAACATCCCCAAATGAGGACATCTTGACAAAGGTTATGATCCACTTAATAAGAATAACCATTAGTGATTAAACTGAAGTCAAAATATTGCATGAATTTCTTCATGGTGGAATGATTAAGACTTGAAACTTCAAACATCTTACAGGCAAATCAGAATATCCATAAAAATCAACAATATTTCTCAAATCTGTATGAAACTCCAGTAATCTAAATTAAATACTCTCACTCAGTGCGACACCATTTAACAAAAAGAAATATTTATATTGCATTTATAGAGGAATACAGCCTCATAAAAATAATTACAAATGGAGACAATGTTGTTGCTGTTAGGCTTCTCTTACGAGTATTTGTCTTTCTCATCTTGAGATTCATATACACGAGTATTTGTGTGTCTATGACACTAGGGAAGATAGTAGTACTATAGGGATGGCTTTTCTAAGAGCTCCTAGAGAGTACCTATTGGTTCAAGATTCTACAAAAACCCTACTATTCTTATCAAAATATTTTAACACGGTAGTGAAAGGTTCCTCACAGAACAAAAAGAGGGTGATTTCCATCTCTGCACATGGTTGCTTGCTCATGTCCTCCCAAAACAAGTTGACTCTGTAAGTAAACAACAGATTATGTGAGCACAAAGTTATAAAGTACAAAATGATATAATTCTAATAATCTAATGACAACTATACAAATAATAAATTATAAGAAAAATCTTTGATGACTCTCCATAGATAACACAACTAACTTACATTGTGAGACTCAATCACATGCTACAAAACTATAGATGGCGCACCAAAGCCATCAACAAAATAGCACCACCCAATGTTATGAGGTGTGAAGCCTAAACATTGAAAGCCATAAAGAGGTTAATTCCCTCCAGCATGATAAACTTAAAGATGGAGATGATCTTAAGCTCTGAATGTAAGCTACAAGGGTAGTTTTCTCACCATTCTATCTTTATGTTGGAGATGAATCCTTGCAATGCCCATGCACTATTCACACCTCCTGTTCTTGTGGTATGCAAGTCATGTGATGATTTTTCCACCTTCGGGAGTAGAGGTTTCCATGTAGTGCGAGTGAATGAAAGTAGAAGAAGGAGAATCTTGTTTCATGCTGTAATGGAGGTGAGAGAAGGGAGAAGAGCTAGCTTGGTGTGGAACTATGTGGTGGGCAAGGGGAAGAGATGGGGGAGAAGCTTGCTTGGTGCTACAATAAAGATGGTAGAAAGCTAGTAGAGAGATAATGTTGGACTATAGGGGGTGCATGTGGTTGTTGCAGCCATGCAGAGCTTGGAAAAGGGTTTGTAGAGAGAGAAAATCACTTTTTAGCTATAGAATAGGTTTGGAAAGACTTTGGAGGGTGGAAAATGATGTTTTAAATTTTTTTTGGAAATTTTTAATTTTTTGGAAATTTTTAGTGCGGGTTTTTGACTTTTGGAGGTCAAAAATACTTTTTTGACCATGAAATAGGTTAGGGGACCTTTTAAGGAGAGAAAACTTGAAATTTGATTTTTTTTGAAAATTTGAAAATTTTTAGTGTATTTCTAAATCCGGACAAAAAGTGGGGGAAAAAAGGTCAAAGTGGTCCCCCCCCCCCCCCCCCCCCCCCTCCCTTTCCCCTAGCCACCTCCCTTACCTTCTCACTAGGTAAGAGGCCATTAAGAGGTGCAAGGCTACCTTGTCCCCCTACTTTTTTGAGGGTATAGAGTGTGTCCACCACCCTCTTCCTATTGGCTGGCTTCTAATTAACCTTAATCCCAAAGGGCCCCTAGAGGGTTCATATTTTTCCTAATGTCACAAACATGGGAGCATCATCATTAGCACCTTCATGTGAAAAATCAAATCTATCAATGTTCATTCTACTCTCTTGATTATTGTCAGCCATGTCAACAAAATTTATGTATGTACTTAGTGTATGCTTTGGCAATTCAAAACCTTAGTTTCCACTCCTCTTAGCCTTTGAAAATCGGCTCTTACGTATCTACACCCACGGCTCGAAGTGGTTAATTATAGAGAGTAGAGGAGTAGGTATAACATAGAAGAGTTTCCAAGGGCTAGCTCCTTTTCGACTTCTTATGGCTCAATAATGGTAAAGCCGTAGGAAAGTCTAAAAAGACTCCATTATTAAGTCCAAAGCTCCGGAGTGTGCACCATCCCCCACATAGTGGGCTCAACAAAACCGATAATAGATCCCAGTTCCACTTACCCTAATATAATTAACAACATCAACCATTTATAGGCTACTTAAGGACAACTAACGCCCATGAAGATCATCTATATCTTCAAAATCAAAGAAAAAGGATCAGCAAATCTACCAACCTACCTATTTAGGGATTGTTATAACAACAACTTTGTTATGATGACTCCTAAGGAGGTGGAACAAACCAAATACCAAGGACAAGAAACTATTCCAAGAGATGAACATCATGAGAGATCTTCTGAGAGTAATGTTAAGAAACCAGAAAGCACCTCATCACGCAGAAAATCGGGTGACCCTAAGGCCATTCCAGGGCTACATGAGTCACGATTTTCAACAGACTAATTTGAAGGACTTGGAACAGGACCAACTGCTAGGAGACCGGGAGTTGAACCAAATAGACGCGTCAGACCAGCTGATTTTTGAAAATGGGTCAGAAAATACAGTGGATCTGGGGATTCATATGACCACTTAGCAAGCTTTAAGCAAGTGCTAAGAGCAGAACACATATTTAATTTCCATACTCAATTCGAGGGGTTTGGAATGACATTAGAAGGAAAAGCATTGACATGGTTCCAAAACATTCCACCAAGGTCAATCATGGACTTGAACACATTAACTCAAGGATTTGTAGCTTCTTGTTCCAAAATGGGGATGAAACACAATACTATAGCTCAAATCTATAGCTTTAAACAGAAACAAGATGAATCTGTTAGGGATTGTGCAACTCAAATGAAACAATACATTGCCAGATGCCCAGAGATACCTGTAGAAGAACGACTAGTATCATTGTTTCTAGAGGGACTGTTAAACAAAGAACTTCTTGCTATACTGTATAGCAAGAAGCATACAACCCTAGAAGCGTGTGTGTAAGATGCTATTGACTTAGGAGACAATTGTGATATTTTCAATGAAGAAGATGTCCCTAAGGATAACCAATGTGAGAAAACAACTTCCACTAAACCAACACAAGTGGGAACGGCCACTGCGGCACTACTTTCATCCATAGAAGACATGCTCAAAAGGATGAATGACATGATAATAACATACAAAAAGCACCTATGAAGGAACTAGGGCAAGGGATACGTCAACAGGGACAACCAATTAGACCGCAAAAATGGTGTGCAATGGAGGGAAAATGGACCAACCATGAGACCAATGAGTGCTACTACCAACCAAAGTATGATGGGAATGTTCACTACGTGCCCATGAGGCCACAAGGACAACCCATGTACAGATATCAACCTAACATGGAACCAGCTCAAAGACCACCAATGGGTATGGAAAGACGGCAACCCGTGTTGAGTCAATAACCTCTCTATTCAAGACATAATGCAGTTCCTATAAAGTACATGCATTCAGAAGCAGTCATAGATGAACAAGCACTAGTGCCTGTTACACCCTATGTTGAGCCTAGTTTATCTATAGTAATGGTAGAAGGAGATTTGTATGATTCACATCCACCACCAATGGAAGAACTTGTCATAAAATCTAATATCTAACCAACCCAAATGATTTTCTCATATTAAATTGATCACTTAATGTGGGAGAATAAACAGGAACAAGTGTTAAGATATAGATATCTGCTTATAGATCTATCTCAACACGGGGCCAATAGTAAAGGGGCCCAAATGGGAGATGGTCTATCAAGAGCAAGGCTAACCAATGGAGCATAAGACCTTAGGGTTAGCTTCATTGAAGACCTCCAATAATGTGTGTAAAAGTCCTCAAGCTGGGGCTGAGCTTGAGGTGGGAACCCAGCCCAAGCTCGAGGTGTTTGTCCTGCTTGAGGTGCTTGTCGTGCTTGAGGTGTTTGTCGTGCTTGAGGTGCTTGATTAAGGTGCTTGAGGTGCTTGACTTACTCCATGCTTGAGGTGATTGACTTACTCCATGCTTGAGGTGCTTGACTTGCCGCTTGATCAAGGTGCTTGAGGTGCCTTGACATGCTTGCCTGAGATGCTTGTGGGAATACCCCCTAGTCCAAGTGCTTTGTCATGCTTGATGACTAAGGTGCTTGAGCTCCTAAAGTCAAAAGCATCCCTACAAGAGGGGGGGCGAGCCCTTTTCCTAGGGATTAGAGAGATAACACACACTCACACTCAGAAGGGAAGCCCCAGCTTGAAGAGGCAGCAAGGACACATGTCAAGTCCCTACCCATGTTACCTTCATGTGCTGCTTGAAGCCTATTGTCTAGGCTTCAAAGAGGTCCAATGATAAATTACTTGAATTATATAATTGTTTTTACATTTATCAAGTCCTCTCTCTCAAAGGGGAAAGGGGGACACTTGTCCCAAGGCTATCCCTGTTGCTTGTAATGGCTTCTGCTTGTGATTGGCTAGGCCTTGAGGGGTCCAATGAGCTTCAAGCATGAGCTACAAGGGGGGGTCGACCCAAGGAATCTAGGGGGGTGCTTAGGGGGTATACTCACCCACACACACTCACAAGCACTCTCATTGTGTGCTATGCAAAGTGGAAGAGCTCCCTCTCCAAGCAAGTAAAGGTTGAGAGCCTACACCAACACTCTTGGCTATGGAGTGCAAATCCAACCAAGAGCCATGCTTCAATGCTTAAGCTTGCCATCTCCTTCTTCTTCATTACTATGCTATTATGTATGCTAGCATTAAGAGTATGATAAGTGAGGAACTAATTCTTTCTCCCATGAAATGTTTCTTCTTCCTCTTCCCTACGCTCATTCCCTGCTAGCTCTCTCCACCTTCGAAGGTGTTTGAGGTCTTGGGACTGAGGCTAGGGATAGTTAAAGCTTTCTTCAAGTTTATGTTATGTTGGTGATGCATGAAGCTTTCCATCTTCATTGCTTCACCTAGGTCACAAGGAACACAAAGAATGTATTGTAACAAGTCTCTCTTTATGGGAGAAATCATAATACAAATGCCTATTGAAGGGGGGACCGGCTCCACATAAATCCGGTCCTCAACTGTTGTCATGTTCTCTAAATTCTCTCTCTTGCAAAAGTATTGTCCATGCCAAGTTAACTAATTGCTATAATTATGTTGCTATCTTCAATTATGTCTACCCGCTATGCTCACAAAATCATTTCTTGAAAGTACTCTCATTAAATTCCGCTACTCTCAAATTGAATAGGAAAATTCCATTACATTAGTATCAGAGCATTTGGTTTCTCTTTTCTTGCTTAAGAAGAGAGGTCCTTAAGTAGCCTATAAATGGTTGATGTTGTTAATTATAATAGAGTAAGTGGAACTGGGATCTAATATCGGTATTGTTGAGCCCACTATGTGGGGGATGGTGCACACCTCGGGAGCTTTGGACTTAATAATGGAGTCTTTTTAGACTTTCCTACGGCTTTACCATTATTGAGCCATAAGAAGTCCAAAAGGAGCTAGCCCTTGGCAACTCTGCTATGTTAGACCTACTCCTCTACTCTCTATAATTAACCACTTTGAGCCGTGGGTGTAGATACTTAAGAGCAGATTTTCAAAGGCTAAGAGGAGTGGCAACTAAGGTTTTGTATTGCCAAAGCATACACTAAGTATAAACATAAATTTTGTTAACATGGCTGACAATAATCAAGAGAGTAGAATGAAAATTAATAGCTTTGATTTTGCACATGAAGGTGCCAATGATGATGCTCCCATGTTTGTGAATTATCTCGTCACTAGGTTGCAACAAGCTATGGGCAACCCTGTTTTGCAAGCCGAAGTTACTCAACAACTTCGTGCTTATGGAATTTCCCTTCCTCTCCCAGAGGAGAGAGAGCTTAGGAGGCCTCTTGAAGAGACCCCAAAAAGAAGACTCTCTCCCATTCGAGAGGAAGAATCCAAAGAGAAAGAAAGCAATGACAGTCTAAGTTCTTCTGAAGATGTGGCTCCACGAAGACGGCGGTCTAGACGATCGCCTACTCCTCCCAAGAGGAAAAGAGCAACCTATAGTCCTTCTCCTCATCACTCTGAAAGGCAAGAGAGGAAACAAAGGAAGAAAAGGGCTAGGAAGAGGTCACCCTCTTCTCCTTCTTCTTCACCTTCCTCCTCTTCCGATGAAATTTATGGATATTTTCCTAGAGAATACAAAAGGGGAGGACATCGCAAATCATTTCTTGCATGGCGAAGGTCACAAAAGCTAAAGAAGTTCAAGGAGGGAGGAAAGAGTATCTCTTTTCTCACCTACGATGGCACCGTTGGTGCTACCGACAACGTGTTGGCCTTCATCCAGCAATTTGATGCGGCCTTTGGGGACGAGGGCTTCACAGAGTCCTCCAAGCTACGCCATGTAGCTATGCACTTCCAAAAATCAGCTCGTCAATGGTGGGCTAGCCTTCGTGGCAATGGAGAAGCCCCAAAGACATGGAAAACTCTACGAGTTTCCATCATGAAGCAATTTCTTCCAAGTGATACTAAAGATAAAGTTCTTACCGAATGGTGCGGCTTATAGCTTCTCTCTCATGAGTCTATCAACAAGTATGTAGACAAGTTTTGGGATTTACATCTCAAAGCTATTGTCTTTCAAAAGATAGACTTTACCGAACAAAGACAGCAATTCTGTGCGGGATTACCTGAAGAGATGGCCGAATACATCAACTCTCAACGGCCCGGTACTATTACCGAAGTAATCCACCACACCATGGTTGCTTCACGCATCAATTTCCATCAAGGGGCTAGACGTAATGTCCAGCCCATGGAAAACAAAGATAAAAATGATGCAAAGGGGAAATCCAATGCTCAAAATAATTCCCAAGGCACTTCCAACAACAACAACAACAATTGGTCCAAGGAGAAGGGAGTTTACAAAGGTAAAAACAAACTCTCTCCTGAAGAGCTTGAAGCTTTTCGCAAGGACCATAAATGTTTCAATTGTGGGGAGCAAGGACATGGCTATCGTTCTTTCCCCAAGAAGAATACTCGCAATGAGACTCCTAGGGCTTCCACCATCAAAGCTCCAAAAGAGGATGCTCATTGCAAAGGATCATCACTCTCCTATGCTTGGGGAAAGGTAAGAGAGCATGATGCCTTCATCTTGTTTGACCCTGGCTCTACTCTCAACTTCATATCAATAGAGTTGGCCACCAAGTTGGGCATTCAAGATTTTCAGATGGGAGATATAGTAACAGCTGATGCCGCTTTCAAGGGACAACAAGCCTTCGTTACTCCCTTGATTGGGAAGTTGAGGCTTCATGTCCAAAGCTATGTAGACAAAGAAGACTTCTTCATCTCTCCTCTCCAACATCAGGATGTTATCCTAGGGGCACCATGGTTTGATTGCATGGCTGCCAACATGAAGTTCCCTGAAAGGAGAATTTACTTCACCTACAGGGGAAAGAACATGTATATAGATGCTAGTGAGCAAGGTCGCACTATTCCACTTGTAAATCCTCTTTCTTTTGATAAATCAATGAAGAGTTCAGTTTCTGCGTACATGATTTATGTCAAAGAGTCTCTAAAAGCTAATAATGTTTCATCAAATGAAAATGATAGGAATCAAGAAGAGTTAGACTTGTCTACTTTTCTAAAAGGATTGCAAGATGTGTTCATTGATGATATCCCTATGGACCTACCTCCAAAACGAGGGGATGATGACCATCGTATTGAGCTCCTTCCAGGAAGCTCACCACCTAAAAAACCTCCTTATCGAGTCTCACAAGCTCAACAAGAGGAGATTATGAGGCAAGTACAGGAATTGGTAGACAAAGGGATGGTGAGTCCTAGTTCCTCTCTCTTTTGTTCTCCAGTCCTTTTAGTGCAAAAGAAAGATGGTACATACCGTATGTGTGTGGACTATCGAGCACTAAACCATATCACTATCAAAAACAGATTTCCCGTGCCTCGGGTAGAAGATCTTTTTGATAAGCTACAAGGCTCTACCTACTTCAGTAGGATTGACCTTAAGAGTGGCTATCATCAAATAAGGATAGTGGATGAAGATATCCTAAAGACCGCGTTTCGCACAACATTTGGTCTTTATGAATATCTAGTCATGACTTTTGGCTTGACTAATGCACCAGCTACTTTCAATTGTCTCATGGAGAAAAATTTTAGACCATATCGTAAATTCACTGGAGTGTTCTTTGATGATATCATCATCTACTCCAAGTCTTTGATGATATCATCATCTACTCCAAGTCTTTGGAGTGTTCTTTGATGATATCATCATGTACTCCAAGTCTTTGGAGGAACATAAGCAACATCTCCAAGTGATTTTTCAAGCCTTGAGGGAGAACAAACTTTTTCTCAACCAAAAGAAAAGTGAATTCTTCCTTCAAGAGATTCAATATCTAGGTCATATTATCTCTCACGATGGTATTCGTATGGATCCATCAAAGTTAGAGGTAATAAAATCATGGCCTAACCCAAGGAATCTACATGAGCTAAGAAGATTTCTTGGTATGTGTGCATACTATAGACGCTTCATAGCAAAATTCTCTCAAGTAGTAGGACCACTACATGACTTAACAAAGAAAAACGTTAAGTTTGTATGGACTGCTAAGGAGCAAAATGCTTTTGAAAAAATCAAAGAGAAGCTTACTTCCCAACCAGTCCTCGTGCTTCCGGATCTCTCAAAGCCATTTGAGGTCCAATGTGATGCGTGTGGTGATTGCCTTGGAGCGGTTTTGCTTCAAGAAGGGCATGCCATAGCATATGAGAGCCGAAGGCTCAATAGTGATGAACGAGTCTTGGGCATTTATGAGAAAGAGCTTTTAGCTGTTCTACATGCCCTAGACACATGGAAGCACTACCTATTGGGGACTCCATTTATCCTACAAACCGACCACCAAAGTCTCAAGTATTTCATGACGCAAACCAAGCTTTTCGACAAACAAATGAGGTGGGCAAATTTTCTTTCGCAATTTAATTTCCATATTGCTCACATAGCTGGTAAGCACAATCAAGTGGCCTATGCACTTTCACGATGACCCAAAGTTAATGCGGTGTCTATAGCTACTCACAATGATCTATCCTCTATGATAGATGAGTATGCTACTAACCCTGACTTTAGAGACATAATGTCAGCCCTTGCTTTGGGGAAGAAAGAGGAACCATTCACCTTGCAGGATGGTTATCTTCTCCACGGCAATAGACTATGTGTTACCCATTCCCTTCGTGAGAAAGTTATGTATGAATCCCATGCTTCTCCATATACGGGGCATAGAGGTATTCAACCTACTCTCCGAGGAGTAAAGACGTACTTCTATTGGCCTACCCTGAAAGTGGACATACAAGAGTATGTTTCAAAATGTGTAGTATGCCAAAAGACCAAGTATGATAGAGGGAAGCAACCTGGATTACTCCAGCCATTGCCTATTCCAAATTCACCATGGGAGAGTATATCCATGGATTTCATCTTTGGATTACCCAAGTCTATCCATGGGAATACCTGAATATGGACAATAGTCGACAGGTTTAGCAAGCAAGCACATTTTATTCCTGGCAAAAAGACTATTAAGGCACATCAAATGGAAACTCTCTTCATATCTCAGATTTTCAAGCACCATGGATTACCCACATCCATCGTGTCAGATAGAGATCCTAGAATGACCAGTAATTGCTGGAAAGGTCTCTTTGAAAATCTAGGAACAAGATTGAATTTCTCTTCGGCCTATCACCCACAAACGTATGGCCAAAGTGAGATAGCCAATCTTACGATACTCGATCTACTCAAGACTTATGTTACCGAAGTAGATCAACGCTCACAATGGGAAAAGTATTTACCTCTAGTAGAGTATGCCTACAATAATACTGTCCATACTTCTACCGGGAAAGCATCTTTCGAGATCATAGAGGGAAGACCTAAAAGTCCCTTGCTACTCAAAGTATATGGAAAGATCTTCACCGCCGATGAATATAGCCGTGACCTAGAAGAATATTTTCAAAAGATTAGGGAGGCTATAGCCATCTCTCAACAAAGGCAAAAAGCTGCTGCTGATACGCATAGAAGAGCCTTAACGTTCAATGAAAATGATTGGGTCTTACTCAAGTTTCCTAAGGCTCGATTAAGGCAAACGACGGGCAAAAATCCTCGGTCCATCAAAAGTATTATGCTAAACTAGCAAAAAGATACTATGGTCCTTTCCAAATCTTGAAGCCTATCAATGAGACGGCTTATCAACTCAAGTTACCCAACCATTGGCTTATACACAATGCCTTTCATGTAAGCCTACTTAAGACCTACAAAGGAGAGCCACCAATTGAACCAATTATTGAAGACCCTCCCGAAATTGAAGACCAAGAAGAGGTGCTACAACCCGAAGCTGTCCTTCGGCATGAAGACAAGGTACTACGACATGGTAAGATAATCCGACTATATCTTATTAAGTTCAAAAATTATCCTTTTGAAGATGCTAAATGGATGCAAGGAGTACAACTTAAGGATAGTATGAACCTTGTCAATGCTTACAATGCTACATTAGAGTAAGCAAATGTACAACTCTCTTTTAAATGACTCATGTTTTTGTCTTATAAGACTAATCCTCTTTTTAATTGTGCACAAATTTAACTAGTATGCATGCTTAGAATCATGTTTGTGATGACGACGTCTCTCAAACACCAAGTAGAATTTGTCACTCTACTTTGGGAGAATGAAATGGACTAAAGAGCAGACATTCTTGTAGCAGCTATGTCTCCCAAGCACCAAATGGATTAGTCATCCATCTTGGAAAGATGTCGTAGGGTAAAAAAGGGATCCTCTACCCGCTAAGTACGATTGACTAATGACTAATGATTTCAAGAGAGAGGTAATGTCATAAAATCTAATATCTAAACAACCCAAATGATTTTCTCATATTAAATTCATCACTTAATGTGGGAGAATAAACGGGAACAAGTGTTAAGATATAGATATGTGCTTATAGATCTATCTCAACACGGGGCCAATAGTAAAGGGGCCCAAATGGGAGATGGTCTATCAAGAGCAAGGCTAACCAATGGAGCATAAGACCTTAGGGTTAGCTTCATTGAAGACCTCCAATAATGTGTGTAAAAGTCCTTTGACCTTAGGTAAGCTAGGGCTGAGCTTGAGGTGGGAACCCGGCCCAAGCTCGAGGTGTTTGTCCTGCTTGAGGTGCTTGTCGTGCTTGAGGTGTTTGTCCTGCTTGAGGTGCTTGTTGTGCTTGAGGTGTTTGTCCTACTTGAGGTGCTTGATTAAGGTGCTTGAGGTGCTTGAATTACTCCATGCTTGAGGTGCTTGACTTGCCGCTTGATTAAGGTGCTTGAGGTGCCTTGACATGCTTGCCTGAGATGCTTGTGGGAATACCCCCTAGTCCAAGTGCTTTGTCATGCTTGATGACTAAGGTGCTTGAGCTCCTAAAGTCAAAAGCATCCCTACAAGAGGGGGGGCGAGCCCTTTTCCTAGGGATTAGAGAGAGAACACACACTCACACTCACAAGGGAAGCCCCAGCTTGAAGAGGCAGCAAGGACACATGTCAGGTCCCTACCCATGTTACCTTCATGTGCTGCTTGAAGCCTATTGGCTAGGCTTCAAAGGGGTCCAATGATAAATTACTTGAATTATCTAATTGTTTTTACATTTATCAAGTCCTCTCTCTCAAAGGGGAAAGGGGGACACTTGTCCCAAGGCTATCCCTGTTGCTTGTAATGGCTTCTGCTTGTGATTGGCTAGGCCTTGAGGGGTCCAATGAGCTTTAAGCATGAGCTACAAGGGGGGGTCGACCCAAGAAATCTAGGGGGGTGCTTAGGGGGTATACTCACCCACACACACACTCACAAGCACTCTCATTGTGTGCTATGCAAAGTGGAAGATCTCCCTCTCCAAGCAAGTAAAGGTTGAGAGCCTACACCAACACTCTTGGCTATGGAGTGCAAATCCAACCAAGAGCCATGCTTCAATGCTTAAGCTTGCCATCTCCTTCTTCTTCATTACTATGCTATTATGTATGCTAGCAACAAGAGTATGATAAGTGAGGAACTAATTCTTTCTCCTACGAAATGTTTCTTCTTCCTCTTCCCTACCCTCATTCCCTGCTAGCTCTCTCCACCTTCGAAGGTGTTTGAGGTCTTGGGACTGAGGCTTGGTGTTATGTTATGTTATCTTTCTTCAAGTTTATGTTATGTTGTTGATGCATGAAGCTTTCCATCTTCATTGCTTCACCTAGGTCACAAGGAACACAAAGAATGTATTGTAACAAGTCTCTCTTTATGGGAGAAATCATAATACAAATGCCTATTGAAGGGGCGACCGGCTCCACATAAATCCGGTCCTCAACTGTTGTCATGTTCTCTAAATTCTCTCTCTTGCAAAAGTATTGTCCATGCCAAGTTAACTAATTGCTATAATTATGTTGCCATCTTCAATTATGTCTACCCGCTATGCTCACAAAATCATTTCTTGAAAGTACTCTCATTAAACTCCGCTACTCTCAGATTGAATAGGCAAATTCCATTACAGAACTTGTGATTTATGCTCCACTAGAGATCGCACCAACGTATTATGTATCTAATCAAGGTGTTAGACCTCCTATGGTAAGACCCACGATTAAGCCAAGAAGGGAAACTGTCACAATTGTGGTGCCGATGACCATTGGAAAAATGAATGCCCAGAGCCTGACAAAAACCTCAAGGCGGTTGAAGATTATTGCATACAATGATGCAAAAAGGGAGAACATTTCCCACAAGATTGTCCTAAAAATCATTTAAATAAGGGAAAAACAGTAGTAAATGTAGTCCAAGTGATACCTAGTAGCTCATCTGAGAGTGAACCGATTGTTCCAATCAAGGTAATCACTAAAGCCCAAGCTAAGAAAAAGAAACATAACTCCTTTGATGATTTGGAGAATACAAAAGTTACCTCTCAAAAGACCAAAAGAAGCAGAAGAAAAAGGCATGAGATGAGAAACTAGAAACAACGAGTTGAAATCAAGGAGAAGCAAAAAAGCTTCCAAGAAAAGGTGAAAGAACTTGGAAGTGAAATCAAAGAAACAATCGTGAAATCTGGAGGATCAATTTTGGTTGATAAAATTTTTTAGCTTATTAATGTAGCCTTGGAAGCCTACCAAGCAGGACTTAAAGCAGGTCAAAACATGGAAAACAAATGGGAAAACTATCCTTCTCCAGACATGGAAGCAGCTAAGCTTGAAGCTTATCAAAATTTGGTAAGAATCATGCAAGAGATGCTAGAAAAACAAAAACCCAAGCTTGAAAGTATGGAAAAATCTGAGGAGCTTGTGGTAAGAGACAATCAAGAAAATTCCAAAGTGGTAGTAGAACCCCACTTTGAACCAAAAGAGCTAGAACTTATAGTGTCGGACGAAGAAGATCCCTTAGACGGAATTCCATTCGTAGAGGAAGACTGGTCAGGACACTTATGGGAAAATTTTCTAGAGATCAATGATGGGAGCCTAACTCTAAAGTCAGCTCCTATAGAGTAAATTTGGTTAGACAACCTACCTCCTGATATGGACATGGATGTACAATCCTTGTATGGGGATTGTGGATCTGAAGCTTCAGGATTGTCTAAACCATTCACCTTGAAAACATTACCCTCTTACTTGGGAGATAACTAAGATGAATCCACAATGTGTAAGACTACTCAAAAAGAGCGGAATAGACCCTAAAAGTAGACAACATTCATTCAATCATGTCTACACCCATCAAATGTACTCTTACTTTGGGAGAACTATTAAAAATCAGACCATATTTATGGAATGATCTACAAAAAACCCTAGAGAAGGTGGGAATAACGGGGCTCATTGTAAAAAAATTCGAAAGATTGAAACACAAAATGGATAACAAGGAGATTTGATCTGTTCCAATGAACAAAGTTGGAGAATATTACGAAGGGGAAGAAGGAAACACCACCCTTCCAGTGAAATATAATGACATTGAAACCGTGGCAATACTGGATAGTGGGGCAGGCATAGCCATAGCCACAAAAGCCGTATGGGAATCCTGGGGACAACCAACCATTAGACAAACTTGAATGAAATTGCAATTGGCTGATGGACATATTGAAAGACCCTTAGGACTGCTAGAAAAAGTGACAGTTAATTCCTGTGGGATTGAATATCAACACACTTTTTCCATAGTAGACTTTGGGAAGAAACTCAAGTACAAAATCATATTGGAAAGACCTTTCATGTGACAGGTACATCTTATCCAAGATTGGGGAAACAACTATCTGTACTTGAAGCAAGTGGGATCTATAATAAAGGTTAATCTAAAAGATCACACTTATAGAGATGTCATGAAAAACGTCCATACAAGAGTTCCATTCAATTTTATTGACTGAAACTAAGGTTCCCTCTTGGTTAAACAAAGACACTCCTATTTGGATGCGTGGAGCTTTAGAAAACGGGAGCTTACAAAGAGAAGAATGTACCTTAGAAAGGGATTGCACAGACGAAGCCTATGTACCTGAACCATTTCCAGTACATTTGTATGAGCCATTTGAGTGGACTCAAATTTTAGCGACAATGGATGTATGTGTGAATACGTGTATGCCTACTCAATTTTGCAATGAGGATGGCTATGACATATTTTCATCCAAATGATCAACCCTCCACATTGAAGATAAAATTCAGGAACCCAAGGACTTAAGGAAAGCTCAACAAGTCTTTTCAGACCTCTCCTACAATGCAGCAGATGAGTTAGAAGAACACTCAGCTACCTCAGAAGATTTGGGCTCGAAAAAAGAACATGTGAGAGCTAAGCTACTCTTGAAAGGAGCGGAGGAAAAGTTCTTTGACTTTCCTAACCAGAAACCGGGAAGACAAAAATGGTATAGACGAAAAAGAGACACCAGAAACATGAAAACAAGACCTATGCCATCAGCATCTAGTAGAAAACAGTTCCTGATGCAGATAGATGCGCATGATTGTGTCAAGGACAAAAATCACTGGCAGATATCCTTCATACAGAAATTGAGATATCGAAAACGTTGAGAAAAACAAGGAAGGATACTCAAGCAAAGCCAAACAAACAGAACAAGGAGTCAACCATGACACGAGTTGAGCATAAAAAGAAATATCGAGAGTTGAAAAAAGCTCTAAAGGAGATATATACAACCGAAATGGAAACCACGGGAGAGGATGGTAAAGATGTAATCAGTGTTCCATCCCATTACAAAAAATATACTCTCCAAAACTGAAAACTCATAGTAGAATAACGTGTTAGGGAACTACAAAAACAAGGCAAGTCCTACGAAGGGCTTGAGAACACAAAAAAGTTAGATTTGGCTGAACTAGGAGAAGAGCCTAGGCCTGCCTACATTGCAAATGACCTAACAGAAGAAGAAGAAGAAGAAGATCTTTTACTAAGCTTACTAAAAGAATACCGAGATATCTTTGCTTAGTCTTACAAGGATCTCAAGGGTGTTGATCCAGAAATCTGACAACATATCATACCCATGAGAGATAATGCGAAACCAAGTAGACAAAGGCCATACACATACAATGAAA
This sequence comes from Adiantum capillus-veneris, assembly GCF_014529385.1. Taxonomy (NCBI): domain Eukaryota; kingdom Viridiplantae; phylum Streptophyta; class Polypodiopsida; order Polypodiales; family Pteridaceae; genus Adiantum; species Adiantum capillus-veneris. The sequence goes on from NC_140945.1 coordinate 118,833,039, forward strand.
CATTTTTCAAGAAGATCAAAGAAGAGATTGAGAAACTAAAGGAAGCCAAATTTATTCATGAGATTGAACACACAAATTGGGTGTCTCCAATTGTGGTCGTACCCAAGAAGAATGGAAAATTACGAGTGTGCGTCAACCTCAAGAAAGTGAATGCAGCTACCATTAGAGATAACTTTCCTCTTCCAATCATTGAGCATGTGTTAGAGCGAGTTGCAGGGAAAGAAGCTTACAGCTTCTCAGATGGATTTCTGGGATACAATCAACGTTTGGTTGACCCAAAAGATCAGCATAAAACTGCTTTTGCAACGGAATGGGGTATTTTTGCCTACAGGGTTATGTCCTTTGTGTTAACTAATGCTCCTGCCACATTTCAAAGATTGATGAGTCATGCTTTTAAAGAATATTTAAGGAAATTCATGGAAGTATATATGGATGATCTATGCGTACATTCATCAATCCGGACTGATCATTTTGAACACCTCAAAACGGTATTCGAAAAATGTAGACTTTATAGGATTTGCTTAAATATTGAAAAGTGCACATTCATGGGTAGACAAGGAAAATTCTTGGACATATAGTGTCTAAAAATGGCATAGCTACTGATATGGATAAAATTCATGTTATTGCTTATTTGCCTAGACCAACGACAGTCAAGGGGGTTCAAGCCTTCATGGAACATTGTGGATATTACAGACGGTTCATTTACATGTACGCTATAATTGCAAAACCCATGTATAGCTTGATTACACACTTTCAATGGATTGACGAGTGTGAAGAATCCTTCATTGAAGCTTAAGCAAGCTCTCATCTCAGTACCAATATTGAAAGTACCAGATTGGAATAAGATATTCCACATACATATATATGCTTCCAATTTTTCCATCGGGTGTATACTAGCTCAACCAGGAGACGAGAAATTTTTTTTTTCTATTTCTTATGCTAGCCGACAGTTGAACATGGCAAAAAAAAATTATACCACCATTGAAAGGGAAGGATTGGGAATGATCTATGCCGTAAAAAAGTATAGACATTACCTATTAGCAAACAAATTTGTGTTCATTGTGGACCACCAAGCCTTATTGTACTTGGTCAACAAGCTATGCAGCACAGGAAGAATAGTGAGATGGTTCATCATTCTTCTGGAATTTGATTTCACTGTAGTTGTAAAAAAGGGCACTACTCATCAAAGAGCAGAATTTGTCAAGGATTGTTTCAGGAGAACCTCCTAAAGGAATAGATAATGATCTACCAGATGCATATCTATTCTCCGTAGAAATGATACCTCGATGGTCGGAAAATATGGTATCATTGATGACCATAGCTCAAGTGGATTCACATATACCACTTCCTATTACAATCAGATTAATTGAGCAATCGACTATGTATCAATTACCAACCGGTAGGCTATACAAAAGAAATTGAGATGGAATATTGCTCTTATGCATTAATCCTAAAGAGAAAAACCAATACCTAAGTCAAGTACATATTAGCATAGTGGGACTTCACTTTGCGGAAGACCAAACTATGCAAAGGATTTTGAGACTTGGAGTATTTTGGCCAACTATGAGGAGTGATGTTCTCTCTTTTGTAAAGAACTATCCTCAATGTCAAAAAAAAACAGCCATACCTCATGTAACATTGTTTCAAATGTCACATGTTCCTAAGTGTAGTAACTATCTAGTTACTTACTTATCGAGCCGAACATTTCCTGAAAATATGAGTAAACTCCATCAAAGAGCAATTGAAATTGAAGCAAGAGACTATGCTCTTATTGGAAATCAGCTGTATTGGAGAGGTAAGGATTAACATTTGCGTCTTTGTGCAAATGAAGACAAATATATTCCAATATAGAACAAGCACATGTTGGATTAGCTGGAGGTCACTTTTCTAGTGAGACCACTGCAAGAGCAATCTTGATGGAATGCATATGATGGCCAACACTTTTTGCAGATGCCAAAGAATATGTTCAAAGATGTGATGCTTCTCAACGAGCAACAATGCCAACACGAGTAGAGAGCATTCCCTTAAGACCAATGATGGGAGCTAGAGCTTTCACAAAATGGGGTATAGACTTTGTTGGGCCAATACAGCCACCTGCTTATAGAATCCAAGCTCAATATATTATTGTAGCTACGGATTATTTGACTAAGTGGGCGGAGGCTAAAGCAACTCAAAAGAATGATGCCAGAACCACTACCGCATTCTTATATGAGTATGTGTTCACAAGATATGGACTACCAATAGAAATTGTCAGTGATAGGGGAACTCATTTCCTCAATGAGGTAATTGAGTATCTGTTTAATGAATTTATGGTCATCCATAACAAGTCAGCTCTCTATCACCCACAATCAAACGGACAAGCTGAGCATACAAATAGATTCTTAGCTCAGTATTGACTAAAGTGGTTAGTTCAAGAAGAACAGACTAAGAAATAAATCTCCATGCTGCTCTATGGGCTTATCAAGTTTCATTCAAAATAGCTTTAAATGCTACACCCTTTAACCTTGTTTTTGGTCTTGATGCCATACTGCCAATAGAATTTCTATTGCCAATACTAAGGGTAGCAAAGAATCTTGAGTGTACTGGACATGAATTCTCAAAAAGACTTGAAGATTTAAAGAAGTTAGATGAGCAAAGGCTAACTGCTGTAGCTCACATCTATGCACAAAAGTGGAAACAAACACAGTTTTTTATTCCCATCTAATTACAAAAATCTTCAAGAAAGGGGACTTAGTGTTAGTCTATTCCCTTAAGCAACACATTCCCATATTTAAGAAAAAGGGAAACGGACCATTTATCATTGAAGATGTATCTTTAAGTGGAGCAGTTAAATTGTCCACCCTAGATGGTGAACCAATGGCTAATTGGATTAGCGAATGCCGTTTAAAGAAGTACAATTTTCCGCTAACCAATGAATTGCTCGAAAGAATGCATGCATCCAAGCAAAGGAGGATAAAATGACAGCAGGTTATTGACGAAGCCCAAGAAGAAGCTCGGCTTGGAGTACTCAAAAGGAAAGCTGCTCTCAAGAGGAAAGATGCTCTCAAGAATCAACAAATACCTATTTCCATCAACACACTGAAAATAGATGCTGACAATGGGAATTGCAGAAAGATGCTGTGTCAACAGATGATGAATGGTTAGATAGAATGGACCTTCGCATCAAAGTACAACTCAACAATCATAGCAAAAATGCTTTGGTCGATACAGGAGCTAGAGTAAATGCTGTCAGTTATTCCACGTACAAGAAAGCAACAACTCAGTCATTGACAGTAGGAATAGCTACTATCAAAGGATGCAACAAGAACCCAACACCAACATTGGGAGTAGTCAACTTGAACTTGATAGTACATGGATCTTCATGTACTCATCAGTTTGTATGCTTAACAGATGAACACATGAATGAGATGATGATTCTTGGAATTATCTGGATGCAGACATACAAAGCAGTACCAGATTGGAATACAAATCAAATCAAGCTATCACCTAAAGGCGGGAAACTCATTGTTCCAATTTCACCAAGCAAGGAGGAATGGAAAGGCAATTGTCAGCAAAGCAAGCCACAAAGAAATCAATATTCTCCATCCTCTCGACAAGAAAATGCTACAAGTAGCATGCAAGGAGTCAGGCAAATTTGGGTACAGGATGCACAGCTAAAAGACAAACCAATTCAAATCTAAGTGCCCAAAACATCATCGACAAAACCAAAGATGGTTTCGAGAGTCAAAACACAGAGACGCACTTCTCCGAGAACGAAACCTAACACAAAATGGATTTGGAAGAAAAAAGAGCACTTATCTTCTCCGCAAACTGCAAAACCAATCAAGCAATGGAGAGTTAAGCCTAAGAAATCTCAACCACACCATTACCAAGATATCAATGGCGAGTAAAAGCTCCACAACAGCCATTATTGGTACCAAAAGCTCAGGAAATCAGCATGCTAAAGCATCCAGATGGTACAATCAATCAAAGAGCACACAAGCTACAAGATTTGCTCTTTGGAAGACAACAACAACAAGGCACGACATCAAAAACCCTTGAGTTAATCACTCAAGATCCACCTCTTGCACAGCATAATGGTTTGAACTGCATTGATCTTCAAATCATGGTAGATCCAACCACGGCTATTCATAGACACGATTGTTCAACCCATGTACACAATCGTCCCGGAGTACGCCATCTAGGAGGGTGGAAGAGTACTAAGTAATTAAGGGCAATGTTTGAAGAGGGAGGAAAAAAGTTTGATGTAAATGCAGGATTTTTTGAAAAATTACCTAATAATGCCCTTATATATCATCAACAGGGAAAATTTAACTGATAATATCTCCCTGATGAGTGTAAATAGTGTATATACTATTGAAAAATCATCAAAAAATAGTCCTTTTTGGTTATTTTTCATCATTTTTCTTCATATTGAGATTTAAAAATGGAGAAATCCAACAAAAACAATAAATCTGTGTTTTTCAATGGATTTTCTTAACTATTGGATTTTCACTTTGCTTTTCTAGCGCATTTTGTTATTTTCTTTTATTTTCCCAATAAACAGGTCAAAAATTAATAATAAGTAGCAATGGAGCTCAGATGGAAAAACTGAAGACACGATGGTGATCAGAAAAACATGGCAGACAGGAACAAAAAATTTCAATCAAATCGATAGATGGAAGCGGGAAGCCTAAATTAGGTGGCCAGAACTACTTTTGCAGAATCTTGCAGGATGAGCTTCAAGGATCGATTGGGAAAATTTTTGAGTTTAATATAAATTTCACGGTCTAGTAGAACTAACAGGGGAATCTGAGAAAAATTGGTTCGGGAAGTCCGAGTATAGATAAACGAGGTAGGCTAAAATCACCTCATTTCCACTTGTTGCCTTTGGAGAGAGAGCTCTTTGACTTCTTCGCGCGTACTTTTTGGAGTCTACAGTTGTCCATTTTTAGCACTATCTCACACAATACATGAGGGGTAAGTTCTTCACTCATCAATGATCCATTTTGTACGGCCGGTAGCTAGTCTAAACCCCTAGAGAAAACCCTAGAATCCGAGCACTGCACAAAGACCTACGACTAAAAATCGACCATAGCGGCTGTCAGCTCAACCAAATCAGATGAGATTTGAATTGTAGCATGCCCCAACAAATTAGAAGACTTCTATATCAATAGTTGACCATTTAGCAAAGGTCGAGGGGGTCCCAAGTAGAAAAGCTAGGTTTTTGGCAAATGCGAGAATTAGATTCTGACTCCACGGACAGCTTACCTACGAGGTCTAGACACAATGTATATGATTGGTTTTGTGAAATCAATCAAGCAAAGCCCTCGAAAAGAAGAAAATGGTTTGAAGGCTACAAAGCACCAAATTCGACATACGAGGTCAAACTTACTCCAAATGGGTCAAAATTGGATGAGTTGTTTGATGACTATGCTGCGGACAAGTCCATAGCCTTAAAAGTGACTAACCAACTCAACAGGCAGTTTAGTCACAAAAATCAGATATTTCAAAGTTGACGAAGCACAAAGTGATGCCGGCAAAACCAAACTATACCAAATTCAATTTAGGACCTGTTTTAGGTGTATAGAATATGTTTAGGTCAAAAAAATTAAGTTTTACAAGAAAAATATGACTATTGTAATTAATCACGATTATTTACTTTTGCACTATTTTGGCTTGAAAGGTGCATCATCACATCACCTATCACTTGTACACACCTATTACATGCCAAAATTCAAGTATGAGCCAAAATGATCACATATAACTTGGAACATTGCCAAAAAATGCAAAGAAGTCCTTGCAAGCCAAATTCTGAGTTATGAGCCACATTTTTTTATACAAATCACCTCATATCACATAAACAGGGTCTATACAGTGGTTAGAACCATGTTGTACCAAAAAATGCTCATTTTGGTAGAAAAGTTAATAATCGTAATTATTTACATTTTGGCCAAAATGGGAGAAATTTACAATTTTCCCTTAACAGATCCAAAGTACATGATGTCCTAAGCCCACTAGCCAAGTTTGAACAAATTTGGAGCTCAGAATCTCAAAATCTCTTTACATCTATTGTTTCAGAGACCTAAACCCTAAAATTGGCATCATTTTCACCCTGTGCATCCAAATGAGCCCATATTTCACGCAAAGTATCTATTTGATATATACTTCAAGCCTATAATGCAAAATTTGCAAAAAGTTGAAAATGTTATTTAGCTATAAATAATCATGATTATTTACTTTTGTTGCAGTTTTTTGTTTGGACTTTATAATTTTGTTCCTTACATGTTTTTATGCATCTATGCATCTTGAAACATTGGACCAAATTTGTCAGCATTTCAGACTGAAGGACCTTTCAAAGAAATATCTGTCAATTTTGCTAACTTTGACACTCTATTCACTCAACAAGAGCCATGCAAGCAGCAGAGAAGGCCAAGAAGAAGCTCAATCAAAAAGAGAAGTTGTAAGAGCTACCAGCATACTAACTAGACCCCGTTTCGTTCAAAACCGTCAAAGCAACCTATCTGTCAAGAGAACAGCTTGAAGAGCATAACACCACAGTGTTCACCGGAAGATTCACGAGCGAAGAGAGACACCAAGTAGAGCTGCAACTTCAACCAAAAGAATTTTATGATATCGCCACAAAACCCCACACCAAAGAAGCCAAAAGGAGGCTTGGTTTTCTCAGAGAACAAGAGCCGTGTGGAGTGGACTTCCAAAAATCTTATGAGCTTTTGTCCACGATCAATGAAGATGGAACCGCTCAAATCTCGGACCCACAAGGGAATACAGTAGAAGTGGTGATTACCAAGAAGATAGTGGCAGAGACACTCAAACTGCCAACAGAGGGAATGACAATGAGGGCAAGAGATAGAAAGACAGCAGGTACTTTCACCAAGGAAACCACCACTGTGACATTTGCTAACCTCATCCATAAACAGGTGAAAGAGCCTGAGGTCTTCAAAACATTGGTGATTCCCAAATTGGCTCTAAAGTCTCAAACTTTCTACTATGGTGTTATTTTGTAATTTGTATAAGCTGTATCAATAGAAGACCTCTTTTTTTATACTCATTTAAGAAAACATTTATCATTGAATAATGTTATTGTTATATTGGCATGGAGACTCATGCAAGCATATGCATGTTGTTGTTATATTGGCATGGGGAGTCATATGCATGTATACATGTACAAACAAACAATTTCTTATATGAATAATTGCAATTTTGAATAATGTGCAACTATAACCCATTCATTTAAAACATAATGTCAAAATCACAAGAGTGCTTTATTTAGAACTCTTTATCCTGTAGCAACTCTTTATCATAAAATCCGTTAGTGACATTAGTTTAATTTTTGTCTCTTAAGACTTGTGCTCTCCAAAAATGTTTAATGATAAGAACGATATAATAAACACAACATCATTGCATTTGTCATAACTAGAAATAGATTGAATTTTTCTTTAAAACAACTTCTTTTTTCTCATTATTACACATACAATAGAAAAGAATGTAGCTAGTTGGAGATCTACATTGACACATGAAATTGGTTGAAGAGTCTATAATGGCCAAGTGGAGCATTTAGAAATCCCTTTGTTATATAATGTATAAAATTAAGATGACCTAACATAGGTGTAATTGAATATCTAAATGTATTATCCTAATGAACATGTGCATAAGAATACATCTTTGTGCACAATGTGGTGTATCACATGGTGTTCTAAAATGTAATGTATGGGATCTTAATACTTCTTGATGTACCTTAACAAATATCTAAAATAGAAAAGTGAAAGACATTTGATAGCGATATCTTGAAGAAAATTCAAATTTTCTTTTTTGTTAATAATCAAAATGGCTATATTCATAAAATTTAAAGTGATCGTTAATCTTGAGAATGGGGTTTTCCCCACTTTCCCTAATATAGTCTTTGCAGGTGATGGAAGGCATGCTAGCAAAAGTGGATGTGACAATTGACATGTTGGTGGAGGTCACAAAAGGGATGAGGATGGAGCTTGCACAGAAGCATGATGGTTCTCCACTCACAACTCCAAGGGTGAACTTCCTCTCACCTCTTCTAAAAATAATAAGAAAGACATAATCGTTCATGGAGAGATTTTGGACATAAAACATTTGGCAAATAGCAAGTAAATCCTCTTCATTAAGCTACAAGAACATCCACCAAAACGGCAAGGAAAACCTCCTGAGTGGAGCTATGCCTATTACAAGAGCATCCATCAAATATGCTTCTATTGATACTCCTTCACATTGTGATAGATGTGCAAGGATCGCTAGCAATGGCGTGCTTGCTAAAAGTTCACGCCTAGTCCAAATATTGGAGAAATGTATGAATGGCCATCAAGGGCTTCACCACGGGGTGGCCAAAGCAAAGTGCACAAATGGAAAGAGAAATCCTTTGTGCTCAATTTTGGTTTGTGCGCATTTCTAGAAAGCAGGTGTAGAGGCTAGTGTCAACTTCAAACGACTTAGCAAACATGTGCTTGAATAGGTATGCTCCCTATGGTCTCACGACTCTATGCTATGTGGGAAGTTGAAGTCTATTGAGATTAAGCTTGAGAAAAATTCTACACATGGAGATGCCATACTTGTGGTGAAAAGCTCGGCCAAAGGGAAAAAGATCCAGTTTGAGTTTCACTTGAATGAAACTGCTCAAGAGCTTGCAAAGCTAGGTCTTCTTGAAGACAATGAGATTGTTTGTGTGGTCAACCATGACTTGCAGCAAGTTGTTTCAGAGTGTGAAGAGAATTTGATTGCAGGTATGCCTAGCATGGTTGTGATAAGGATGTTCAAGGCTATTTGAATCACATGCTAATTGAAAGCATCTCTCCAAATGCAATCACCTTTGTGTGCATCACTGAAGATAGTTGCCAACCGAGGTAACTGAAGAGATAACGACAGAGATCGTAGTAGAAATGATCGATGCATTGATGGGAATCGTGTCAAGACCAAGGTAAGATTGAGCAAGACAAGTTCCAAGACAAGCATGCGGTAAAGGGGGTGATAGCATGGCCAAGGGCCTATATAGGGCATGGTTGGGTGGTCACTGGTGATTTTCATGTGCTAGTCTCCTCTATCTTAGATTGGTATTAGAGCTTAGGGAAGAACGGTGATGGAGGAGGAAAAAAAGCATGGAGATCTCATAGAAACTTGTTTCCTCTCTCTCTCTCTCTCTCTCTCTCTCTCTCTCTCTCTCTCTCTCTCTCTCTCTCTCTCTCTCTCTCTCTCTCTCTCTCTCTCTCTCTCTCTCTCTCTCTTTAAAGAAAGCTTCAAGGCGAATGGACTCCAAGAGGCAAGGATGATGGACAATCTGAGGAGCTGTGAGAATGCTAGCAAAAGTGTAGGCACATGATGTTGCTTCTGTGCATTTCAAGGTAGAAATTGCATGGATCCGTGTGGGATGTAGATGAACTAGAAAAGGCACATAAGCAATGTTGAAGGTTTCATGGGCAAATGGCAACAACAAGGTGGAAGGACATTTTTGCATAGTTTGATCATATTGAATTGATCAAAAAGACTAATTAATATGTAGTGCACAACCTTTATGATGATAAGAGCGGTCGAGACAAGGTGTTTGCTGCCACAACACATAGCTGGCTAGACCTGGTACTTGTTGTTGTTCCTTTGGTGGGCTCTTCTTCTTTTCCAACCCATCACAGGCCTCAATTATGGATACAGATAGTAGGAAAACATAGCACTAAAGGTTTAGATGGGTTTTTTTTCCAATTGAATGGGGTTGCCACACCCTATCCCATAGGCACCTTGAGTTGACCTTTCAGCATCCCTTTTGCACGTTTTTTTGTATCCGATAAGGTAGCATCTTTTTTGTGTACCCTACAAATTTTAAAATGATTGATGGGAAGTAGAAAAAACATCCATGTAATTCTGTCTCGATATCCATGCAAGTCACACAAGGATGCAAAGAGAAAGCTCACCTCAGACTCCACAAGAACAAAGGCACGATCAGTTAAAGAAGCATGACATTAGCATTTGAATAAGTATGCCTTCTCCCTATGCATGATATCAAACATATCATAACAACCAAAATTGATCATAAGGTTTGAGATTTTATGTTTTTGGAGTTTTCATATATTTATGTTTAAGTTTCTATTACACGAGCATGTCATCTAGTCTGCATCTAGTTAGCGGCTATGGTGACCTCAGAGACTACATACGGGTTCAAGTGGACCAAGCTCATCTGTTATTTTCCAACTAAGGTTGCACTAACCATGGTTTGGACTAAGGAGCAAGGCTCCATACGAGACTACTCATGAGCAAGGCTTGTGCAGCAAGGTCAATTTTCTTTTAACTATGTCTAAGTTTTGTGCATGGACACAAGGTAGCATCCAAATTCAGGATACAGATTTGGTGCTCACTCTCAGATGTGTCATGCAAATCTCTCTTTCTATAATCCTTTGTTTGCAAAAGGAGGTAGAGGTGTTCGGTAGAGCCGATGTGTCATAAAGGTGCTCAGTATGGACAATCATTTGTGGTCATGGTCAACCCATTGTTGACAAGCCAGATCCGTCAAGTTTTTAGGAGTAATTGGAAACAAGTGTGTGAAAGCAATATTGGGAAACTCAAGTATGCATTTTTTTATGGTTTATAGTATGGTATCATACTTGACAAGATCAATAATCGGCGGAGTTAATTTTATTTGAACCCTATCTAGCAAGTTCAATTTAAGGTATAATGTTTGTAACTTATTTATCTTGCAAAATTTTCTACAATGCCAACTTGACAAGCACATGTTGCTTCGGTCAAGCAGAGTTTGGCAGCAATTAGATAAAATTTGATAGCTAAGATTCAAGAGATCTCTTTTAATATTGAACAATTTCATGATTCTCAATAAGCTGCATGATTCGGCAAGGCCAAATCTTTATGCAAGCTTAACAATGTCAATTTTATTTTTCCTTGACATTTGTGTGTTAACAAGAACACCTAATAGCTATGAGCACTCAAGATCCATTCTCTGTCATCTTTCCAATGGACTTTTGTGAAGCAAGGCTTCACTTTAGGACATATTTCATAGAAGTTTGGAATATGCTATCAGCAAAAAGACTTGGGAGAACTTTGCAACATGTCTGCCTGATTTTTTCTTGGAGGTTGGTATGAGTCAACCCACGAGGGTATATAGGGTACAACCAACAGCTCTAAACTAATCAAAATACGTGGATATGAGCAAGATTTATCAACGACGTAGATGGCTATGAGCCAGCTTCAAGCACAAGGATGAAAAACGCATACTGAAATTCACTCTCAAACAAGCATCTCCTTCGGAATTCCAGGAACACTTTCCATGGAGGGACGACAAGGTTAGCCAATTTCAAGTTTTTGTTTTTATTTTAAACCTTTAAATTGGACATGCTTTCCCTGATGTGCAAAGCAAGTGCTTTTATAGTTTAAATGAGCAGCAAGGCTTCCATTTCATGCAGGAGTATTACCCATTGACTTAGGATCAAGGTAATGGCACACAGGTTTGGCGTATTGGCAATTAGAGGGTATAAGCTGACAATTTATGGTTGGCAACAATGAATTGTGATGTATCCATGCCACTACACATTGTGCAAGGCAAATATGGAATCGGCTCACATTGTTGAGACCATCATTGAAGCCAAGGGCTTATCACTTTGTTTTTTTGATATGCATGCATGGCATGCCAGTACGGTGGGATTCATTCCACCGGACCATTGTTTATGCTTTTGCTATACCATCAACTACTCTACTTAGGAGGAATTGAGACTGGTAGATTTTCTTGTGATCATTGCATATGTCTACAACAGCATGCACTTTGCATTATTGGACAAGGTGCAACCAATATACATGACACTTTCTTTGGTGGCAAGTCGGTATGGCCTAGCTATCAAGCAACTAATTCATGAGCGACATGAATAAACTAAGAGATACTCAGAGTAGGTAATCTCTTATTTGAACACCCAAGAAAACCTAGTATAACTACCTTCTTTGGATTCCTCTTCTGTTCATAGAGAGATATGATTATTGTAAGATCCACCTATGGACAAGATTCCAACTTAAGAGGATCTATTGTTTAATTTATAGCACCAATTGTGTCTATAATAGTGTCATTTCCAAGGGTATGACCCATCTAATGCCAAATCACTCCATGAGTGTTGATGATCATTGATTGATCGCTTCCCAATTTCACTTTCAAGGATGAAAGTTCTTAATATGCCAAAGGGTATTGGATGAGTTCAATTGCTAGTTTAAGCAGTTAACATGCAGAATTTAACCAAAGGGTTTATAATTGCAAAATTTAACCAAGGGGTTTGGATTGCCAAGGCAACACCCAAGGTTACCACTTCAATATTTCTTGATTTTCACTAATCTTTCATTTAGCGTTCACAAGTCAAAGACATACTAGGTATTTTAGGCTAGATTTTTGGTAATATACCTTCCAGATTGAACCTTTCAAGTTTGGATAGTGGACTTGACTCTAGGTAAGTATATGCTATTTTCCACCTCTAGGTAATGGTTTTATTTCATTTTTGCATATGCTTTGATTGAGTTTTATAAGTAGGATGTATAAGCTAGAATGATTTCATCCATTTTTCTCTTCAAACACATGACAAGGTCATGAAGGAGAAAAGAATTATGGGACAAAAGTGTACCAGATATGCTTGCGGTTATGGAGCTACATGGGAGGGTTTTGTTTGTCACATGTTGTCAGAAGGGATACAACATGGTCTAGGAACTCATGGAGTTTGGTTTAGCTAGTGTGGAGTAAGGATTATAAGGGTCCCTCTCACTCATGTTTCTAAGTTTTTACAGTTACCTCCACACACAAGTACATCTCTTACTTGATAGATGTCATTTTTTTCCAAACATCCTTATATGAGACATATTCCACATGTGGAGAATATGAGTCTCTGGGACTGACACTAGCACCTGTTTTTCAATTATGTGTTGCAAAAAAGTCCCTAGGTGTTGGTCAGATTCGTTTTTTAGACAATTTTAAGCACGTCAAATCAAGAACAATTTTATTGGCCAAATTTTTTTGGATACCTAGTAAGACTTGTTAAGGTTACAAGTATGGCTAAACAACTTTAACGGATGATTGTGTACACATGTAGCAAAGCTATGTTCTATTAATGAACATGTTTCATTTGGTACCTAGATGTGACTGATTTTCACATTCTATTATGGGCCAAATAACTATTTAGTTATTTCCCTGTGGGTTGTGAGCATAATGTTAGCCATAATCATTGGCAAGTATGGTCATGGATATGTAGGTTTGGACCTGTTTTTGCTAACCGCATGAACACTAGGTGTTATGAGCTTTAGTCTTTAGCAAAGTCCGATTTAGAGTGGCATGCACATTCATGACACTAGTAGCTTCTCAAAGCATTTCTCACTCTTTAGCAAAGTCCGATTTAGAGTGGCATGCACATTCATGACACTAGTAGCTTCTCAAAGAATTTCTCACTCTATGTTCAATCTCTCTATGAGATCAATTGTGGATATATCAATCACCAATAGAGATCATGCTTCGGTCTGAGTGGCAATAGATAAGTTGACTAAACTTTGTACGATTTATTAAATCTACTTATCTAATCTCTAAAATTAACCAAGTTGGTTGCTCATATTATTGTTGATTACTCAGCAATATTGCAAGAAATTGTGATCCTTGTTTACCAGTCATTTTGGAGGACTTTGTGTAAACGGTGGGAAACACACCTCAATATTGCTAGTTTTCCAGAGAGGATAGGCAGATTACAAGTGTTAATTTTGTGCTAAAGGATAAAGTAAGTGTGTGCTAGCACCAAGCAATCCAATTGGAAATGTTATCTCTCTAGTTTGAGTTTTCTTATTACCATGAGACAAAGCATGTTGCGACTAAGTTTCGTCCTTTCATGTTTCGATCGGCTTCTAAACCTAATCACCAGTTATGGTCGGTTTATTTACTGATGAAAAATGATAACAATTCAAGGACTTAATCTTTGCTGATGAGTTATGTCAGCATGTTACTTTGATGGAAAGTGAGGAGGTATTCTATAGACACCTCTTAGTTGTGGTAACTCGTTTAGCATAGACTAGTGAGTTATAAATAGAGTTTATACACTATGTTGGATATATGTCAGTTACACAAAATGGTTGCAAAGGGACAACACTGTCGAAAATCAAGATGTCCTTCTTGATTGTATTGAACCTCCTATGGAACCATGTTCAGGTCAAATTGACAAGTGGATCCGGTAAGGATGCCACTGTGGAAAACATTAGTATTTTTATTGTTAGGTATGTCAAGCCCGTGGGAACAGCCTATAGTAGGTAGTCCCAGTTTGCATGGTTTTTTGTTGCATGGCAAGTATGTCTTATATGTAAAATATTTTACTCAATTAGAAGAGTGTGTTATTTTTTGTTCTTCCTTATGTGTCGAGTCTCTCTCTCTCTCTCTCTCTCTCTCTCTCTCTCTCTCTCTCTCTCTCTCTCTCTCTCTCTCTCTCTCTCTCTCTCTCTCTCTCTCTCTCTCTCTCATTTCTCTGTTGCACCTACTCCTAGCTATGAAATGCATCCGGTGGCACCCATCATAGTCTCCCAAGAACTGGTATCAGAGCGAGATCGGCCTCGGCTCGACTCAGTGCGCCAGAGCGACCTCTTATGCAGAGAGATGGGAGCAGATTAATCGGTAGCAGCGAAATTGCCTTGGCCCGAGGAGCGTTTCTCGATACCACAACATCTCCTGGTTCGGCCTTCCTAGCTCGTGTGAGTGCACGGATGCGGTACGCATGCGCAGAGAGTGCGAAGGGAAGAGAGGAGAGAGAGAGAGAGAGAGAGAGAGAGAGAGAGAGAGAGAGAGAGAGAGAGAGAGAGCACGACACAGTATGTGGGGTGGAGCTCCCAATTGTGAGTGCGCGAATGCGCTGTGCGTGCGCAGAGAGTGCGAAGGGGAGAGAGAGAGAGCGAGAGAGAGAGAGAGAGAGAGAGAGAGAGAGAGAGAGAGAGAGAGAGAGAGAGAGAGAGAGAGAGAGAGAGAGAGAGAGAGAGAGAGAGAGTATGTGGGTGGAGCTCCCAAATCTCACTATGTGAGCACCATGTGAGAATGTAAGTGAGAGCTCCTTATTCTTTGTATGTAAAAAGAATAAGGAGATAAATGTGGGCAGTCGGACACTGGCCGACGGACACGGGCAAAGCATGGTGAGGCACACCGCCTTTACCTAACATTCTCCCACTAAAGGCTATGTGCCGATAAGTGGCGAGAAGACTAGCCTACAACTAGTATATACAAGAGGTGAGAGAAGACGACTCTCAACCTATGCCCACTGGCTCACTCCAAACATGCTCTAGTGTAGATGCAACATGTATACCACTAGGGCTGGAGCTACGATGACACTCATGATGCAGGTATCGAGTGATGACCTGCATGGCTCCACAATGCACAATGCCAGTGTCAGTCATCGCACGACTAACAACGCCCACTGCAAATGCACCAACCGCATAAGCAAGATGAGGTCTCGAAACCAAAAGGTTAGACATGAGAGATCCGAAAGCCGGCGAAACATGTACTATGTGTGCCAACCTATCCCTGTCAACAACCTCAGTGCCATATGCATCCTCATCAGGAACCACCTAACTATGCATCACCATGTCAGCATCATCTGGCAAAGGCATGTCCGTTGAGAATGATTGCAAAACCGAAAAATCAGCACCACTGCAATCACATAACTATGCATCACCATGTCACCATGTCAGCATCATCTGGCAAAGGCATGTCCGTTGAGAATGATTGCAAAACCGAAAAATCAGCACCACTGCAATCACACACAGTTGTCTGAAGGACACTGTCGCCCTCAAACGTATCAGACGCATCATAGAACAATGCATGGGTCTCTGGCTCAACTGATGTCACCTCAACTAATGACTGACAAAGCTATGCATTCCCAGAGATACCAATGTCTATGTGAACGTCACCACCAGAAAAATGCACAACCTGCTCTCCATGCAACACATCTGCAAAAGAGACACACCTCGTCTCTCGCTCCAAACATGGCTGCAAATACACAGAGACTATACCGCCTCGTGTGTCAAAAATATGCAAAGGGTATACCAGACCACTCCTAGCACCTCTGGCTATCACCAGTGATCCCCTATGCATCCAAAATGACCACTCTCCAAGCAGTACACAATGTCCACTACTCTGCAGCTGACTCACTGAAATGAGACTCTGACTGAGTCCTGGTACATAACGTACATCTGGTAGCGTAAGCAATGCACCGCTAGGTAAAGACATACATACATCTCCAGCACCCTCTATGTCATATGTTGAACCATCAGCAAACTGCACACAACCAAGTCTCCCACTAGAGAAAGAGCAAAACAAATCACGATTTGGTGTTATGTGAAAAACTGCATGCTCGTCTAGGAGAAAACGCGTAGACAATGTGCTATCCCAAGACACAAAGTAGTCTGAAGGCAAGCTAGACTCAAAAGTGACATGCCCATCACATGCATTTCTAGCATCTGTCACACTAGCACCATGCATCTGCCTCTTTCGCTACCTCATACGCTTGAAGCAACGACGCCTAATATGCCCCTTGTGGCCACAATACCAACATGTCAGTCGTCGTGAACAAAAATCGCCTCTCATGGCCATGCCAAACAATGACAAACAATGCTCGAGATCACAAAACTCTCCCACCTGAGAGCAAACCACTATCTCAAGCAGACAAAGTGAGCAAACTATTAAGCTCACAAGCCTCTACAACAAGCAAACAAATTTGACAAAATTTTGGCAGAGTCTCCCTTGTAACTAGAGCAAAAACTCAACAGCAAACCGCAAATGGAGACAACACAAAATGCCCAAATGGCCAAATCCGAGAATGTAGTCATCCGGAATCACCTCACAAAGTCATACAAAGAGCAAGCACGTTCTAGTCGGAGTACTATTCAACGGAATATTGACAAAAACTTTCAACTTGTTTGCATAAACAAGCTTCAATGGATGCGCATAAACAAGTGCTCAACTGCAAGCATCAACCATGCATCCAAAATACTTAGCCATGATGGCTCCACATTTGTTCCGACATAGAGTATACATCAACACAAAACCATGTGCCGAGAAACTGCATACGGATGTGCCTTAGTCCAAGAACCACATCCAAAATCAACAATTGCAAGTTAAATCAGCACCCAATGGACTCCCCAATGTGACGTACATATCCCCAAACGCAATCTACACAATGATTTGCAGTATACAAGCCCTTAAACTGTCAAATCTTTTGTGTCTCAAAACAATGCAGGTTGCTGCAGAAAATTCAGAGATCAGAATTTCAAAATTATGATATCACCATTGCATCCGGAACGTCGACAAACCTTGGGGTAGACCCCTAGATCATATAGATCTGAGTCCGAGTGTGCAAGATATGCCAAAAACACTATTTTTGGCCCAAAAGCGCAGCAAAAACTTGCTACTGTTGCAGAAATTTCAGAGGTCAAAATTAGCTCAAATAGACATTACATTGCATCCGGAGCGTGCCAAAACCCCAGGTTACGCCCTAACCTTGCATAAATCCCATTCCGTATGCAAAAGTTATGCAAAAAAAACGTTGTTTTTGGGGCTCGAAAAATGACCTACGGAAATGAAAATCTGCATTCTTCCTGCAAATATGATTGCAAAAAAGCATACACACTTGCAATACACTCTTCCCTCAAGATTGGCAATGCCACTCAAGCTTCCATGAGCACAGATATGGTGGTTTCTCACCGATCTCAAGCTTCCACGGAGAACAAGCTCACCATAGCCAGAAAAAGCTCACTTCTCTGTAGCACTCCATCTGTCACGAAGCCAAAGCTCTGATATCAATTGTGAGTGCACAGATGCGGTGCGCGTGCGCAGAGAGTGCGAAGGGAAGAGAGGGAGAGAGAGAGAGAGAGCATGACACAGTATGTGGGGTGGAGCTCCCAAATCTCACTGTGTGAGCACCATGTGAGAATGTAAGTGAGAGCTCCTTATTCTTTGTATGTATAAAGAATAAGGAGATAAATGTGGGCAGCCGGACACTGGCCGACAGACACGGGCAAAGCATGGTGAGGCACAACGCCTTTACCTAACAACTCCCTACAAGCAAAACCACCTCTGGTGCTGTTTCATCTGCAACAAGCTCGCCATCGTTTCCTTTCTTTCACCCGTTTCACACTCGAATAAACCTTTAAGATTTGGTATGTTGCCTTCAATCAAGAGGGTCTTCACACCTCTTACAATCGGTCAAGCTTGTGAAACTGGCAGATTTTAGCATCTGATAGTAAGTGTACTAAAAGCATGTCAAGGCTTAATGACAAGAACGCTCGCAGTTGATAAGCAAAATTTCAGCATCTTCAAAAGTTGATTCAAAGACCACTAAAGCCATGCGACCGCTATTCATCAATGACAACAAGGCTCGAACATACACAACTACCCAAAGCTTCACATCGGATAAGTATGCCATATATGGACCAACTTAGTGGATTTTCTTGTCAATTGAATACAGCTAGCAATGAGGCAAAGTGATGCTGAACATTAAGATCTACCCCAAACACTCGGTACCTCAACACAGGTTTTTCAAACCTTGTTTTTATTTACTCAATGTCATGGATTCATTACGGTTATGTCTATTATCAAAACAATCATACAAAGCTTTGTGTTAGCCTTTAATTTGTCAGTTGTTGCCATGCTTGTCAGTTGTCATCACGTCAAAATTTGTACGGGTTATAGACACTGCCACACATAAGTGGTATGACCTCCCAAACATATTTGTTCTCAGCCTATTTTTATTACCGCTTCTCGTGAGGTTATTGGGTACACCTTAAACCCAAGGTTTGGCAGTGAACCAAAAACTCCATTTCTGGTAGCTAATTTTTTGACCTGCACCCTATCTATTCAAGGGGGGGTTACCGATCTAGCACTAGGTTATGGATACACCAGAAATCCATGGTAGAGAACCTAAAACTCACGGTTGCTGAGCAACAAAAAACTCCAGGTATCATGAGAGGGTCTATCTAGTTTGGGCTTGAGGGGGGATTGTTAGGTATGTCAAGCCTGTGGGCACAGCCTATAGCAAGCAGTCCCAATTTGCATGTTTTTTTGTTGCATGGCAAGTATGCCTTATATGTAAAAGATTTTACTCAATTAGAAGAGCGTGTTATTTTTTGTTCTTCCTTCTGTGTCCAGTCTCTCTCTCTCTCTCTCTCTCTCTCTCTCTCTCTCTCACACTCTCTCTCTTCTCTGCTGCACCTGCTCCTAGCTATGCATGGAATGCATCCGGTGGCACCCACCATAGTCTCCCAACATTTTTGAAGATATCATCACTTTTGTTTTCGAGGACAACAATGCTTCTCCAAGGGGGGGAGTAATGTCAGGCCTAAGGTAAGATCGGGCAAGCGAAAGGTCAAGACAGATATGCGAAAGAGGGAGTCCTATAAATAGCATGGTCAATTGCCTATATAGGGCATGGTTGGGTGGTGATTTGCATCTTCTACTCCCCCATGTCTTAGAAATTGCATGGTCAACATGATAGTAGAATTGAATGTGACAATGGATAAGAACTATTTGTCCTAAAAAAAGAACAATAAATGCAGACACGTGCTGGTGGTTGTGGTTAAATATCACCTTATGATGTTTTTAATGGTATCTCAGGCCTCACAAGTCTTTAATAGAGGCAAAAATGCACCCGATGAGTGTCATCTCTTTCAACAACATGGCTTTTTAAAAGAGTTTTATATTAAGGGTGAAAATGCGAGGCAACCTTCAAAAAATAGTTATGGGTTTTTTAAGGGTGAAGATGTGAGCTACCTCAAAAAATGGTTAAGGATTGTTTGAAGGGGGTTTTGCTAATTATTTTGAAGTTCAAAATATGAGCTACCCTTCAAAAACTAAACTGCATGAACTAATGATGGAGGTGTTATTGAAAACATTTTGTGACAAGGATTGAAGAACTTTTAAGATGCCCAACAAAGGGACACATGGAGAGTACACCACACCAAGGCAATTTAGAATGATACAAGCTTATATAACATAGGTGGTAATGAGTTCTTCCTTATGAAATTGCAATATTTTTAAAATAACAAAGTCCCTTCAACATTGATGGAGAAGCATAAGTCCCCCTTTAGCTCTAGAGGGGATAAAAATGACAAGAAAAGGGTATGTTATTATAAATGTGGAGAACAGTGCCAACTCAACACCATATGTATGTATCATACAGAAGGTTTTTCCTTTTCTTGATGGGCATAAGTGTCGCAATGCATAAAAGCATCTCTCTCCATCTTTGGAAATTATAATGTGAAAAATTTCTCCTCCACCTATCTACTAATTCTACTAGCTCCTACTGGTAGGGATGAAGTAAAATTCATTTGTTTGAAGATTCCTCAACATCTTAGCAAGGTATAAAAATTTGGAAGATAAAGAGGGAATGTTTTCAAGGGGTATGAGAACGTGACAATTTCAAAGCACAAAAGAAGTTGCTCCAAATCCATATAGTTAACACAATTTTTTTGTCGATTTTGCCATATCGTATTATGTCTACAAGAAAATCGAGTTGACAAGTGTATGGTAATGCATGCATGCATGACATTGAAAAGAGAGAGAAGGGAGAGGTTTCCAAGAGGAAAATTGCACAATATGTCAACAATGAAGTCTATTACTCATATTATTTAATCGAGTGACGATAGCATTTAATCTATTGAGCTGCACCTTAACGCTACTTTTGTAATTGGACACTTAAGTGTCCTGAGACACTAAAGTGTCTTGTTTTCCTACCAAGTTTTGGCAATTTATTTGTCAACCTAGAAAGAAGTTTTTACACCTTGCTTCTACCATAGATTGGTTATGAGGGAAAGAAAACACTGGATTTTTCTCCATATTAAAATACAATCTGTATGAAGAGAATCTTGGTAAGTTCTAAGACATAAATTTTAGTAAAATTTCAAGCTGTTTTGCCAAAAAAAATCATAAAACTATTATATCTTTTTGTAGAGATGGGCTTTTTTATGTTTATAAAAGCCAAGCATTAGCACTTAGTGTTACAAAACAATGGAATGCACTTCAAAGATAAGTTTCAAAGTCACATGCAAGCTATAGACATAATTTCATACTTGAGCAAGTGCTGAATAAGAGCATTATTTTGGTCTTCCAAAGGTCCCCTCATGAAATTGGGACTATTCTAGTGCAATTGGCAACTACAAATGACTTTATATGTTTAAACCAAGAAACTACGTATTTTTTGGGCTCCCTAACTCAATTAAATCTCATTGCTTGAACTCTATCGTGAATTCTTTATCGTGCAAAAACTCTTGAAAATCTTGATTTCTCCATAATAACATTGAAACCAAGGTTTTAGGCACCCCAATTGTATATAAACCATGTACTTTGATACATTTAGTTGATCTACATGGAAAGTTTGATATTATTTGAGGTTTTGGATGCTTATGTCTCAAGAATGAAAACATGAAAGTTTTCTCTTATGTAGTTTTGAATATTTAAAATGATCTAATAATTATTGCATACCAAAGCCCTTCTACTTGCCAACTTGAGTGCTCAATGGAAAAGGCAAGCAATGTATCACTTTCTAAAACTCACAAATACATCAGAAACATATTTTTCTTTGTATACAACGATATGCTTGAAATGATCATATTAAACACATGGAAATTTCCATTATTTTATATACTCCAAAATCAATTTTTTTGCACATGAAACTTTCAATTATCTAAAGAAAAATTGTGGAAGAGTCACCTAAAATTTTCTACAAGGTCGCTTCATTTATCCTTGAGCTTATAAAGGCGATTTTCTCAAAGCGTCAATCGCAGTCTTACTAGGGTCAACTTGATGAGTATATTTCTTGTTCATGATAGATTCTAAAATGCAAGGTTATATTTTTAAAAGACCCTCTAGCTAACATATTTAAGCATATCAAGAGGGTTTTATTAGATAAATTGTCTAATGCAAGTAGCATTTAATTTAAATTTGTTCAAAAAGGACACTTAAAGTGTCCTATTTTGGTACCAAACTAGTGTTAAGCAATGCAACTTACTATGCAAACATTGTATCTGCTCCTCGAGTTGGGAGACTTGGACATCCGTTGAATTTATTTGATATTGGCTAATCATGGTTTTAATATTGTTTAAGGAGTTATTAATGAATGTGCGGAGCGTCATACAATCAATCTCCATGTAGCTAACACAACATCTGTAGGAGTATCTCCTGAAGTCTGTCCATTGTTGCATCCTCCTCTAGGGTCTGCAATTATGGAGGTTGTGTCTCTTCATTTTCCTGAGGGCTAGATGAATTTATTAAAGCTGCCAACTGAAGAAAGGGTATCAGAGCAAGAAGCAAAAAAAAACAAGACAATACATTTCAAGAGGAGTTTATACCATATTGTGTACATCATTTTAACTAGCAATAGTAGTAGCCCTCTCCTAGTAACTTGAAGAGGAATGAAATCTGTTCCTAAGGCTCCGTTATTTTTGTCATCACTGTCCTTCAACACAATGGTTTCTTTGCCTTTCGGGCCTCTATGGTTCTTGGCCAAGCTTTGATGGGCATGTGCTGGAAAGGCGCCTGCGTGCACTTTTGTAGGTGTGGCGTTGGAGAGGAAAACTTGTTGAGGAGTCGGGCAATCTACGTGGTCATTGCAAACAGGCTAGTGAAAAAGAGATTGGTTGACAATTCAAGCAGGAGATTTACTACAAACAACCATAGAGGAGAATGAATGCACATGTGGGTTTCTTGCCATCGTCTGATCGGGAACCAATTAATTCCAGGCTGCACATTTGTATGATCTTCGTGAAGCACGAATATGTCGAGAACATTTTGGTATGTAGTTATGGATGGGAAAGTCATGCACTATCATAGGGCTCTAATCTTCTTCAGTGGCATACCATGACCTTGGAAAGGTGTTATCCAAGACCTAAGCATGTGGTGCAATGTTGAGAGAAACGTATTACCGACTGGGTGTTGCAAGTGGAGCTTCCAATACATAAGTGCATGGTCAAAAATACTTGTGTGTGTCAAACAAACCTTGTTTTTGAGTTTAGCGGCCCCATATTGTGTATACAACTCAAAACCCTTGTTGATATCATTTGGCGTAACCATTGTGGGAGAAGTTTTCATAATGTGGTTGATCCATATCCATCATGGAGTCCTCTAGCATTCCATGGAAGGTATGCATGCTCTTGTGCTTAAGGGCACATCATAGAATGTTTGCACCGACAAGACTATCGGTGTCCCATCCTAGGTACTGTTTTATTTTTCTGTTCACGGCCACAATGGATGTCACCATGATTTGAATGACCATCTAGAAGTGGAGGTGGAAGATAGTGCCACAACGCTCAATCGAGCACATGCCAGTAATTTCTTCCTCCTCAAGAAAATCTTTTAACCTCAAGATAGTGCCACCGCGCTCAATCGAGCACATGCCAGTAATTGCTTCCTCCTCATGAAAATCTTTTAACCTCAAGAACAAAGTGACATTTATATCGCCCCCACCTCTAGATATTAATGTGACGGTCAATTCGAGCATTTTCTTAGGTATGTTACGTTTTGTTGGAGCAATTCTCTCCTCTTCTAAGAGCCTTGGTCTCCTCACCCTCTCCTTGAAATGGAGGGAGTTGCTTCTATTGCCCGAGTGAGATGCTTCATCCTTGCCATCACATAGTAGCCCTAACAACACAATGCAATTGACGAGTACAATAATGACATACATAACAAACATCACTTTCTCTCGACAAGTCTTTCCAACGAAAACATGTGAGTAACACACGACAAGTACGTTTACCTCCTCACATGAATGTTGCATCGAAACCACGATGCCCTGGCCTCCGTACTCTTGTTGCAGTCAAGTCTGTTACCTCTAATATTACACCTCACTCGCTTGCTCTCCTGCTGTGTCGTCTACTTTCTACATCTCCTACTGCATGAGATGCCTCCTTCTTGCTTAGTTGAGGCTTGTGTGTTGTAGTGCATCCCACCTTTTTGCGCAGAAGGTCCACCTCGAATGTTGTTTCCCATGCAGGTTTAAGATTCAGGCCTCCATGTGCTACCCTTCAACGGGATTTCAACCCTGCAATCTTAAGCGTTGCAAGCCATCATGCGCTCAAAAAACATCCCCATACGCTACCTTTATTAAAAATATCTCCATGCAGACTGCCACACAATAATGCCATGCAATGTTTTTTCTATAATTAACTCCAACTTTTTATTTTTTCCAACTTCGTACGACTAATGACCATTTTTTTCCAATTTTCCCCCAGCTGGTATCCCCTTCTTCAAAATGAGTTGTGCCATGAGGTAAAAGGCACACCACTACCGCTCTTTGAATCTTACCATTTGTATGAGGGAAGCAATCAAGGCAAACTAGTTTGAGTGAAAGTTCTTCTTCTTCTTCTTCTTCCTCTCTCTCTCTCTCTCTCTCTCTCTCTCTCTCTCTCTCTCTCTCTCTCTCTCTCTCTCTCTCTCTCTCTCCCCTCGACACTAAGCGACACAAGGCATTACGGGGGGAGGGGGTAATGGGATCGACAGTCAGGAAGTCCAAGCGCGAAGGCCGAGGTGGATTATACCCGAGAAGCATGAAAATCAAGGCAGAATTAAACACGACCAGCGCGAAAAATGGGTCCCCCATCAACCTCACAGCCTGGATTGAGACGCATGAGCTAACCATCTCACCTGCGCACACTTGTTGTAATCGCGGCCGTTTTTAAAAGGCTTTGTTATAAAAACACAGGCACTATTCGGGTTTAATTTTAGTTTTTAAATTGACTTTAACAGTTGCGATCTTCTCGGCCTTCCTGCATGAGCTTCCTGGCCCTTGATACCCTAACCCCCCCCCCCCCCCCCCCCCTTCTTTAATGCTATGTGTTACTAGGGTAAAGGGGCCAATAAGGGTACGAGTACCTAAACAAGGACCCGTCTACCCCCAATGCTAAGTACTAAAATAGACCAAAGGAGGAGCAGTAAGGGACGTTTGGTGGAGTGTATAGCTCGTGTGAGGGCTCATCTGGACCATGAGATGTTCTGATCAAGCCTTGCTGGCGAAAAGGCCCTCTTCTCCCCCTACCCCGTCACGTAATCTGCCCTCGTTTTTGCTACACTGCAAAACAATATCGCTACTATTCGCATTGTATATGCCGTCTTTTGCGTCGACTTTTTTATTGTGTATCGACAACGGAGATCTTCCGATTGCGCCTCTTCATGCAGGAAATGGTGCAGTACATGTGCAAAATTTTGTTGCACACCTTAGGTGGCACTCTGGTGGCCCCTTCACCCTAGCGCTCTCTCTCTCTCTCTCTCTCTCTCTCTCTCTCTCTCTGGCCTTCCAACATTTCGACAAGTGGAAGCTTCTCCACTAGGGTCGAAAATGCCATTTGGCTGAGTCATGAGACACAGAGAGAGAGAGAGAGAGGGAGAGAGCTCTGCAACGAAGCGATTGTTGAGAGGGAGATGAGACAGAGAGGGGGGAGAGAGAGAGAGCTCTGCAACGAAGCGATTGTGGAGAGAGTGAGATGACGAACCCACCGCACCATTGGTCGTCGGGGATGATAAATGGGTTGTGTGAGGATGTGGAAGCCCTAGCCTGTGTTGCACTCTGCCCCTGCGTTGTCTTCGCCCGCAATGCAAAGAACATTACAGATGGGGATGCGTCCTTCTTCAGGTAAGCATCAGAGATATAGATCAATTATGCACATGCAGTTAAAAATGGCACCTGTTGTCTATATGCAGTGTTTGTATGTTGTGGCACGCATGCCGCAAATGCTGTGTGTGTATGACGTGCAGATCAAGATTTTTTTCCTCCCCCCTTGAATTTATGCAGGACTTGCATGACATATGCGCTACTCGGAGGCTGTTGGGGCACCTTAGCGTGCTATGTGTGTGGCCCTTTGGGCTACTGGTTCACCTGCATACCCTGCTATGCGGCAAGATATCGAAAGCAACTTAGACTCAAAAGAGGTCTGCCGGACGTCCCTCTCGGTGACAAAGAGGCTCACTTCTTGTGCCACCCTTGCGCGCTGTCCCAGGTCACTTCCCTTATCCCACACTTACATGTTGTTCATGGGGACATGTTTGCTAGACACCTAATCTTGTCAAGAAAGTTTCAAGAAGAAGATTAGCAGGAGTTACTTGTGTGTTTTGGTACGCGCGCACACACATCAGTTGTGCTTTTGATACCTCATTTGTTTGCACACATGCGCATCGGATGTGTGAACGCAGTGTTCCTTGTGATATCTTTTTATGTCTAATTATCTAACCATATGTTCTTATGTTAGATATAACCATATGGTTAATTATCTAACCATGTAAAGTACCAAAGTATGTGCTTAACTATCTAACCATGTAGCTCGTAAAACAAATGTTTAGTTATGAGGTATGCAACCAAA
The DNA here is from genome assembly GCF_014529385.1 of Adiantum capillus-veneris. NCBI lineage: Eukaryota > Viridiplantae > Streptophyta > Polypodiopsida > Polypodiales > Pteridaceae > Adiantum > Adiantum capillus-veneris. Next base: position 118,859,388 of record NC_140945.1, read on the forward strand.
TCTTTTAATACTTATGACAAGCTCTTGGTTGTGTGCCCTCTGACAGGAGTTTAGGGAAATAAAGTCCTGGCATTCTGACATTGTCATTGGCCCTTCGAAGCCGACCATCGACATGCCACCTCAAGAGGCCATGGCATACCTCAAAGGTATTCAAGAAATGAAGAGATAAAAGAGATGTCCGAGTCACGTCAACAGGTCCTCATTATTTCAAACAACTCTCCCCTGTGATCATAAACCCTAATTTGTTATCTTAAATACACAGAGAGAATGCTATTACCTTGCTTGTGTACAGCTCTTGAGTTTTTTGGGGAGAGCAAGGCCTCATACAAAATCATACAGTTGTAACTAAGTGTATCATTATGTTCACATGTATAAAGGAGGGGAAGGCTTGGAGCTCTGCTTGTTTTGGTTGGTCTTCAGTTCAAGACTAGTCCAATAGATATGTTTTGAGGTCTCTTGGGATTGTTCCTACGCCGTTAAAACTTTTCTTCTCATGCGTGCGTGTGTGTGTGTGTGTGTGTAGATTGGTTATCCCAATTCCCTCCTGACTGTCAAGTCTTGAACGATAGATCTTTCGGGTCTCCTTGGGATTGTATCTACGACGTTCTAACAAACACCTCCACAACGCCCCGGCTCTCTCTCTCTCTCTCTCTCTCTCTCTCTCTCTCTCTCTCTCACTCAAAACTTCTCTTTTCTTTATTTTTGTGCTCACAAATGCATTCCACTATGGCAATGCTCTTGGCTCAAAGCATGTTAATCTTTCTGGCTATTTACTTTCTTTTTTTCCTAGCCATGTAATAGGTTTCAAAATTACATGCACTCGGGCGTTTGAACAGGAAAAGGAGAGTGCCAATATTGTTTATGGTAGAGAATGCCGACGGCCTTTCTCACCCTAGCACCAAAATAAGACGGCTTCTAGAAAATCTAATTTGGCCAAAAAATTTGAGTTATCATTAAGATTTGATAATATTAGCTACTTAGTTGATTTAGCCAAAATTTTGTTGAGTCTCATAGGGAGATTCGACACCCCTATTACATAGAATACAACTGTATTGGGTAGATGGATTACTAGTTTCACACACATCGAATCCGAGCGCAAACTATTCACTGCACTAATTCTCTTAAAAGTTTTATATGTAACAAAAAGTTCAACATTTTAGCTAGATGCATTGTGAAGGTTTTGTTTCTGACAGGTTTGAATACGTATTTAATCAAGGAGAGCTCAAAATTCAGATTTTTGATCTATGAAAGATGCAAATATTAGCTACAGACACGACCACTTGACTTAATATAATGAACATTTAAAGAAAAAAGTAAATGAGTAATGGAAACTTGCAAGGCCAATCTTCATGTGTGAAGCATACCCCTTTGCGAAGAGAGTGGCAACTTTGTCAAATTCGAAGATAATTTTGGCTTTTACTAAAAGCCAAGTGGCAAAATCCTTGCACATACTTGATGACTTTGTCTGATCACTTAATCTCATGTTTAAAGAAGCTCCTCTTGGAAATGACCTCTCTATCTTGATTCAAACTCAGTTGATGATGCGTTTCAAAACATTTGAAAAACATAAAGAGTTCATATGCTTATTGGCTTGCTAAGAACGGGCCTTAGAGGAGAAGGGAGAAAGGCATACTTTTACATTACCCTTACATGTAGACCATTTGGATCTCATGATTTAGATGTGATGTGGATTGAAGTGACTTGTTATTGCTATGGGCTTGAGCGTAGGTAATCAATTTCAATCCGGTTGTCCAAGAAGGCATGACCCTCCTGGATTGCATCCCTAATCTTATGAATCTTTTCACCAATGCCCTAGACCATCCATCTAGGTGGGCATAGTTTACCCCTTCAATCTCAATTCCCCTTCCTTGCTCTTCCAAGGCTTCTTTCTCGAGACTCAAATTTGTCAATGACTTGATTGTTTATCTTGCAAGTGGACATCATCAAACAAAATTCTCAAACTAAGAGTTTGGTAAGGTTAGCCAATTCATACACCTAGAAATTCCTTTGCCTCCTTACTGTCCACATGAATTCATACTAAGCTATATTCTAGAAAGCAGACAGTAGATCCACTCTCTCCCTTAGAATTAACTGTTGCCAAGAGGGAAAAGCATAAATGGGCAATTATTAAGCAAATAAAAAACTATCTTCTATGCATGATTGAGATCGGAGGGATAACCCTCTAGTTATTCCCATCTTCTCAAGTTTGGCACCAGTCCACACCACCTTGTGCATGGTGAGCCAAAGAAAGGTTGGTTTTTTCAGGTGGATGTCAATAACCCAAAGTCTCAAAGATTTGAAATTCCAAAACCTTCTATGAGGAGAGGGATCCAAAGTGCATTGAATAGAGAGCAAAAATCCTTTAACCCTTGTTTCCAGAATGAAGTGCACGATACAACATCCTTCGAAGTAGGTTCATCTAGTAATGCATATAATTCAAAGACAAATTGTATCGATGGTATTGGAAGAGGGTTATCTACTACATATCAAACACTCTATCAATCTTTTGATAAACAATGGTTATACATGCTGCTTTGAAGTGGACGCAAGAATTTCTCGCATGTGGTATTCCATTCAAGTTAGTGTGCAACCCTATCTTCAAAGATGCATTGATGAGCACCGCCAAAAAAGAATTTATACTGTTAGATTATATTAAAATGAGCACAAAGTATGTTGACAAAGTCAAAGATGAGGTAGAAAGTACATTCAAACGTGCAATGTTAGAATATGTTCTTACTTTTGGATGTATTATAGCTTTGGATGGATATACCAATTGTCCGAAGAAGCCTTTTAATCAATGTGATGTTGATTTGTCCATGAGGGCCAATATCCTTTGACACGTCCTTGAATAAAAAAACCATTCCCTTTGTTGAGACGTTCATCTCAACATGTACGACTCCTATATGACTATCATCGACAGTCATCATCACTATCGCGCCTTGGTGGATACACATCTTCACCAGTGATATTACAGCTGGACTACACCAAGTGATATTAGAGCTGGACTACACCAAGCTAGTCTACCTATCGGAGTGATAGCATATTTGTCTACTCACCTCACTCACTATCGGTTCATACTTAACCGTTGTACTAGTTTCCCTTTTATGTTGTATTTTTTCTTATGTTTGGTAGACCTCTTATCTTGAGTTTGTGAAGAAGAAGAAGTACAGTCTTTGGCATCCATCTTTGTGTGTGTATGTACTTGCAAGAGCTCAAGCTCTCTCCTTCTCTATCTCTTGACATGGCATTCGAGCTTGGTTGTGTCTGAGGAGCTTGGAGCACCAAGCAGGAGGAGTCCAGGAAGCGGCTTCGATACTCTCGGGAGCCATCGTCAACGATCTCTGATTGAGGTGATTTCTTTTGGAGAGTCTGCGTCTTAGAGTTCCTAAGAAAGTGGGGAGAATATTTACTTCGGATATAAATATGTCCAATGTGAATGTTTCCATGTTTGCACGAGGTGCATGAGTATTTCCAGGTATAGAGATTTGGCACATACGTATTGGTCATGTAAATTTGCAGAGCTTAAAAATGATGCAAACTAAAGAGATGGTTATAGGTTAACCAACATATTGAGTTACTAAAATGCAGAAAGTATGTGAAGCTTGTCAATTTGGAAAGCAGACAAAAGAATCCTTCCTCATGATAAGCATGTAAGCATGAATGCATTGGATTTAGTTCATACAGATGAATGGGGTCCGGCAAAGACTGCATCTATGGGTGGATGTAGATACTATGTGAGTTTCATTGATGACCATACAAGGAAGGTATCGGTCTACTTCATGAAGTAGAAAAGTTAGAATTTCAAATTTATGGTTGAAAAACATATTAGGAAACATGTAAAGTGCCTGAGGTTAGATGGAGGGGGAGAGTACTTCTCTAATAAATTCAATGGTTTTCTGAAAAAGCATGGAATTTAGAGATAAACCTACATGTAATTTCCTATTTGAAAATGCTTCCAAGAAGAGCAAAAGAGCAAAACAAGTCTCTCTTATTGAGGAATTTCTCTCTCTAGACTTGCTACATACTATCTCATCCAGCTTCTAGAGTCTCTCATTATCTCCTCTTTCTCACGTTTCAAGCTATAGATTTGTGCCAATATATTGTGTTTGATTCCTATTTTAGCAACTGAGGTGACAAAACTTTGGGCTAGCATCTAAAGATTGTGAGTACTCCTAAGTAGTTTGGAACCATGTTAAAGCCTTGCCCTCTAGTGTAATTCCAAAACCCTCATATTATGTATGAAAATCATATACTCTTATAGCTCTAAGCACTTGATGAAAGTTTGCTAGGGATTAGCAGGATCTCTTGACCCATTGTACCTTCTCAACCATTTCTAAAATTCAACGTGTCTTACTTTCTATGTGTGGTATGGCCCAATTTTTTTAGTGTTTGGCATCCCCAATCTTAGATCTTCAAACCAAGTTGGATCAAATTGTGTTCCATTTTGCCTCTTGTTGGTTTTTTTGTCCTTGTGTAAAGAGGTATTAAATCTTTGCGGTTGCCTTCTCAAACGAGTTGACCTGTGTACCCAATGATCTACATTCTTAGGCAACGGTTCTACATCATGAGGCAACTCATTTTCAGCTCTATCATGCTGCTGAAAATCATTTTCAGATAATTCAAGTGGTTGTCCATCCTCATTAGGAGCATCAATATCATATCCAACCTCTTCTGGCTCAAGGTTAACCGGATGATTATCAATTTCACCTTGCAATAATGCATCATGAGGCTCTGTTTCAACATCAATGGGTGGCACGAAAGGCTGAAACCTGACAATTTTCTTGTCAAAATCAGATTTTGTAGCATTCTAAAGCAATTTTGCCTTATTGAACACTACATCTCGGCTACGAATTACCTTTAAAAATTCTGGTAACCACACTCTATAGCCCATTTCACCTTCTTCCCCATAACCTAGGAAGACTCCCTTAATGGACTTCATATCAAGCTTTATTCTCAAGTCATTGCGTACATGAGCAAAAGCTTCACAGCCAAATACTCTCAAACGATCATAAGAGGCAGGTTTGCCAGACCAAAACTCCTCTGGAATGTCATCTTTCAGCGTACAATTTGGAGAGCGATTGCAAATATGAATTGCAATTTTTAATGCCTCTCCCCAATCATATAATGTTATTAGATGAGGGTGAACCTCTTACTTATAAAGAGGCTAAGTCATGTGAGTCAAGCAATAAGTGAGAGCTTGCAATGCAAGAGGAAATGAAATCCTTATATGCAAATGATACTTGGGATCTTGTGTCATTGCCTAAAGGGAGAAAGGTTCTTCCTAACAAATGGGTATACAAGATTAAGATCGTGGATGAAAAACCCAAGAACAAGGTAAGATTGGTTACAAAAGGATATGCACAGAAAGAAGGAATTGATTTTCAAGAAATCTTTTCCCCTGTTGAAAGCTTACAATGTAATGTGTCCTTTTTGCTCTCGTTGTGGTGCTTGATTTGGAATTAAATCAAATGGATGTAAAGACAACGTTTTTGCATGGACATATGCATGAAACAACCTAAGGGTTTTGTATTTCCTACACGCGAGGAACTTGTATGCAAACTAAAAAGGCCTATGTATGGTTTGAGACAATCATTAAGGCAGTGGTATAAGAAGTTTGACACTTTTATGCTGTCTCAAGGCTTTAAATGCAGCCATGCAGATCATTGTTTGTATACAAAAAGGGATGAATATGGTAGTCCCATCATACTTTTTCTCTATGTTGATGACATGTTGCTTGCCAAGAAACATAAGACTAGTCTCGATGCTCTGAAGTGTAAGCTAAATTTAGCATTTTCTATGAAGGGTTTGGGTGATGCAGAGCATATTTTGGGCATGCGTATTAAAAGAGATAGAAAGTTGAAATTGTTGTTTTTATCTCAAGAAAAGTACATTGCAAAAGTACTTGACAGATTTAATATGTCTGATGCTAAGTCTCTTAGAGTACCTTTACCTCCATACACCAAGCTTAGCAAAGCAAATTTCCCAAAGGATGAGGTGGCATTGAAAGCAATGAAGGGAATCCCTTATGCATCAGCTTGTGGTTCTCTTATGTATGCTATGGTTGCCACTCATCCCGACATCGCTTATGTAGTGGGAGTTGTTAGTCGATACATGTTGAAACCCTAGCAAAGCGCATTGGGAAGTTGTCAAATGCATTCTAAGATATTTTCAGGGTACACGATCAAAGTGTATTTGTTATGGCAAAACTGACATAAAGTTGCAAGGATATTGTGATGCAAACATGGAAAGTGACATGGATACCAGGAAATCTACCAATGGATATGTATTTTCTATTGCTAGTGGTGGAGTCTCTTGGTGTTCTAGGTTGCAGAAAAATTGTGGCACTGAGTACTACTGAGGCTGAAACATTTCAACCACAGAGGCTTCAAAGGAAGCCATTTGGTTGGGCAGACTTGCAAAAGAACTTGGCATGCTCGCTCATACTCCATTTGGGTTGTGATAGCCAGAGTAATTTCTATTTAGCCAAAAATACCATGTTTCATGCGTGTCCCAAACACATAGATGTGTGGTACCACTTCATCCATCACGTATTGGAGGATGGTCTAGTCACCTTGGCTAAGATCAATACACAGGATAACCCTACATATGTTCTCACCAAGAGTCTTGTTAAGGCTCAACATGAGCACTACATATAGTTGGTTAGCTTAAAGGCGTCATTTATGCCTTTAAGTGGGAGGTTGTTGGGTTAAAGGCCTAAATAACCCCTTTATTTATATTTTTGTACTTTGTTCATGTTCTCATTGAACGTGGACACATTTTTTTATGTCGCTTATAATAAAAGTGGGAAAGCCCAAAACTAAACAAGTGAGTTTTCTCAAATCATGCTCTCTCTCTCTCTCTCTCTCTCTCTCTCTCTCTCCCCCTGTATTTGATTTGCAGTGCTACACCTCTCGTGCACTCATGCTTGGCTACACATGGCCCAGACATGCACTCTTTCACCTCGCGCATCTCCTGGTAGACTCTCCTTTGCACTTTCATCCCACTGTGACTGTTTGAGAAGAAACTGGTACCATTGGGTCTAGGCTAGTTCCTAATCACTAAATACACACTTCTGGTGAGAAATTAACAATGAAAACTCATTCAAGTCAACAAATTGGGCAAAAGGCACAAAAACCTTGAAAAATGACAAAAATGTGGGGTTTTATAACTTTTTGAGATCAAATCCAAAAAGGAATGGAAAAACTGATCTCTTCTTAGTAATCATTGGCTTGACTTGGGGAGGGCCAATGGGGAGATAGCAAGAGCAAATAGCAAGAGGGCTCGCCCAAGAGAGATAGGGGGCTGATTTTTGCAAGGCATTATCACACACACACTCACACAATCTCATGTGTGAAGAAAGAGAAGACTATCTCTTCCCAAGCTTTAATGGAGATCTCATCACCTACTCCAAGCTTGTGAGATAGAAGCCTACATCAACACACTCTTGGCATGTAGATGCAAATCCAACCAAGAGCCAAACTTCAATGCATGCTCATCTCCTCTACCAAGCTAATTACTAAGCTAAGCTATGCTAATATGAGTGATTATGTGAGGAGATGTACATCTTTCTCGTAAGATACTCCTTCTTCCTCTCAATCTACTCTCATACCCTGCTAGCTCTCACCATCTTCGAAGGTGTGTGAGGTCTTGGGTCTGAGAACGGGGATAATTAAATTTGTGTTTGCTAAGTGTTTTGCTTAGTGCATGAAGCTTTCATCTTCATTGCACTAGCTAGTCTTGAAGGACAATGTCTCTCTTGATGGGAGAAACCATAATACAAAGCCTTTTGGAGGGGGGACCGGCTCCATGCAAATCCGGTCCTCAACTGTTGTCAATAGCTTAATTTTTCTCTCTTTTTAAAGTATTGTTGATGCTATCTAACTAGGTGTTATGCTTTTTGTTGCTCTCTCCACCCAAGCACTCTTGTAATTCTCATTAGGAATCTATTCTAATGAAATGCCCACTATGTTCATGCTAATTTCCGCTACACACAAGTTATTAGGCCATTAAATGTTACACAAACTTGTAGCAGAGATCAATACAGACAAAATATCCAAAAGCAAGGTTGTCAAAACACTTCAAGAAGTGGGTCAAAAGAGGGCAAAAGCAATCCATGTCCAAAAACCGAGAGACAGACCTAGGGTTTGCCTTTTTGGGTGACCTAAATTGATCCAAATACCTAAAAACCCTATAGCAGGGATCAAGGGACTGAGGGAAAGTTGTGTATCAAGTTTCAGTGCATTCTGACACAAAGGTACATGGATCGTGATTTATGTTCTCTTGCCACACATTGAGTTGAGATTAATACCAGAGCTAGCACTAGTCCCTAGAAGCATAGTGGTCTTTTTAAAACTTAATTTGAATTTGAATTGTGCATATTACAAGCAGAATAAGAACTTTTCCAAAAGTGCGATAAAATTTGTTACTAATAGAGCAGCTGTAAACTCATAGTCATCAAGTGTTTTTGTACAGATTCCAAGAGCTAGAGTGTGTGGCTCAAAGTTCTTTCAATTGGAGGACGCAGATGCATCATAATTGGTAACAATTTAGGATTTTACCAAGTGAATTCTTGATGTATTTGCGATCAAGTAGATTATACTCGAGTAGAAACCCTATTTCTAGAGACCAAGTTAGTTGTATCTCAACCAAAGAGAGTGTCAATCAGGGATAGTTGCCAACTTTAGAGACAATCTTAGAGGAGAGTCTTTCTGATACTTCTTTAGAGAGATCATACATCTATATGGTTGAAGGATTCAAGAGTGTGAGTTTCAAGAAAGAAACAACCATGGTGGACGGGACCATCACAAATAGCACCAAACATGAAACTTTTGCACCTGCAATACCAATTTGAAAATGAATAGGGTGCTAAAATCTACAAAGATGGTATAAATCGTTACTGTGTGAAACTAGCCTAGTGAGCTCAAGCTCATAGTGCCTATATATTATAGTGGCAATTGATACTCTGACGATGAAATAAACATGTATTTAGCTGTGCAGAATCCCTTCATTATGGACAAGTGTGGTTGACACGCACTAAAGATAAAGTGGGAGAAAGTTGATGGCGAGCCTGAAGAGAAGCTGCAAAAGCTAGTCATTCCTAATGTGAAGCTTAGGCGAGTGAATGTGCTACTCGCATCAACAAGACAACACGCATGTGGGTTTATACAAGTACAATAACCGAGCTAAAATTCTCTATTACAGATGTGACGAACCCAATGTGAGGAAGTTAAGGGACCAAAAATGCTTATATGCATTCACGTACAAAGTGGAGAGAGATACTCAAGTGATCATGTTGGATAAGTATGGTTGGAGATACTTGGTTGTGGATCACAAAGATCTTGATATATGTACTTCGGAGGGGCCCTCCACTAGTACTATGTCACCCCCAACACTCTTAGAAAAAATGTCTGAGAAACGAGGCCAAAAACCACAAGAACAAGTCCTGCGAGGACAAGAATGGAAGATTCATTAGTCGACCATATTATTTGAACCTAGACTGGTATCCTTGAGTTCAAGAGTTCCAATGACCATGCATGGGGGTAGTGAGGCTCCAGACATGATTCACACTACGAGGGTTTCAGACACAAGAACTGAGGATAGAGATGCAAGACCAGATGAGAAAGTTTTTGACCATACTCACTCTAGAGCACCTATCAATGGGTATGAGGCAAGAGATATGGTAGTCAGGGAGCCTAGAATGATGAGAATGGTAGACAAAATATAAAGGATGCGACCATCTTAAGTGAGTACAACGGATCAAGAAATCCCTATGCGCATGTTTCTCTTTTTAAGGAAGTCTTAAGAGGAGAACAAGTTACGAATTTCCATAAGCAGTACGAAGGGTTTGGATTGATGTTGGAAGGAACAACATTGACTTCGTTCCATCCATTGAACAACAGAGATTTCCTAAATATTGGTCAGCTCTTGCAAGAGTTTTTTGAGGAATTCTCCAAAAGAGGAACTAAGCGCAATACAGTTTCCCAAATGTATGATTTTAAGCAAAAGGAGAACAAAAAAGATGAAGGAAGCTTTGCTTTGCTTCAAACAATATATCAAGAGATGTCTTGTGCAACAATTATCGCAAGATGATTGGCTATCAATTCTCTTTATAGAGGGCTTGAGAAATGAAACTCTCAAGAAGGATTTTCACTTAAATGCATGCACCACATTTGAGCAAGTCACTAAAGTGCTATATCTAGTGGACAATTGCAAGATGTATGAGAATGTAACCAAATATGTGGACACGACCAGCACCTCTTTAACCATTAGTGAGTCATCTACCAAAATGTTGACCAAGTAGTCAAGAAAGTGATTTGAAGGATGAATCAAGCTTACCGACAGAACCCCAATCTACGACAAACGTTGCCATAAGCTATGAATGGTCCAAGAGTATTGAAATGATATGCAACTGAGTAGAAATACACTAACCATGACACAAACGAGTTTTTTTCCAACCAGAATTATGTGAGGGAAAGGTTGTATGGACCTCCAGCAATGCAACCATTGCCACCACCTCCGAGTACCAGATAGGATCAAACCACGCAGCACAAGGATGAGACAAATCGCACCCTGTGTTGGGCCAACAGCCTCCTTTGCCTCAAGAAAATTGAGCCATTGTTCAATATACACAGCCGATAGAACCACTCATGAGCCAACCAATGATGCCGCCAAAATTTATTAGAAAGAACCTATAGAAACTCACATGAGAGAGCAAGAGGAATGTCCATTTTGGGCAAGTGTATATGAGGCTACAAAACCCTCAAATGTGGTTGAACCAATGAGAAACCAATACACAATGGATGAAAACACGCTTATGGAGGTGACCATTGGGCATGAGTTTGTTCAAACAAGTGTGATAGAACAAAAGTATTTAGATTTTGTGATTGTTACTCAAAGGACCACCTCATCCAACACTGTGCTAAAAACCCAGACAACAAGGGAAAAACGAATGTGAATGTCATTGGAGTTTTACCTTGCTCTACCAGATCTGTGTCAGATTCATTAGTTCTTGTCAAGATGGTGACTAGAGCTCAAGCTCAGGAAGTGTTGGGGTAAAGATGCTACACCTTTGCCCAGAGCCGGATGTCTGGTGTCCGGCCACCCTCCCACCCTATGTACTCACCCTTATTCTTTCATATACAAAGAATAAGGAGCTCCTCACTCATACTACTTCCTGAGGTTTCTCCACCCACACTCTCGTGCTTCTCCCCTTCCTCATGTGCGTAGTGCAGTCTTCCCCGCGTGCAACGCATTGCACTGTGCATGCACGCATCTATGCATGGGTGCACTCACAAGTGGTATCAGAGCTATGGTGGCGAATGACATTCGCGATGGCTTCTCGCTGAGACACAGAAGCACAGAGCTTGGCTATGGTAGTTGAGCTTGGCAATGGTAGTTGATTCCGGGCTTGATTGGAATGGATCGGTGAGATCTTGGATCTCGCCTTCTCCTACGTGCGCATACCCTCTTGAGGAGAGGGAACCTTGAGAGTCTTGAGGGAATCTCAACAAGATTTGATATATCTGTAGAAATAACCAAGTTTAGCAAGAGCAGTTTTGGGATCTGCTAAGGCATTCAAAAATCTTTGAAGGCTTCACTTAGTAAACCAAGGCAAGCGAGAAAATTTGCAAGAAAATCAAGCCGTGAGTAGATCTCATGGGCTTCTGGAGAGGAGGATAGAATAAAGCTTGGAAGTCGAGCAGGGGGAGCAACAAGAAATCGAAACAAAACTTGGTATTTGTAGCATCAGAGCAAGCAAGGAGAGATTCGAAGGCACTCAGAAGTCAAGCTATAGAAATCGAGTAGGGAATGAGCACTTGGAAGCAAAGGCTCACAAGGTCTACAACGTTGTAGGCAATTAAGCTCGAAAAGTTGATTTGGGCACACACACACTCATAGGATTGGCATAGTAAGCACCAAATTCAGGTGAATCAAGCTTGTAGGAGAAGTTGCAATCAGGTAGGACCAGCAGACAAAGTCCAAGAGCAGATTGTAGGCCAAAAAGAGCTTGAGGCAGTGATGGTGTACTGGCAGCACTAACAAGTAGAGCAAGCCCATACAACACAAAAACTCACATCCTCCCTCGTACGCCCATTGGATCGGGATCTTCTACCTTGCTCACCACACAATAGAGCTTTTAGGTTTTTGATAGTAACCAAAGAAGTGAACCCAATTTTGTTTGAAGAAGAGTGTGGGCAAGGGTGTGTTCACACACTCGCGCAAGAATGTGAAGAGCTGGTTTCAGAGAACAAGAGAGAGAGCGCTTGACATGCACACATCCACACACAAAAGTGGCATATGCAAACACAAGAAAATAAGCTTGGGCATCATCTGGCATCATCCCAACACCATTCAATGACTTTGGCACACAGGGAGGGAGGGAGAGAGAGCGCATTGTCTCTCCTCCGATGTGCATACGGTTTTGACGTCAGCATTTTGGGCATTCTTCTCAACTTTGCATTGGTGATTTCTTCTCGACATTGGCCTCGACCCCAGGCAGCAACAGCATTGACGTTGTCCGGTGGCGAAAGGCGACATCGAGCGTTTTCTCGACTTCGACATAGCGAGAGCGGCCCGACTCTCTTATAGCATAGCTTCGCCATCAACTTCCTAACCACGCTCATTCCGGAGCGGATTTGGCTCCGACGCACATCTCGACCTCGAATTAGCAAGAGACTGATGAGCGAGAGTTGCATTGGCTCTCCTCTAACCCCCATCCGGAGCAGCTTGGCTCCCAACGTAGTCTCCACAACGTTTTTGACTTCGACAATTCTCTAGTTTTTGCTTCAATGGCACACATACGACACATTTTCTCCAACGGACCATTTCGGAGCGGGTTTTCCTCAAGCGTGCTCGACTCTTGGACAACATTTATGGTCGACGTGTTTACCAAACGATGAGGTAGTGTGCCAGGTTTTGGCACTTTTGCTCACAGATTGCGTAGTCTTTGTAGTGTACGTTATGCAACACAAGTAGTGCTCATGCACGACTGTGTGGGGCATTCCAGAGAGCTTTTTGCATGATTTTGTGCAATCTCATGCTATGTATGCATATGTGGATATAGCTTGAGCTACGTATAGCTCGCAGGTGACAGGTTTACAGGTTTGCAACATTTTTGGACAGGTACACATCCATAAAGCCACTCGTTCAGGAGTGAGCCAATTTTCTAGGATGTTGACAATACATGAATACCATTTGTGGATCTGCTTACTGAAGACACTAAGTTCTGTTTTTCATGCGATTTGGTTAGATTTTTTGAGTTTTTACTCAATTTACAGGGAAACTCTCTTAAATTTTTCCCGGATTCTTGCCATGGTTTATATGTATCCGCGGTTTTCTCTCTAATGGCTTAGTGGTTGAGCCTGACTCCCACTTTGACAGATTTTGTCACCTTGGACACAGTTTGGTGTTCTTGAACCCACTCTCGTAGGAGTGTGGATTGCGTATGCTTGTGGCTATGGACTTTGCCAGTCAAAGGTTTCACATATTTTTTGCAGACTTTTGCAAGCAGTTTCTCATGGGATGCGTTTTGAGCTAGTTTGCTCTCTACTTGCATATATGGTTATGCGCTTTACGCTCGGTTGAGCAGTTTGTCCCAAATTAGATGCTTACAGTTTGCAGAATGTGGAGTTGTTTTATGCATATGTGAGCATCATTTTTGATGCGTTTGATCATGTTTTCCATGATTGTATAGTGGTTGAGTTATCTCCCACTTTGTTGCCAATTGAGCATGGTTTATAGTAGAGATTGTAATTGAGATTTTACTCATTTTACAAGGGACCCTGCCATATTTCTCCCAGGATTTCTCGTCATAGTTTGGTTTCTTGACATTGATTTATGGTTGTAGACATGTGTGATAGTTTAGAGTCTACAGTGATGACTCATGAGAGAAGACGGTCTCATAGTTTCCGATACTTGCGTTGTTGCATTGTGGTCACACAGGACATTGACTTATGGTTGCAGACATGTGTGATAGTTTAGAATCTACAGTGATGACCCATGAGAGATGACGGTCTCGTAGTTGTCGATACTTGCGTTGTTGGCATTGTGGTCAAACATGGCACATTAGGCGTCGTTGTTTCAGGCGTATAAGGCAGCAACGGAGATCTATGCATGGTACACATGAGGTTTTGACACATGCTAGAGCAGTGGCTTCATATGCCAGTGATGGTGATGTCACATTTTCCTTTAGTGTTCCTCTTGATTACATGTCTTTGAGTGACACTTCTCCCTGTTGATTGCTAGATGAGGATGCAATTTTCCATGTTACACCCCATCGTGACTGGTTTAGTACCTGCTCTACTAGGAGCCTTGGTTGTGTGCACTTGGTTGATGGTTTGGAGTTTGACATTATAGGTGCAGGAGATGTTTGCTTGTCATTTCCTAGTGGTGCATCATACACGCTATGACATGTGCACTATGCTCCTCAGCTAAGACAAAGTTTGATTTCACTGAGACAGTTATCAAATTTTAGTTGTCAGACACTTCTTAGAGAGGAGTCTTTCCAGATGCATTGTGATTCGTTAGTGATTTTGCTAGAGGAGCCAGTAGTGGCTTGGTATATCATATGCATGTATCTGAGGTTTTTGTTGGCATTCTTTGAGCGAGAGATGAGACGTGTCTCCTTTGCGAGTGAGCTCCACCATGTTCACGAGATAGAGCATTTAGCTGTGCAGGATGTGCCAGTAGACTCTGTAGAGACAGAGGTAGAGCGGCAATGCTCTAGTGAGACACATCAAGTGTTGTCAGAGTTTGTGCAGGTAGAGTTAGAGAACTTCTGCTCCCTAGAGACACAGACAAAGATGTTAGACATAGAGTTCTTTGATATGCTCATGCTAGAGGCTGATGAGTTGGTACCAAGATGCACAGCTCCACCTATGGGTGAGAGGGACATAGCTATCCCAGTGTTGGCATTGACACATCCATACGTGATGGGTAGTCTAGTGATTACAAATAGTGCAAGTGATGTGAGTACAACCAGATTTGTGCAGATTTTGTCAGCATTCGGGCGTCTCATGTTTGACTTACTAGTGTCGAGGCCCAACCTGGCAGCTGCAGTGGGAACATTTGTGCAGGAATTGTCAGTCGTACAATGATTGACACTAGCATGATGCATAGTGGAGTTTTGCAAACCATATAGAGTTGTCTACGAGATTTACATGCAGGCTCTAGCGTGGATACGCACGCTCGCCTACCACTAGAAATGATACAACTGCATGTAGATTGACTAAGTGAGCCAGTGGGCATAGGTTGGGAGTCTCTCTCACCTCATTTCTTGTACATACTAGTAGTTTAGCTAATAGATCTCACTTATCATCACATCGCCTTTTAGTGAGAGTTTATTGGGGGTAAAGGCACTGCGCCTTCTCCCGGGGCCTGATGTTTGGTGTTCGGCCGACCGCCCACCGTGTGTACTCACCTTTATTCTTTCATATACAAATAATAAGGAGCTCCTCACTCATACCACTTCCTGAGGTTACTCCACTAGCACTCTCATGCTTCACCCCTTCCCTGCACGCATTGCATCACACCGTGCACTCACAAGAAGTAGCCATAAATAATCCAGTGGTGAACGAGCTAGAATGTCTAGAATGAATCGAGTTTGAAAGCGGGTCAATGAGAACTCAATGAAAATCATGGAAAGAAAAGCGTGATAGAATGAAAGTGAAGAGGCTGAAGAAAAAGATAGTCTTAGAGAAAGAACTAAACCAAACGAGGGAGCAACTCAAATGTGAACAAGAGAATAAAGAAAACAGCAAGGAAGCAAAAGTGCCGAAAATAATATCAAGTAGTTCAATCTTGGTTGAGAAAGTGAACGTGCACTTAGATGCCATGTTGCAAGCCTACGAGGCTAGGCTAAAAAACAACCAAACACAGAACAAAGATTGTTGACCTATCTGCATCCTAAAATTAAAACAAAAAAAATGGCAATGTGCGAAAGGCTACTAGAGGCAATTCAAGCTCTAATGCAGTCAGAATCATTGAAAATTTTTAAGCAAGTAGTGTATGTGCCAAAAAAAGAGAACACAAGCACATTAAAAGAAAACAACACGGGTAAACCAACCAAATTGGAAAATGATAGGCCATTGGATACTAAGGTAGTGGCAAACACAACGGATGAGGTGAAGTCTCTAGAGATATATCCAAATCAAAAGTGGATGAGACGTGGCCACAATCCGTATGGGAGATGATCAGAAATCAAAAAGACAGTAGTGCGACGTTGTAGTCAACACCAATCTTGGAGATCAACATGGACCATGATATATATATGAGGATATACAATCATTGTACAAAGACACAGGGACGGAAGTATCCTCGATAAGTAAGCCAAAAACTTTGTGAACTTTACCTTAATTTATAGGGGAACACAAAATCCAAGGTAAGGGTTGTGCCATCTCAGTGCAATATAATTCCACAGATGACTGACACAAAAAGCCTACATGAATTTATGTCGTCTCCTATAAGATGCACCATTACTCTCGCAAAAAATTGAAGATAATACCACAATTATTGGGACAAATGAGCAAAAACTTGGAATAGATAGGGTTAAAAATCCCTCCACATGATAAACTTGTAGATGAAATGATGGAAACAACTCAGCCAGAGAGATCAAAAGAAAGCCTGTACCAGTGAATAAGGTGGGTGATTATTGCGAAAGGGAAGAAGGAAACACCATGTTACAATTTGAGTACAAGGGAGTTAGGACAATAGAAATACTAGATAGCGAGGTTGGGATAGCCATTGCAACAAAGGAAATCTGGGAGAAGTGGAGAAAACCAAATCTTAGGAAAACACGGATGAAATTGCAACTAGCAGACGCATTTGTAGAGACACCTTGGGAATGCTTGAACAAATTTTTGTATCTTCTTATGGAATCGAGTATGGATACACTTTTTCTGTAGTAGACTTTGGCAAAAGCAACAACTTTGAGGTTATTTTGGATAGCCATTCATGCATCAACTCAAAATAGTTCAAGATTGGGGCTATGAACACCTTTACTTGAGACATAAGGGCGTAATTGAACAAGGGTTATCACAAAGTACCATAGCTATAGATATGTAAATTGAATTCCATTGAAAAACTTTAATGTAATTACTGATTCTGAAACACAACACGTGCTTGGTTTATGAAGGAAGTGCATGTTTGGATGTGTGGAGCATCTAAGTGTCAAATCTTGAAAAAGGAAGATTGTATCTTAGAGCACTTGGTAGAAGATAAATACTATATAAAAGATCCATTTTTAGAGGAGTTATTTGAGTCCTTTGGATGGGAACAGAGCCCACAATATTTTGCGATAAGGACAGTTATGGCATAATGTCCTTTCAGATGGTAAATGCTATCTTGGAACCAAAAGAGGAGACTGACATGATAGAGACCAACAAAATTAGTGATTGTAAATGAATTGTGGATGAAGTTTCTATTGGGGATCTTAGTGACAATGATGAGGACAAGTTCTATGATTTGCGGAGTGACGACTTGGGAAACAATGTTGAAGAGCGGCTCAAAAAACAAAGACGCACAAAGACAAGATGAGCCAATCTTCTACGAGTTTCCCAACCAAAAATTGAGGAGACAAAAGAGATATAAACAAACGAGATGAGCGAAAAAACAAGGAAACCAATTTGAGAAACCAATGTCAAGGTTAATAACCAGAACGTAGTACCTCTACGAGCAGATGACTGTGTCCGAAACACAATCACTAAAAAACCATTGAAACTAATGACTTTTTGAGAAAATTCAAAAAAATAAAGCAAAAAGAAACCCAAGGATGGAGTCGAAACATCAAAAAATATGTCCAAAAGTGAACAAAAATATGAGTACCAAAAGTTAAACTAGACACTGAAAGAAGTTTAGACAACTGGGATGAAAATTGAAGAGGAGTCCAACACGGAGAAATTTGACGCACCCTCTCACTATAAAAAGTTCACCATCTAGGAAAAACAAATCGTGATTCAACAACCAATGAGGGAACTTAAAGAACAAGGTACATCGTATGATGGGCCTGAGAATACGAAGAAAATTGACCTAGCTGAACCAGGGGAAGAACCAAAACCGGCTTACATAGCCACGGATCTCACAAAAGAGGAAGAGAAACTTCTAATATCTACTCTCAAATAGTATAGAGATGCACATGGTTGCACTTCCGACTAGGTGTGTTGCTGCTCGATTGACGGTAGCATCTGTTTGAAAGAAGTCAGCGTGCGTGGATGCACTGGCACATGGTTGCAATTGTGGCTAGGTATGTCATTGCAAAAGCGTAGGGTGACTATGTTTTATGTTGCTCCCAGTCATTCATGCTTCGACACATGGTTGCAAATGTGACTAGGTGTATTGCTCCTAGAATGACAGGAGCATCTGTTAGAAAGTACTCACTGTGCGTGGATGCACTGGCACATGGTTGTGCTGGGGGCTTTTCACAAGCCAAGCTCCCATACCCCTCTTCTCTCGTCCCCACCCCATGAAAACCCCCTCTTAGGGAGGGAGTGATAAAAGGCATTGGAAAAAATAAGAAAAAAAGTATGATTATGTAAATATATGAGAAAGGTAAAATAGGCCACCTCATGCCTGCGGGGCAGCCCATCCCCACCTTGCCTTCTTTTTCTTCACTGTTGCTCTGCCGTGTGTCCCTTTTCGTCTCCTCCACTCAAAGGGTCAACCCCCTCTCTCTTCCCCTTGTCCTTTCTCCTTTCTCTCTCCCCTCAAGCTACCCCACCTCTCACCAATAATGCATTCTAACTCACCAATAATGCACCCTAACTCACATGCAACTTATCCTATCTTCCAAAATAGTATACCCCACCCCCCCTTTCTCTCTCCTATCATATCCCATGACCCAAATACCCCCCTCTCTCTCTAAAGGGTGCCATGTCTCTTGTCTTGTAGCTAAATAACCTCCCCCACACTCACACACACTCAGTTTCACTGAAAAAGGTGCCCACAGACCCATCCCCACCCGGTGGTTACCTGATTTTTCTTGTGTTCACACACATCTGCACACAGATTCACCTCTGAACACACTCCCCTCTCTCCCCTCTTGTAATTACTTTATTCTCCATGTCACCTCTCACTTTTTTTCATCAAACCATCTCTCTCTCTTAGTCTCTCTCTCATGAGACTGCTGTTTTGGCACATATACACACAGCCAGACAAGTGGGGCCCACAGTCACATGGCCTATGTAGATAATGATTTGTTCATTTCTAAATTCTAGAATTTCTCCCCCCTCCTCCCCTGTATAAAGAGGGGTCACTATCACACTCAACACACACACAACATCACCAAAGAGTACACTATGCACTGTGTGTGCCTAGTGCACACACACACACCCACACCATCACCATCACCGCAATCACCATGCTCGTCTTGAGCATGACCTCTACACCCTTGGGCTATGGAAGATGAAGGGCAACTAAATGAAGGATGATGGCCATAACCCTCGTGCGAGTCTTCGCCATCAACTCCCACCTATCCGCCATGTGCTCTACCACTCTCTCCCTTCTCATTCCCCTACCCTATGCTCCCCATTTCATCGCCTTATTCTCTAAATAAAGCTTGAGGTTTTGTGAGTATGTTTTCTTGCAATGTTTTCCCATGTAAGGTGTGCGGAATCGCCACCTAGTCTTGTGTTTGGAGTGAGCTTGTGTATGTGTGAAGGGTGTGCGGATTCGCCATCCTTTTGTGGTGCCTAAGTATTAAGCCGCTATACCCCCTCTCTCACTCTCTCTCTCTCTCTCTCTCTCTCTCTCTCTCTCACTTGATCTCATTCCCCTTCCTCTTCATCATTACTCCCAAGCATCCATCTCTCTTGGATGAAAACGTTGTTATGGTGGTGTGTTGTTTGCGTCCTAGCCGCTGAAGCTAGGTGGTGCCCCCTGTTTGCTTTACTATGACAGGCTCGAGGTGCACCATTCAGTCCCCGGTGTTTTAGAGGCCGTCGGGGGTTCGGGGTTCGCTTTGCTTCCGTCATTTGGTGCCCCCACTGAGGATCTTTTCATGAAACCCCTAAACTATTGTGAATGGATGAATGGCTAGCAGGATTTGCTAACTAGATGACAGAAGAAGAAGAGCTCCAAGCACAACTAGACAAACTCCGCATCTCCATCGAAGCTCGAGTGCCAGGCGTAACAGTAATCGATTTGCAGTGGGAGAGTCAACCAGCACGCCAAACCCAGTGGATATACATAGGCCGAGTGCCAAGAAGAAGAAGGAGAAGGTCGAAACCATGTCCGCAACCTACAACCAACCCACAACAACAAAATGGAAGGAGCCCTGCACAATAGAGAATCAACACTATTCTACTTTGAGAATCGGGTAACTCAAGTCACCGAGGTAATTATCATAGTCAGTTTTCAAGTCGCACATGATGCTGCAGGACAGATAACGGAATCATTGGCTCACACTCTCACTAGAGAAACTAGAGATCTACTGAGTTTGTTTCAGGAAAGAACACCACCCTCTCCCACAAGCTTGAATAGTGACTAAGCACATCTAAGCTTCACATAAATCAGTACAACCTACCTCAAGACAGATCACACATACCAACACGTGTACGCTCAATCAAGGTAATATTGGACTTGAAGACTCACTACCAGCACGTCATTGACACCATGCTGGGTGGGGAGCGGTTTTTTGAGGTTCTGGCATCAAATCAACCATTTGTCTTACCTTTGGTACAAGGCAATGTACCGTTTGAAGTTCTAATCTGTGTCCTAGTATAAGAGGGTATACACGCCTCCTTGTAAAGAAGAAAAAAACTTTTGCAAGTTAAGCAGTGTGTCTTTCTAGCTCTCTCTCAGTAATCATGGCAAGTGTAGCATTTCCAACATTTAAAGGAAAGAAGGGGGAGGATTTGGTAACAGACTTCCTAGATGACTTTGAAGTAGCATGTGTAGTGAGAAACAAAGATACGGATGAATCCCGGGTTAGAATCTTTAAGCATCTCATGAAGCTAGAAGCTAGATCATGGTAAAATGCACTTCCAGAAGCAACCAAGGATGACTGGGAACCCTTAAAAACCGCTTTTAAGAGGCGCTTTGGGGGAGGTACCACTTCAGAAAAGTTGTGGGACAAGTTGAGAGACTTGAAGCAAGAGGGTCTTTTAGAATATGCCACCTATGAGTCCAAATTTGTGGATTTGTGGGAACGGTGGATTGAGTCACTGGCAAGGGGAGAAGATGCACCCGATTTCCTAAAAAAAGATCGGTTCACGCATGGCTTATGGCCGCTTCTCAAGGAGAAGGTGAAAGGTAGATTCCCGGCTACGTACGAGTTAGCCGTTGAGATTGCTCGCCTTAAGGACAAGAAGCTGCGAATGAAATCCAAAGAAACCGAGTCAACAGAAGCAGAAACATCGCGTCGACCAGCAACTACGACAACCACCATTCCACCACCACCACCGGCTCTTGGGGTAAGAGATGAGTAACAAGATATGTTGGCCCATATTACTGACCAACTGCAGAATTTGTATCTCCACTTAATACAGCAAGGGAGGAGTCAAGAAAGAGATCAAGACCGTGGAAGAGCACGACGACAAAACAGGGAGTATCATTGATACAACTACGGAGAAGACGGTCACGGTATGTACTACTGTCCCAAACCACGACAAAACTATAATAGAGGAGGTAGGAGGAACCAATTTTCACCCCCTAGAGAAAAAACACCCCCACCTCGAGCACCAGCCCCACCAACACAAATTCTACGTCCACCCCAGACACCACTACAAGCATCCATTCCACCTCTTCCACTAGCCCCACCACCTGATCGCCCTGTAAACATCATAAGGCTAGAAGAGAAAGGAAAAGCCGTAGTAGTGGATCCACCTAGAGCAAAGGAGAGGGACAAGGGTAAGGAGAAGGTAACCTTTTTAGAACCACTTGAAGCCATGACTGTGAAAAGAGCTAGGAGGGAGAAAGCTACACAATCAGATGATGAGAGAAGCATGAGAGGAGAGACTAGCAAGAGGCCATCCAGGCCACGACGGAAATTGGGCATCACCGACTTCCAACTAGGGGAAAGTTCTAAGCCCTATGATCTAACATTGGATGTGGCAGAGCAAGGACCGAAGATTACATGGCCACAGCTGCTACATCTTGTACCTAAAGTAAGGCGACAATGGTCTAAAATGGTAAGTACAAGACGCTCCAAAACAAAGGTAGCCGGAGCAATTTCGGGATGCAACATGGATGACATCCTTCCAATTGTCGACGTAAACATAAAAGGAAAGAGGGTTGGAAACACCTACATTGATGGAGGTGCACAAATCTGTGTAATGAGCGAAGCTATGATGCTTCGATTAGGGCTCGAGGTTGACAGGCCTTCTCCATGCAAGGCAAAGATGGCAAACAACGCAAAAGTAAAGTGTGTGGGTGTGGTAAGTGCCGTGAAAATAAAAGCTTTCAACATTGAGGTAGAGGTAGATTTTTTTGTAATGCCTACTAAGGGGGAGGGCTATCCACTAATCTTGGGAAGGCCATGGTTGATGGCCATGAGGGCAAAACAGGACTAGGGTACTAGCCTTCTACGCATGACCGGTAAGAAAGGGGAGACAATCTACTACGACATGAGGATTGGCAAGCAGAAGCAAATGAATCTGGAAACATCGGCAGATGAAACCACTAGCGAATCTTCCAGTTCTGAGGAGGAGACCACATCCACAGACGAAAGTGACAGTTCCATTGATGTGATGGGTATCATTATGAAGGATACACAAAGGGTAAGCACAACTGGTGATCCATCACCAAAAGGGAAACCCAATGAAGAGGAGAGAAAATCACCTGGCCTAGGAGGAAGTAGGTTGAAGGGTATGTTGTCTACGGAATTAACACTTGAGGAGAAAGATAGTTTTATGCAAATGTTGATGGGATTTCCTAACCTGTTCATTGATAACTATGAAAGAATCACAGGCATTACAGTGGTGGAACATCATATTAAGTTGAAGGAAGGGGTAAAACCAGTTGTGCAAAAGCTACGACGACTGGGGGTCATACAAGAAAAGGCACTCTTGGCCGAGGTAAGGAAACTGCTGGAGGCGGGATTCATCTATCCTGTAGAAAACTCAGAATGGGTGTCACCTGTAGTGGTGACGCCTAAAAAGAATGGTAAGTGGAGGGTCTGTGTTGACTACAAACCACTAAATGCAGCTACAAAGAGAGACCACTTTCCTCTCCCTTTCTTGGATGAAATTCTGAATGAAGTAGCGGGTTTTGAATGCTATACCGTCTGTGATGCTTATTCTGGATACTTTCAAATACGCATAGCCTTGGAAGATCAGCTAAAAACCACTTTTATCACGCCATGGGGTTGTTTTGCATACAAGGTTATGCCATTTGGTCTCACAAATGCACCTGCCACATTCCAAAGATATGTCACATATGTTTTTCAACCATTCTTTGGAACATCCATAAGAGTGTTCATTGATGATTTTTGTATATATAGCTCCCGTATTTCACATTTAGAAAAGGTAACTGAAGGTTTGGCCAAGTTGCAGAGCCTAGGTGGGCAATTAAATGTGGATAAATGCCACATTGGGGAGAGTAAAGTCGTTCTACTAGGTCATGAAATTTTAGCAAAAGGTATCAACGCCGACCCAAGTAAGGTGTCCGCACTCATAGCCCTACCTTCACCAACGACCACACGTCAACTGGTCTCTTTTCTACAAAAGGTGAGGTACATAAGTAGATTCATACATCTACTATCACAACTTGTTCTACCACTGCAACAACTCACTCAAATATCAACTTTCACTTGGGACGAGGAAAGCGAACATCACTACAACAAGGTAAAGGAGGTCTTAGCCACTCTGCCAACTATCTCACCACCTAAGTGGGATGAAAAATTCTATGTCACCTCAAGTGTTGGTGATGACTCATTGGGGGCTGTGCTACTCCAAAAGGATACGACGACATCTTTCATGAGGCCAATCTACTTCTCTAGTCAGCTGATGACAGCAGGAGAGAAAGGTTTCACCCATGTGGAACACTTAGTCCTAGCTCTTAGATTTGCAACTACAAAGTTTAGGTCATATTTGCTGCCTAAGCAATTTGTGATTCTAACCACGGATGAAATATTTCCCTTTGTTGTACAACACATGGATGTGTCTGCTAGAATTACTAAATGGCTAGTTCGTTTGCAAGAGTTTGACTACAGGGTACAGGTAGAAAGCACGACAAGGGCAAGTTTGGGGGGACTCATGACCTACCAAGTCTTTGAAGGGAAGGAGAAGCAATCTAAGGAAGGAGAATTCCGATTACCTCCAGTACCACCGATGGTAGAAGTAGCATACTCTCTCTACTTTGATGGAGCCTACAAGCGAGCGTCTGACAAAGCAGCTGCAGGCATAGTGGTCTTTGATGACAAAGGGACAAAGGTATTTTCGTTGGGCCAATTGTTAGATTCACATTCTAACAATGAAGCTGAGTATGCAGCACTAACCAAGGGTCTACAATGGTGTGTCTCGCAAGGTGTACAACGCCTTAATGTATTTGGGGATGCTCTACTTCTGGTAAGGCAAGTAAATGGAGCATGGACATGCAAGAATCCTAGTTTAAGGACTCACTTAAGTGGTGTAAAAACCTTGTTGGGTAAGTTTGAAGAAGTTCAAATACACCATATCCCAAGGGCTCAAAACCAAGAAGCAGATGCCCTAGCAAGTGAAAGACTACAAGAAGTGGTGGTTGGAGCAATAAAACTAAAGCTCCCTCTATTTCAAGGCAGTGATGTCTTGCCTTACATCATGCATTTTTTGGAAACAGGGGAATGCCCATCAGATTTAACATAGGGACAGAAGCAATGGCTGACGCGGAAGGCCACAAGGTATCGACTCATCAATGACGGTTTGTACTGTAAGGGTAAGGACCAAATACAAGGTCCCTCTCTCTCACGAAATCACGGGAGTAATTGCTAGCTATCACTACGGGGTTTGTGGTGGTCACTTTTCCCTAGACATAACAAGTAGGAAAATCTTACAGGCAGGATTCATATGGCCTAGCCTCAACCGTGATGTACACCACTGGTGCAAAACGTGTAAGTTGTGTCAAAAGGCCGGCACTAGGTCACTTATGCATGAACCATAGACACCTATTCTCTCATATGGCCCATTTGAAAAATGGGGTATCGATGCCATTGGGCCATTACCTAGGGCCAACTCAGGAAAATTCTACATTATCATGGGGGTCGACTACATGACTAGATGGGCAGAGGCTACAGCCACCACTAGAATCACAGCGGTAGAGGTAGCTAAATTTATCTACGAGCACATATGTTGTAGGTTTGGCACACCTTTAGAGATCATCTCTGATAGAGGGCTTGGTTTCAGATCAAACTTGGTAGGAGAATTAATGCAGAAACTGGGCATTACAAGGATGCACTCTTCACCATATTACCCTCAATGTAATGGCCTAGCTGAAAAGGTAAATGGAATGGTTTCTAAAATTATTACCAAGCAGGTAAACAATCATCCTGCAGACTGGGATAAGTACCTACTACCAGCTTTATGGGCCTATAGAACTTCATTCCGTACATTCTTGGGATTCACACCGTATCATCTAGTATTTGGTAAGGAAGCAATCTTGCCCATTGAAGTGCAACTACAAAGTCTCAGAGTAATGCCAAGCCAACTTCAACAGCCCAACATACATTTGCGAGATCACATCATCAACTTGGAAAGACTGCAGCTGGACAGAGAAGAAGCAATAAATTATTATGCGGCACAAGAAGAGCATAGAAGGCTTAGCTTTAACGAGCATCTCCGGAAAAAAGAATTGAAGAAAGGAATGTTGGTGCTCCGCTACGACAATCGCTTCGACACGCGCAAGGATAAGAAACTCCTGCTCTGATGGGAAGGCCCTTTCATCGTCGAGAAAAAGTATGCCAATGGAAGCTACCAGCTTATGGAGGTTGACAGAAAACTTCATAAAACCAGGGTAAATGGTTGGCGACTTAAACCTTATTTTCTTCGATTTGACCAGGCTCCACCTATTGACATTCCAGATGAGGACACACCATCATCCGCCACCTCCGACGATAATGATCAAACAGATGAGCTAGAGACATGAATGCCTCTAGCCAAAAGGGGAGGGCTAATGATGGGGGATTTTCACAAGCCAAGCTCCCATACCCCTCTTCTCTCGTCCCCACCCCATGAAAACCCCCTCTTAGGGAGGGAGTGATAAAAGGCATTGGAAAAAAATAAGAAAAAAAAAGTATGATTATGTAAATATATGAGAAAGGTAAAATAGGCCACCTCATGCCTACGGGGCGCCCCATCCCCACCTTGCCTCCTTTTTCTTCACTGTTGCCCCGCCGTGTGTCCCTTTTCCTCTCCTCCACTCAAAAGGTCAACCCCCTCTCTCTTCCCCTTGTCCTTTCTCCTTTCTCTCTCCCCTCAAGCTACCCTACCTCTCACCAATAATGCATTCTAACTCACCAATAATGCACCCTAACTCACATGCAACTTACCCTATCTTCCAAAATAGTATACCCCACCCCCCCTTTCTCTCTCCTATCATATCCCATAACCCAAATACCCCCCTCTCTCTCTAAAGGGTGCCATGTCTCTTGTCTTGTAGCTAAATAACCTCCCCCACACTCACACACACTCAGTTTCACTGAAAAAGGTGTCCACAGACCCATCCCCACCCGGTGGTTACCTGATTTTTCTTGTGTTCACACACATCTGCACACAGATTCACCTCTGAACACACTCCCCTCTCTCCCCTCTTGTAATTACTTTATTCTCCATGTCACCTCTCACTTTTTTTCATCAACCCATCTCTCTCTCTTAGTCTCTCTCTCATGAGACTGCTGTTCTGGCACATATACACACAGCCAGACAAGTGGGGCCCACAGTCACATGGCCTATGTAGATAATGATTTGTTCATTTCTAAATTCTAGAATTTCTCCCCCCTCCTCCCCTGTATAAAGAGGGGTCACCATCACACTAAACACACACACAACATCACCAAAGAGTACACTATGCACTGTGTGTGCCTAGTGCGCACACACACACACCCACACCATCACCATCACCGCAATCACCATGCTCGTCTTGAGCATGACCTCTACACCCTTGGGCTATGGAAGATGAAGGGCAACTAAATGAAGGATGATGGCCATAACCCTCGTGCGAGTCTTCGCCATCAACTCCCACCTATCCGCCATGTGCTCTACCACTCTCTCCCTTCTCATTCCCCTACCCTATGCTCCCCATTTCATCGCCTTATTCTCTAAATAAAGCTTGAGGTTTTGTGAGTATGTTTTCTTGCAATGTTTTCCCTATGTAAGGTGTACGGAATCGCCACCTAGTCTTGTGTTTGGAGTGAGCTTGTGTATGTGTGAAGGGTGTGCGGATTCGCCATCCTTTTGTGGTGCCTAAGTATTAAGCCGCTATACCCCGTTCCTCACTCTCACTCTCTCTCTCTCTCTCTCTCTCTCTCTCTCTCTCTCTCTCTCTCTCTCTCTCACTTGATCTATTCCCCTTCCTCTTCATCATTACTCCCAAGCATCCATCTCTCTTGGATGAAAACTTTGTTATGGTGGCGTGTTGTTTGCGTCCTAGCTGCTGAAGCTAGGTGGTGCCCCCTGTTTGCTTTACTATGACAGGCTCGAGGCGCACCATTTGGTCCCCGGTGTTTTAGAGGCCGTCGGGGGTTCGGGGTTCGCTTTGCTTCTGTCAGTTGCAATTGCCGCTAGGTGTGTCATTGCAAAAACACAAGATGACTATGTATTATGTTGCGTCCCGTCATTCATGCTTCGGCACATGGTTGCAATTGCGACTAGGTGTGTTGCTGCTAGAATGAAGGTAGCATCTAATGCATGAATGTGTGCTCAAATAATTTCATAATGTTTCATATGTTTGAATCTTGAAAGAAGACATCGTGCGTGGATGCACTGGCACATGGTTGCAATTGAGACTAGGTGTGTCATTGCAAAAGCGTAGGATGACTATGTTTTATGTTGCTCCCAGTCATTCATGCTTCGACACATGGTTGCAATTGCGACTAGGTGTGTTGCTGCTAGATTGACGGTAGCTTCTGTTTGAAAGAAGTCACCGTGCGTGGATGCACTGGCACATGGTTGCAATTGCGGCTAGGTGTGTCATTGCAAAAGCGTAGGGTGACTATGTTTTATGTTGCTCCCAGTCATTCATGCTTCGGCACATGGTTGCAATTGCGACTAGGTGTGTTGCTGCTAGAATGACAGGAGCATCTGTTTGAAAGAACTCACCGTGCGTGGATGCACTGGCACATGGTTTCAATTGCGGCTAGGTGTGTCATTGCAAAAGCTTAGGGTGACTATGTTTTATGTTGCTCCCAGTCATTCATGCTTCGGCACATGGTTGCAATTGCGACTAGGTGTGTTGCTGCTAGAATGACAGGAGCATCTGTTTGTAAGTTGTTGTACGGTGAGGCATACTGCACTTTTTCTTTCAAGTAGAAAAGATCCAAATGGAGTGGCACATAGTTATATTTCACAATGTGTTGTTTGCAATAATACCATTGCAGGCAAAATGGATCCTTCTGCTATTTCAGTGATAGAGTTCAAAAAGAAAATTAGACAATTGTTGATTACAATCGTCAGTGCACTAGATCCCGACGATATAGCGCAGATTGTTGCAGATGAGTCTAGATTGCAATCATTATACAGTGAGATTGCCCGCAAAATTTTTTTGTTATATCCAGACAAAACAACCGAATCAATAATCTCATTATTGAGCAGTTGGGTGGGCAATTTTCCCAAGGTGGCCTCTGATTTGAAAGAGGAATGCCCTCAAGAAGTAGACAAGGGTAAGCTAGAGCATTGGAACGCGAGATGGAGAGCTGAAAAGGAGAGGTCAAGGCGAGCATCCCACATAGACACACAGTTTGGCCTAAGCAAGAAAATGCGAATGGCTATCACGAGAGTTATGGGGAGCAGCCAAGTTGGAGAATTGTTTATTGAGGAGGCTGCCATTGAGGGAACATCGGGTGCTACTGCTTCTGCCCTGGAGAGCAGTATATACAATTATGAATGTAGTATGACTTTGGGCATTCCAAATAAGTCCATTAAGAAGATCAAGAAACTTGGGTCAGGGGCTTATGGCACAAGGTGGCAAGTTCAAATCAAAGGGATCAGTTTCCTTCCTGCAACGAATACTTATTGTGCCAAGGAGTTCAAAGGACAGGCCAAGCATCAGTGGAAAAGCTTTGCATCAGAAAGTGGAGTAGATCTCAACCATAGAGGGATTGTGAGGAGTATTGCCCACTCTGTAACGTTGCCATGGTTTCTGATATTCCCCTACTTCAATGGGGGAACTTTAGGTGATCTTATGGAGACAGTGCCCCTTCCACATGGCTCTTTCACGACGCTTGTAGCGCATCAAGAGGGGAAAGGAAAGATACCTGAAGACTTTAAATGGGAACAGCCCTCTGAAGACAAGAGAACACGTATCAAGAGCCTGTGCAATCATGCTCCCTCGTTGATCCATGCCTTGGTGAAGGCATTGCGATTCGCACATGACGAGGGAGTGATCCACAATGATCTCCATCCATGGAACATAGTGTTGGACTTTACCAAGGATCTCACTCCCCGTATTGGAATAATTGATTGGGGATTGGCTCTGCGTGTTGGCGTAGAGACACAAAAGACCAACAATACCAATGAAAGCTGGCAAAAGCTTCATCCTTGGCGAGCTCCTGAGTTACTAGATGGAAAGAATTTATGCCCATGGACCAAGGCCACAGATGTGTACGCCATAGGATGGGTGATATGGCAATTTTGTAAGTTTTGTGGAGAGTTCTCTGACTACTACAACACAGATTGGTTCAAACATAAGGTTTCAGTGGAGGTGCAAGCCATATCTAGGATTGTTGTGGAAGGTTGGGTGAGGAAGAAATCCACAGACAGAAAGACCTTGGCACTTTTGGACGAAGAATTAGAAAGATTTGAAGCCCAGCGAGAACGATGCTTACGCCCTCCCTCTGAAATGAGTGTAGCCTTTTTTTGATGGATATATGATGTACTTTATTAAGCAGGGTTTTCTGAGACTTGTGACTTATAAAAGCACTTTTAAAAATTGGGTTTTATGCGCAATGGATGATGTATGAGTAATAAAAACACTTTGTTATATCTCAATAGATAACAAATTTTCTATGAGTTTTGTTTTTTCTCTTAAGTTTCAAGCAATAAGCCACGTGGAGTCACTGATTGTCATTCATTGATTTAAAAAATGGTGGTTACTCTTATATCCATTGATTGTCGTAAGATGGTGGTTATTCTAATATCAATTGATTGACGTAAAATGGTGGTTAAAATTATAGCAATTGATTGTCGTAAAATGGTGGTTACTCTTATAGCAATTGATTATCATTAAGTTTGTATGCCGTAACTGAAGTATAGTGTTTAATCAGGATATGGATAATGATAATCAAAGGGCTAAGCGCGCTTTTGAGCGTCTCTGATCCATGTGTCAAGGCGGTGGAGTGAACGACACCGCTCGAATTGCTGCTCGTTGCTCCCAGTGGGCCAACCCAGTGGGTACACAATGGAAAGAGGTGAACACTAGGATTGACCGAGAAATGGTGAAATCCATATGGCCAGGCGTTGCAGATGACAACATCAAGAAAGGCCGACTCAAGCTATCACAATGCATTAATGCAGACATACGAGACACTGGAGAGAACATATATCTCGATGTTATGGGTCATCCTATGCATCATATGGATTGTCCATTGTGGTTTGCCAAGATGTTATACATGCATTATGTCTTGGGTGAAGCAGTGGACTTTAGCTCAAGGACACCTCACATAATGGTTGAGGACATTCGTAGTACTGCAATCACCGTCACACGGAAAGAGATGTCATTGGCACTAGAAGGTGCATCAATGGAAGTGCATCAAGTTAAGGAGGAGCTTCAAACTCAACTCAGGCAAGCATCACAAGCTACACAAGGCTCTCATGCAGAAGAAACCCTAAATAGAGACTTGCAAAGGGAGGTGAAGGTGCTATCTCGCCACGTAAAAGAGTTAGAGGTGACTATAAAAAAACAAAATGCTGCCACATTGATTGAGCACCCAACATCTATTGAGGCCCCTCTAGCTTCTGGTGAGCACGGTGGTCCTTGCCCCATATGTACATCATTCTTTCATGAGTGGTGTGGTCACTTCAGCTTGCCATGCGGACATATGTATCATATATCATGCTTGATGCAAAGCATGATGAATAACTTTCATTGTGCTATATGTGAGTTTGAGATATCCAAAAAGCTATATGCACTGTTCAAAATGTCTGAAGACTATAATAAGCTTAAATGTCAGCGTGAACAGGAGAATGAAGATATTCTCACAAATATTTCACTATCACTTGGATAGTTTTTGTAACATTTGATAACATTGACTCGTTGTCTTGCGAGAATTTATTAGTGAATTGTGAATTGTCTTCTCTTCAGCTTCAATTCTGATATGTGATAATGCAACGATTTGTTAGGGCTTTGTATATTATGAAGCTTTAATAGTGATTTGTGGCCTTGTAAAGGTTTTTAAGGGCTTCGTTTATTATTAAGCAAATGTCTAAACCTTAAACTAAATATTTAAAAAAAGCTTATAAGATGAACAGTTTCTGAACTTAAGCATAAGTCACTCAATGGATTCGATAATCTATTAATTAAACCACCGTCGCTTGCTGCGACGGGTCAAAGTTGGTTCAATTTCCAAATTCTCTTCAATCTCTTCTAAAGTACATGTAGTTTCTACTTCATGAGATTCCCCTTGCATCTCACTGTCTTCGTCCACCTCATCATTGGTTACATCATAAGTCCAACGCGGCATCTCCTCTTTGTAGTTCTCAGCTTGCACTCTTGCCAATAGCCAATGGTTGCAGTACATATACACCAATTTTTCAGCTCTTGAATTTAGAAGGCGGTTTCTGATGGTGGAATGTACATATTTATATGTACTCCAGTTTCTCTCAGAACTTGAATTGGATGCACATTGGGCTAGGATTCTAATAGCTAGGCGTTTAAGGGTGGGTGCACTACCACCATTCATCATCCACCACTTCCACGCTGGTTGCTCCGTGGCAAGTCTCTGCACAAATTCTGTACCAAACTTACCCTCTTTGAGTTTAAACTTCGTAAGATCAGTAACAGCTGATGCATGCTCATCAGGATCATCATAAAACCTGCCTATCACATCACAAAAGTCTTCCAGCACCTCCTCATCAAGTTTGTCTATTTCCATTGCCCAATACTCTGGATCCAATAAGAAAGCTACGCTGTGTAGTGGACTATGTGCTCCAACCCATTGACCATGCACATACTTTCTCAAAATTTCTCTCCCCTTTTGAGTGAATGGTGTCTTCCAAGGCTTCACAATTGGCTCCTGGGGCTCCTCTGGATTTGCAAGGCTTTCTTGAACAGTCCACCAAGCCATCCACACCTTACCTATGTTAGGCAAGGCAGAATCCAGTTGGTGTAATGCGAGCATAATGGGCATCATGACATTGTGCACATCCACCACATCATCCCAGAAGTGGAGATCAGCTAGTAGATCTCTGATCACCCCTATTTTGCTTTTTATCTTCTCCCTTTGACCAGCCTCCCATTCTTAAAAAGTGGCACAAACAAATGTCTCCATCACAGCATTCTTATTTTTTATTAGTGATTCTACCGTATAGTAGTTGGAGCAAAATCTAGTTTCGCACGGCAGTTTTAACATAGTAGACATCCTCCGATGGTACATGTCAAGAACCCTCTGACTCTTCAAAACAAACTTGAATATTAAGCGAGCATTGTCTACTATCCATTTGAACCACTATGTGTCCTCCCTCTTGTACCAATCTTGCAATACCAAGTTCAAGCTGTGTGTACTGCAACCAGCACTATATAGGTGAGAGAAGCGACTTTCAAGTATTCTACCTGCACCCCTGCAATTTTTGGCATTGTCCATGATTACTTGGACAACATTTTCTTTTCCAAGTTCCTCAACTGCGTCGCCAATGATGTCAGCTATAAAACTGCCAGACTTTATTTGACCAGAGTTATCCACAGCTTTGATAAAACATTCACCACGAGGACATACAAGCATGATGTTGATCAAGGGCCGCCTTTGAACGTTGGACCAACCATCACTAACTATGGTGTATCCAGATTGTTCTGTTGCATTTAATATTACCCTTTGAATATCCTGTTGTGTGCTTGTGTAACATTTATCCAACAGTTGGTTTCTCATATGGTGATATGTTGGAGGGGTAAATCCAGCACCATACTCCCCAATGCGTTTCCAAGCTGACTTCCATGCATCATGGGTGACAATGGCCAATGATCCCCCAGTGAAATAGACGGCTTTAGCTAGTGCAAGTTGTGCTTCTTCTAAGGCAAGTGTTTTGAAGCTCGTCTGTAAGCTAACCTGTCTACTTTTTGACGATCCTACCTGAAAGTCAGGAGATCCATGGTTTGGAGGAGTACTTCCATCGATATGAGAAGTTGGTTCCCTACTTTGAGTGCTTCCATTGGTGGGCGTTACACCCAATGATCCCTCATACTGGTTTGATCTTATCGATACGGGGGTGTGATGATCGAAAGTAGAGAGTTTTGATCTTTTTCTCATGGAAATTAGCTTACCAATTAAAGCTTTTAAGCGCATAGCTGCTTCTTTTGTACTTAGACCCTTGCACTTTCCTCCTTGAATTCTGGTATTGCCACCTAGAAAATGATCCCTTATTCTTGGTGCTCCTCCAGATTTCTCTTCGCCACAAAAGTTACATTTCCAATCTTGATAATTATTTAAATTTGTGGAAAAATTCCACTCGGGTCTTGGACTTTTTCCACCTGCCTTTCACTTGCCCTGCGAAGTGGTGCCATGCGAAGCAGGACCTGGCATCGAGGTAGGAGGTCTCCTCAAGGAAGCCAGGCTTGGGACACCAACACCACCGCTGAAATTCCCGGTGGAAGACATACTTATTGGATGCCTGCAATACCAATAAACATAGCTCAGTATGCTATCTCTTCTTTCAAGTATTATTCAAACCAAACATTAGTGGTATAATCAATATCACACACAAGCGTAGTAGTGAAGCCTGAAGGGAATAACCTCAATCTACTCAAACATGAGCAAGCAAATACAACGGTGAATCAAATATGTGATCAGTCCATCCCAAAAGTAGAGATATCGACCCAAAGATTCACCTTCCTACCCCTTTCATGAATCAGTCCAGTCCAAAAAAGAACTAATGACCCATGATTGGAGCTCTAATCGAAATAGCAAGCAAATACAGCGGTGAATCAAACATGTGATTAGTCCATCCCAAAAGTAGAGATATCGACCCAAAGATTCACCTTCCTATCTCCTTTCATGAATCAGTCCTGTCCAAAAAAGAACTAATGACCCATGATTGGAGCTCTAATCGGAATATCAAGCAAATACAACAGTGAATCAAACATGTGATCAGTCCATCCCAAAAGTAGAGGTATCGACCCAAAGATTCACCTTTCTATCTCTTTTCAAGAATCAGTTCAGTCCAAAAAAGAACTAATGACCCATGATAGAAGTTCTAATCAATATAGCAATCAATTTAGCAAATATAACGGTGAACCAAACATGAGATTAGTCCATCCCAAATGTAGAGATACCGACCCAAAGATTCACCTTTCTACCTCCTTTCAAGAATTAGTTCAGTCCAAAAAAGAACTAATGATCCATGATCAGAGTTTCATTAAGTTTTAATTTTTTTTTAAGACTATTCATTCTTTTACCTTTAGTTTTTCTTCTAAATTTTAAAGGATGACCAAATTTAGAGGAAGCGGTGATGTGATGTGATGTCTACTACAGGGTTATATAGAGCCGCCAAATATGGAGGGGGTACATGACGGGGCCGGCGGGATTCTTGCTTTGCCCGCTGGGCCCGCCGGGATTCATAATATGCCCACCGGGCTTGCCGGGGTTTGTGGTTGCCCCGCCGGTTCTACGTTTTCTACTGGTTTTCGTAAGTCATGACATTAGATACGTTATAAACATGAAAAAAATAGTGATAATAACAACAATAATTAACATTTAACAAAATGCGTCATCGCGTAATTAAAATCCATGATCACATATCATGTGATTGAGAGAGTCTCGGGCAAGGAAGCTTACAGATTTCTTGATGGATTTTTGGGCTATAATCATCACATGAAAAAGTCGAAATCAGCACAAAACTACCTTTGCAACAAAATGGGGCATATTTACTTGTAGGGTGATGCCATTTGGTTTAACCAATGCAGTTGCCACATACCAAAGGCTAATGAGTACAATTCTTAGAAATCTATATGGTTGACCTATGTCTGCATTCTCTAGTGAGAAACAAGCATATTGAGCAATTAAAGAAGATCTTTAAGAAGTGTAGAAGTTATTGTATCTACATGAACCCTAAAAAATGGGCCTTCATGGTAAGACAAGGGAAGACTTTGGGACACATTCTGTCCAAAAATGGCATTTTCACAGATCTTGAGAAGATATAAGTTATTTTTTCTCTTTTAAAACCCACCAAAGTTAAAGAGGTACAAGCCTTTATGGGCCATTGTGGCTACTACTGAAGGTTTATCTACATGTATGCAGTCATTGTGAAACCTCTCTATGCTCTGATCACAAAATTTGAGTGGACAAAAGAATATGACGAGGCATTTCAAAAATTGAAATAGAGACTAATTTCTACTCCAATTTTGAAAGCTTTGGATTGGAACAAGATATTTCATGTCCACGTAGATGCATTGGCATATGCAATCGGATGCATCTTGGCGCAACCTAGAGAAAACAATATGGAGTTTCCA
The DNA here is from genome assembly GCF_014529385.1 of Adiantum capillus-veneris. Lineage (NCBI taxonomy): Eukaryota > Viridiplantae > Streptophyta > Polypodiopsida > Polypodiales > Pteridaceae > Adiantum > Adiantum capillus-veneris. Next base: position 118,895,163 of record NC_140945.1, read on the forward strand.
ATAGTGCAGAGCAAAATTATAAAACAATGAAAAGAGAAGGATTGGGAATGATCTATGCAATCGAAAAAAGTTAGGCATTACCTTCTTGCAACCAAATTTGTATTCTTTGTGGATCACCAGGAACTATTGTACTTAGTAAACAAACCATGCAATATTAGCCGTATAGTTCGATGGTTCATTATATTGCTAGAATTTGATTTCATTGTAGTAGTCAAAAAAGGGACTAATCATGATAGGGCTGACCATTTATCTTGATTGATCCATGGGGAAGCGCCTCTTGGAGTTGATGATGACCTGTCAGATTTATATCTCTTCAACATACAAATGGTACAAAGGTGGAGCGAACATATGATTTCATTACTCACCGTTGGTTCTCTACAAATTGAAAGGTAGACATCAGTCATTGAACAAACACGCTCTCTTGTGCTAATAGCAGGATGGTTATATAAACACGGAAAGAGCGGAATACTTAGGCTATGTATAGAGCCTTCAAAGAAGGATTTGTACTTGAGCAAGGCTCACGTATAGAACTCAGGGATACATAATGAAAAAATGCAAACATTCTAGAGATTGATGTGACTTGGGGTGTATTGGCCTCATATGTAGCAAAGTGTCCACGACTATGTTAGTTCATGTTGTACTTGTGCAATTTAGAAGCCAATTGAACATGCTATGCTATTCAAAATAGCAAAAGCACCCAAGTGGGGTAAATACATTGCGGATTACCTAGAGAAAGGGGTCCTGCCAGCCGACATGAGCAAATCCAGAATCGGTTCAATCCAAAATGAAGCGCAACCAAATGCTTCATTAAGTTCACCCACGTAAAAATGGATTCCCAAATTCAAATCGATGAAGCAATTAACTGCAAAACAACCAACATGGCAATGGTGGTCGAACAATCAAACCGACAACCATCTTCAAAGTCTCGAGCACCAATCTTCAAGTGGGTGCCCAAAGTTAAGCCAAGCCAAATCACAAACTTGCCAATAGTACTCACTCAACCAACCATCAAAGAACAAGTGATTCGTATTCAAACACTTTTGTTTGAAAAATGTAGTTTAAATGAAACCTCACCAGCAAAAACCATTGAACAATCCGTTCAGTACCCACATCTTGCACATCATAGTGTTACCAATTGCATCTCTTTCATAAGCATCATAGGGCCACATTCCACAGCCTTGCATAGGCACATTGCTTGCGCCCATACACATTGCACAAACCTTCATTCCTGATGAGTCAAAATTTACCTAGCCCTACATCTACCACTAACAAACCACAATATTTTCCTAAAGACAAAGGCAATTAACAACAATAAAGTGTTCATCAAACAACAAGGATACAAGCTCACATACAAGGATCTCATCTATACAAAAATGGAGCTGCCCTTGTAGCTAATCTTAGAGCATCTGAAGGTGCAGAAGCCCCATGATACATAGAACCAAATCTCCACATTGCACTTGTCATGGATATCGGGCTGGCAAAAACAAAAGGTAATCCAATGTGATCTCCAAAATTATATCTTGGAGAACTTGGTAGAATCCAACCTCAAAAGAAGCGACAGCAAACAAGACACATATGAATGCAGGTCTAGTGTTGACACAAAATGCTTACCAAGCTCTAGGAATGATCGACCAGCTGTCGCCTTTGGAATCTCAACTAGATTTTTAAAAAAAGCCAAACACTCTGCCAAAGCTGTAGGGGGATCTTCCTCAGCTTAAACCAAAATAAGAACAAGAGGCCAAAGCCAGGGCCAAATTTCTAAAGCAAAGGTAACAGATAGTGAAGACACAAAATTGGGTATTGCACTCAGCGATGAAATAATGACAAAGAATAGAGACACACCGTCCAAATTCTAGAGGACTATAGAGGAAGAAGAGAAGAAGATATCACAGTTCCTCTGGTGAGAGTGAATTGCAGACCAACATACCAAATTTCCATAACGCAAACGCAAATATCTACGGAGCAGGCTCAAAGACTACAAGAAGAGTGACGCCAAAAGTTGGCAGAAAAAAAGAAGAAAGTGGATGAATAGGGTTCACATGCCGATGATGAAGTCAAAAAATATTTGGGCAAAAAACTCAAAGTAAAGATGAACGACTTGATAAAATCAAGCAATACAAAAGAAGGAAACTAGTAAAGATCTTGTGAGAGATGATAAGAAGCAAACTAAGAAGGAAGTTAAAAATATTGATCACCGTCTACCATAAGAGAAAGACCAAGGCAAGAATCTAGATGATCAAGGAAAGGGGGAGACTACTCTTGAGTATGAAGAGGAAAAGGAAGCTAAAAACATTGATTATTCTCAACCCAAGAAACACGATCAAGGCAAATCCAAAGAGCAATAAGAAAAGAAATGGACGGAGGCTAGGAATCTGCAACAATGAAACACTCAAGAACGAGGCCTAATATCACCGCAATCTAGAAGGTAATCAAGGATGGTGTTCGTCTCATCGGAGAAATCACTTTGGAGAAACATCAAGAGGCCATAAGGTTGCAGTTTCACTATCAAAGAGCAATATCCAACCTACGGGAGTTGGATTCCCAAGATGCTCAAGCACAGACTCAAGCAGTGAAAGAAGAAAATAAAAGGTTGAAGCAGCAGATTGAGAGTTTAACAAAAAGTCAAAGCAATTTCAAGGAAGAACTGGCCAAAGAAAATAGGGAAGTGTTGGCTACTTCAAAGCACTTGAAGAGCATATAGCCGCCAACATGGAAATACAAGTGGAAGAACAGAAACTGGAAGAGGTTCCAGAGAAGGAGCAGTAAACAAAATTCAAAGCTAAGCAGCCCTTACGATGTCATGAAGCACACTCTCTTCAAGCTCTTGGAAAGCCAAGATACCATGGCTTTAGCTAATACCTTGCAGCATTGGCTGCAATCCTCAAGGAGCTGAATGCACTAAAAGTTGTGTTAGCCCAAGCAAAGTACAATAGACAAATTATGATGGTTGGGCATATTGCCATTCAATCTTAGAAGGATCATGAGATACAACATTTGTCCAAATAGGTGGCAAAAGCACAAGTGGATCCAACTGTCCAAGCTATGAAGAATGCTCTAGAACTAAAATAGAAAGATTTGGCAATCAATTCCCTACAAGCCAAAGCCATTATTCTAGTACAACAGACACCAACTCCATAAATAGCAACTACACAGGTAGACCTACCCCTAGTAGATCTACTTAGGGTGGGATATATTATTATGAGAGCACAAAGAAGCTTCTTGATACAAGAGATGAGATCATAAGGTGGATAGCAAAGATTCTAGATCCCTCTCACAAAGAATATATGCAATATGTTCCACTTTGCTAATGATTAAGCCTGATGAAGTGGTGCAAAATTTCAGCCACAAAATGATTCCTCTGCCTCTCTTGAAGCAAGAAGCACTTACTTGGAAAAGAAAGCTCATTCTATCCCTTCAGCCAAACAAGATTGGGGTTACAAAGATGTGCCAGTGTCGGTAGTTCAAGTGCTGACCATCCTGGGAAACCAATCCCTATGGTGTAAGAAGTGATTTCAGAAGCGGCCACAAGATGAGACAATTTACAAAAATGCACCACAGTACCTCAGGATTGACCCCACCTACTGTCCAATTCCAAGATGAAGATCCTGGCAAAGCTACTACAATTGGTAGAGAAAACAACCATCATTACTCAATTACCCAATTCTCTCAAATCCCATCAAAAATTTACCACCAATGGTACATACTTTACAGCGGTGATTACTCAAATGTGTGATATCCGCAACCTTACCTACCAAATGTTGGTGAAAATTGCAAAGATGATCATAACTTGCATCCCTGCATTTGTAGAAATAGAGGCATTAGAGCACCCATGGCAAGGAGTCCTTGAAGAAACTAAGGGCATAGACTAGAATATAGAGATAGAGGTCCCTAACCGCAATATCATCATGCGGATGTACGCAAGAGTCATGTTCCTATCCTCACATTATCTGCAAACATTCAAGGATGCATTCATGATAGGCTTTTTTGAGATGGACTCAACCATCTTCAACCCGTTGACAAAGGATGTGCCAGCCCAACATATTGCATGTTAGAGTGCAGTCATGAACAACCCTTTCAAAGATTTAGCAATCCAAGCAGATATAGTGGCAAGGGTAGAGAAATTCAAAAACATCACAAAGACCCTTGAAAAGTGCACCTTTGACTATTGAACCTAGAGTGCATCTCAACCTAAAGACCAAATGTTGATCAAGCTGAAGACAAAGCTTTCACAAGGACGTTGGTGAATCCAAAGTTGGTATGTGCAAGAAAGTGCTCTATGCCAAGCAATGGATGCTAGCAGATGCAAGACAGAGTGCTAAAGCCAGTGCGAAAGACTTGGGCAAGCAGGTGCTAGTGGAGGTGTAAGCCAGATGCAGCTTTTTAGGCCAAACAGGTTGAAGGATGGTCCAATTGGGATGATAGGTAAGGGTGCCCAAAGTGCTGAGTTAGTGCTCTCGATTGTGGAGCTCGATGTTGTGCAAGCTAGCCCAGACGGCTTGTCAAACGGAGCCCCGGTGTGCAAGATATTGCAGCTCAAAGTTAAAAGATGTTGCAGACCCTGACGGATAGGGCAGCTGGGGATAGGAGGCCAGGGTGGATGCCAGATGATAGATGTGTAAAGCTCAAGTTATGGGGCCCATATTTTTGGATTGCAAATTGGAGCTATGGATTGCAAGCTATGGCCATTTGAAAAATTTTCAAGGGTCGGGTTTGTGCCCACTTGACTGCATTGGAGGACATGCAACCAGAGCCAAGATGCCCAAATTGAAAGGGGCACCCCTATAAGAGTCAAAATTGAGCCAGTTTTTCAAGCTTTTGGCCAGGGCCTTGAGCTGGCGAGCCTATAAAGAGCCAAGATTGTGTGTGTGTGTGTGTGTGTGTGTGTGTGTGTGTGTGTGTGTGTGTGTGTGTGTGTGTGTGTGTGTGGTGTGTGTGTGTGTGTGTGTGTGTGTGTGTGTGTGTGTGTGTGTGTGTGTGTGTGTGTGTGTGTGTGTGTGTGTGTGTGTGTGTGTGTGAGAGAGAGAGAGAGAGAGAGAGAGAGAGTTCTTCGGTTGACTTCTTTGTGCAGAGGTGTGTGCCTACAAAGACCCAAGAGTGTGTTTTCTTGCCCGACGACCATGTGGGTGCAGCATTTGATGTAAAAGAGTTGTAAATGTCATCCTTTGAAGAGCAGGTGCTACTAGAGATGGCGTGGTCCGGTTTTTCCATTTTCACTGGGGTCAAAGATGTGGAAACCTGGCTTCAAGATTATAGAGTGTTGGAAAGCGATTTATCAAGAGAAGAAGGTGCGGTATAGGTGTTCCCGCTCCTAGTTTTGTGGTAAAGTGAGGCTTTGGTTTGATGGCCTACATGATGAAGTGTGAAGCCCTAGAGGCGGCTTTTCAAAGCAAATATGTAGTGGATGCACAACTAGATAAAGTGAGGAGGAAGCTAGACGGTTTGAAGCAAATTTTGGAAGTGAATTTTCAAGCATTCGAATGGGAGTTTGAAGTCCTTTGGGGAAAGCTGATCAAGGTAACTGCTGTTGAAAATGTCGATTTTTGGAAGTTGAGTAAATTAATGGATTGCCTGTATGAGGAAGTGCGCAACAAGGTTGAAATAGATGGCCCGCTGTCGTATGAAGAAGCGATAGCTCTAGCGAAAGGGCGGACCAAAAAGATTATAAAGAAACGCAAGGCTAGACGGGGTTTTCCAAGTGTGGTGGTCCCACGCCAGTGTGATGCGGTGGCAATCAAGCCACATGTAGTGCTAAGGGAAGTTCATGTGCGAGAAGAACCAAGGTTTCTTTGGCTACAGAGAGACAGGATGGTTTCTATGCCAAGAATGCCAGCTAGAGCGGTTCCATTTGTGGAGGAAGTGTAGGTGGTTCTAGAGTGGACAAAGGAGGTGCTGCCAAGTTCAAGTGTGGTTGTTGCCAGCCCCATTGAAGGGTGGTAAAGGCCAAAGAGTGTGGTTTGCAGACGAGGTCAAAGTGGCAAAGCTAGAAGAGATTCCAGAGCTCGAGACAGAGGAAGAGATTGAGCTGAGTGACATTAGCTCTATGAATGCAGACACGAGTTGCAAAACCTTGTCAATATACTCTGTTTGAGATAACCAAATCAACTTCTTTGATCTGTCTCTCTCAATGCGCATACCAAGTATATGACTTGCCTCACCCATGTCTTTCATGTCAAACGATTTTGCCATCTTTGACTTCAAAGCTGAAATTTCTCCCAAGTGCTTGCCAGCAATCAACATGTCATCCACATACAACATAAGGATCAGCCAACTGCCATCCTTAGCCTTCTTTGTATATAGACAGTGATCGAACTCACTACGTTTGTAGCCTTGAGAAAGCATAAACTTGTGGAATTTATGGTACCATGCCCTCAGTGATTGTTTTAAGCCATAAAGACTCTTTAACAACTGGCATACCCAATCTTCCTTGCCTTTCTCAACAAACCCTTTTGGCTGTTGCATGTAAATTTTCACATCTAAATCACCATGCAAGAACGCTGTCTTGACATCCATTTGGTGCAACACCAAATCTAATATGGCAACCAATGCAAGAAACCATCTCAATGTAGTCATCTTGACCACCGGAGAGAAGACTTCATCAAAGTCAATGCCTTGTTCTTGCTTAAAGCCCTTGGCAACAAGCCTTGCTTTGTACTTTGGCTGACTATCATGAGCGGTGATCTTATACCTGTAAACCCATTTACAAGGTAGAGCCTTTTTGCCCTGTGGTAATTTAACTAGCTTCCATGTCCTGTTTTTATGCAGAGCTGTCATCTCTGATTGCATGGCCAATTGCCAATTCCCGGAGTCCTTCATTTGCACTGCTTCCTTGTAACATGAAGGCTCATTGCAATCAGTCAACATGATATAGTTCATAGATGGAACAAACCTATCAGGAGGTCGCGTGACACGTCCAGATCTACGCACAATAGGTGGCTCAGGCTCAGCCACAACCTGTGGTTCCACTCTATCCTGCCCTTGCTCCTCTTGAGCCCTGACATTTTGTCTTGCACGTGCAGGTCCATCTTCTTGGAAGACAACTCTTCTAATCTCCTCAACCCTCTCTAGTTTAGAATGATATTTGGATTCATTAAAGTGAACATCATTGCTGCGGACAACCTTTCTGGATTCGGGATCCCAAAGTCTGTACCCCATCTCACCAGAATTACCATAGCCTAGAAAGATTCACTTTCTACTTTTTGGCTCAAGTTTGTTCCTAAATTCCTTTGGAACGTGAGTATATGCCTCACAGCCAAAGACTCTGAGATGCTTGTATGAGGGCATTTTGCCTGACCATACCATCTCTGGCACTGAATCCTTCTGCAAAACCTTGCTAGGAGATCTATTTACAAGATGAACAGCTGTTGATACAGCTTCAGCCCAAAACCCATTTGGCAGCTGTGCATTAGACAACATACTTCTGACCTTCTCTTGTATGGTCCTATTCATCCTCTCAGCAACACCATTTTGAGGAGGATTGTAAGGAGCAGTAAGTTCACGTTTTATACCTTTTGACTCACAAAATTCCTGAAAGGCCTTTGGAACATACTCTCCACCATTGTCAGTGCGTAAGAATTTAAGCTTCTTGCCACTCTGATTCTCCACAAGTGTCACAAACGTTTTGAAAACACTAAACGCTTCATCTTTGTGCTTGAGAAAGTAAACCCATACTTTCCTCGAGTAATCATCTATAAATGTCATAAAGTAAGAAGCTCCCCCTAGAGATAGGTTAGGCATAGGTCCACACAAATCACTATGAACAAGTGCCAACTGTGTATCTCTTCTACTGCTTCTATGCTTATGTGGCTGCTGTGTTTGCTTACCATACAGACAATGTTCACAGAATTCAAAATCATTAAATGAAAAGCCAGGCAATAACCAGAAAGAGACAAGATTTCCATTCCCTTCTTGGACATATGTCCTAACCGGCTATGCCACAAAGAAACGTTCGGCTGCTCGGTTACATTGATTACATTTTTAGAGACATTTGATACATAAATCATGTAAAGTCCTCCAGACTTTACTCCATGTGCTACTCTCATAGAACCCTTGGATATCTTCCACATGTTCTGTCCAAAAGTGATGACGTAGCCAGCATCATCAAGTAAACCTGTGCTGATCAAGCTCTTTGTAATTGCGGGAACATGTCTCACATTCTTCAGCGTGAAAGAAGAGCCATTCTGAAACTTCAATTGAACATCTCCAACACCTAAGATCTCACATGTCTGCCCATTGCCTAGCCGAACATGATCTTTAGTGGTCACATAAGAGGTAAACCACTCCTTGTTTGGAGACACATGAAGTGATGCCCCTGAGTCTATAATCCAGTCACTCAGTGCATTTCCATCAGATGCTGTAAGAAGAGCCGAGTCCATTGTATTCTTCAAGAAGTAGACGTCTCCTGACACTAGACTGTCATCCTCTGCAACAGTGTTTGTCACATTTATTTCTTGAATCTTCACTGAGGACTTGTTCTTCTCACCATGGTCTTCAGCTTTCTCTTTGCCTTTTTCTGCTTTCCATTCTCTACAGTCTCTTTTCATGTGACCCTTCTTGCCACAATGGTAGCATTTTATGTCACTCTTGCCTTTAGCACTGTGGGACTTGCTACGAGACTGATTCCTCTTTCCACCTTTGTACTTTTCTTTGGTCCTTCCCCTGACAACTAAGGCTGTTCTTTTGCCTTTGTCCATTGTCTTTCTATTAGTTTCTTCAGTAAGCAGACTTCCTTCTACACCTGCTATGTTCAAACCATCTGGAGGTGCAGAATTACTCAAAGCTGTGCGAAAAGTGTCCCAACTTTCCGACAATGTGATCAACAGGAACATAGCTCTAACAGGTTCATCAAACTTGACACCTTGAGCTAACAACTGACTATAGATTGTGTTGAATTCATTCAGATGATTGGACATAGGTGTCCCTTCTTTCATCTTCAAGTCAACAAGCTTCTTAAGCCAGTATACCTGTGAAGCTGCACTCTGCTTCTCATAAAGATCACTCAGCTTTAACCATGCTTGATAAGCCGACATCTCGTCTGCTACATTGAAGTAAACGCTTTCTGCCAAAGTCAGCATAATGGTAGAAAGTGCCAATTCATCCATTTCGCTCCATTCATCTTCGTCCATATCTTCTGGTTTTATCCCCTTGAGCTTTATAGGTTTTATCTGCTTCTTTTGTACCAACACGTGCCAAATCTGCTTCTTCCACAATGGGAAATTGGTTCCATCCAGCTTCTTGATATTGTAAAGAGCAGTGTCCTGTGATCCAGCCATAGATACGCTTCACAGTAGTTTACTTTCCCGGGAAAAATTCGGCAGAGTTTCCCCTGTAAACTGACCTCTGAACCAATATCAACCTGTCAAATGAACCAAGAAAGCTTCAGATTCTGCTAAAATTTTGGCAGAGTCTCCTTTGTAAAATGGCTCTGGTGTACTAAAAACATACCAAAAACAGCTCAAAAAACCACTGTCTCTCTGACACTGTAAGCTGTGGGTAAACCTGTCCTGCACATGTACTGTCTTTGACTGTCCTATCATTGTCCTGTAAGCATAGATTGCGACAATGCCTCAACGGCAGTAAAGCAAAGATGCAATCCCAACTGTCTAACTCACAGTCAATACATCCTAGCTGCCTATCTAAGGGTGCTCGAGGGATCGCTCCAAGACCTGTATCACCGAAAGGATGTCAACATTCGAGAATCCCCCAGCTCAATAAAACCTCACTCGACCCTCAACAAAGGCTGCAGTAAATCTGACAGTACATAGACTTCCCACAAAGTCATACATCCACAAATTTCCCACTGTATGCTGTAATCGCTGCGGCAGTTGTTTGCTGCGTGACTCACAGCCAGCAAACCCTCAACAGACATACATCATCTCTGACAATACATCCCATGTGGAAGTACCTGCAATGTCAAGATGAAATCTGGAATATCAAGCAGCAAACACAAGCTACCTGATGAACTAGTGGATGTCGCCTACAATCTGTGTGTAGATGCGCCTGTGTCGTATGTGACACGCCTCCAAGAACTGTGAGCCGTCCTTCGATGTGTAGACAGTCACAAATCAACACTCTGGGAGTGTCGATATCCTCAGCACCTGCAGTCGTAGGCCGAAAACCCCAAATTTGCAGAGTCGGATCTGCACCCGCCGAGACCACGTAGTCGAAAATGGCCTGCGCAGACCTTTGTCGAAGCCGAACGGTGGTCGAGATGACCTCAGAATGAAATTCTGACAACACCAATCTGAGTTGGTGACTCTAGCCTCCTGCAGTGCTGCCCCGAGCCTCGATCTGAGCTCTGATACCAGTTAAAGGAGTACGAGCGGAAGTGCGACGCGAGAGAGTGCGAGAAGAAGAGCACGATGATATGGTGAATTTGCTCTACTGTAATGTGTAGAGCATAGTGAGTTCTTATTAGGTTTTTACAAAAGAATATGTGTACATACCTGGCGGCCCGCCCACTTACCTGGGCGACCACATTGGGCTTTATACCCCAACATGTCAGATGCGGATTTTTAGGCCATAAAGGCTCAAGGATGGTCCAATTGGGATGATGGATAAGGGTTTCCAAAGTGCTAAGTCAGTGCTCTAGATTGTGGAGTTTGAGATGCTGTGCAAGCTAGTCCAGATGGCTTGTCAAACGGAGCCCCGGTGTGCAAGATATTGCAGTTCAAAGTTAGAAGGCATTGCAGATCCCCAACAAATAGGGTAGTTGGGGACAAGAGGCGAGGGCGGATTCCAGAAAATAGATATGTAAAGCTCAAGTTATGGAGTATGCCAGTCTTTTCAAATTGCAAATCAAAGTTATGGATTGCAGGATAAGGCCATTTGAAAATTTTCTAGGGGTCGGGCTTGTGTCCACTTGACTGCATTGGAGGATGTGCCATCTGGCATCTTTTAGGGTTTGACAAGGTTCAAAATGGTAGTGTGCAATGTCCAAAATCAATAGCAAGTGACAGCTCTCCATTCCAATTCTTGAGCGCCAGGTTATAGCTGGACAAAGTTGGTGGGGGCAATTGCCCAAGGAAAAGTACCAGGTGATTTTTTTTTGTTTTGACGGTGGTACAGCCAAACGGTGTCGACCTATGGAGGTGCAGGAAGCCCACGCATGAAGTTTTGCAAGAAGATGGTATGATGCTTGAGAGGTTGCTTGCTGCAAGGTACAACATGTATAGCCGGAATGGGTATGTCAAATGTGGCTTTTGACAGGTCAAAAGTGATTTTCAAGTTCAACTGATCGGGGATATCTAGAAGTGCTAGAGAGTGGTGGATTTCATCACATTCAATAATATCATGACGATCTAGCAGTCGTCACCTCTCCTGCCCGAGATTTCATCATCCAGGAAAGTATTATGTGAAGTCGACCATATTCATCAAAGGGCATAAAGTTTTGATTATGGCATAGAGTTTTCTTTATTGATGCTATGGATATGGGGGATCTCGGCTATGTTGTCCCTGTGCTCATATGACGTTGAAAGAAGGCAGTTGTTGGAAAACTTGGAGTTTGAAGGCGGCATTCGAAGGTCGACATTTTGTGGCGTGTGCAAAGGGGCCAAGCCCAAAAGTTTTTAAGGCTCTTAATATAAAAAAAAGCGAATGGCAAGCTGCAGTCGACGAGTTATAGCGTTGAGGGAAGGTCGACAGGTGGAAGGAGTTGCACAAGAGAAGGGCCAGAGGGGCCGCCACTTGAGCTTGCATGGAAGGGGCTGTCAACAACTTGTGAGAGGAGGGAGAAAGTTGCGCCAGAAGAGGAAGGTGGCTGCAAGTGGGAGTTGGCCCAGGACGTGCACAGGGAGCCATGCAAGGGGCTGCAAAGGGGAGAAAAAACAAGAAGGCAAGGACAGAGGAGGAGCCGGAGTAACAGGGCTGAGGAGTAGCGCTGCAGACAAGGAGCGGCCATAGCACAGGGGCGCACCATCTTGGAGGTGCATACCGAGGGCCTGAGGGATAGCAAGGCAGGATAGAGCCGCCAAGGGCTGCCAGAGGCCTGGCCAAGGAGGGCTCGGGGAAGCGCAGTAAGGAGGAGAAGGTGGGTTGCAGGTGAAGCAGCGTGAGGTGAAGAGTTGACACCGAGGGCTGAGAGCCGGTGTTGGCGTGGCTGCAAAGGCAGGTGCATGAAAGGCCGCCAAAGGGTTGGCAGGACAGAGGAGGACGGCCAATGGGCTGAGGGCTGAAGAGCCGCCACCTGCAGACAGTTGGGGGCTGCAGTGGAGAGGTGGGCCGGGACTACACCTGATTCCGGTACTGAGGAGCAAGAGGGTAAGTCGGGGGTGGCGCAGGCAAAGAGGAGACGGGAGTCGGGTCCCACCAAGGTAAGGGGCCGCCAGGGCTACAGGTTGCAGGTGGTGGCCGTCAAAAAAACGACTTGTCTGAGAGGAAGATCAAAGGCATCAAGGTCGCATCCACCTAGGAGATACGTGCTCATAGTACACACAATTGTAAAAGGATTTTCCAAGATTTTTTTACTCGTTCTAGTCTCGGATCCATGTTATTTTTTTCTCATATGTACTTGTAATTGTGAGAGGATTCTTTGTGTGGGTGTCGGGTATGCAAAGTAGATGTCGGGTTTGTCATAAAGTGGATGCTTACCAGGGATTGTGCAAGGTTATGTGTGTTGTCAGATATTGAGTTGTGTATTCGTGGGGGAAGGTGCTCTAAAAGATTATAGATGGGAGCCTTGAAGGTATGCTTTGCAATTGTGTGTGCATAGTCTGGGTTGGTCGGAATTGGGCTTAGGCATTAGTTGTTTGCAGATTGTGTATTGGGATGTGTGTTTGCTAGGGGATAGGGGTGCTTTGAGGTCACTGAGCTATATAGAGGCATCGAGTTTATGTGTTGGTGGTTTTCCCATTTCCCCCTTTCCATCTTGTGGTGCCCCCATTGAGGATCCGCTGATTGCTCCCTAAAAAGGTGTTATTGAGTCAAGATGAAGCAGGAGTTTGGTCCGGTCTTCAAAGGAGAGGAAGATGCAGACGATTGGATTGCCGATTTTGGGCTATTTATGCTGACGGTTTTGCGGATTCCAGGTGATGAAGCAAAGCTCCAAACTCTACCGTTGGTGCTGCGAGGTAAAGCAAATGTTTGGTTTGATGGCTTAGAAGATCTGCACAAGCAGAATTGGATCGGATTTCGAGAGAAATCTCTACAGAGATATAGAAAGGTGGTGTCAGCTTCGAAAGCAGATGCGAAGATCAAAGGTTTGTAGCAGGACGTAAGTGCAAATTTTGATGCTTTTGTGATAAATTTGAAGCTTATTGGGGGGAAGCTCGAAAGGTTTCTATCATGCTTGCATACTTATGCTCGTGAGAGTGGATTATGAAGATTCAAGGACCTTTGATGAAGCCGTCAAAGTCGCTAGAGCAAAGAGTCGAAAGATGAAGAAGAAGATAGAGGCAGGGTTGCTACAGTCGGTAATCACGATAGCCAGTGGACCTAGGTCCAAGCAGATCAATGAGCATCAAGAGGTAAAAGCTCCTTTTTTTATTGATATGCATTTGGTCAAAGTACATGAAGGTGATGCCAGGGTAGAAGAGGTAGAAGAAGTGCCAACTAGGTCACAAAGGATACGGCGAGGTATATTCAGAGTGCCACCTAGTTTGCTTCCTCAAGAGAACGAGGTGGTAAAAGGCCTTGAAGAAGAGGTTCCAGTTCCAGAGCTAGTAATGAGGAAGGAAACAGTGATCCAAGAATTGACAAGTTCAAAAGAGGAGTCCGAAAGCTCTCATAGCTCTAGCAACAGTTTGGACACAGATAGCATGTGGGAGACAGAGTCCCGGTCTTCCAGGTATGAGACCTATGATGTTTTTCATGTAGATGAAGTGGGAAAAAATGTATGCAAGTTGCCTGCCAGCCAGCTAAAGGTCGAAGAGAAATATAGTGTTTCACCGTGTATGAATCTGACAGTCGAGCAGCCGGCCAATCAAATGTCGTGTGATGGTGAGTCCCTATTGGAGGACGAGGTATGGCTTGATTGTGCATCAGACCTAGTTGAAGAACAGGTTTTTGAGAGTGACTTGCAAGAGCTAGAAGCAAAAGCGGAGGTATGTTCAGTTGATTTGTCTATGGAGGGGGTGGGGAAACCTTGCCTTGGTGAGCATGTCGAGGTGTGCTTTGAGGTTTCAGAGTTTGTGTGTATCCGTGGAGAGTTAACTCCGGCAGACGACTCTATGGAAGCTAATACAGATGCAACCTATGAGCGAGAGGCTCCATGCAAAGAGGAAGGTGCCGCCAACCTTGCAGGTTATGAGGTAGTTAAAGAACAGGTTGAAGCTTTAGCAGGTCATGTTCTTGAGTATGAAGAGATGGTTTTGGAGCCATGTTTAGAAGATTTGGATACAGGTTTGTAAAGGGATCAGGTTTGCTTGGCTATGCAGCAGGTAGAGGAAAATGGCAGGGTCTTGCTATTTTATGGGATGCTATGGATACATGTGTTATTGGAGGTTGCTTTACAGGTGTGTTTGTCTCAGTGGCAAAGCTTTTTTGCAGAAGACTACACTATGGAGGGTTCTCTAACAGGTGATGCAATAGCTGCTTGTGGTACCAATGCTTCAAATGGTCAGAATCATGTTTATGGTTGGCAGCAAGACTTATGGATGCAGGCTGACAAAGCTCTATGCTATGGAGAGCTAGAAGGGTGGTGTGTCTATTGGCCTACAGGTGCAAAGGAAGATTTGGATATACAGGCTGTACAGGTGGAGGGCTACGGCCAATGTTTTGTTTTTTATCCAGGTAGACTCTACACCATGCTTCGGGAAGCTTCGAGCTTTCCATTTGACCCTGGAGGGTGATGCAATAGCAGATGCTTTTCTCTCTATCTCTATCATATCTATATAGCCACTATCATTTTTCTTATGTAGTCTATAGCTCTGTTTTATATCATTCTCTCTATACATACTTATTTTACCGAAAGAATACTGTGGTTGAGCATAAATGCTCAACGAGGGGGTGGGCAATGATGGTACAGCCAAACGGTGTCGACCAATGGAGGTGTAGGAGGCCCAGGCATAAAGGTTTGCAAGAAGATGGTACGATGCTTGAGAGGTTGCTTAATGCAAGGTACAACATATATAGCCGGAATGGGTATGTCAAATGTGGCTTTTGACAGGTCAAAAGTGATTTTCAAGTTCAACTGATTGGGGATTCCCCGATCAGTTGAAGTGCTAGAGAGTGGTGGATTTCATCACATTCAATAATATCATGACAATCTAGCAGTCGTCACCTCTCCTGCCCGAGATTTCAACATCCAGGAAAGTATTATGTGAAGTCGACCATATTCATCAAAGGGCGTAAAGTTTTGATTATGGCATAGAGTTTTCTTTATGATGCTATGGATATGGGAGATCTCGGCTATGTTGTCCCTGTGCTCATATGACGTTGAAAGAAGGCAGTTGTTGGAAAGCTTGGAGTTTGAAGGCGGCATTCGAAGGTCGGCATTTTATGGCGTGTGCAAAGGGGCCAAGCCCAAAAGTTAAAAAAAAGCGAATGGCAAGCTGCAGTCGACGAGTTATAGCGCTAAGGGAAGATCGACAGGTGGAAGGAGTTGCACAAGAGAAGGGCCAGAGGGGCCGCCACTTGAGCTTGCATGGACGGGGCTGTCAACAACTCGTGAGAGGAGGGAGAAAGTTGCGCCAGAAGAGGAAGGTGGCACCAAGTGGGAGTTGGCCCAGGACGTGGACAGGGAGCCATGCAAGGGGCTGCAAAGGGGAGAAAAAACACGAAGGCAAGGACAGAGGACGAGCCGGAGTAACAGGGCTGAGGAGTAGCGTTGCAGACAGGGAGAGGCCATAGCACAGGGGCGCGCCATTTTGGAGGTGCATACCGAGGGCCTGAGGGATAGCAAGGCAGCATAGGAGCCGCCAAGGGCTGCCAGAGGCCTGTCCGGGGAGGGCTCGGGGAAGCGCAGTAAGGAGGAGAAGGTGGGTTGCAGGTGAAGCAGCGTGAGGTGGAGAGTTGACATCGAGGGCCGAGAGCCGGTGTTGGAGTGGCTGCAAAGGCAGGTGCATGAGAGGCCGCCAAAGGGTTGGCAGGACAGAGGAGGACGGCCAATGGGCTGAGGGCTGAAGAGCCGCCACCTGCAGACAGTTGGGGACTGCAGTTGAGAGGTGGGCCGGGACTACACCTGATTCATGGTACTGAGGACCAGGAGGGTAAGTCGGGGGTGGCGCAGGCAAAGAGGAGACGGGAGTCGGGTCCCACCAAGGTAAGGGGCCGCAAGGGCTACAGGTTGCAGGTGGTGGCCGTCAAAAAAACGACTTGTCTGAGAGGAAGATCAAAGGCATCAAGGTCGCATCCACTTAGGAGATACGTGCTCATAGTACACACAATTGTAAAAGGATTTGCCAAGATTTCTTTACTCGCTCTAGTCTCGGATCCATGTTAATTTTTTTCTCATATGTACTTGTAATTGTGAGAGGATTCTTTGAGTGGGTGTCGAGGATGCAAAGTAGATGTCGGGTTTGTCATAAAGTGGATGCTTACCAGGGATTGTGCAAGGTTATGTGTGTTGTCAGATATTGAGTTGTGTATTCGTGGGGGAAGGTGCTCTAAAACATTATAGATGGGAGCCGTGAAGGTATGCTTTGCAATTGTGTGTGCATTAGTTGTTTGCAGATTGTGTATCGGGATGTGTGTTTGCTAGGGGATAGGGGTGCTGTGAGATCACTGAGCTATATAGCGGCATCGAGTTTATGTGCTGGTGGTTTTCCCATTTCCCCCTTTCCAACGGCCTCGGTTTGTGAGCCCGAGGAAGTTAGAAAATGGTGATACTTGCGCAACATGGAGCTGGAAAATTAGGGTTTTGATCGGTCTCTACAGCCTGGCAAATGGAGCTTCAAGTAGAAGATGGGAGTTGGACCAAGTTGGCACCCCAAGATGGGGTTTTCTCTCATAAAATGGGCTTTTTGGAGGCTTTTGGTAGGGTGATGAGCCTCAGAACGCCACGTGATGGCCAAAAAAACCACATGTGCAAGAGAAGTTGAAATAGCCAAGGTATTTTTCCTAGAAGGTGCCCCCATCGTGGGTGTAGTTGAAGAGAGAGATCTCTCGTGTGGAGCTGAGCCATGGTGGATTGGGGCAGGCTCTACGCACGGTGGCATGGTTGATCAAGGCGGAATTTTGGAGGAGCTCTGGTGGCATGACGGCTGGTGGCCGGTGGATCTAGGCAGGCAGAAGTCGGTGCTAATGAGGTAACATGGCATACACCCCCAAAAGGCGCCTGTTCCACTGCCCATAAGGGTCCCCCATTTTTTGAGAGCAAAGTCAACCCCCCCCCCCCCCCCCTCCCCCCCACTAGCGAGGTGGCTAGTGCATGGGGCCTAGGGATAGGGGATGATTCACATGGAGAGAGAGAGGAGGAATCTGAGGAGGATGGTTGAAGGGGCTCCAAAGGAAGCCGGACAAAGTGGGCTCAAGGGGTGATATCATATGAAAGGTCGATAAGGAAGTGTTCAAAGGTGGTAAGGCTATGCCATACAAGGGAAAAATGGGCGGTATGAGGGTTAGAGAGAGAGAGAGAGAGAGAGAGAGAGAGAGAGAGAGAGAGAGAGAGAATTCAAAGTATTCAAGTCTAAGGGGGAAGTTAAGAGCCGAGCTGCAAGATGGTCAAAAGAGAAGGTCAAGGGAGCAGTGCAAAGCCAAGTTTGCCAAAGGTGGAAATGAAGCAAAAAAATAAAAAAGGGGGAAGTTAAGATCCGAGCAAGATGGTCAAAAGAGAAGGTCAAGGGAGCAGTGCAAAGCCAAGTTTGCCAAAGGTGGAAATGAAGCAAAAAAATAAAAGAATGCCAAGGGGCACCAACAATGTCACTAGTGCACCCCCTCAAGTGCAAGAAGAAGAGAGCAAGTGAGAAGATGAAGCCAAGGTGGCTACCCTTCCCAAGTTTCTTTGTGTGGGTAGTGTGTGTGTATGTGTGTGTGTGTGTGTGTGTGTGTGTGTGTGTGTGTGTGTGTGTGTGTGTGTGTGTGTGTGTGTGTGTGTGAATTCTTGGGTTGGATTTTTTGTGTTCAGAGGTGTGTGCCTGCAAAGCCCCAAGAGTGTGTTTTCTTGTTCTGTGACCATGTGGGTGTGCCGTTTGATGTAAAAGAGTTGTAAATCTTGTTTGAGCGGTGGTGAAGCTTCCATGGTGTTTCTCTCGCATTGTTTCCCCTGCCCTCCTCTACTTCTTCTGCTTATGCGTGCAGTGCCGATGCGGATGTGTGTGCCCCCCGGGCCCCTTCTTTGTGTGCAGATGGAAGTGAGAGTGTGGTTTTGTGTGCGGCAGTGGTGCCTGGCTCAAAACAAGCAATGAAATGAGTGGTTAGTTGTTGTGTCCAGATTTGTGCGTCGATGTGTGTGCGGGTGATGGCCTGATAGCGTAAGTTGAGAATTTCAAAGGGGATCTTTAGTGGATTGGGGTGTTTTGTACGCCTTGGGCTATAGAGAGGCCTTTGTTTTAGTGCCAAGTGTGTTCCCCCATTCCCCATCTTCAACATGCAACGGCTACGACGAGGGGGATGTTAGCAGATGGACTAGACAGACACCCTCCTAGTCAGCGACCTCATCATAAAGCCGTCAATTTTGTAGTCCCATTATTATTTTTTGAGAAAGTTTGTAAATATGAGGAGCTCTTATTTCAGTTAAGCGATCTCCGAGCTAACTTTTGTAAAAATCTGAGTTGTAAAGTCTAATTCTGAGTATGAGCTCTGACAAAAGAAGCCCTAGGTTTAAAGCCTAATTTTGTAAGTTTGAACACAACACTTATCGTTATCAAATGTTTTTGAAGAGTTTGAAGCGCACGACTGAGAGTGGCTACTCTCATGCGACTTGTAATCCATTTTCCACTCTAGTAATCCAAATTTGTTTTCAACAATTGTATTGTGCTCCTTGTCTCTTGTGCTCTTTGATTTTAGTGTAACCATTCTCAACTTTGTTGTGGTTTGTAACGACCTGTTTGCGAGCCAAATCTATTGTTTTGAGTGTGATAATGGTTGTTTTTTTATGTTTTGAATTTAGGAGAGTGTCCCTAGACCATAGAGCAACCATTCTAGATTGTTCTATTATAGTTTTTAGGACCTTGATCATGATGGATCATGATTTTGGTACCTTTCTAGATTGTGACAAGACTTGGTAGGATAGTGTCGCTAGGTATCAAGGAGCTCCTCCTAAAGTTTTGTTGCATTTTGACTTTGTTTGAGTGTCAAAATGGTGTGACAACCGAGAGCGATGAGAGAGAACATAGGAAAATTGTCTGAGTAGAGAGTAATAGATTTGCTAGTGCTAGAGATAGCTTCATTGTGTAGGTTCACTTCTTGATGTTGACACCCTCAGAGAGTATTCGTGCCCCATCCGAGTCGCTTCCCTAAGTATTGACATTATGTTAGTGTCAGATAGCTATGATGCAGACGTCCGATCATGGTGACCCGCTACCATCAACCTTGGTTCTACCTCCAAAGCATAAAACCATACCTTTTCCTCTGCCTACGTCAGCAACAAAATTGTCTACATCTTGCTATTCTCGTTTGGTATATGCAATGAAAACATGTATAGATCAAAATCGGCCATCCACTCTTTTGGATCCTCCTCGCTAGTTTAAATTGGCCCATTGCTTCATGCTCACTTTGTGATGCCATTGCTTCTTTGTGAAAAAACCACTTTCTTGATCAAATCGATGAGAAATCAGATGCTTCTTAGTGAGGGCACAAGAAGATGGAAAGGGGGAATGGAAGCACACCCAAAAACACTAAGAGATTGCCTCTCCATATCCTAGGATGATCACGACACCCCAATCTACTCAAAATCTCACCACAAATGACACAATTTGTATGCAATTGATTTGTCCAAAAGATAGGTTACAATGCTCCTCGAAGCACTCTCTTGTCTTTTGCTACTACAACCTATAACCTTTTCTTTCATCACTATAACAAAAAAAAATACATCTGACAACCTTATCATCCAATTTTTTTGGGTTGTCTTTGTGGCACCAAAGCATATGCCGAACAACCAAAAACAGTCATGTGCTCAATAGAAGGCTACCTATTATGCCATGCTTCATATGGAGTCATAGAGTGCAAAGATTTTGTAGGACACCTGCTAAGTACATAAGTGGCACACACGATGGCCTCAAGCCAAAACGAATACAGAAAAGCTTGACTTTTGACCATACATCATGCCAATTCCGTAAGTGATCTTTTTTTTCTCTCAGCAACAACATTTTGCTGAGGCGTATAAGGCACTATACATTGGTGTTTTATCCCACACCTAGCCAAAAATTCATTAAACTCATAAGACATATGCTACATTTTGAGACATTTTCATCCATAGCCAAAAAAAAAATTGAAGCACATAAATTCTTTGGACTTTGCTTTAAGTGGATTTACCCATGCATGCTTGGAGTAATTATCAATAAAAGTCACAAAGTAAAGGTAATTGCCCAAGGATGGAGTTTGCATGGACCCACAAACATCACTATGCACAAGCTACAACCTTCATGTGACCCTAACTAAACCATCCTTACCCAAAATACAGCCTTCACAGACATGTTTGATAGATGCTTCAAGAGGCGGCAAAGAAGCAACCGTATCAGATTTCTGCAAATGCAACAAACTGGCAAAATTGAGATGACCAAAACGTGCATGCCAAAGTTTTGCATCTGAAATAGCCTTTGAATCCACAACTACATATGCAAAATTTTGCCCACACTTGTCATACAGTGTGAGCTTATACAGCCCACGCCATAAAATGTTAGTGCAATAATTTCATCACTAAAACTGAGATCATGTACTCTACATCTATCATCCACAAATTTGACTACAAGACCAAGTCTAGCAAGTGCAAATACAGACAAAAGATACTTCTTGATCCCAGGTACATAAAGTGCATGAACAAGTGTGAAAGAACTGCCATTTGCAGTAGTAAGCACAATCTTCCAAAACTCCCTGAACCGGATAAGAGGCATTGTTGACACAGATAACTAAATTCCCATGAGGGACAGACTTAAGAGAGGTGAACAAATCATGATGTGAGGTAATGTTCTTTGTAGCACCACTGTCAAAATACCACACATGTAAATCTGCAACAACTGACATGCATGCATAATGGAAATCAAGATTAAAAGTGCACTTTGCACTAAAAGCCCATTCTACATCAACATCAGCATCACAATCTCCTTTCACAGAAGAATCAACAATACCTACATTTGTAGTGAAACCAGCCTCTTTGGCCTTCAACTTAGGACATTGCCTAATCAAGTGATCATTAGCTTTAAAATAATGGCAACACATCTTCTTTTTGCCCTTATTACCAAAATTGTAATGGAATTTGCCTATTCAATTTGAGAATAGCGGAATTTAATGAGAGTACTTTCAAGAAATGATTTTGTGAGCATAGCGGGTAGACATAATTGAAGATAGCAACATAATCATAGCAATTAGTTAACTTGGCATAGACAATACTTTTGCAAGAGAGAGAGTTTAGATAACATGACAACAATTGAGGACCGGATTTATGTGGAGCCGGTCCCCCCTCCAATAAGCATTTGTATTATGATTTCTCCCATAAAGAGAGACTTGTTACAATACAGTCTTTGTGTTCCTTGTGACCTAGGTGATGCCATGAAGATGGAAGGCTTCATGCACCACAAACATAACATAAACTTGAAGAAAGCTTTAACTATCCCAAGCCTCAGTCCCAAGACCTCAAACACCTTCGAAGGTGGAGAGAGCTAGCAGGGAATGAGGGTAGGGAAGAGGAAGAAGAAACATTTCGTAGGAGAAAGAATTAGTTCCTCACTTATCATACTCTTGTTGCTAGCATACATAATAGCATAGTAATGAAGAAGAAGGATATGGCAAGCTTAAGCATTGAAGCATGGCTCTTGGTTGGATTTGCACTCCATAGCCAAGAGTGTTGGTGTAGGCTCTCAACCTCTACTTGCTTGGAGAGGGAGCTCTTGCACTTTGCATATCACACAATGAGAGTGCTTGTGAGTGTGTGTGGGTGAGTATACCCCCTAGGCACCCCCCTAGCTTGCTTGGGTCGACCCCCCCTTGTAGCTCATTCCTGAAGCTCATTGGACCCCTCCAGGCCTAGCCAATCACAAGCAAGAGCCATTACAAGCAACATGGGTAGCCTTGGGACAAGTGTCCCCCTTTCCCCTTTGAGAGAGAGGACTTGATAAATGCTAAAACAATTAGATAATTCATGTAATTTATCATTGGACCCCTTTGAAGCCTAGCCAATAGGCTTCAAGCAACACATGAAGGTAACATGGGTAGGGGCCTGACATGTGTTCTTGCTGCCTCTTCAAGTTGGGCTTCCCTTGTGTGTGTGAGTGGGTGTTCTCTCTCTAGCCCCTAGGAAAAGGGCTCGCCCCCCCTCTTGTAGGAATGCTTTTGACTTTTAGGTGATCAAGCACCTTACTCACCAAGCATGACAAAGCACTTGAACTAGGGGGTGTTCCCACAAGCATCTCAGGCAAGCTTCTCAAGGCACCTCAAGTACTTTAATCATGCAGCAAGTCAAGCACCTCAAGCATGAAGCCAGTCAAGCAAATCAAGCACCTCAAGCATGAAAAACACCTCAAGCATGACAAGCACCTCGAGCTTGGGCCGGGTTCCCACCTCAAGCTCAGCCCTAGCTTACTTAAGGTCAAAGGACTTTTACACACATTTATTGGAGGTCTTCAATGAAGCTAACCCTAAGGTCTTATGCTCCATTGGTTAGCCTTGCTCTTTGATAGACCATCTCCCTTTTGGGCCCCTTTACCATTGGCCCCGTGTTGAGATAGATCTATAAGCACATACCTATATCTTAACACTTGTTCCCGTTTATTCTCCCACATTAAGTGATCAATTTAATATGAGAAAATCATTTGGGTTAGTTAGATATTAGATTTTATGACATTACCTCTCTCTTGAAATCATAGTCGTCCTCGACTATGAGGTAGAAAAGATAAAGTCTTAGTCATTAGTCAATCGTACTTAGGGGGTAAAGGATCCCTTTTTACCCTATGACATCTTTCCAAGATGGATGACTAATCCATTTGGTGCTTGGGAGACATAGCTGCCGCAAGCATGTCTGCTCTTTAGTCCATTTTATTCTCCCAAAGTAGAGTGACAAATTCTACTTGGTGTTTGAGAGACGTCGTCATCACAAACATGATTCTAAGCATGCATACTAGTTAAATTTTGTGCACAATTAAAAAGAGGACTAGTCATATAAGACAAAAACATGAGTTATTTAAAAGAAATTTGTACATTTGCTTACTCTAATGTAGCATTGTAAGCATTGACAAGGTTCATACTATCCTTAAGTTGTACTCCTTGCATCCATTTAGCATCTTCAAAAGGATAATTTTTGAACTTAATAAGATACCGTCGGATAATCTTACCATGTCGTAGTACCTTGTCTTCATGCCGAAGGATAGCTTCGGGTTGTAGCACCTCTTCTTGGTCTTCAACTTCGGGAGGGTCTTCAATAATTGGTTCAATTGGTGGCTCTCCTTTGTAGGGCTTAAGTAAGCTTACATGAAAGGCATTGTGTATAAGCCAATGGTTGGGCAACTTGAGTTGATAAGCCGTCTCATTGATAGGCTTCAAGATTTGGAAAGGACCATAGTATCTTTTTGCTAGTATAGCATAATACTTTTGATGGCCCGTAGGATTTTTGCCCGTCGTTTGCCTTAATCGAGCCTTAGGAAACTTGAGTAAGACCCAATCATTTTCTTTGAACATTAAGGCTCTTCTGTGCTTATGAGCAGCAGCTTTTTGCCTTTGTTGAGAGATGGCTATAGCCTCCCTAATCTTCTGAAAAGATTCTTGTAGGTCACGGCTATACTCATCGGCGGCGAAGATTTTCCCATGTACTTTCAGTAGCAAGGGACTTTTAGGTCTTCCTTCTATGATCTCGAAAGGTGCTTTGCCCGTAGAAGTATGTACAGTATTATTGTAGGCATACTCTACTAGCGGTAAATAATTTTTCCATTGTGAGCGTTGATCTACTTCGGTAACATAAGTCTTGAGTAGATCGAGTATCGTAAGATTGGCTATCTCACTTTGGCCATCCGTTTGTGGGTGATAGGCCGAAGAGAAATTCAATCTTGTTCCTAGATTTTCAAAGAGACCTTTCCAGAAATTACTGGTCATTCTAGGATCTCTATCTGACACGATGGATGTGGGTAATCCATGGTGTTTGAAAATCTGAGATATGAAGAGAGTTGCCATTTGATGTGCCTTAATATTCTTTTTGACAGGAATAAAATGTGCTTGCTTGCTAAACCTGTCGACTATTGTCCATATTCCTGTATTCCCATGGATAGACTTGGGTAATCCAAAGATGAAATCCATGGATATACTCTCCCATGGTGAATTTGAAATAGGCAATGGCTGGAGTAATCCAGGTTGCTTCCCTCTATCATACTTGGTCTTTTGGCATACTACACATTTTGAAACATACTCTTGTATGTCCACTTTCATGGTAGGCCAATAGAAATACGTCTCTACTCCTCGGAGAGTAGGTTGAATACCTCTATGCCCTGCATATGGAGGAGCATGGGATTCATACATAACCTTCTCACGAAGGGAATGGGTAACACATAGCCTATTGCCGTGAAGAAGATAACCATCCTGCAAGGTGAATGGTTCCTCTTTCTTCCCCAAAGCAAGGGCTGACATTATGTCTCTAAAGTCAGGGTTAGTAGCATACTCATCTACCATAGAGGATAGATCATTGTGAGTAGCTATAGACACCGCATTAACTTTTGGTCGTCGTGAAAGTGCATCGGCAACTTGATTGTGCTTACCAGCTATGTGAGCAATATGAAAATTAAATTGCGAAAGAAAATTTTCCCACCTCATTTGTTTGTCAGAAAGCTTGGTTTGCATCATGAAATACTTGAGACTTTGGTGGTCGGTTCGTAGGATAAATGGAGTCCCCAATAGGTAGTGCTTCCATGTGTCTAGGGCATGTAGAATAGCTAAAAGCTCTTTCTCATAAATGCCCAAGACTCGTTCATCACCATTGAGCCTTCGGCTCTCATATGCTATGGCATGCCCTTCTTGAAGCAAAACCGCTCCAAGGCAATCACCACAAGCATCACATTGGACCTCAAAGGGCTTTGAGAGATCCGGAAGCACGAGGATTGGTTGGGAAGTAAGCTTCTCTTTGAGTTTTTCAAAAGCATTTTGCTCCTTAGCAGTCCATACAAACTTAACGTTCTTCTTGGTTAAGTCGTGTAGTGGTCCTGCCACTTGAGAGAATTTTGCTATGAAGCGTCTATAGTATGCACACATACCAATAAAGCTTCTTAACTTATGTAGATTCCTTGGGTTAGGCCATGATTTTATTACCTCTAACTTTGATGGATCCATACGAATACCATCGTGAGAGATAATATGGCCTAGATATTGAATCTCTTGAAGGAAGAATTCACTTTTCTTTTGGTTGAGAAAAAGTTTGTTCTCCCTCAAGGCTTGAAAAATCACTTGGAGATGTTGCTTATGTTCCTCCAAAGACTTGGAGTAGATGATGATATCATCGAAGAACACTCCAGTGAATTTTCGATATGGTCTAAAAATTTTCTCCATCAAACGATTGAACGTAGCTGGTGCATTAGTCAAGCCAAAAGGCATGACTAGATATTCATAAAGACCAAATGTTGTGCGAAACGCGGTCTTTAAGATATCCTCATCCACTATCCTTATTTGATGATAGCCACTCTTAAGGTCAATCCTACTGAAGTAGGTAGAGCCTTGTAGCTTATCAAACAGATCTTCTACCCGAGGTACGGGAAATCTGTTTTTAATAGTGATATGGTTTAGTGCTCGATAGTCCACACACATACGGTATGTACCATCTTTCTTTTGCACTAAAAGGACTGGAGAACAAAAGGGAGAGGAACTAGGCCTCACCATCCCTTTGTCTACCAGCTCTTGTACTTGCCTCATGATCTCCTCTTGTTGAGCTTGTGAGACTCGATAAGGAGGTTTGTTAGGCGGTGAGCTTCCTGGAAGGAGCTCAATACGATGGTCATCATCCCCTCGTTTTGGAGGTAGGTCCATAGGGATATCATCAATGAACACATCTTGGAATCCTTTTAGAAAAGTAGACAAGTCTAACTCTTCTTGATTCCTATGATTTTCATTTGATGAAACATTACTAGCTTTTAGAGACTCTTTGACATAAATCATGTACGCAAAAACTGAGCTCTTCATTGATTTATCAAAAGAAAGAGGATTTACAAGTGGAATAGTGCGACCACGCTCACTAGCATCTACATACATGTTCTTTCCCCTGTAGGTGAAGTAAATTCTCCTTTCAGGGAACTTCATGTTGGCAGCCATGCGATCAAACCATGGTGCCCCTAGGATAACATCCTGATGTTGGAGGGGAGAGATGAAGAAGTCTTCTTTGTCGACATAGCTTTGGACATGAAGCCTCAACTTCCCAATCAAGGGAGTAACGGAGGCTTGTTGTCCCTTGAAAGCTGCATCAGCTGTTACTATATCTCCCATCTCAAAAGCTTGAATGCCCAACTTGGTGGCCAACTCTATTGATATGAAGTTGAGAGTAGAGCCAGGGTCAAACAAGATGAATGCATCATGCTCTCGTATCTTTCCCCAAGCATAGGAGAGTGATGATCCTTTGCAATGAGCATCCTCTTTTGGAGCTTCGATGGTGGAAGCCCTAGGAGTCTCATTGCGAGTATTCTTCCTGGGGCAAGAACGATAGCCATGCCCTTGCTCCCCACACTTGAAACACTTATGGTCCTTGCGAAAAGCTTCAAGCTCTTCAGGAGAGAGTTTCTTTTTATCTTTGTAAACTCCCTTCTCCTTGGACCGATTGTTGTTGTTGTTGTTGGAAGTGCCTTGGGAATTATTTTGAGCATTGGATTTCCCCTTTGCATCATTTTTATCTTTGTTTTCCATGGGCTTGACATTACGTCTAGCCCCTTGATGGAAATTGATGCGTGAAGCAACCATGGTGTGGTGGATTACTTCGGTAATAGTACCGGGCCGTTGAGAGTTGATATATTCGGCCATCTCTTCAGGTAATCCCGCACAGAATTGCTGTCTTTGCTCGGCAAAGTCTATCTTTTGAAAGACAGTAGCTTTGAGATGTAAATCCCAAAACTTATCTACATACTTGTTGATAGACTCATGAGAGAGGAGCTTCAAGCCGCGCCATTCGGTAAGAACTTTATCTTTAGTATCGCTTGGAAGAAATTGCTTCATGATGGAAACTCGTAGAGTTTTCCATGTCTTTGGGGCTTCTCCATTGCCACGAAGGCTAGCCCACCATTGACGAGCTGATTTTTGGAAGTGCATAGCTACATGGCGTAGCTTGGAGGACTCTGTGAAGCCCTCGTCCCCAAAGGCCGCATCAAATTGCTGGATGAAGGCCAACACTTTGTCGGTAGCACCAAAGGTGCCATTGTAGGTGAGAAAAGAGATACTCTTTCCTCCCTCCTTGAACTTCTTTAGCTTTTGTGACCTTCGCCATGCAGGAAATGATTTGCGATGCCCTCCCCTCTTGTATTCTCTAGGAGAATAGCCATAACTTTCATCGGAAGAGAAGGAAGGTGAAGAAGAAGGAGAAGAGGGTGACCTCTTCCTAGCCCTTTTCTTCCTTTGTTTCCTCTCTTGCCTTTGAGAGTGATGAGGAGAAGGACTATGGGTTGCTCTTTTCCTCTTGGGAGGAGTAGGCGATCGTCTAGACCGCCTTCTTCGTGGAGCCACATTTCAGAAGAACTTAGACTTTCATTGCTTTCTTTCTCTTTGGATTCCTCCTCTCGAATGGGAGAGAGTCTTCTTATGGGGGTCTCTTCAAGAGGCCTCCTAAGCTCTCTCTCCTCTTGGAGAGGAAGGGAAATTCCATAGGCACGAAGTTGTTGAGTAACTTCGGCTTGCAAGGTAGGGTTGCCCATAGCTTGTTGCAACCTAGTCACAAGATAATTCACAAACATGGGAGCATCATCATTAGCACCTTCATGTGCAAAATCAAAGCTATCAATGTTCATTCTACTCTCTTGATTATTGTCAGCCATGTTAACAAAATTTTATGTATGTACTTAGTGTATGCTTTGGCAATTCAAAACCTTAGTTGCCACTCCTCTTAGCCTTTGAAAATCGGCTCTTAAGTATCTACATCCACGGCTCAAAGTGGTTAATTATAGAGAGTAGAGGAGTAGGTCTAACATAGCAGAGTTGCCAAGGGCTAGCTCCTTTCGGACTTCTTATGGCTCAATAATGGTAAAGCCGTAGGCAAGTCTAAAAAGACTCCATTATTAAGTCCAAAGCTCCCGAGGTGTGCACCATCCCCCACATAGTGGGCTTAACAAAACCGGTATTAGATCCCAGTTCCACTTACTCTATTACAATTAACAACATCAACCATTTATAGGCTACTTAAGGACCTCTCTTCTTAAGCAAGAAAAGAGAAACCAAATGCTCTGATACCAATGTAATGGAATTTGCCTATTCAATTTGAGAATAGCGGAATTTAATGAGAGTACTTTCAAGAAATGATTTTGTGAGCATAGCGGGTAGACATAATTGAAGATAGCAACATAATCATAGCAATTAGTTAACTTGGCATAGATAATACTTTTGTAAGAGAGAGAGTTTAGATAACATGACAACAATTGAGGACCGGATTTATGTGGAGCCGGTCCCTACTCCAATAGGCATTTGTATTATGATTTCTCCCATAAAGAGAGACTTGTTACAATACAGTCTTTGTGTTCCTTGTGACCTAGGTGATGCCATGAAGATGGAAGGCTTCATGCACCACAAACATAACATAAACTTGAAGAAATCTTTAACTATCCCAAGCCTCAGTCCCAAGACCTCAAACACCTTCGAAGGTGGAGAGAGCTAGCAGGGAATGAGGGTAGGGAAGAGGAAGAAGAAACATTTCGTAGGAGAAAGAATTAGTTCCTCACTTATCATACTCTTGTTGCTAGCATACATAATAGCATAGTAATGAAGAAGAAGGATATGGCAAGCTTAAGCATTGAAGCATGGCTCTTGGTTGGATTTGCACTCCATAGCCAAGAGTGTTGGTGTAGGCTCTCAACCTCTACTTGCTTGGAGAGGGAGCTCTTGCACTTTGCATATCACACAATGAGAGTGCTTGTGAGTGTGTGTGTGTGGGTGAGTATACCCCCTAGGCACCCCCCTAGCTTGCTTGGGTCGACCCCCCCTTGTAGCTCATTCCTGAAGCTCATTGGACCCCTCCAGGCCTAGCCAATCACAAGCAAGAGCCATTACAAGCAACATGGGTAGCCTTGGGACAAGTGTCCCCCTTTCCCCTTTGAGAGAGAGGACTTGATAAATGCTAAAACAATTAGATAATTCATGTAATTTATCATTGGACCCCTTTGAAGCCTAGCCAATAGGCTTCAAGCAACACATGAAGGTAACGTGGGTAGGGGCCTGACATGTGTTCTTGCTGCCTCTTCAAGTTGGGCTTCCCTTGTGTGTGTGAGTGGGTGTTCTCTCTCTAGCCCCTAGGAAAAGGGCTCGCCCCCCCCTCTTGTAGGAATGCTTTTGACTTTTAGGTGATCAAGCACCTTACTCACCAAGCATGACAAAGCACTTGAACTAGGGGGTGTTCCCACAAGCATCTCAGGCAAGCTTCTCAAGGCACCTCAAGTACTTTAATCATGCAGCAAGTCAAGCACCTCAAGCATGGAGCCAGTCAAGCAAATCAAGCACCTCAAGCATGAAAAACACCTCAAGCATGACAAGCACCTCGAGCTTGGGCCGGGTTCCCACCTCAAGCTCAGCCCTAGCTTACTTAAGGTCAAAGGACTTTTACACACATTTATTGGAGTCTTCAATGAAGCTAACCCTAAGGTCTTATGCTCCATTGGTTAGCCTTGCTCTTTGATAGACCATCTCCCTTTTGGGCCCCTTTACCATTGGCCCCGTGTTGAGATAGATCTATAAGCACATACCTATATCTTAACACTTGTTCCCGTTTATTCTCCCACATTAAGTGATCAATTTAATATGAGAAAATCATTTGGGTTAGTTAGATATTAATTTTATGACAAAAATTTCCAGGCGAATTGCTTCCATCAAAATCATTAGGAACAAGTGATTTTCCACTCGCACAAGAACCATGAGGAGTGGCTGCATTATTGTTACCACCTTTTCTTTGAGCAACAATAAAGGCTTGTTCAAGTACATGTTGTCTAGTCCTTTTTTTCTTGAAGAGATACTCATGCAAGAGCAATGTGTATAATGCATCAAACTTGACAACTTCATGATTTTCTTGGGTCATAAGTCTCCAAGAACTAGTGAAAGTTTGCTAAGAATCTGGCAAGGCATCAACAACAATCTGCACAAGGAAACTGTATGAAATGACTTCACTTACAGAAAGAAGTTGCTCATTGATATCCTTGACACCAGTAAGAAAAGTGTCCATATCATCTTCCTCATGCATAATCTTCAATTCCAGCTCTTTACGTAGCAATGCAATTTTAGCCTCATTGTCAGTTGCATAAAGACCAACCAGAATATCCCATTAGGAAGAGAATGGGATCTAGGAGGGCCTCTTTATTTGGCAATTTAAGGGAGTCAAACCTTTAGTACTAAGAAAACAGTCGAAGGACGTCTTTTGAATTCAAACAGGGAAAACGGCTAGTTTATTTGATTTCAAATTTTCCCCCCAAAATCAAATTTAAAATCTAGCGAGCAAAACCATATCATGTAACATATCTACGAAAAGAGCGTGGCGTGTAGATTACAGATCTACAATCTCCGCTCAAATCGGGGACCATATGTAGGAGTTATGGAAGGCCAAAAATCATAAATTTGTCCACCCTCTTTTTTTGGGGGAAAAGTACATCCTTTGACCACTCTTACACCTCTCTTACACACCCACCATTCATGCACACATGGCATGCATCTATTTGTCAAAATATTAATCACCTCCATAATCTCATGGCAAGTAAAGAGGCCCTCCTAGACCCCATCCTCTTCCTAATGCCAAGCCTGTTTTGTAGATTTTGCTAAACGAAAGTGAGGAGTAATAGTGCGCTTCACAGACAACGCAATAAATGCATGAGCCTGTGCATCTTGTACATACCGAACTTGTTCTACCATAGGCA
Organism: Adiantum capillus-veneris; assembly: GCF_014529385.1. Lineage (NCBI taxonomy): Eukaryota > Viridiplantae > Streptophyta > Polypodiopsida > Polypodiales > Pteridaceae > Adiantum > Adiantum capillus-veneris. The sequence goes on from NC_140945.1 coordinate 118,926,245, forward strand.
AAACAACTCTAACAACAGCAATCCTTGCAGCAAGACCTGCAACATCTTCAACATCACCTACATCATCAGAACTAGGACGTACATCAATGCCCTGCACAATATTCCAAACACCCTTTGACACAAGAACATGTTGCATCATATAAACCCACATAGGGCAACTGTCCCTATCCAATATGTCCTTAGCAGCAAACACCTTGAACACATCTGTGTTTTTGTCGGCCATGTGAATGCATGTACCTCATGTAAAACTGCCCAAAAAGAGGAGAAACAAAGCGGGAACAGTGTTACCATATACATGTGGTAGTGATGTGTGTGAACACACTAGGACCGCCGGGGCATTTTTTCCCTCTTTATGAGGTTTTTTCCCCTGTGCATTGTATATACGCCCATCACTCTAGGGCTATCTATCTTTCCATTGCACACTAAGTAATACATTCTCTATTGTGTGCCTTGAGCTTCCTTCATCTTCTCCAAGCTGTGTGTGTTTCTCTGCAACCCTAATTCCAAAAAATGGTATCAGAGCAGGTCACGTCCTCCCGGGCTTAGTCGCCAGCTGCTCCAGCACACGCCTGCTCACTTTCTTCGATTTCAGTGAGCTTTGGCAAGCGTTCGCAGGTCGACAAAAATTTTGGGAGAGCTTGAAGAGCTTGGTCTACTCAGAATTTTGATTTGGGCTCATTTCGGCCTCCGTTTCCACTACGGGCAGTACTGCACAGGCTATTTCATCATTTTGTGCAGAATTTCTGTTAGTGCCGTTTTCTGCATAATAGGTGCCTTATAGTATTTTACAGTTTGTGCTATATAGCACAGGTTGTTCCCGATCCGTTTCTCCTATTTTCGGGCAGTTTTCACATCAGGTGTAGCATTTACCATGGCTGACAACAACAACACAGATGTGTTCAAGATGTTTGTTGCTAAGGACAGGTTGGATGGGGACAACTACCTTATGTGGGCTTATATGATGCAACATGTTCTTGTGTCAAAGGGTGTCTGGAACATTGTGCAGGGCATTGATGTACGTCCTGGTTCTGAGGATGTAGGCGATGTTGAGGATGTTGCAGGTCTTGCTGCAAGGATTACAGCTGTTAGAGTTGTTTTTCCTACGGCAGAACAAGCTTGGTGGGATGTTAAGGATGCGCAGGCTCATGCATTGATTGCGTTGTCTGTGAAGCGCACCATTGTTCCTCACATCCGTTCAGCAAAATCTACAAAACAGGATTGGGATATTCTAGCAGGTCTTTATGCAAGCCGCAATGAGGCTAAAATTTCTTTGCTGCATAAAGAGCTGGAGTCAAAGATTATGCATGAGGAAGATGATATGGACACTTTCCTTGCTAGTGTCAAGGATATCAATGAGCAGCTTATTTCTGCAGGTGAAGTCATTTCAGATAGTTCCCTTGTGCAGACTGTTCTTGATGCCTTACCAGATTCCTACGAGACTTTTGCTAGTACTTGGAGACTTATGACCCAAGGAAATCCTGAAGTTGTCAAGTTTGATACATTATGCACATTGCTGTTGCAGGAGTCACTTTCCAGAAAAAATAGGACTAGGCACGTGAAGTTGAACAGGCTTTTATTGCTTCTGAAAGAAAGGGTGGTAACAGTAATGCAGCCACTTCTTATGGTTCTGCTGCGAGTGGCAAAAATTTTGTTCCTAATGCTTCTGTTGGCAGTACTTCATCTAGCAATTCTGGTGATAAGGGCAAAAAGAAGATGCGTTGCCATTATTGTAAAGCCAATGATCATTTGATCAAGTCGTGTCCTAAGTTGAAGGCCAAAGAGGCTAAGAAGAAAGAGGGTGGTTCCCCTGCAAATGCTGATTCCACTACAAATGCAGCCATTGTTGAGTCTTCTGTGACAGGAGACTGTGTTGCTGATGTTGATGCAGAATGGGCTTTTAGCGCAGAATGCACTTACAATCCTGCTGTCCATGATGCATGCTTGTCAGTTGCTGCAGATTCACATGTGTGGTATTTCGACAGTGGTGCTACAAAGCACATTACCTCACATCGTGAATTGTTTACCTCTCTCAAGTCTGTCCCTCATGGGAATTCAGTCACTTGTGCCAACAACGCCTCTTATCCAGTTCAGGGAGTTGGAAAGATTGTGCTCACTGCTGCTAATGGCAGTTCCTTCACACTTGTTGATGCACTTTATGTACCTGGGACCAAGAAGAATCTCTTGTCTGTATCCGCACTTGCTAGACTTGGACTTGTAGTCAAATTTGTGGATGACAGATGTACAGTTCATGATCTCAGTTTTGGTGATGAAATTGTTGCATCTAGGCTTTTGTGCCGTGGGCTGTATAAGCTCACTTTGTATGACAAGTGTGGAAAAAATTATGCAAATGTTGTTGCAGATTCAAGGGCTATTTCAGATGCAAAACTTTGGCATGCACGTTTTGGTCATCTGAATTTTGCCAGTTTGCTGCGTTTTCAGAAATCTGATATGGTTGCTTCTTTGCCGCCTCTTGAAGCACCTTTCAAACATGTTTGTGAAGGCTGTATTTTGGGTAAGATGTAGCGTTCTAAATTTCCAAAGGATGGTTCAGTTAGGGCCACATGCAGGTTGCAGTTGTGCATAGTGATGTTTGTGGGCCCATGCAAACTCCGTCCTTGGGCAATTACCTGTACTTCGTGACTTTCATAGATGATTACTCCAAGCATGCATGGGTATTTCCGCTTAAAGCGAAGTCCGAAGTTTTTATGTGCTTCAAACAATTTCTGGCTATGGCTGAAAATGTCTCGAAATGTACTATGGGCACCCTCCGTTCTGATCGAGGGGGGGAGTATATGTCTCATGAATTTAATGCATTTCTGGCTAGTCGTGGGATAAAACACCAATGTACAGTGCCTTATACACCTCAACAAAATGGTGTTGCTGAGAGGAAAAACAGGTCACTGACGAAAATGGCATGATGTATGGTCAAAAGTCAAGCTTTGCCGCATTCTTTTTGGCTTGAGGCCATTATGTGTGCCACTTATGTACTTAACAGGTGTCCTACGAAAGCTTTGCAGTCTATTACTCCATATGAAGCATGGCATGATAGAAAACCTTCTATTGAGCACATGCGTGTTTTTGGCTGTTTGGCATATGCTTTGGTGTCACAAGTGCAGCGCAAAAAATTGGATGATAAGGCTGTCAAATGTATTTTTGTTGGTTATAGTGCTGAAAGAAAAGGTTACAGGTTGTATCATCCGCAAACAAAACGTATTCTGGTTTCTCGGGATGTAGTGTTTGTGGAAGATTCTGTTCAGCCCTTGTTGTCATGTACTAGAGACAGTAATGTAAGCTCACAGAACATTTATGACACTTTGTTGCTTCTTTTCAGTGGTGGAAATACGAATGTAAGTTCCAATGCAGCAAATGTACAGCCTATGGGGGTTTCTGAAAATGTTCTAGATCAGCCTATTACTGATGCAGATGTACATGATGTACTTGATGAGGAAAGGGTTGAAATGGGCAGGCTAGAGGTATGCCAAAATGGCTGGTGCACACCTTGCGTGACAGTAAATTGGATGCACCTTTGTCTAGTCGTACTCATTCAGGCTCTCGCCATGCATCTTATGCATCAGATTGTTATGCTTTGGCTGTGTCTAGCTTACATGATGTTGAGGAGCCTCTAACTTTTGATGAAGCACAAAATTCAGAAAATTGGATGGCTGCCATGCAATCAGAATATGATGCACTTATAGAGAATGACACATGGACTTTATGTGATTTGCCTCCTGGCAAAAAGGCCATTGGTACAAAGTGGCTTTACAAGTTGAAACACAAGCCGGATGGCGAGATCGATCACCATAAGGCTCGACTTGTTGCAAAGGGTTATGCACAGCAAAAAGGCATAGATTATGAAGAGACTTTTGCTCCCACTTGTCGTATGACTACTGTGCGTTTTTTATGTGCATTGGCAGATCATTTTGGTTGGGATGTACATCAATCAGACATTGTTACTGCTTTCTTGAATGGTGACATACTTGAGGAAGTTTAGGTAACGCAGCCTCGCGGTTTTGTCATAAAAGGACAAGAGGACAAAGTGTGCAAATGTAACAAGGCTTTGTATGGGTTGAAGCAATCTCCTCGTGCTTGGTATGAGAAAGTTGACACTCATTTGGTCAAACAAGGCTTTCGTAACAGTCCAACAGAAAGCACATTGTATGTAAAGCGTGAGGGTGATGTATTTCTCATCGTGGTTCTTTATGTTGATGATTTGTTGATCACTGGACCAAATGAGAGACATATTGCTAAATTTAAGGCTGATTTGAATGCTACTTTCAAGATGAAATATTTGGGGCTGTTGCATCATTACTTGGGTATACAGTTTAAGCAGTGTGATGGTGGTACTGCCTTGTGTCACAAAAGTTACATAGAGACATTGCTATGTAAGTTTGGACTTGAGGATTGCAAACCTATTGCCACTCCCATGAAAACAGGTTTGAAGTTGAGTCTACATGATGCTGGTGATCCTGCTGATGTCACTCTTTACCAAACTGCTGTTGGCTTCCTCATTTATGTGTGCAACATGAGGCCAGATATTCAGTTTGCAGTCTCACAGGTCAGCAAATTTATGCATAGCCCAGGGTCTAAGCATTGGCAGGCTGTCAAGAGGATTTTCCGCTACCTGAGTGGCACTTTACATCTTGGCTTGTTTTATCCCAAGGGGGGATCATTGCCGCTAGACTTACATGCTTTTTCGGACTCAGATTGGGCTGGTTGTTTTGACACGCGAGTGTCCACAAGTGGTTTTTGTTTCATGCTTGGCAGTTCATGTATATCATGGTTGAGCAAGAAGCAACCTACTGTGGCCACTTCGAGTTGTGAGGCTGAGTACAGGGCAGTCTTCACAACTACGGTTGAGTGTGTGTGGCTCAGACGCCTTATGGCTGATTTGGGTGTTGGACAAGACACTGCCAACACTATCTACACTGACAGTCAGAGCGCATTGGCAGTTGCGAGAAACCCAGTTTTTCATGCTCGCACAAAGCACATTGAGGTTCATTACCACTATGTCAGAGAGAGGCTCTCAGCAGGAGAGATCAGCTTGGCTTATGTGCCAACACAGGACAACCTTACAGATCTTTTCACAAAGGCATTGTCTCGTGAGAAGCTTGAATCTTTCCGCAAAGCTTTGGGCTTACTCCCCTTTGTGGACTGATCCTGTCCTCAGGGCATGGCACTTCCCTTTACTCATGTGCCTCACCGCATCACTCCAGGGGGGATTTGTTACCATATACATGTGGTAGTGATGTGTGTGAACACACTAGGACCGTCGGGGCATTTTTTCCCTCTTTAGGAGGGTTTTTCCCCCGTGCATTGTATATACGCCCATCACTCTAGGGCTATCTATCTTTCCATTGCACACTAAGTAATACACTCTCTATTGTGTGCCTTGAGCTTCCTTCGTCTTCTTCAAGCTGTGTGTGTTTCTCTGCAACCCTAATTCCAACAAACAGCACGTGCTATATAGAACAAACCGTAGAATACAATAAGGGACCTGTTATTGCAAAAGATGGCACTAACAAAAATTCTACACAAAATGACAAAATAGCCTGCACAATACTGCCTATAGTGGAAACGGAGGCCGAAATGAGCCCGAATCAAAAATCTAAGCAGAGTAAGCTCTTTGAGCTTATCTAGAATATTTTTTGACTTGGAAATGCTCACCAAATCTCACAATGGAGAAAGTGAGCAGACGTGTGTTGGAGCTGCTGGCGACTAAGCCCAAGAGGATGCAACCTGCTCTGATGCCAATTGTTGAAATTAGGGTTGCATGAAAACACACACAGGTTGGAGAAGACAAAGGAAGCTCAAGGCACACAACAGAGTATATTACTTGGTTTGTAATGGAAACATAAGTTAGCCCTAGACTGATGGGCATATATACAATGCACGGGGGGGGGGGGGGGGGGGGGGGAACCTCCTAGTGAGGGAAAAAATGGCCCAACGATCCTAAGTGTGTTCACACACATCACTACCACATGTATATGGTAACACCGTTGACGGCCAAAACTGCCCGACGGGCCACCCAATGCCACGCACAATGCTGTGGATGCCCACACCATAACTAATCAAGAGAGATCTCTCTCTCACCTTCCTCGTTACATATTAGGGCCATGGCCTAGCTTTTACATTGTGCACCCATAGGCCTTGTTGCCACATATGGGTAGTAGGTGCTACGTGGCATCACCTGAAGACACCCCCCTTTAGGGAGTTAAAAACCATCGTGAAATTATTTTTAAACATCTAAATTTCCCCCCATTTTTAGAACCTTGCCACTCTTTGCTCATGGAATAGATGCCCAAGCCGCAAAACGAAGGTCAAAGCCCTGTGTGCAAACCTCGATCCTCAAAATCCACACCATATTTCAAATTCTATGCGACCACAAACCGTCCCCCCAAAATCGAGAAATTATCTGGCACCACTCCTCCGTCAATTGCACCCAACTTTGACCTATCATATCTTGACAACCTGACTCCAATTGACAAGCCATGAACTCCAGCTGACTCCACACATCACATACTATTCCCCAAAAACCTGGCAAGCCCAAAAAAACTTCAGATGGCATGCCTACCAAAGCGGTCAAAAGCTCACACATAACTGGCCCCCAGTGAAAGTTCAACTACTCGTATCTTGGCCATTCGAACTCTAATTGCTAATCCAAAAAGACCGCTATACATCATAAGATAATCACTTTAGGCCCATGCATTCACTTTTACCTTGATCCACCATCTGCTCCTACCCACTCTGACAAGGATCTACAATCCTACCAAGGTTGTCAAGCTCGCACATAACTGGCCCCCAATGAAAGTTCAACCGCTCATATCTTGGCCATTTGAACTATGATTACCAATCCAAAAAGACCGGTATGCACCATAAGATGAGCACTTCAGGCCCACGTATTTACTTTCACCCTGATTCACAATCTTCTACTACCCACTCTGACAAGGATCTACAAGCCACTTTAAAATTCAAACCGCCATAACTTGCACTCCATATCTCTGACTCAAGAGCCGTCTGGACCATTCTATATACCACGCTAAGGGACACCTCTTGCACTACTAATCCTGCTCTTTGCACACTTTGACCAACCATTTTTGATAGGCACCATAGCAGAGTACTAAAAAAGCAAATAAAGCACACATATTTGCTACCCTTTGTCTGCCCTTGACCTCCAAAACTTCCTGGCCACTTTGACATGGGGATTTTATATTTATGAGATTTTGTTTTTGAGCTTTTTCAATTGAAACAATATTTTCAAGATTTTTAATGCTTGTATTGCACTAACAATATCTTCAAATATTAGTGAGGCATGAGAAGATCTACATTAAATTGTTCATTCCTTCAATCACCAAACATAACATGCATGCATGTCTTTGCTTGTGAAAATGTATGCTCATGCACATCTCTTATTAGCCTGACATGTAGCTTTAAAAAAAATCACCACTTCTAATTAATTTTGATTGAACATTGGATTCCAAAGAATACCAAAAAATACACCTAGCATACTCTCAAAGTAACCTAGCAAATCAACTCAAGAATCCTCAAAACAAAACTAGATTCGAAGTAGAAATATGATATGCATACCACACGACATACCAGCCTTCAATCACATACCACCATGATGCCATCTCCAAGTCATGTGGCCATAATGTACATAAACGCACATATCAAAACATCAAAATGAAATGTCTAGAGAGAGCCTCCTAAATCAAGCACGCTCCCTTGCATCAGCATGCCATTGGTCCTCATGCCATGGTGGACAGAAAACTCTGATAGAGCATGTTGTCTAGCTTTAGACACATGAAATGCCTCATATCCTTTGCACGATCTTAGCCGAGACAACCACAACCCGCAAACACATCCAAAACATAGTCATAATGCTTGATATATGTAGCTAGATGCCACCTAATGATATAAAGGTTGTGACTTCTAGTGTAGTATCATATCTAACATGAAAGCCAAGTTATAAAAGAGAAGTAAAATACGCTTGTGTGACATCTATTCCCTTTGCAATGGGCCAATGATTAGGTGGTGGATATGTTTGCTTTATATTGGCACTGTGTATGCAACATATGATTGTAGAGCCCTTGAGGTAGAGCCACAACCAATGTGTAGCTATCTTGTCCTTGTAGAATCATTCAATCTAATACATGAAGCAACCAATCCAATGTAGCAACGTTGCAAAGCATTGTGGAAACTTTTTCCACTCTATCAATTCCCCTTACCCAGAAAAAGGGACAAAAGTAAATTCCAACTTCATTCAAGACTAGAGGATATTCAAATGACGTCATCATCTTGATTACTCTCATAGCTTTCTCAAAATTCCTTGCCCACTGACAAAGTTCAACCATGCTTCTTGTATGATATAATTACTTTCTCCTCATGCTATAAAAAAGAATTTAGCTCTCATGCACAATAGAATCTATAATGCTTTGAACACTCTAAGTAAAGTGATCGTATTGGGGAGTGCCCTACTACTGCGTACAATAAAAACAATGCAAGGCTTCCTCCCAAATAATTTATTGGTCATATCCTTCTAGTGAGACACCTGAATTTGCGTCTAACCCAGAGCTTCCTTGCCACATCCATGTGGGCATAGCCTACACTCAATGTGGTTCAAGAGGTGACACTTTGAATGCAAAAATTATCAAGAACTTTTTTTGTGCTTTCATACGGGAACCACCATTGGCATACATATCAAAGCACAACATGTTTCACCCAAATAGCCTTTGACTAGAAATCTCATTGTGAATTATTCACCCATGTGAAGACCTTACATATAGCCACAAGATTTCAAGGTGCAAACATAGGTGCTTGTATTTGGACAAAGTCCTTTTGCTGACACTTGGTTATAATAGCATAAACATTTCCAAACATAGCCATGTTCATCATATATTAGAGCCCAACATCTTGTATCCTCTCTAGTATGTCATCTCTTGCAAACAACACATTGGTTGCAAGGGACAATGCCCATCAAGGACTTTTTGTGCCTTGTAAGGACACCACATTTGGCATACATATCAAACAAAATACCACCAAGAAGGCCACATAGGATTTTACGGTTGAAGAATAAGTGATTTTATCTAGCGACGAGAAGCCTTCCCTTCACATCTAGTGAACAATAGCACATCCCATCCATGTTTGGCAAGTCTTGAAATCCACTTGTTCATTCATGGTGCAAGCATATGTGATTGAATTTGTAGAAAGGCCCTCTTTGCATCCGGAAAAGACAACCCATAGATTTTGCATTAAACAAGCTCCAGAAAAGATAACATCCCAGAGTGGATGTCCATCACGAACTTCTTGTGCTTATGTAAGTGCATTGCCAAGCATGGAATCTTTCTCAAATAGACCCATGTTGACATCTTATGCAATGTAGTAGGTCTTCAGGGCATAATCATAGGTATAAGCACTTGGAAAATGCCTTCATTCTCCATCTGTGGAATCCATACCAAAATTTCTTCATATCTTACAATTGTGGAATTCCAAGAGATGACATTCCAAACAAGAATCTCTGCAAAACATTTGTCCTTTTAGGAGGATTCTATATGTGTTTGCGTAAATATCGACCAAATCACAACATAACATCTCCTAAAAATTGACAAAGAACTAAATGAAAATAGCCCAAAGCTTTCACAACAATGTTGGGCATATTTTTCATTCAACCAGTGTTCTAAGTGAGAGTGTGCTCTAAGTGAGAATATTCAAGACACAAAATAGATCAATGATGTTTTCTTGTATGCTACCCAAAAGCTTACATCCCTCATCCATTACATATGAATCACAACATACATTGAGCACACTAGCTCAAATCTGTCACATCAATGTGGGCATATTTTGCATTCAACCACTGCTCTAAGTGAGAATATTCAAGGTACAAAATAGATCAATGATGTTTTCCTTGATGCTATCCAAAAGCTTCCAAATTTCATTTGTTGATAATAGCCCAAACCTTCCTTGTGACAGCCATGTTGTGGAAGCATATGTAATTGCATTTAGAGAGAAGCCCTCTCTTTGTATTTGGATAAGACATCCTAGATATTCCTTGACATAGACAAAGCATTTCCAAGCTCAATTTGTTTCTCCAACAAACCTACAATCAATGTGTGTAAGGAGGCAACGTCACAAAGACGAATCTCCTCAAGCACTTTGGATGCTTTCTCTTGGTATGCACCATATTTGGCATACAACTCGTCTGAGGCATTGCACTACACATGGTTTCTTTTCAACAGCCCCTAACTACCCATCAAGATGGAAGCATAAATGATTGCATTTGGAGGGACGCCTTTCCTTGTCATCCGCTAAATGCAACCCAGAGCTTCTTGGACCTTTAGGGAATACCCTACAATTAGTGCATTCCATGGGAGGAAATTCTTGAAAGGAACCTCCTCAAGAACACTGGAGTAGAACAATTTTAGCATCAACATTGCAACATGCATATAAGATGCAAGCATAGGTGATTGCATTTGGAGAGTTGTCATTGTCTGGAAATAGTCAAAAGCTCTTAGCTTTGTTTGTGTTTATCTAAAAAAACAGAGGGATTAGAGCACCCCCGCCCCCTCCCCCCCCCCCCCCCCCCCCCCCCATCGTGCACGTGTAGACAATTGGGGGGGCTCCATCGCCCCCTTTGTTTTTTCAATCAACATCTTGTATAATGCCAGAAGCCTATAGAAGCGCATATTAGGGAGTTCTTTAATGTCCAGAGCACTGATATCTATCTCATTGGCCCCAAAGATGAAATGTCTATTACATGCAAGTATATGCGAATGCATTTGAAGAGCTATCATCGCTTGGAAATAGCCTAGAGCTCTTAGCTTCGTCACGCCAATCTGGAAAAAAAGGGGGGTTGGAGCTCCCCCATCATCCACACATCATCCACACATGAGCAGATAATGGGGGGGGCTCTAGACCCCCTTTTTATTCAAATTGGCATCTTGCATAATCTGTAATGTCCAGAGCATTGCTAACTATCTCATTGGCCCCAAAGGTGAAATGCCTAAACGATGCAAGTGTGGGTAATTTCATTTGAGAGATGTCATCACTTGGATTTAGCTAGAGCTCTTAGCTTTGTTCGTGGAGATCTGAAAAAAAGGGGGGTTGGAGCCCCTCCATCGTTCACATGCACATGAATGATGAGGAGGCTTCAACCCCCTTTTCTTTTTCAAATTAGCATCTTGCATAATTCCACTAGCATATGGAAGACGAATCCACATATTAGGGAGGTGTTTAATGTGTAGAGCACTACTATATGTCTCATCAGCCCAAAAGGTGAAATGATAAAAGCTCTTTTCAATAGTTGAAAGCATCACCTTTGAAAAATTAGCCTCTTCTCAGCAATCAAAAGCATGGCCTTCTTTGTGCATCTGGAAAAAAGGGGGGGGGGGGGGGGGGGGGGGGGGGGGGGGGGGGGGGGGGACCCCCCGCACGCGAATGATGTGGGGGCTCCACACACACACCCCCCCCCCCCCCCAATTTTTTAGATATTCTTTTTTTTCATTCATCAGCACCACAAGTGAGCTCAGCAAGTCTCTCTACTCCCAAAGCACAAACCAAGAAGAAGAGGGGATGATGCACACATACAATCAACATTAACAACTATGACACCTCTCCGGAATCAAAGGACTGGAAATAAATTATGAGCCGTAGGTAGGTTAGTAATAGTGCATGCATAGAACACCTCAAGAAATGCACCCAATTGACTCAAATTCTGCAAGAAACATGAGGGAGACGATGGGTCTCTCTCTCTCTCTCTCTCTCTCTCTCTCTCTCTCTCTCTCTCTCTCTCTCTCTCTCTCTCTCTCTCTCTCTCTCTCTCTCTCTCTCTCTCTCTCTCTCTCTCTGTGCCTTTTCTTCTTCAATTTGTAGGTATTTAGTGATGCCACCAAATGATATGATAATTCCACTCCATACTGCACAAATTTTTTGTAATGCTACCCCATGCAAGTGGTGCTCTAGTGCATCCTACACGCAAGTGGTGCTCTAGTGCATCCTACTCTCAAGGTCAAGAAAAAGGCAACGTAGCCAATGAACCTATTGCAACCAATTCTGAGAATGATAGTGCAGTCATCACAGATGGAACTGCCACCTATGCAAACATTAATACTATTTCCCTTGATGCAACCCCTACGGGATGGTGCTACTGGTAGTGGAGTTGCAGCAGCAGCAGTTGAAAGATGCAATGGTAGTGGAGTGCACAGATGGCATTGGCAGACGAGGCATGTTGGCCAACACATATCACTATCTGTAAAACCATGTTTGGATAGCGGCGTTAAAGTTTGGAATTGTAAGAGTATATCCATTAATCAAGGTTCATTTCCATGTGCATGTGTAGAGACCTTAAGAGCAGGAAGCCAACATTGTTTGTTCTGACAAAGCGGCGATAGATTTCATCGCCCAAAAGAGTGAGGAGGAGGAAACGGTTGTTGAAGCTCTCAGAGAGATTAATGGTGTCGAGCTTCCTAATTACTTCATCAAAAGTTTATTTGTTGTCCTTCAAGCTAAGAGCAAGACTGTAGACAAAGAGAAACACGATCTTTTTGACCCTCATGAGAGAAGGAGAATCAAAAGTCTACAAATGGAATCTCACCACAAAAGTTGCAAAAGAGAAGATGATGGAGATTGCAATAGACATGATTGGCATGATGATGGAGAATATGGGGGTAGTGTTAGGAAATATGACGTAGCTAAATAGATATTTGAGTAGATTACTTAATGGAGAGAGATACATTTCACACACAAGAGATTATAGAGTAGAGAGAGAGAGAGAGAGAGAGATTACACACACGATATACGTGGTTCACCCAATGCGGGCTACATCCACGGGAAAGCAGCCACTCAATGGCTTTAGTACTTCAAAACAAGAAGTAGTTTACAAAGGGATTATACCCTTAATGGAGCTCCCGCCTTGATTCACTCTCACCACCTCACACCCACCTTGTTTCATCAACTTCACACTATGAAATGTGTGTAGAAATGGCCTCCTTTTATAGTCCAAAAGGGCTGCCCTCTCTCATAAGAGGCAGCCATGTGTAGCCGCCCTTGTGTAGATAAGTCCAAATCGGACCCTCCAATCCGCCCATGTGTGGCCGCCCTTGAGAAGACAAGTCCGCTTTTGAATTCGGCCACCGGCCATTGACTTTCGACCACCGACCACTGGCCATTGACTACCACCGACCGATCGTTTTCCGACCACTTTCCGGCCGCCGTCCGGCCATAACCTTCCGGTGAAAATTTTCCCTTGAATTTTGGCTGTGAAAATTTTGGTTTCTAGCGAGTGATTTTCCTTCATGCACGATGGCTTCTCCTCATAATGGGGGCCTTACAAATGTGCGTTTTTACCACAAACAATTACAAGGGGTAAATCATGCTCCATACTTAACAGGTAGACATAATCAAGGATGTAGTGATTGAAGATTCACAGAGAGTATGATAATCACATGGATAGATACAATGGTTATGGTGGTAATGACAAAAATGTTGAACGCAAATACATAAGTAGGAGGGAGATGCTAGAATCAACCTTAGGAACTCAATCTATTCAATGTTTACTGAGGTAAGGATTCACCTGTCATTGATCAAGCAGCCCATTAGTTCCCATATTTCTTGACTAGGATCGTAGATCCCTCTTGAAGGAGCTTGGCTTTGTAAAAGAGAATCAACCTTAGGAACTCAACCTATTCAATGTTTATTACTGAGGTAGGGATTCACATGTCATGGATCATATTGTAGCCCTTTAGTTCCCAAATATCGTGACTAGGGTTGTAGATCCCTCTTCAAGGAGCTTGTGTGAGATAGAGATGAGGATGGCCCACTAGTTCCCATATATCTTTTATATGGACTTATTGTTGATTTTATGCAATCCAAAAGGTCAAATCCCCACTTTATTTTGTGTGTGTGTGTGTGTGTGTGTGTGTGTGTGTGTGTGTGTGTGTGTGTGTGTGTGTGTGTGTGTGTGTGTGTGTGTGTGTGTGTGTGTGTGTGTGTGTGTGTGTGTGTGAGAGAGAGAGAGAGAGAGAGAGAGGCCATCACCAAATTCTATTGTTGCATATGTCATATCTCGCAAAGGGCTTTCTAGGGTGATCATCACAATGGAGGATGAAAATGGCTCTTCGAGGAAACTACTAAAGAGAATGAGTTCATTGACAAAATGGAAAGCTAAGCAACTAATAGTGGCACGGATTTTGAATGTGAGAAACGAGCAAATTATGATGTTGATAGATCTTGACTATTGTAACAAGGTGAGGGTGCCAAACAAGAGCTTCAAATTGAGCTCAATGATGAGGAGCTAGCCTTCTTAAGGGATAAAACAAGGTGATCCATTGATTTGTCCCATGCAAAAGTCATCAAAAAGTTGGAGGTTCATTGCAAAGCTTCATTGACACAATCTGAGAGGATACCCATCATCCCAAAAGAGGTGAATTATCCTTGGGAAGATCCCATGACACAAAAAAGAGACCAACATCTTGCTCATGGACATCATGGTCTAGGACTCACAGCATATGATACGCCGCCGTGGAAAAAGGATGTATTTGATAAGGCATCCACATTTGGCCAATGCTCAAGGTATTAGTAAAGGAACAAATACAAGTTTCTTAACGAGCTTTCTTTCTGGAATGAAGTTCTCAAAACATGTTGATTGTAGGATCTGTCCACTGTGATTGTGGCAAGGAGTAGAATGTGAAATTACAAGAGAGAAATTCACATGGTCGTGGCATGGACTCAAATACCAAATCTTCATAGAGAAATTTAGGTTTGTTATATATCTTGTTCTTGAATACCATGAATATGAAGTAGGAATTAGACTGTAGGGCTAGGTGTGAACTCCACATTTTTTCCCTTCAACCCTAGTTTATTCTTATTTCACTCAATGATTGGATGGTTTAAATCATTCCCACATCATTGCATATAACAAGAGCCATATTAAATCCCCACTTTTATTTTGTGTGTGTGTGTGTGTGTGTGTGTGAGAGAGAGAGAGAGAGAGGCCATTACGAAATGTTCTTGTTGCCTACATCCACCAGCTTGCTAGATTCGTCTTTGACTCACCTGCATTGTTGCCATTGCTACGTTGTTACCTACGCCCATCATCTCTTCAAGTTCCCACACTCAGCTTTAAATTATTGTGCCTGCTTCTATGCACTGCATCTTTGCAACCACATTTCCTTGGCTAGACTACAGAGAGCATGATAAGAGAGTGAGTAAAGCTATGAGAAGATGAGCTCAACTTTTACTGAATGTTAATGACAGAGGCACTACATTGCATTTCTTTACTCCAAAACAAAATTGCAAAATGCAAGTTCACTTCCATCCTAAATTTGACCATGGTTATAGCATCAAGCAATAAGGAATTTGTTTTATTATAACTAGTATTAGATAGATAGTAACCATGATCTTGTTGGTGCTCTCAACTGAAATGATTATTGGCTCAAGGCTTGCCTTCAGTTTTGACATGATTTTGTGGTCAGGATGGATTAAAACTTTGAGATTTATTGCAATGGGCTATGGCCCCTTGAATGGTAGTATGGATCTCATGTAGTGAAGAGAAATCGGGGGGACTTTTTGACAACATCAAGCACTGCATTGTGATGGGGGGAAGATCTCATGGAAGCCAAGCAGCTTACTGTGAAGCCAACATTGATTTACTTTAAAGAAGGGGCGCTTTAGAACACCAAAGTGCAACATTATCTTCCCTTCTTACTGTGGTAAGAGGGGTTGAGCTCAATCTTTTGCCTTTCATAGTGAAGCTAGCGTGTATCTCATGCATATGCATTATTTACTTGTGTGTGTTGGAGAGATTTTCAAAGAGGGGCTAAGACAAACCATTTGGATCCATTTCTCTAAGCCTCAAAAATGCTAGCTATCATGTAGAGGTGTAATAGGTCACAAAAATTTGGCATGATGTGTTGGGATAGGTGAGCATAGAGGATGGTTGCCTTTGGATGTGTATATAGACTAAAAATGTCCTCCATGTATAGTGTTTCTCCACCATTGCTTGTCAATAATTTCCATGCACATATGGCACATAGTTTAAGAGAATAGTGCCTGGACATTGAAGTTTGAATTCCTCTCTTGCTAGATGTATGCTTTGAGGTTCATACATTGCCAAATGTTGAAGCTTAAAGTTGAGACTTTATGAAACTAATGTATGTTTTTTGGGTGTCTATTGTATGTAGAATGTGTGCTTTTTGGTTTAGTATTATGTACCATTGAAAAAGTCTCTAGATTAAATTTTTTTGATTGCAAAAGCTTGAAATTAGAAGCTCACTAAAAAAACATGCTCCTTTGACATGCCCCTAAGAGCACACATAATCCTGCATTGCACTCCTCATAGCATCGATCGACTTTCATTACACCAGTGTCTATACATGGGTGCATCTACACATGGACGGCTACCTATCATGTGAGAGAGTAGCCCATAGAGGTTCCTTTGCATCTATAAAAGGAGGCATCTTCTACACATGAGAAGTAGAAGTAAGAAGAAGCAAGAAATGGAAAGTAGAGAGAGAATCTGGTAGGATGACCATTAAGGGTTTCTAAGCCCTTTATAAACTACTTCAATTTTTGAAGTGTACATCCATTGAGTGGCTGCTCTTCCATGGGTGTAGATCACACTTGGGTTCTCTCTCTCTCTCTCTCTCTCTCTCACAGCCGTTTTTTGACCTAGTAGGCAGCAGTTCACTCTTTTGACCATAACTTGCTCATCCGAACTCCGATTTAGGTGATCTATAGCCTCAATCGAAGAGCACGAAGCCCTCTACGCATTGATGTAAAGACAGAATTTTTCTGTGTAATGAAAGGCTTTGCTGTAACAGCATCTCAGAACTGAAAAAACTGTCAAAACTTTGCGTTTTTGTTGCCGACTTGAAGGCAATGTCAGACAAAACTCGCAAGGGTGGAAAAGCCACACTCGCCATGGAGAATGATGCAAAATCTCCAAAGAATTTGGATGCTAATCCAACCACATCGTCTACAACAACGGAAGCAATGATCATGGCTTACTTGATCTCGTTACAAGAAACCGTCAACAAGCAAGGTGAAGAGTTGCGCGCACTTGCAATGGAGAATGGTACTTTAAGAGTTCTCGTTGTGGAGAATGAGCACCTCAAGAAGGTTCTTGAAATGCAAACAACACGCTTGATGCATCTTGAGAATGAAGTTCAAGAATGTAAACGCTCTCTTGTGGACATGAATGTAGTGAAAGAGCGCTTGAGCAAAGTTGAGAGTGATCATGTATTGAAAGAGGAAACGATAGATACAATACGACATGATGTATGTGAGATGAGAAATGCATCCAAATCATGGGCTGATATATGTAAGGATAATGTGGTTTCTACATCTCCTATCACGCAAGCCGTTGTCCAAGCAAAGAATGTAGAGAATGTGGACACTCAAGAATTGCAAGAACGACAAAAACGCTCAAAGAACATCGTCATTCGTGGAATCAAGGAGGAAAGCATGGAAACACCCCAATCTCTTGCGGTTGCTATTGAAGAGTTTTTTGCTACACACTTTGGCATGTCAGGAATCATGGCTTATGGTGCACATCGAGTTGGAAAACAAGGAGTCCCTCGCTCGGGAGAAAGACCTATTGTATGTACCATGGCTGATGAGGTAAAGAGAAAGATCATCCTTGACAATGGTTGGATCTACCTCAAAGGAACGGGTTGTAATGTATATGAGGATCGCACTCTTATGCAACAAAATGTACGTCGCAAAGCATACGAGGAAAGAAGCAAGAAGGTTAAGGTATCATCTCAAGAAGAAAAGTCACTTGAGGAGGATGCAAGTCCACCCAACAAATAGGGACACATGATCTATGAGACCAACTCACGCTTGCGAATAAGCTTTTGGAATTGTAACGGGTATCCATGGAATGCGGGAATTGGCATTGATGAGCTTACCAATGACTCCGATGTGATACTTCTTGTCGAAACATGGGAGCATGATGCGCAACGAATTCTTGGATTTGACAAATACGATGTACATTCTTTGATGTGGGCCAAAAATGCAAAGCAACGAAGAGGCCAAGGAGGCGTAGCATGTATGACCAAAAAGGGTTTGAAAGATGTTTCCATTGTCAAAGAAGATAAGTATAAACGCTACTTATGGCTGAAAATCAGCCCACCAAATGGTCAAGTCATGTTTGTGGCCGGCTGCTACATTCCTCACTATGACTCCAACTTTTATGTTCGCTTGAATATGGATAGAGATCAGCCCTTTGTTGAACTAGAGGAAGACATTGCTCATTACAAGGATCAAGGTGAAGTCATTGTTTTTGGAGACATGAATGCTCGCACAAATATGTTACAACACGACACACAACAAGTCGACATGCCGCATGTATCAAGAAGAGTGGATGACTCATACATGTATAATCGAAGTTCTAATGATGCAAAAGAAGTGGATCACTATGGAAAGTCACTTCTACATATGTGCAATAGTACCGGAATGCTCATTGCAAATGGTGTATCTCTATGGCAAGGCACCAATGACTTTACATGTAGAAAGCACAATGGTGCTAGCGTGATTGACTATATGTTGTTCTCAGAAGCCACTCTAGAATGCATACAAAGCTTTACACTTGGTGAATGGAATCCGGAATCGGATCATAGGATGTTATGTATTGACCTCAAGTGTGGTAAACGGCCCGAGCATGTAGCCTCCAATCATGATGTGAATCATTTGTACCTATGTCTAGACTTCAAACGAGCACTTATATATGCTGATATGGTGGACCAAATGTTAAGCATGATAGAGCATCAAGGGAGCCCAACATTAGAATGCAAGTGGAAAGTTTTCAAAGAAGTAATTTTCTCTTGTGCGAAGGAATGCTTTTCGGTGAAACACATGTCTTGCAAAAGGTCTAAGAAGGGTAGCACCAAGAAGAAATGGTTTGACATGGAATGTAGTCAAGCCCGAAAACACTTGCTAAGATTGGACGCAATCAAAGACAAGGAAGTTTACTTGGAATGTTCACACACATACAAAGCACTTGTTCAAAAGAAGAGGAGAAGGTGGGAAGTCGAAAAACAACTTCTTTTAGCACAAGAGAAAGCACATGCATGTGGCAAGTTTTGGCAAAATCTAAAAGGCAAGCGCGTTGAGAGCTTTGGTGACTTGACTCTTGAGGATATGTATATGCATTGTAAGAACCTCTATGAGCAACCCAATGTTGATAAGATGGAGGGTTGTAGCTCCCTTCCATTTATGTCTCCCTTCTTTACCATTGAAGATGTATGCCGCGCGCTTGAGAAACTTGCTACTCGCAAGGCAGGTGACCTTCAAGGTGTCAAGGCTGAAATGATTAAATGGACAAGCAAGAAAACACGATATTGGATATGCGATATGTTTAACCTTGCACTTCAGTATGGCATGCCTCATGATTGGAGTGCAAATTGGATCAAACCTTTGCACAAAGGAGGAGATGTAAACAATGTGAACAACTATCGCACTATAATGGTTGGTTCATTGATGGCAAAGTTATTTGGATGTATCATGGAGATGAAGATAAGTGAATGGGCTGAAAAGAATGGCAAACGTGCGCTTGGCCAAGCAGGTTTTCGAAAGCATCATAGCACTATTGATCACCTTGTCACTCTTCGAGTTCTTATGGAAGCGTCTCGATTGAAAGGAAAAAAGTTGTATTGTTGCTTTGTGGATTTCAAGAAAGCTTTTGACATGGTACCGCGAGGAAATCTTTGGAGACGTATGCAAAGCCTTCAAGTGCCGAGAGAATTTATGCATGCAGTCTTTCGCATCTACCAAAAAGTGATATGTCGATTACGTATGGGAGATGGAATTTCAGAATTTTTTGCAAGCACTATTGGTGTCAAACAAGGATGCCCACTTTCCCCAACCCTCTTTGGGCTACTCATTGATGAATTGGAATACATGGTTCTTGATTTTATGCAGCAAGAAGGCATAGAAGAGGTTAAGATTGGAAATGCGGTGATCATGCTTTTGCTTTATGCCGATGATGTAGTGCTCTTGGCACATACCTTAGAAGATGCACAAAAGCTTATGAGTGTCTTGGAACGCTTTTGCCTACATAGCGGACTGATCGTGAATGGATCCAAAACCAAGGTTATGCTTGTAAAGACCCTCAATGACGAAAATCCATGCATTGTATACAACAATGAGAAACTTGAAGTGGTAGATCACTTCAAGTACCTTGGCCTTGAGGTTCCATCCAATCATAAATGGAAGGATTGTGCAATGCGTCGCTTGGAAGCCGGAAAGAGGGCTTATTTTGCATTTGAGAACATGTGCAATGCAGGAGAGATCAAGTGTTGGGCTCTCAAAAAGTACCTCTTTGACACATTGGTGACACCGGTGCTTCTTTATGGAGTGGAGGTGTGGGGTGGAAGCATCGGAAAGTCTACTTGGAAAGAGTTTGAGAATGTCCAAAAGCGTTTTCTCACCAACTTTCTCCAAGTCAAGACACAAACACCCTACATGCTCTTACTTCTTGAGTCCGGATCGCTTCCCATTGAGGTCTTGGGCATGGAAAGGGTTGTGGAGTACATGCGTAAGACACAACGTAGCCCTTTGCATCGACTTCCTAGAATCGCATATGAAGCAAGTCAAAAGGTTCAAAAGACATGCAAGAGCAAAATACTAAGTTCGGGGTGGATGCTTGATATCAAGAAATGGTTTGGAAGATGGGATGCATGTCACTTGGTCAAGGATGCGTCGATCGACTCCCAAGTTAATGAGGCCTTCTTACAACGCCAATGTATCATGGCTTGGGAGAAATCCGGAGGTTCTCGCTTCAGCCATTACACCACACACGTTGCCCCAAACTACAAATCTCTCTTCTTCTCGGAACGAGGTAACCGAACCCATTCCTACATCCTTGAGCCCATCCCGTTGAGTGCGATCCGCACCATTGCCTCCATTCGTCTTAGCTCCCATTCTCTACGCTGCGAGACAGGACGTTGGGGCACTGGCGAGGAGTGTCATCGACTTTGCACCTTATGCCCTCGTCAAGTGCGAGAGAGTGAGTACCACACACTACTTGAGTGCTCAGCTTTTGACCACATTAGGTCCTCTTTTCCCCATATATTCAGCCATGAGCTCTCCCTACATACCTTCCTCTCCCAACCACGATGTGGACTCTCTATTGCTACGCTCATTTCAGCCATTTTTGAGCATCGAGAGTCACTTATGAACTCCACTCACACCACGTGACATGTTCATTTGGTCCCATAGGTCATATTTGACCTCCCAGGACGATAATAGAACTATCTATCTATCTATCTATCTCTCTCTCTCTCCCCCCCCCCCCCCCCCCCCAAGTCCTACCCTATTCCTAGGGTCTGTGTACATCCTGTCCCCCCTCTGGGTGAGGGAAGCCCTATGGGGGGGGGCGTTAACATACATCCCCACCCCTCTGCTCAAGTTGAAAACCATCCCCTATGCTCACGCTTCTACCCCAACTGTGGATGCACTTGCAGCCAACTTTGCCCCTTCTTGCTCTGTGGGGATGTATGTTAAGCCCTATGGGGGGCGTTAACATACATCCCCACCCCTCTGCTCAAGTTGAAAACCATCCCCTATGCTCACGCTTCTACCCCAACTGTGGATGCACTTGCAGCCAACTTTGCCCCTTCTTGCTCACGCTTTTGCTCTTGTTCAATTCCTCATATTCATGCCAGCCAACTCTGCCCCTACACACTCTTGCCTGACCGCCTCTAGCTTCAGCCTATTTTTATGCCTCTTGTGTTGCTCGAGTTTTGAGGAATCAACAACAAGCCCATTCACACTCTGTCCAACTTCGAAAGGTAACAAAGGAAGCTATAGAATGTCTTTCTTTGGCACCCCTATCCCACACAAGAGCTTCCTCGTAGTGGCTGCTGCACCTAGAAAGGATCTTGCAGGTCGCCAAGAAGCAAGTATTACTGCTTTTGAACCTCAGATTCAGGAACTTATTGGAGATAATGATTAGATCAAGCAACACTTGCATTAGAGGAGACAAAGATAGAGAGCCAAGCCCCACTTTCAAAAGCCCAAGGTGTTGAATCCTCCCTTACCAATACCATCAAAGCAGTGAAGGAAGCACATGAAGCAACACACGAGAAGATGGACACCAAGATACAATCAGTTTTACAAGAATGCAAACTACAAGAATCCCTTGGCCTTAAGGTTAAGATTGGAGGACTTCACTCACCATGGTGCACGAGCAAGGACACTCTTGAAGATGCAATCACCAAACCCAATGACATTCTTCAACCTGTCAACATCGACCTGAAACCGTTTCTTGGATCAATGACACACACAAGCATGTGCCACCTGAGCATTGTCTTCTCACCTTCAAGGACAAAGAAGAACAAAAGAAGCTACTATGCAAATGCTATCTCCTCAAGGGAGCAACATTTTGGATTGCCAAAGAATTGACGGCAAACCAACTCAAAGCCAAAGCAAGTGAGCTCAAGAAGGTACATGAAGCCCACAAACAAGGTAAATGACAATCTACTGAGGTGTTAAATCCATCATCCAAGAGTTTTGAAA
Organism: Adiantum capillus-veneris; assembly: GCF_014529385.1. Taxonomy (NCBI): domain Eukaryota; kingdom Viridiplantae; phylum Streptophyta; class Polypodiopsida; order Polypodiales; family Pteridaceae; genus Adiantum; species Adiantum capillus-veneris. The sequence continues at coordinate 118,948,754 of NC_140945.1, forward strand.
TCCCAAATCATCTCTCTCCGCAACTGATGCCCCCTAGGTTTTTTTTTCCCCTTTCCCTTTCCCTTTCTTTTTACCCTCCCAATGGACCATCATTCTTTAACTAATATGTATCGTCATTCTGCTTAGATGTTTTTTTTGGTCCCATAGGTCATATCTGACCTCCGTGGACGATAGTTCAATCTCTCTCTTTCTCTCTCTCTCTCTCTCTCTCTCTCTCTCTCTCTCTCTCTCTCTCTCATGTGAATGCAGTCTCACATGCTCAAAATAGAAATGGGCAGCTGGCTGAAAATGGACAGAAACCAAAGAAAATGCACTACATGTTCTATGCAGGCCATTGAGGACGAAGCACATGTGACACTAGAATGCCCCGCGTACGCACATATCCGGGCTGATTTTCAGCAAGTACTCCAAAACTGCCACACTTTCGAGGAATTGCTTATAAAGGTCACTTCCACAGCTACGGCTTTAGGCTTTTTCTTCCACCGGATTTTAGAGCACCATACTCTACTTCGGGAGAAAGAAAAAGAGGACACCAAACAACTCCAACACACACCCTCGACTTGAAGGAACCCCGATGACGAAATGTATTCAAGGTTTTTTTGGTCCCATGGGTCATTTTGACTCCCCGTGGACGTTAATATTCAATCAAATCAAATCAAATCTCTCTCTCTCTCTCTCTCTCTCTCTCTCTCTTTCGTATGTGTTATCTCTCTCCAATAAGTACACCACTCTTATTGCTACATAGTAACTCATTAATCCTAACACATATATAGCACATTTTTTAGTTGAGTCAAAGACCTTAATGGTGAATGACTTGGCATGGTTGAGTCTCAATACTTTCAAAATAGTCCTTTACTAGATCTCCTTTGGCCTAGTGAAAATGCTCCCTTTTTGCCCCTTATCAAGTCTCTGGATAGTAAGGTCTTGGTGGCCCTTAGATCTTGGGATACCTATTCTAGAAAACCTAAAAGTTTGGAATTGGGACTAAAAGCTTTTTTTTTCCTAGACTCAATTTGGAATTGTGTATCAAAAGTTAAACTAGAGTGCTTCGTTAGCCGCAGAGTCTGAGGGTAAGAGAAAACAAGAACCTGTAAAAGACAAAAACTTGGGGGGCGGGGGGGGGGTGTGGGTGTGGGTGGGTGGGTGGGTGGGTGGGGGAGAGAGAGAGAGAGAGAGAGAGAGAGAGAGAGAGAGATCCATAACTTTTAATTATCGTCAAATATGACCTGTAGGACCCCAAAGGTACATGTGATTTTTTATTATCATTTTGGGTGGTCAAATATGATTTATGGGACCAAAAGATACATGTGATGAACTATATGGATAAGTGACTCTCAATGCTCAAGAATTATGTGACGAGACACAGTGGAGAGCCCACGCTATGGCTGGAGCGGAATGTATGTAGGTATAGTTCATCACTAAAATGTGAGAAGAAGTTTCAAAATTTGAAGGTGAATTCTTTCCTATCTAATTCATCACAAATATGAATGTGTTCATGATGCTCAATAAAAAGTCTACCAAGTAATACAAATCATCAAGTTTGCAATTCTTGAAGTTTAGTATGAACTATGCACGTTTCTTTTTCCAGTAAAAGCATCAGAATTTGTATTAAGAGAGAGAGAGAGAGAGAGATCAAAAGCCATTTCAGCAGGTCAAAAAGCTAAGAGTATCAGTGTCTCAAATGGCAAATTCCGTAGGTGTCAATGGCAGGAAGATGACATTCCTCATCTGTTCAAAGGTTTGGGCTTTATTCCCTCTTTGGGCTTTGTTCCCTCTTGGAGTCGGTTAGTCTTAGGGAATTCCATAAATCAGCTTTTGGAGGGAGAGATGCAACAGATTGTTTGATCAAGCTTACCAAAGTCCATGTATGAGAGTTCTTTTTTCTGATTTGAACTTGCAGACAAGTTGAACCTCAAGAAATGTCAACTCTACAATATCAACAATCAGCACGACAGAGTCAAACGAATGATAATCGACAGTATAGTTGTAGATGCCAAGATGGTCAGACAAATTGCCAATGCTGAGAGACTTATTTCTCAAATTGACGATGTTATTCAAGCCTTGCCTTGAGGTGTTTCTGATCCAATTTGAGAACATCTATTTTTGTATCCCTCTCTTAGGACATCAACTATGTTTGGGAGTGTACCATCCTTTTGGATATTGTAATATTTTGAACTATGCTCTTGAACATGTAGTTTTGTGTGCCAAAGAACTCTATGACAAGCCTAGGACTTGAGACATGTTACAAAGAGGAAACCAAGATACCAAGCTACCACTTGGGTGATAAAGAAAGAGAGAGACCATAATAGCTGCTTAACTCACCTTAACAGCCTTATCAACAACTCCACACTCCACAACTGTGGCCTTCATGTCACCTGTATGACCCACCATGTCCCCATTTGGAAGATTCACCCGCACCTACAAGCACAAATAGCCTGATGCCACATCAATCAAGAAGAAAATTCTTGACCATGAACTTGTAAATGTTATTGAAGTCTACTTGATCATACTTTCCACTTAAAATTGCGTCCCTGGCTCTTTCACCAATTTGGAGGGCTTTCATGCCAGTATTTTCATTAAAAGTGATACCTTGGTCACTCTGTATCTCCACATAGGTCTCCACCTTGCTATCAAATAAGCTTGACAGATTCCCATTCCAGAAGAATGTAACATGTCCAAACTTCATTGTCTCGCTGTCTCAAGCACCTAGAACGATTAATTTCTAAATTTACTACACAGCCCTCCTTGGCATGAGGATTAACAACAGAAACCTACTCGCCGGGCCTCTTCCAACTGTACCTGCATGCAAAGGTTCGGAGTCATTTCTTTGCTAAGTATTCACGTGATGTCCGGTCAATTTCGGGAGGGCTCACCAAGTACTTGCTAGGGAGCTTCAACTCACCATCATATTGAAGCATACCCGCATAGTGAATTTTGGGCACACGCACCCTATCAAAGTTTTCATACTCAAGAGCTTTTGCCAACATGATCATTCTGTCTACTCTAAAGTTGAAGGTTACAACTGCATCACCATCAACAATTGGACCAACAAATTTTTCATTTTTGTCCACAATCACAAATGGAGGACAGTATTGGTCATTGAATTTTGGATTACCTACCTTCAATTGCATAAGAGCTTCTATACCACTCTTGAACTTGTGAGGAGCTTCTCCCAGAACTTGTGCATCCTAGCCTCTTTTTACCACATTCCAGTCATTCTATTTCACAATGTCCCAACAAAACTAACTCTTCAAGACTGCATTGCAGACCAAAATCAAAGTGAAACAATCAACAAAGACAATTCCTCTTGATCCTGTCTTGGCTATGAAGGTGTTTTCATGGATGCATTAAGACCCATATTGAAATCTTAGCAAGCTCTTTCAAACCAAAAGGCAACTGTCAGTATTTGGTAATCACAAGGTACCTCATAGCAATCCATAGTTACATGCATACACCCCCCTCCAGATGCCAGTGAGGCATCCACTCCTTATTGCCGTAACTCTTCTAAATCTTTCTCGAGCAAAATATTGGAAACTATATATGCCATTTCAATACTTCTCAAGTGAAAAGAGAGAGAGAGAGAGAGAGAGAGAGAGAGAGAGAGAGAGAGAGAGAGAGAGAGAGAGAGAGAGAGGGGCCACCGATTGCCGTGGTTCAGAGGTGTACCTCGAAAGAATGAGATACCGATCGTAGTACTTCAGAGGGTACCTTGCAAAAAACCACGAGAAGGGTTAGAGGTTTGTCAAGCTCAATGTTCGTAATCATACAAGATGTCAATGTTATTAATTGTTTGTTGTTCCATTTTTATGTTTAAAAAAAAAACAAAACATGCAAGTTTCCTTGCACGGAGGAGTTTGCACAATCCTCCCCAATTTTCATAGTACGAGGGAACGTGCCATTCCCATGGCAGCGTGCAATTCTCAGTGTGTTCATTAACTGCGTTCGCAGTGTCAAAAATGTCAAAAATCACAGAATGATAATGCTTACTCACGGCGCGATTGAATGTCTGTCATCGATGCACCTTGCATCAACGATGCTGGGCATCTCTTGCTCTTAACCCGCTGCAAGAGAAGACAATGGAGAATGAAGGAGATAGGCTTGTGACTATTTGGGTTGAGGAACTTTAGGAAGAAGCGGAATTTTTATATTTCATCTTGTGTCAATTCAGAGCCTATCAAAAATTCACTCTTCACTTCATACGTCCAAATCTACTGGAAGCAAGAAGGATGGTGCTCAACTGTGGATGGCACTTTGCATCCGATGAAAACAGCCAAGCACTTTCGGGCCCTGATCTTGCTGGGCATATCCTGCAATCAATGCATTCCAAGAGACTACATCCCGGACATAAAGCTCGTCAAGAACTTGTTGTGCTTTGGAAAGTGCAAGTACACTACACTTGGCATACATGTCAACCAAAGCATTACCAAGCACGATAGTTTTTTGCAACAGCCCCCGACTAACAAGCTCATCATGAATTTGTTTTCCTGTGTCAATGTCTTTCAAAGTGCCACATGCCTTCAAAATGCAAGCATAGGTGACTGCATTTGGAGAGAAGCCCTGGCTTCGCAACCACTGCAAACATCCCAATGCTTCTTGGCCCTGTCCGTGTTGGGCATAACCTGCAATCAATGCATTCCAAGAGACCGCATCTCGATCAGGGAGCTCGTCAAGAACTTGTTGAGATTTCAAAAGTACACCACACTCGGCATACATGTCAACCAAAGCATTGCCAAGCATGACAGTTCTTTTCAACAGCCCCTGATTGACAATCTCATCGTGAATTTGTTTGCCCATGTCAATGTCTCGCATAATGCCACATGCCTTCAAAATGCAAGCATAGGTGACTGCATCTGGAGAGAAACCCTCACTTTGCATACAATGGAAACAATTCAAAGTTTCTTGGCCCTGGCCTTGTTGGGCATATCCTGCAATTAAATGCAGTCCAAGAGATGACATCTCCTGAGATGCACAGGGAAACGCGATGTAGCAGGGGCCGAGGGCCATGAGCAGGTCGGGATTAAGTCTTTTCCGCGCAGTTTGCCCTTGCAGGAGCAAGCCGGGCAGAACCACAAAGGAGTACTAGAGACCTTTCAAACCCTGATTATATTCTGCAGATCATCAAGCTGGAGGGTACTTCGGATGCTTGCCGACGTGATGAGCACGGATCGTTCAACACATTTTTTAGCATACATGTATACCAATGCATTGCCAAGCACGACATTCTTCTCCAACAACCTCTGACTAACAATGTTTGTAACCTACGAACAATCTCTGTAACATATTGGCCAACAAGCTCTGTAACCTGCGAACTGCTTGTGGAGAAGATCGAATTGCTCCTGAGAGCAACGCTGAATGCTTTTTTTTCACTTCGTTCACTTGGTAGCTTTTGATGGTGTAGTTTTTTGTAGAGCTCTTCAACGTTGGGTTTTTGTCAAAAGAGGAGCCATGTGGGCTAACAACAGGCCTGGGATTTGGAATTGCCCACTATGCTAACGAAGTAATAAATTTTGGTGAATTCCACTTGAACCGATACTTTATATATAGTTTGAGGGCCAAGAAATAGGAGCTTATTTTACTTGAAAATTAATCTCTAGTTGGTATTTTGTCCCAAACTTGAGCTATGCCTAAAAGTTTGTTCAATTAGAAGTATGCACTATGATGCAATGTAAAATATTACATTTTTTTGCTTTCTCACGTACGAAGGATGTGACTACACATATACAATAATGAGTTATGGTGTTTGGCAAGTCTAAAGCTAAAGTTGCATCACTTCGGTTGGTCAAATGGAAATTTTATTCTACTTCAAGCAATTGCGTTCTAGTTTTTGAGTTTAATCCTATTTTGGTGATCCAAATTTTATGAAATTTGGTAGGCACACTCTCTAAGTCTATATGTACATAAAATGTCAACTTTGCTGGAAAAAACCCAAATTAGGTTAAAAGTTAAGATTTGTGATTTTCTACTTTCTACCAATTTGGCAAGTTTTGATGAGAGTCTCATAGGAGTTTGATCTCCATCTCATAGTTTAGAGATCATGGGTGTCACGTTTAGTTGATTGATGAATCTTACTTGATGAGGAGAGGTTGAATTATGATAGCTGAGGCCATCATGATGCTCGTTCAACTCTTCTCTACGTTCTTGGTGTCAGAGACGCCATAGTCTCTGTGAGTCCATTTCCATGCAGACATTCACAGTCTAGGTGAGTACACTTTGTTGATGAGCCGTGTGACACTTTTCTTGTTATGCACTCAGGGTCTGAGCACAGACATGTAGAGCAGGAGATCTCTTTGAGTGCAGGACTAGAGTAGTCACCGATGGTGGTGACAGATTTTGAGGCTTTTCCAATTAGTGAGATGTACCCATCTACTACTTGTAATTTCATTCTCGCCTACCTAATTGTAGGACTTTCCTAAGCTTCCCAAATTGCCGTTGTTGCTATGGCAAGGGCTGCTTAGTACCGCCACGGTGGTTACATCATTATATTGCATAGGAAGAGTCAAGCGTGTTTTCCTCATTTCCTTTGCAATAATCTCCCACTTTGTGGAGGGTGTGAGTCACATGTACGAAATGGTGCAGTCTCAGTGACTTTGCAGACATGTACTTTTGCGGATGAGCTCCAGAGTGCTATGCATAATATGTCTCTAGATGTAGAGTTAGAGCAGCCATGCTCTAGCGAGGCAGACTGAATTGATCCTCTTAGGACACAAATGCCTCCTACCACAGAGATAAGCAATATGAAGTTCTTTGATATGCTCATTCTAGAGGCTGATATGGTGATACAAGGACTTATAGATATAGTCCATATGGATGATGAGGGAGTGATGACTATCATGGAGTCAGGATTGATGAATCCATATATGCGACTAGTTTTGGTTGTGATACAATGAGTGTTGAGATACTTACTATGGATAGATTGGCAGCTAGAGTTCATTGCACATGGCATTGATGCGATTGGCATGGATATGCTAGTAGAGATTACGCATTTGTTATGAGCCTTTGGGACTCTCATGTACGGCCTCTTAGTGTCGAGACCTGATATAGCAGCTATAGTGGGAGAATTTGTAGTTGGGGTTGTTAGTCATGTGATGATTGACACTAGGATGATGCATCATGGAGCCGTGCAGGTCATTACAGGATACATGCAGGGTATGCATGTTGATTTTGGCAGGGATATACGCTTTTGCACACAGCTGGAGCCTACATGGCATCATGCATTGGCTTCAAGAAAGCCAGTGGGCATATGTTGAGACGAGTTTCCTCCCTTAGCTATTGTACATACTACTAGGTTATATAGTAGTACGATTTATCAACACATTTTCCTTTAAGTGGGAGATTATTAGGGTAAAGGCGGTGTGCCTCTTACCCTGGTCGGACACGCTAGAGACTTTCAACCACCCATTACTTGTACACACCATATTCTTTACTAGATAGAAGAATAAGGGGGCTCTCTCACACAAATAATGTTAAGTTTCTCCACCCACATCATGTGTTCTCCCTCTCTCTCGCCTTCTCACTCTTCACACACCCACCACGTTTGTGCACTCACACTTTGGTCTTCATTGCTTGGAAATTTCTTTCTCCAAGGATCAAAGAGAGGAGATGGTGATTTTAGGATTGTGGTTACACAATTGATTGAATGTTTTGAGTAATGTGTGCCTCTAACAATCTTTGAGCAAGAATTGAATTGCTTACATTCCCTACATAGAAACTTCATCATACACAACGTCAAGTTGTTGCAAAATTTAAATGTTTGTGTGACTCCTTTATACACATGATTACTTAAGGTCACTTATGCCTTATTAGTGGAAAAAGAAAACTGGCATAGGATTTCCACTATCCCTTAACCTTTATTAATTAGCATGCTTAATCTTTCACATTTTCCTAGGACTGATCTCTACTTGGGAAAGAAGAGAAGGCCAGATTATGCACTAAGACCAATCTTATTAAATTAGCCATTTTCATCACACTTACTATAAAAATAGATTAATGATTGAGTAGCATGTAATAAAAACACTAGGAAGACAAATCTCTTAAGGACTCAACACCAACAAAGACAATTAGAGACAAAAGGAGACTTGATGAGGCTTAGATTTACAGAGGCTGGCCCCCTTTGGAAAGGATTGTTCACTAAGGAGAGTGAAAATCTATATACAATTTTATTTGAGCTCTTGTAAGATATGGATTGTAAAGTCTAAGATCTTCACATATGAGCTCCTTAAGCATGCAAGTTATTATAAACAAAACAATCCTAACCCCTTCTCTCAAGGCCTATCAACTACACAAGCAAGGAAAATAGCAGAGAGTCATAATTAAATATATACAATTTTACTAATTGTTGTAAGAAAGAGATTTTGTGGAAGAGCTTCTATAAGAGTGTCATTGTGCTCCAATAGCCTTGGTGAGGCTCCCTTACCTCCACACATTCTTGAAGAGTAAGAGGATGGCCTCATCTAGGCAAGGAGGGTCAGTGGCGTGGCAAGAAAGAAGGAAAGTGGATCCATATCCCATTTTTTCTCTTTTAACTAAACTTTCTCTCTTATACTTACTAATGGGATTGACCAGCATTATGCATGGCACATGGCCATCAAATGATCACCCATGACGATTCCCACATTTATCCATTCATTGGTCCTTGCTCCCCTACTTTTCAGTACTACTAGAGAGAGATGACCTTTTCTGGTCATTTTCAGCCCCTTTGTTCCCAAGAAAACCTATAGGAATGCAATTGCGGATTTATTTTTAATCCATTTTTATTCACTCTAACGTCATTATTACCACTTGAGCCCATCAATTACCACTTCCAAGGAGAGAAAGTTGCATTCAGAGGCTCTTTTTTTGTCGTTCTAGTCTCATAATAGCTTGTTGCGACTCCCAAAAGTTTTTATAAGTTTTGAATGTTTCAAGATCTATGTATATTTACTAAATTGCGGTTTTGACATTCCTAATATATCTACCTCATTGATATAGAACTCATTGGTTTAGATGAATTCTTATATTTTTACCTCATAGATGACACATAATTATTTCAAACAATTATTTAAAGCTTTTGGGACTTTTTTCTTTTCATTAGATAACCCATTTGATGACATAGATCAGCTAGTTTGTATTGTGCAAGCACATAAGCCAAGCTGACCTCTCTTGTAGAGAGTCTCTCCTTCCCTGACATAAGCATCTTAATGTGCTTTGTGTGGTGAGCATGGAATAATGGGTTCCTTGCAACTTCCAAGCACATTGCTTGTTAGTGTAAATTTTGTTGGATAGGTTGTTGCTTGCTCATCCAAGATATGCATGAGTTATTGAACTTGAAACAAAAACCACTAGTGAACACTCGTGTGTCATAGAACCCAACCCAATCTTGGTTTTAAAAATCATGTAGAAATTGTGGCAATGATCTCCCCTTGAGATAAAACAACCTAAGATGTATAGTTCCACTCAAATAGAAAAAGATCCAATCAACTTCTTTCCAATGCATAGAACTTGGGCTTTGCATAATTTTTCTCACCTGTGAGCCTGGGCCCACATACTAAACATGTTGCATGGTAATGCATATATAGATCAAGCTGTTAGAGGCTGCTAATAGAGAGTGATATCAAACTAGTCTCGAACATCATGAAGATTAAGCTTCAAACATGTCTCCATAGGGGGAGCAATCGGCTTGCAATCCTCAAGGAACAATATAAGAAATAGGGCCTTAATAATGTTTTTGACATAAATACCTTCATCAATCTGCTTATATTGTATGCCCAAATGATGATGTAAAATCCCCAAAAATTGACATTTCAAAAAAACATTCAAAAATCAATCTTCAAACAAGAAATATGTACCGCGTTTGGACCAGTGAGTAACATGTCATCAATATAGAGCACAATGATTAGAAGTACATCATCCACATGCTTGATAAAAAAAGTGTTCTTAGTTGGACTATTTTGAAACCATCTGCATGCAAGTAAGCATAAATCTATTTATAATAAGCATTAAAAGTGATAACAATGGCATTTTGGTAACTACGACATTCATCTTTGTTATGCAAACACAAATGCATATTCAACAACACACTAATTAGCCCTTTTTTTTTGGATTGGCCTTTTGTAGCAATACAGAGACAAGAACATCAAACTTCACATCACTAGCTTTACTCTCTATCACAAGCCTAAAGTTGGAAGCAAAAATCTGACAAGAATCTTGCAAAGTATCAAGATTTTTTGCACTAGAGTGTCGTCACGAATCATCTCACCAATCATAATTAATTGCTTAATGAGACCTTTAATCTATGGAAGAGATACATCCATGTATGATCTTCCTTGTGCATGACCTTGGACTCTAGCTCCTTACGTAGGTTAGCAGCTTTTGCCAAAAAAATCCTCGCATAAAAAGAAGCTAGCATATCCCCTATCTGTTTTATTGTTTGTGTTGAGAAAATGTGTGAAGAAATGGAATGATTATTGGAAAGCGCAATCAATGCATGAGCCTGCACATCCCTACTATCCCGACATGCTTGCTTAGCAAGAGGCAAAACAACTCTAGTTGTGCAGATATGTTAGATTCTGCACCATTATTAACCGAACTTGTATCCACAAAAATTCATAACCTTGCATAAGGCTCCAAACACCCTTTGCAACAAGGACATGTTGCATTAGGTATGCCCAAAGTGGATAGTTGTCCTCGTCCACCTTGTCCTCAATAGACAGTATGCAAAAAAAAATACCGTTGTCAGTAATGGCCGATGATTGTGCCTGATCCAAGAATTGCCTATATTTAGAAGAAAAACCTACACAAAACCAACATGTGCTATAGAGCACAACCCTACAAAGTGCATGTTTTGCAAAAATCTACATTGTCATGAAACCTACACAAAAGGGTGCAAGTGCATGCACAACACTTTCATGTGAGCTCGTTGGGTGCCAAGCCTCTCTATCTTATTGTAGAGACAGCGAGAACCATGTACATAAATGTCATACCGTGGGACAGACTCAACTCAAACTAGTGCATGGAGGCTACAAGAGGCTGTCAGGCTCTTAGAAAACACACTCAATCCCTATGTCAACTACATGTCAACAAGCAGCAAATGCTGAGTACAACGTTTGCAAGCAAATCTCGTCGATTCACCAAGCAAACAAAGTCCAAATGCAACCAAACTTGTAGGAAGACTAGACAATGGATAAATACATCTACCAATGGCCTCCAATCCCCCTTTTGACCATTTATCAAAATCGTGACTATTATCTACTATTTCAGCCCCTATTGCACCCTAGTGCTTAATTAGCAATGATGCCCCAATGCCCTACCTATGCATATAATGTAGTTTGGATATGTAAACCTTGATTTATGAGCAATTTAGAAGGAGTTTAGTTGCAACAAAAACATAGTCTTACCATGATAAAGTTACAATGTCGCAAAAAGCTTTCACTTGTCAACACGATGAAGTAGACGACACTTCAAATGGACAGTTCATGAGGGAGTTTTATCTTGAGAAAGAAGAAGGAGAGTACACAATGCTTTGCAAAAATTTCCTACGCTTTTTTATCCAAAAAACTTAAACTTAGGTTTTACAAAAATTGGCTTTTATACCTAGCCAAATATTTTTAGGTTAAAAATGGGTAATCTTCTGACTCTTTTACAGCCTAGAGATCCATTGATACAATCTGGAAGCATTTAGCTCCACTATATATGGCTCATAATCACATCATCTTTTATATTTTTAGTCCAAGAATCAAAAATTTACAATGGCTTTTGGCTAGAGACATCCAAATTGCTCAAAAAATGGAAAATTTCAAAATAGGTTGCTACATAGGCTCAGATATTAGCAATGCAACTAACATTTTCGGCCCTCCTAGCCTGGGTCGTCCGTGGCATAGCTAGTTGATTGATAAGTAGTGCTCCGGCCTTCATGATTAGTACTCTCTAGAGCATTGTGGTATTTCATTCAAAACTCTTTTTTTGCAGTGGTGACAAACTCCATGGTTATCTTGTTCTTTTCTTCAATTGATGAATAAGCCACAAATTTATCTCTGAGGTTCTATACCATCATGCCAAATATTTGGGATCTGAAAGTGAAGAACCCTATGTAGAAAGCTTTCTCAAATGTCTGCATGTAATATGAAGAAACATGAGTTGAGTGTAAAATCCATAAAGTACTTCATTAGAGGGTTAGCTAGATAGATCACAGCACAAGCCTCTATTTCCCTCGAGGAAGGACAACCATGCACAAGCCTCTATTTCCCTCGAGGAAGGACAACCATGCAGTGTCACTCTGCTCTGCTTCTTGGAAGGTCTCCAAGCATGTCAGCAACATTATGGCTATCTTGATGAGCATGATGCATGCCACGTCTAGAATTCTTTCAAACACCTACATTGCCTCTGTGAGGGTCCGGACCATGTAAGCTTCAATGGGCTTCGTATCTTTTGGTGTACCAACCTTGGGTAATTCAACCATGTTGGATGTTCTTCAGGATGACCTTATGGTTTTCTTCTAGTGTTAGCCTTGGGTACTTCAACCAAGCTAGATGATTCTTTTGGATGACCTTATGGTTTTACATGCACTAGGAACTAAGTGGGATCCTTCTTGATATTTTCTAGTGTGTTTGTGTAAAGAATGACGTATTTTGGGTACTTTTCCAACCAAATCCACCACCGGTTGGGATGTATTAGAGACGGATCAGCCTCTTGTTCTTTTACTAATCTCTCTTTGATCAATAGAAACTCAAATTTGATCGGTGGTTAGGGGAGAGAGTGTTGGTGACACTCTTCATTGATCATTTTGGGAGTGATCATGGTGACATTGAGGAAGTGGAGACCCTTCTCTTCCCACTATATGGCTTCTTTCCATATTTGATCTGACTTTTTGGGTGCCATTGTATTGAGCTAGTTTAACCAAACTACTCAAATGGGGCATGAACAAGGTGCTCGCTTCAGCTGTTGTGATCTTTAGCATTTGGATAGACTCACTGCTTTGCTCTGTCAAGCACTACACAAATTGTAGAGCTTCAAAATCTCCCATGGGCTGCTCTAAAGCTTCATCATCCTTGTCGATCTGCTTTCCTTTTCTGCAAATGTGGCTTTCAGAGAACTTTTCATGCTCATTATCTCTGCTTGGTAAGCTTGTTCCTTTTGCATAAAGCTAATTTCCAACCCTCTTCTCTGCATCTATTCAATCTTTAGTTCCATCTTGAGGTCTTTATTCCTTTTCTCCAGTGTTTGTTAAGCCAAATCTAAGCCTTTTAGTGTTAAGATGGTTGGATTGGCCTTGAGTTTTGCAACTAACTCATTCTAATCTTTCACTCAATCTTTTGCTTGAGCTACGTGCAAATTTTCTACCTCTAAGTGAGTGTGCAACCAGTGGGCATGACCATTTGTGTCCATAGATTTTTGTTGGTCTCTTGAAGCTTCTTCCCTTGATATTATGTGGCCGGTGTAAGATGTTCCACAATGGCAGCCATGGTCTGCATCTTTGATGTGTGTTTCTTCTCTTTCTCTTATAGGTCTTTGATTGTTGCATGTGATTGATCATGCATATTAATATACTCATACAATAGAGCATCTGTAATCTCAATCCTTGTAGCCCAATAATGTTTCTTGCTCTCTAGAGTGCAGATGCTTTGTTGTCAAGAGAAAAAATTAGTTTTCAAGAGGTCCACCATGGAGTGGATGTGCTTAGCAAAATCATCAAGAGTCTAGAGGAGCCATTCGATTGGAAGTAGATGTGATGGTCTTTTCTCAAAATTCTCTTTGATCAACTTTTCTTTCTCTCTTTTCTTCATCATCATCCAAGGTTGTTTCCCTTGGAGTCAGTACCCGCTAATCCTCTATCTTCTTCTTGTTGATTGAGTTCCATATCCAAAGATAACTCATCTTCTCGGGGATCTACTTGTATGGGGCATATAGCTGCTTTGTTTGTACTGCAATGTTCGTTAAGGGTGTTGTTTCCACTTCAAATGTTGTGGTTTTGAGATAGACCCTTGCTCCTTTATAGTGTTAGCAATTGTGGTTACCTGAGCTTGATTAGTGTGTTCTTTAGCTTGAGAGGTTGCCTATGCTCTTGTCTGTTCTTCAAGGCCATAGAGGCACTCGAGGCCCACCAAAGAGTCATCTGCATGTCTAAGCATCGGATTCTTAGTACAAAGCTTCCTAGGGTCAGGTTGCCAATATTCTTGAAAATCACATTACAACCCTCTTTTTGGCTCAAAAGCTTCTCGTTCTCTTTGTAGTCGCTCTACCCTCTGAGATGGTTCTTCAATGTAGATTGGTCGTGGCACTCAAGCTCTCTTGCTTTGTCTTTCCTCCACCTTTTGCTTGCCTTTCGCTACTCGTTTTGTCTCCTCTTCTGATTCTGATGGGAAAATTCTGCTTTTTTATTCTCTTGGTCATCCTCATCTGACTCTTGGGTTTCTTATTCTTTGGAGCTTTCCACTAGTTTCCTCTTTGACTCGATTCTAATGGGGTAGATTTTACTTCTTTCTCCTCTTGGTCTTCCTAATCCAACTCTTGGGTTTCTTCTTTTTTGGAGATTTCCACTAGTTTCCTCTTTGACCTACTGGTTGAAGAATTAGTAACTTCAACCTCTTCCACCTCGTCATCTTGATCACTCACTCCAGCAACTAACCATGCATTTTGGTCTAGTGCAGGTGGCAAGTTATCAATCATGCCCACAACATGATAAGCCATCCATGTAAGCATTTCATCGAGCCTGAATATATGATATACCCTTGCTTTTCTTGGTGTTCTGTTTTGGTCAATAGATTTTGGCTGCTTGGACTTCAGGGTGGTTGTAAATGTAAAGCCACCACATGGCTAGGAGTGGTATATCTTGGAGGCCTCTTGGCTACAAAATAAAAATGTTGGAGGTAGAGCCTCATAAGGTCTTCAACCAATTTGTGGATTATATCCCCAAAAGTCACAGTCGTTGAATTCCTGGTGAAGATGCCAGTGTGCTTCTTCTCATTAGACCTCATAAATTCGCCTATGGTTGGTAACTTTAAAGCTTCACCCATTATTTCCTTTGTGATGTTAACTTCTATGGCCTATCCGATGGGTTGGTAATCTAGGCATTGTAATCCTCTTGAATGGAGCTCAGAATCTCATAGGATCTCTGTAGGTCCATCCTGCATAGCTCCATATCATGATAAGCTAGCAATTGTAGTTGTCAATTCACTTCTTGTATAGCCGGATCCTTGGCCACATCCATTAGGAAGGGAATGGGGTATAGGAGGGCCTCTTTATTTGGCAGTTTAAGGAAATGCTTAAAGCTTAAGTGAAGTTTGACCGAGCCTAAAAGAGGGCCAAAAGGCCTATGCTGAGATTTTTAAAAATACCATTTTTATATTTTGTATTTTGAAAATAGGCTACTTTAACACAAAAGAGAAATGGGTAATTAAATTTTAAAATGTTTTTCCCCATCTCTCTCCTCTCTCTAACATATAAATAGTTCTCATTAAAAGAAGCACTTTTCAGTCCCCATGTCAAAAAAGTAAATTTTGCATATTCTCTCACTGCATTCTCTCTCTAAAACGTGAGCCAACTCTTTCTCTTTCCCCCCCTTTTCTCTCTTGTCACTTCCACCTCCCAATCATCAAGAGGACATCCTATGTTGCCTACATCTGACAAAAAGTGCAGATCCTCCAAGGCTGTAGATCTACTCTCTCTCTCTCTCTCACTCTCTTCCTTTATGTCTTTCTCTCTCTCTCTCTCTCTCTCTCTCTCTCTCTCTCTCTCTCTCTCTCTCTCTCTCTCTCTCTCTCTCTCTCTCTCTCTCTCTCTCTCTCCTCCCACTCCAGCTTCAGGTGAGAGCAATGGAGAACTCCATTACCTCTGTGTGCAGCTGCATTTCTCTCTCTAAAGACCTCATGATCAATATTTTGAATTCAAAAGAGATTGAGCTATACTCCCTCTCTTTCTTCCCTCCACAATATAATCCTTCTCTACTATCTCTGAGTACCTTCCACTTTTTCCCTCCATAGCCAGATTTTCCAGATAGCAGCAGTCAGCATTACACATTCTCTCACTATTTCTCTTGATTAGCTAACAAACATGTCATTCAATCACCCTCCATTGCAAGACATTACTAACAGGCCAAAATGATATCAATTAAACATTGATTTGGAGCAGGAGTATGCTATTGTGTGACTTGGCACATCAAATCCCAATGATGTAGATGAGCTACAATGCATTGAGTGCAAGGCAATGAACTTATGGGTTGATGGCCACATTTACCCAGGTGATCCAATGACTAATTCACCACTACCCTTTCGTAATGTCACTGAGCTTTTGCATTTTATTGGAGATGGAAGAGGCGGACTATCTGGCTACTGCTGGAGATTGAATTCAGTTGTTGTCAATGAAAGGGAAGCAAGTAAACATCTCTTGGCTGCCTATTCATCACTACAAGAGAATTTTGAAAAAGATCTACAGCAAGTTAGAGAGGAATCCAACAAGAAGATGAAGCAACTAAACAATGAGATGGCGAATCTCAATGAAAAAGTAGTACAACAAAAAAAAGAGTAGGAGCATCGACTAGACAATTATGTCAACTACAACACACTTCATGCAATATGTGTGGGTGAATTGATCATCTCACACACATTCCCCTCGGCTACCACATTTGTAAGCGCAAGAGACAAGCAATGTCCTTGCTATCCTCAAGTGGTGGAGCTCAAAAGAAACGTCTCCGTCAAACTAGGTAAGAATACTAATGCAAGATTTTGATTTCCTATATGTTTTACAGGTTGGTGTAACAGTAATTCAGTATGCAAAAACTTGCTCGAATGATGACGGGAATTGATCCCAATGCTCAAACAACCGGACGTTCTCTTCTGCAGCATATCATCAAGTAAAAGGAGTTGGTTGAGCTACTAGATGATCCATCCAACACTGGCATTACTAATACTTTGCGGCAAAAGTATTTCTGTGAGCTAAAGAACATTGTGTCGCCTCAAGAGATGATGGAGGTGTATGACAGCACAGGAATAAGTTTCAAGTCCTATAGCTTTGTATAAAAGTGTCACACTCGATCACCAAACAAAAGGTTTGTTTCAGTTTGTGCCAACGCCTTACAGTGTCAGAGATGCAAAAAAGTGCGCCAATAATGATATTGCAAGCTTGTTGGGTGGATTTCAGTATGTGAAGGATGACGTGCCATTAGAAGACAAAAAATTATTTCGCTACAATGAGCTCAACAATGTGTATGTTGACTTGTTAAAGCTCCAAGATTCAATGATAAGATTTTATGGGTTGACACAAGAAGAGTGTGATGGGAAAGTGATATTTGTTATGAAGTTTGATGAGTGCCAAGTTGTTAAAGGTCAATGGCTCAAAAGGGTAAGTCTTACGTTGATGAGCAGGGCCTTGGTGGGTGTCAATGTGGATCTAAATGGAAATGAGAAGGGAAACACTTTTTTAGGTGTTCAGTCAAAGAAAAATATTTGGTGGCTGGCAGCTTTTCATCTCCCACATGAGACACATGAGACTCTCAAATGGTATTTCAATCACACAACAATCGTTGATGTCATTTGACAGCAACAAGAAGGACAGAGATTGCATGTTTCAGGTCTTGGAACGTTCCAATTTGAGTGGCATTTGGCAAAAAACTTGAAAAAACTCAAGTGTATGTCAAGGTGCAAGCACGGTGCAATGACCCTCTTTCCATGCATTTATTGATGCTGCAGTAAAGTCTCAATGGGAACTGATGGCAAGGGTGCAAAGGCCAGCAAGTTGAAAGGTGATAAGGGTAAGGGAGGCAAAGTTACAGTCAACTTTGCAAAAGGTGTACCCACTACACAAGCAGTGGGTAAAGCACTACAACAATGGTTTCAAGATATCCTTAGTTGTGACTAGCAAGTACCCCCTTATAGAAACATGGATGATCCAAATTTGGATCCTATTCTTTCAATACCACTGATAAATGTGCATGTGTGCAACCTTCATGCCCGTCTACAAATTCTTGACAAGTTGCTTATTCTCCATATTAATTACGCTTGGAATATGGAGCCTGTAGAAAGAAGAGAAGAGTGTGTACGAGAACTAGAATATATTCTATCGAGTGTTGGTCTACATGGGGGTGCAGTTGAGCTATCAAAAGACAAGAAGGTGCTTGGAAGTACACAACATCTCGCCCTAATAAAGTTTGTATGGGTGGTAGTAAAGCTATACATTTGCTTTCAAACTATTCAGACTCCCAAAGTCCCAATGAGTTTTAACTGTGGAAAAAGGTGTGTGACATTACCACCTGCAAAGGTAATGAAGCAGCCCTAGTAATTAAGTGTGCTCGTGTGTGGCAGTCTACTGATGATATTTTTTATCTTCTCAAAAAGGCAAAGCTAACCGATGATGGGATGTCCACCCTAAAGTTTGTAATCAATAGTTTTACAGCACAAATGGTGGACGCTTGGGGGGAGACACACATAACACATTACATGGTGTGTTGAACATTTGATATTTTCAATCAAAATACATCTATATGCAAAACTAAAGTTTGTTTTTTTTTTTAGCACATTATTTTTGCACATAGTGCTTTTTTCCTCGACACTTATTGTTCATTAGGCATTTGGAGAAGCCAAGGAATGAAGTACTCACACTATCAAGCAAAAGCAGTGTATTTTAAAAATACACGACATGGAGGTGGAAGAAAAAGATCAATACCCTTCACGAGATGTTCAATTGGTTCTACATAGTTTTAGTAGGGAGAGAGAGAAAGAAGACAAGAGAACAAAGAAGTTTAAAATGTAGAATAGAAAAAGTGGTTAGCTTGAGGCGATCACAATCATATCATGCTTCGAGTGCAAAAGATCGATTCCGATGTTGGTTGGAGACAAGGCGGCGTGATGGCAGGTGTTAGGTGGATATTTAATTTCCTTTTGACACTAACCATTTCTATTGTAAACATGCATTGTCATGCAAAGTGATTTGTAAAGGCAACAATTATTAGTCCCATGGCTCAAGTTTCATCTATTTTGGAGTCTTTTTTAATTTTTAGTGAGTTTGTTGAGTTTTTAAAATTTTAAGTACTATATAAGTCAAAACTCACAACTTAAAGTTCATTTCTTGTTTGCACATTTTAGAAGATCCTCTCAAGCCCGAACGTACACGCACTCATATCTTGCACAACATGGATGATACACAAGAGCACACCGCCATGCACAACAATGACACCACTTCCACTGACAACACTGAAAATCCGCAACCAGCACGTCGTACAATATCCACCACTTCAAATCCACAGCCTCAACCACAAGAACTAGCTCCAAACACCTAACCACTCACCCAACCTTCAACTACAGAGGATCAAAACACCATGTGGTAGATTTTTGGTGATCTCCAGCCACTACAGCATGCGAATCACGCACCTCTGTCGGAGCTCGGACCATTTGCAAGTCTTAACAAACCTACACATGAAATAGGACTTGGAGCTCATGCAACGGTAGCAACTGAAGATCAAGCAACGGCAGCAATTGAAGATCAAGCAATGGCAACACATGAAGCTCAAGAAACCGAAACTACGCCACAAAAATCCCCCCCGCGAGTCAAAGAAAGGGTGATCAAAGTAATACCCGCTGATCCTGTTTCAATAGCATGAGATTCCAAGATGATGAAGAGAATGAAAGAGTTAGAAAAGAAAGGGGCAATAGATACAAAAGCACAGAAATTGCATGAAGAACAAAGAAGGCAGAGAGAGCAGGAAGAATGGCACAGAGCCGAGGCTGAGAGAGCTCACTTGGCTAATTTACAAGCATGAGCAAAGGCTGAGAAGAGAGCGGAAGAGGATAGGGCTCATGCTACCCAACAAGCAAAGGCTAGGAGCTCCAGACCTTTAAAAATTCCTCATAGATCAAAACAATGTGCGAAAAAGAAAAAGGACAAGCTCACACCTGAAGAGCAACAAGCCCAAGAAGAGAGGAGGAAAAAGTACAAAAATGACCCTCCTCAATGGGCCAAACAAGCAACTCCTCCACCATTGCCAACAGCACAGAAGAAAAGGTAATGGAAGCTTGGAACAATTGCTCTACGTGAGATCCGCAAATATCAAAAGAGCACGGAGCCAATAATACCAAAGGCAACTTTTTCTCGGGTGGTAAGAGAAATCATGGACAAGTATTCAGATTCAATTACACGTATCCAGCGTGCGGCTCTTTTGGCTTTACAAGATACCATTGAGGAAATTTTGGTGCAGTTGTTTTAAGATGGTGTATCTTGTATGGTGCATGCAAAGCGAGTTACATTAAAAATTCAGATCTAGCTCTAGCGCTCAATCTGAGGAATGAAGGGTGCCTCCATAAGAATTAGTTTCCCCATGTAACCTCTATTTATGAGATTTGTAATCTTTTGATATAATATAAACAACTCAATTTTCTCTGATTCGGTGTAACTCTAATAGTTAATTGTGTACTTTCTATTGTTGAAGTATTTGAATTAATCAAGTAGTTAGATTTCACCTTCTCGACCATCCAAGCACCCTTCTGATGTGGGACGCCTATCGATGAATATTTTGTGAAAGGGAGCCATTTTGGGTGCGTACGAAAGCCGTGGGACGACCAAAAGCCACGGTGATGACCAGCGACGCGGAACGGGCCAAAAAAATACCATGTGCACTACAGCTCGCATCGTCAAAATTGCACCATGCGCACCGTGGCACATAGGGAATTTTTCTGACCCGTTCCGCGTCGCTGGTCATCGACGTGGCTTTTGGTCATCCCACGGCCTCCGTACGCACCCGAAATGGCTTCGTTTCGCAAAATATTCACCTGTAGGCGTCCCACGTGAGACGCGTGCTTGGATGGTCGAGGTGTGAACGCGTTGAAGAAAAAGATTTATTGGCCAATATGTGCAACAACAAAAAAAAGTACATGAAGTGACAAACAAAATGCAGAAGACAAAATTATTGTATATTGCTCTGGATATTAAATCATGGCTGGTTGGTTTTCTTGTAAATTACATCTTTTGGTTTAGGACGAATGGCCGACTTGACACCAAAAGTTTTGACAATATCCTCTGGGTTTGTCACCCCTTGACCTAGGCTTAAGGCACAGTGGGAGAGGACTGACCCAGGGTGCTTTCCTGTAAAGGCATACAATGCGGCCTCTCGATCCACCAAGATACACTTGTGAGCATTAAGGGTAAGGGAATCTTTAGCAATGATGGCACTTAATGCCTTGCACTTGAGCAGCTCCACACAACCATGCTTGGAGAACTCTGTGTGTGCAACTTGAAGAACGGATGGCCAAGGTAGTGCCACAAGGAGCTATCTCTACCCATAGGATTGTTGCGTGAACCTCCAGCAACTTATCAACATGGTATGCGGTCTGCAAAACATTTTAAACAACTTCAACATTTGCTATAGGATACAATTTACTATCGATAAAGTTAAAAAGTGGCTACCTCAATTTTCTCATCCATCTCTTGAAGAGTTTTTCTTATAAGGTCGATGCTAGAGCGATCTTCTCCATCCCTAATGATTAGCGATTTGTGTGGAAGAAAAGCACTTTCCGAGATGCTTTCTCATAAGAAGAGGAACATGATTTGGTTTCCATAAGTGTATTTGCCACGGTTTGTACCAAATTCTGTTCGTTTTCACTAGGGAGGAATGAGAAGCTTGGTGAAAGACCTTGGTCTTCAAAGTCAATTTGAAAGTTGACCTTCTCTTGCTTTTTACTGGAATCTTTCATGCCCGCATAGATAGCGAGCACTGAGAGCGACTCATCTTCTCTGAGTCCTAGTGTCTTTGCAATGTCATCAAGGAACAAGAAGTGACGACCATCCACCACCACTGCATGCAAAGTGAGAATTTGGAGGTCAGGAGCTTCCTCCAGCACTTCGTCTCCCTCTATCATCCCATCTTCCTCCCTAGTGGAGTTGGGATCTTGCAGGAGGACAAGTGCCATAGATGCTTCAACCTGCTCATCAACCTCTTCAATAAATTCATTTGATTCCTCCACAATGGTTACAGGAGGTTTCTGGTTGACTGTTTCCTTTGATTTTCCCTTCTCCATGCCCTCAAGCACAAGCAATACCAGAACCATGTCCCAAGAGTTGATTTGGGTGCCTATGCACCCCATGCCCAAGTCTATGAGGTCATCCTCATCCTCTCTCTTGTAGTCCCACTCAGTAAGCCCTTTTATAAACCTCAACAAGCGATAGCAAAAGTTTTTGTCGTCTGCATAGAGGTGTTTGAGAAAATCCACTAGCGACCACGCCATGTTGGATCCCTCAAAAACTATTGCATATTCTTCCATGTGCTCCATCATGTAGTCAAGAAAGCTCTGGAATCCCTCTACATGAAGGTTAGTAGTGGCATGCATGTCGATCGTCAGTCCTATCTTTTGTAATTGTGTGAGAAGTGCATCAAAAGATGTTGCCATGGGTGTGTTCGCGAAGAAGATGGGAAGAGAGTTGAAAGCTTGTGTTTTGTGAATGTGAGAAATGAAGTTTAAAACCTACAAAGTGACTTTTATACTCAATGTCACTTTTTTAAAGCACTTAAAATTAACATCAAATTAACTTAAAACTATAATTATAAACAAAATCACACGACAAGCATTGAAAGACACCAACATTGAAAGTCTTCACGCTAGAAACTAAAAAACTTGCATATTTCAAACTTAATCTTGAACAAATTAAAAATGAAACAAAGATTCAAAATGCCATATGTCATAATGGGAGCAAAATCGTTTCAGTTACCACAGAAAACCAATGTTTTCACACAGAATTCTCTTCTCTTTTCTGGAACGAACAACCTATTTATTGGTTAAAAAACATATTGATTGGGCAAGGTATATCTAATATTAAGATACTCACAAAGATGACTAGGATTCCAGTCATTATTCACCAAGATGTCGCGCACTACATTATCGTGGAGGCAAATTTGCGGATCGATTGATTTTCTAGGAGCAACATCAAAGTCTAATGCCTCCCATCCTCCCTTCGTCAACTTCCATCTTCTTTAGGGAAAGAAAATTGACAAGCTCTGCTTCGCAATATGGTATCTGCACACCACATTCTCAGCAACTACAGAGCACTTGATTGTATCTCCTTGGTGGTTGACCACCTTAGTCTCCATCCAATTGCAAGGAAACTATTGATCACACTTCCCCCTTTGCAAGTCCACATTGTTGGTGTCCTGTGAACACTCTGCAATCAAAAGATAAACATGAACACATGAAGGGATATAAACCAAGTTAGGGAAGCTTTATGGGAACCATAGGTGCACTTCATTACTTACTGAATACACATCCGCCTTGATTCTCCTTTTGGTTGCTGTGATCAAGGCACTATCAAACTTAGGACTCCATACTCTGCAAGGTTGGGGGGTGAACCATAGAAAGATTACCATACCCAGTTTGCCTAGGCGTTACATAAGTATGGTTATAAAAAAAATGTCATGTGAGACAAGCTCAACAAATGGACGACCAGCATAGAGCAGCTTGCCAAGGTCAATGTGGATGGCCTCAAAAGTTCTTGTGAAGGACTCTATTGGCTCCCACTCTACAAAATCGAATGGCAATACATCTGCAAACATGAACAAGCAATGAAAGCCTTATAGACATCAAAGCAATATATACAGCAGAAATACAAAATATACAATCTAAAAACTTGACAGAGGAGTGAAATTACAGTTTGCAGGAAACCTCGATGGAGCCATTGTTGTCTCTAGCTTCAGTTGTGAAGCAACATACATATGTTGCACCTTTTCAAGACGCTTTCCGTCATGGGTTTGCTTGAAATCCATGATCCTTCCCTTCCAATGGTGTGCTCGAGAAGCCATGTGTCTCCTTGAGGTCTTGCGTGCACCTCTTGAGCTGGGTTGCATTGTCACCCACATCAATCGTTTGAACTCCATCGTCACCCAACATCCATTGTCGTCTTGTACATTGCTGCATGAAATGGAGTCAATGACACTCCTAGGTCGTCGAGTACCTGATGATGCCATGGA
This sequence comes from Adiantum capillus-veneris, assembly GCF_014529385.1. Lineage (NCBI taxonomy): Eukaryota > Viridiplantae > Streptophyta > Polypodiopsida > Polypodiales > Pteridaceae > Adiantum > Adiantum capillus-veneris. The sequence continues at coordinate 118,972,668 of NC_140945.1, forward strand.
GAATAGTAGCACAACCTGCAGAAAAACACTTATGATTAGAGATTGCACATCCATGTTCTCAGTTGTATAGAGCAAGATTCTTGATGGTACATCAGATGAAGGATGCCACTTATTACTGCTATATTGCTCCACCTGCTTGTTGGCTTAATAGGGAAGATAATGTTGCAAAGCTTGAGAGGAAAGTATATCCTCTCTAGAGAGAACAATGGAGAAGGAGCAGGAAACTTGTTGAGGAAAGAAAGAGGGATGATCTAGCAGAAGGATATGCTGCAGATCTTCAGCTTTAGGTAGAGGTGTTTAGTGAGGGTCATGGAGAAATGGAGAACTTCAGCTTGAGGAGAATGCAGTAAGCTTGAGGAGGGAAAGGAGGTTCAAACTCCTGCTACAGAGATTTTGGGAGGGAAAATTGAAAGGAAGGAAAGAGAAGCAACTCTTGCAAGGTGAATTGAAGATATGTGAGAGATAGTACAGTAGAGAGAGAGGGAGGGAATGATCAGCACGTTTTTGGAGGGACCCCTTTTTAGGAGAAAGGGGGGGAGAAATTGACAGCCACTAGAGAGAGAAAGTATTGGTTTTTACTCAACTATTTTTTAAAAAGTTCATTTTTTTTATTTTATAAGAGATTTTCTCTTTGTATTTTATAAAAGAGCACAAGTTTGACCACTTACTTTTAGGACTTGCCATATCTACCATTTTAGTCCACATGGCATCCACCCATTTGTCCCTTCCATAATCTCCTTTTTAATCCCATGGCAAATAAAGAGACCCCCTTAGACCCCATTCCCTTCCTAACGATAGATTTCTTTGGACAAGAGCTGAAGTTTCACTACCTTGTTATTTGCACTCTTGAATCTTCCCTCGAAGATCGTGACATGGTGCTCTTCTAGCTTGGCCTCAGAAATGTAGCCTTTATTGGCCACCTTGATGGATCTATCTTCTAATTGATCGATAAGCAGGGACCTCTTGGAGCCTCTGCTTTAATGGATTCTACTTTTGGGCAAGCCCTAGTGATGTTTGTGTTGAACCAGTAAGTTGCCAACATAGTTTTGGCGGTAGGTACACTTTAGAGCAGAAATATTCATGCAACTCCTCATGTGAAGCTTGAAAGCCAATTTCAGCTCTAGTGCTTAAAGACTATTTCTTAAGCCAAGTAAACATGATGCAACACAAAAATGCCAACATTGGCCAAAATGTTGCAAGTCAGATAATAATCGCGCTTATTATCAAGGGGTAGCTTCAGGCATCATGCATGGGTCAAGGGTATTATGAATAGGCATTGAATGGATTTTGGAAGAATTTGGATCACTCCAAAATGAGTTGCTTTTTGGGTCTGAAAGTGGCTAAGTGTAAGAGAGTATTCATGGGATGTCCAAATTTTCTCAACCTTGGTGGGTGGGCTTGTAATAACATGGGGAAGCAATTTGAATCAACCTTTTGTGGAGTTGGGCCATTTCTAGGCAAGGAGATATTAATCGCGCTTATTATTTCCCTTGCTTTTTTTGCAACTTCTTGGCATTTTGACTTTACACACTTGTTGACCATGTTGTGATAAAGCCTTGAAAGTGATTATGGTAAATTTGGGATTTCCCAAGTGCCCCTTGGGCCCAATTTTGAAAGTGAGAAGCCCTAGAGGCATTTTTTGGCTAAGTGTAAAAGTGAAAATGATTTTTTATGGTTTTAGTGTATGAATGGGCTCTTAATGGCAAGAGGAATCAAGGTGTAATGGAACTTTGGAAAAAATTTGGTCACTGTGGGCCCCAAGATAATAATGGCGCTTATAATCTACCTATGCAAGTTTCATCCAAAAGTTAACTTTTTGGGCACTTTCTGTGAAGTCAGAACTTGATTCCGACATTGGTGTAATGGAAATGGCCTATGAACTTTGAGAATAGTGAAATTAAGAGAATTAGAGTGAGCATTTTTGTGAGATTACTTTGAGAACATGGAGGGTGAACTTAATTGATGGTAGCAATATAAACATAGTACTTACTTAACTTGGCATGAACAATACTTTTGCAAGAGAGAGAGTAGTAGAGAACATGACAATAGTTGAGGACCGGATTTACTTGGAGCCAATCCCCCCTCCAAAAGGAGTTTGTATTATAGATTCTCCCATCAAGAGAGACTTGTTACAATACAATCTTTCTGTTCCTTGTGACCTTGGTGATGCTATGAAGATGGAAAGTTTCATGCATCATGAGCTTAACATAAACTTTGCAAAAAGTATTAACTATCCCAAGCCTCGGTTCCAAGGCCTCTAACACCTTCGAAGGTGGAGAGAGCTAGCGGGGAATGAGGGTAGGGAAAAGGAAGAAGAATCGTCCATAGAAGAAAGAAATAGTTCCTCACTTATCATCACTCTTCTTGCTTAGCATAGCATAATAGCATAGTAATGAAGATGAAGAAGATGGTAAGCTTAAGAATTGAAGCATGGCTCTTGGTTGGATTTTCATTCCATAGCCAAGAGTGTTGGTGTAGGCTCTCCACTTCTCAACAAGCTTGGAGAAGGAGATGGAGCTCTTGCATTTTGCACTCCACACAATGAGAGAATGTGTGTGTGTGTGGGAGAGTATACCCCCCCTTTCATGCTTGGTCCACCTCTCTCTCTCTCTCTTATTATTTTATTATTTCATTTGGACATGTGTCCTCTTTTTTCTCTTTGAGAGAAAGAACTTAATTATTTATTTTTATGTATTTAAATTCTCATTGGACCCCTTTAAAACCTATCCAATAGCATTAAAACACATTATGAGGGTCACATGTGGAGGATCATTTGAATTTGTGTCTTTTATGCTTATTAAGTCATTTGGTTGAATTGAATACTTCAAGGACGTAGTCAATCAAGCATGGAAACGTTCATGCCTCTTGAGAGTTATCTTTGAGTTGAATACTCCAAAACTTTAGTCATTTAAGCATGTGAGAAACGCCTCAAGCTTTTGGGTAAGGTCATAGTATCTTTTTGTTAATTTAACATAATACTTTTGATGGCCCGTAGGATTTTTGCCCGTCGCTTGCCTCAATCGAGCCTTGGGAAACTTAAGTAAGATCCAATCATTTTCTTTGAATGTTGAGGCCCTTCTGTGCTTGTTAGCAGAGCAGCTTTTTGCCTTTCTTGAGAGATGGATATACTCTCGACCCAATCTTTTTCTTTTGAATGTTGAGGCCCTTCTATACTTGTCAGCAACAGCTTTTTGTCTTTGTTGAGAATTGGATATAGCCTCCTTAACCTTTTGAAAAGATTCTTGTAGGTCATGGCTATACTTATCAGCAGCGAAGATCTTCCCATGTACTTTAAGTAGCAAGGGACTTTTAGGTCTTCCCTCTATGATCTCAAAAGGTGCTTTTCCTATAGTAGTATGGACAGTATTATTTTACGCATAGTAGGATGGGTAGTATTATTGTATGCATACTCTACAAGGGGTAAGTACTTCTCCCATTGTCATCGTTGATCTACTTTTGTAACATAAGTCTTTAGTAGATCGAGTATCGTAAGATTGGCTATCTCACTTTGGCCATCCATTTGTGGGTGATAGACCGAAGAGAGGTTCAATCTTGTACCTAGATTTTCAAAGAGACCTTTCTAGAAAGTACTGGTCATTCTAGGATCTCTATCTGACACGATGGATGTTGGTAATCCATGGTGTTTGAAAATCTAAATGATGGTTGCCATTTGGTGTGCCTTAATACTTTTTGACAGGAATAAAGTGTACTTGCTTGCTAAACCTGTCAACTATTGTCCATATTCTCGTATTCCCATGGATAGACTGGGGTAATCCAAAGATAAAATCCATGGATATACTCTCCCATGGTGAATAAGGGATGGGCAATGGCTGGAGTAATCCAGGTTTCTTCCCTCTATTATATTTAGTCTTTTGGCATACTACACATTTTGAAACATACTCTTGTATGTCCACTTTCATGGTAGGCCAATAGAAATATGTCTCTACTCCTTGAAGAGTAGGTTGAATGCCTCTATGCCACGCATAGGGGGAGGAGCATGGGATTTATACATGACTTTCTCACAAAGGGAGTGGGTAACACATAGCCTATTTCCATGGAGAAGATAACCATCATGCAAGGTGAATGGTTCCTCTTTCTTTCCCAAAGCAAGGGCTGGAATTATGTTTTAAAGTCAGGATCAATAGCATACTCATCTATCATAGAAGATAGATCATTGTGAGTTGCTATAGACACAGCATTAACTTTTGGTCGGCGTGATAGTGCATTGGCCACTTGATTGTGCTTACCAGCAACGTGAGGAGCATGGGATTCATACATGACTATCTCATGAAGGGAGTGGGTAACACATAGCCTATTGCCATGGAGAAGATAACCATCCTGCAAGGTGAATGGTTCCTCTTTCTTCCCCAAAGCAAGGGCTGACATTATGTCTTTAAAGCCAGGGTCAATAGCATACTCATCTATCATAGAATATAGATCATTGTGAGTTGCTATATACACAACATTAACTTTTGGTCATCGTGATAGTACATCGGCCACTTGATTGTGCTTACCAGCGATGTGAGCAATATGAAAATTAAATTGCGCAAGAAAATTTGCCTTTTTGTCGGCAGAAATCTTTGTTTGCATCATGAAGTACTTGAGACGTTGATGGTCTGCTCGTAAAATGAATGGAGTCCCCAATAAATAGTGCTTCCATGTGTCTAGGGCATGTAGAATAGCTAAAAGCTCTTTCTCATAAATACCCAAGACCTGCTCATCCGTATTGAGCCTTCGGCTCTCATATGCTATGACATGCCCTTCTTGAAGCAAGAATGCTCCAAGGCAATCACCACAAGCATCACATTGGACCTCAAATGGCTTTGAGAGATTCGGAAGCATGAAGACTGGTTGAGAGGTAAGGTTCTCTTTGAGCTTGTCAAAAGAACTTTCCTCCTTAGGAGTCCATGAATACTTAACGTTCTTCTTTGTTAATTCATGTAATGGTCTTGCTATTTGAGAAAATTTTGCTATGAATCATCTATAGTATGCACACATATCAATAAAGATTCTTATCTCATGTAGATTCCTTGGATTAAGCCATGCTTTTATTACCTCTAACTTTGATGGATCCATATGAATACTATCTTGAGAGATAATATGACCTAAGTATTGAATCTCTTGAAGGAAAAATCCGCTTTTCTTTTGGTTGAGAAAAAGCTTGTTCTTACTCAATGCTTGAAAAATCACTTGGAGATGTTGATTGTGTTCCTCCAAGGAATTGGAGTAGATGATGTTATCATCAAAGAACATCCGGTGAACTTACGGTAGGGTCTAAATATTTTCTCCATCAAACGATTCAATGTGGCAGGTGCATTGGTCAAGCCAAAAGGCATGACTAGATATTCATAAAGACCAAACATTGTACGAAACGCTGTCTTTAGGATGTCTTTCTCCACTATCCTTATTTAATGATAGCCACTTTTAAGGTCAATCTTACTGAAGTAGGTAGAGCCTTATAGCTTATCAAATAGATCTTCTACCCAAGGTACGGGAAATCTATTTTTGATAGTGATATGGTTTAGTGTGCGATAGTCCACACACATGCGGTATGTACCATCTTTCTTTTGCACTAAAAGGACTAGAGAATAAAAGGGAGAGGAGCTAGGCCTCACCATCCCTTTGTCTACAAAATCTTGTACTTGCCTCATAATCTCCTCTTGTTGAGCTTGGGAAACTAGATAAGGAGGCTTGTTAGGCTGTGATCTTCCTGATAGGAGCTCAATTCGATGGTCATCATCCCCTCGTTTTGGAGGTAAGTGCATAGGGATATCATCAATGAGCACATCTTGGAATCCTTTTAGAAAGTTAGACAAGTCTAACTCTTCTTGATTCTACCATTTTCATTTGATAAACCATTAGCGTCATTAGTGTATTCTTTGACAAAAATCATGTACGCAGCAAAATCGAGCTTTTTATTGACTTATCAAAAGCTGGTGAATTTACAAGTGGTATAGTATAATCAAACTCATTAGCATCTATATACATGTTCTTTCCCCTATAGGTGAAATATATTCTCCTTTCAGGGAACTTCATGTTGGCAGCCATGTAATCAAGCCATGGTGCCCCTAGGATAGCATCCTCATGTTGGAGAGGAGATATGAAAAATTCTTCTTTGTTGACATAGCTTTGGACATGAATCCTCAACTTCCCAATCAAGGGAGTAATGGAGGCTTGTTGTCCCTTGAAAATTGTATCAACCGTTACAATATCTTCCATCTTGAAAACTTGAATGCCCAACTTGGTGGCCAACTCTGTTGATATGAAGTTGTGAGTAGAGCCAGGGTCAAACAAGATGAAGGCATCATGCTCCCTTACCTTTGCCCAAGCATAGGAGAGAAATAAGCATCCTCTTTTGGAGCTTCGATGGTGGAAGCCCTAGGAGTCTCATTGTGAGAATTTTTCTTGGGGCAAGAACGATAGCCATGTCCTTGCTCCCCACACTTAAAACACTTATGGTCCTTGTGAAAAGATTCAAGCTCTTCATGAGAGAGTTTGTTTTTACCTTTGTAAACTCCCCCCTCCTTGGACCTATTGTTGTTGTTGTAGGAAGTACCTCGGGAAGAATTTTGGGCATTAGTTTTCCCCTTTGCATCATTTTTGTCTTTGTTTTCCATGGGTTTGACATTCCGTCTAGCCCATTGTTGAAAAATGATGCGAGAAGCAACCATGGTGTGGTCGATTCCTTCTGTGATAGAACCAGGCCGTTGGAGGTTGACATACTCGGCCATTTCTTCAGGTAATCCGCACAAAATTGTTTTCTTTTTCTTGGCAAAGTCTATCTTTTGGAAGACAGTAGCCTTGAGATGTGAATCCCAAAACATATTTGTGAATAGATTCATGTGAGAGAAGCTTCAAACTGTGCTATTTGGTAAGTACTTTGTCCTTTGCATCGCTTGCAAGGAATTGCTTCATGATGGAAACTCGTAGAGTTTTCCATGTCTTTGGGGCTTCACCGTTGCCACAAAGGCTAGCCCACCATTGATGAGCCGATTTCTGGAAGTGCATAGCTACATGGTGTAGCTTGGAGGCCTCCGTGAAGCCCTCGTCTCCAAAGGCCACATCAAATTGTTGGATGAAGGCCAATACTTTGTCGGTGGCACCAAAGGTGCCGTCATAGGTGAGAAAAGAGATACTCTTTTCTCCCTCTTTGAACTTCTTAAGCTTTTGTGATCTTCGCCATGCAGGGTATGATTTGTGATGTCCTCCCCTCTTGTATTCTCTAGGAGAATAGACATAGCTTTTGATGGAAGAGGAGGAGGGTGAAGAAGAAGGAGAAGAGGGTGATCTCTTTCTTGACCTTTTCTTCCTTTGTTTATTCTCTTCCCTTTTGGAGTGCCGAGGAGAACGATTGTGTGTTGACCTTTTTCTCATGGGAGGAGTTGGTGATCGTCTAGACCGCCGTCTTCGTTAAGCAACATCTTTAGAGGAACTTAGGGATTCGTTACTTTCTTGTTCTTTGGATTCCTCCTCTCATCTGGGAGAGATTCATCTTTTGGGGGTCTCATCAAGAGGGCTACTAAGCTCTCTCTTGTAAAATATAATGGCCTAGTAACTTGTGTGTAGCGGAAAATAGCATGAAAACATAGTGAGCATTTCATTAGAATAGATTCCTAATGAGCATAACAAGACTGCTTGGGTGGAGAGAGCAACAAAAAGCAGAACACCTAGTTAGATACCATGAACAATAATTCAAAAGAGAGAGAAATTAAGCTATTGACAACAGTTGAGGACCCAATTTTCATGGAGCCGGTCCCCCTCCAAAAGGCTTTTTATTATAGGTTTCTCCCATCAAGAGAGACATTTTACAATACAATTCTTTGTGTTCCTTCAATACTAGCTAGTGCAATGAAGATGGAAGCTTCAAGCACTAAGTAAAACACTTATAAAACACAACATCAATTCCCTCACGGTCTCAGACCCAAGACCTCACACACCTTCGCAGATGGTGAGAGCTAGCGGGGTATAAGAGTAGATTGAGAGGAAGAAGGAGTAGTCTTACAAGAAAGATGTACATCTCCTCACATAATCACTCATATTAGCATAGCATAGCTTAGTAATTAGCATGGTAGAGGAGATGAGCATGCATTGAAGTTTGGCTCTTGGTTGGATTTGCATCACAAAGCCAAGAGTTGTTGGTGTAGGCCTCCCTTCTCACAAGCTTGGAGTAAGTGATGAGCTTTCCATTAAAGCTTGAGAAGGAGAGAGAGAGAGAGAGAGAGAGAGAGAGAGAGAGAGAGAGAGAGAGAGAGAGAGAGAGAGAGAGTCTTCTTGCTTCACACATGATCTTGTGTGTGAATGTGTGAGATAATGCCTTGTAAAATTCAGTCCCCCCCTCTCTCTCTTGGTCGACCACTCTTGCTAATTACTCTTGCTAGCACCTCATTGTACATCTCCCAGCTTAGCCAATGAAAGTTAAGTAGCATAAGTGATAGCATTCTGGCATGTGTTCCCCTTTACCTTTTGTGAGAGCTTTAGGTAATTAATTAATGCAACTAACCTCTCATTGGACCCCTTTGTCAAGCAAGCCATTAGGCTGCTGAATGCTCATTGGATCCCTTGGGAGACTGTCCAAGTGTCTTCTAGAGAGCTTAATTCTTATTGGTTCTTTTATTAAGTGTTTTTAAATCAATTAAACTAGATTTACTCTAGCCTAATTCTCATTGGTCCACCTCCATGGCCATCCAATAGGATTTGAGTACACCTTGTGGGCATCTGGGCTAGGGAGCTGACATGTGTCCCTCATTCCCTTTGTGTAAAGTAGGCTTATGAGTGTGTGTGTGTGTGTGTGTGTGTGTGTGTGTGTGTGTGTGTGTGTGTGTGTGTGTGTGTGTGTGTGTGTGTGTGTGTTTCTCTCTCATCCCCTACTTGCAAGGCTCGCCCCCTCCTTTGTAGGATTTGTGAAGACTTTTTTGGTACACACACTAAGCATCCAATTTAACTAATCTTTGACCATTAGACACAACCATTGAATTTTGAAACCTTAGCATTTTGGAAGTCTTAATGGGCTTAACCTTAGGGTCTTTAAATACCATTGTTGCACACTGCTCTTTTGCAGATGTCCCCCTCTTTGGATCCCTATTTTCCCTCCTTTGGATCCCTATTGTGGCCGGTCTGCCAGCTTAACCAATATTCTATAATTTTCTCCCCTGGGACTTCCCCATATTAAATGATCAGTTTAACATGACAAAATCATTTAGGAGAATTAGATATTAGTTATTATGACATTACCTCTCTCTTGAAATCATAGTCGTCCTCGACTATGGGGTAGAGAAGATAAAGCCTATTCATTAGTCCTTTTTCTAGGAGGTAGAGGATCCCTATGTTACCCTAAGACATCATTCCAGAATGGATGACTAGTCCATTTGGTGCTTGAGAGCCTAAGCTACCACAAGCATGTCTGCACATAAGTCCTATCAATCTTCCATAGCAGAGTGACAAGCTCTACTTGGTGTTTGGGAGATGTCGTCTCTACAAACTTGATCTAAGCATGCATACTACTTCCCATTTGTGCACAATAAAGAAAAAGAGAGTCTCATAAGACAAAAACTTTGTTCATTTTAAACATTTGTACATTTGCTTACTCTAGTGAAACATTCTAAGCATTGACAAGGTTTAGGTTATCCTTCAATGGTATGCCTTGCATCCATCTAGCATCTTCAAAAGGATAATTCTTAAACTTAATAAGATATCATCGGCGGATAGTCTTACCGCCTCTTAGTACCTTGTCTTCATGTCGGAGAATGGACTCGGGCTGGAGCACCTCTTCTTGGTCCTCGATCTCAGGTGGGTCTTCAATAGTTGGTTCTTGAGGTGGCTCTCCTTTGCAAGGCTTTAGTAGACTCACATGGAAATCATTGTGTATGAGCCAATGGATGGGCAACTTGAGTTGATAGGCCATCTCATTGATTGGCCTAAGGATCTAGAAGGGACCATAGTACCTTTTTGCTAACTTAGCATAGTACTTTTGGTGTCCCGTAGGACTCTTGCCCGTCGTGTGCCTTAATCAAGCCTTGGGAAATTCGAGTAAGACCCAATCATTTTCTTTAAAGGCTTGGTCTCTTCTGTGCTTATCAGCAGTAGCCTTTTGCCTTTACTGTGAGATAGAGATAGCATCCTTAATCTTTGGGAAAGATTCTTTTAGGTCTCGGCTATACTCATCTGCAACAAAGATCTTCCCATGTACCTTAGGTAGCAGGGGACTTTTTGATCTTCCCTCAATTACCTCAAAAGGTGCTTCTCCCGTGGAAGTATATACAGTGTTATTCTGGGCATACTCCACTAAGGGTAAGTACTTCTCCCATTGGGACCTTTGATCTACTTGCGTTATATAGGCTTTTAGTAGATCAAAATTTTTTAGGTTAGCTATTTCACTTTGGCCATCCGTTTGCGGGTGATAGGCCGAGGAGAAATTTATCCTTGTCCCTAAATTCTCAAAGAGATCCAAAAATTAGTGGTCATCCTAGGATCTCTATCCGACACTATGGACATTGGCAAGCCATGGTACTTGAAGATTTGTGAAATGAAGAGGGTTGCCATTTGATAGTCTTTTTGACAGGTATAAATTGAGCTTGTTTACTGAATCTATGATCGTCCATATTCCGGTATTCCCATGAATAGACTTAGGAAATCCAAAGATAAAATCCATGGATATGCTCTCCCATGGCGAATTAGGGATTGGCAAAGGTTGAAGCAATCTAGGTTGCTCCCCTCTATCAAACTTTGTCTTTTGGCATAGCACGCATTTAGGAACATACTCTTGTATGTTTGCCTTCATGGTAGGCCAATAGAAATATGTTTCAATCCCTTTTAGGGTAGACTAAATCCCTCTATGCCCCACATAAGGAGGAGCATGATATTCATACATTAGTTTCTCACATAGTGAGTTAGTAACACATAGTCTATTGCCATAGAGAAGATAACCATCTTGTAAAGTAAATGGTTCCTCTTTCTTCCCTAGTGCAAGGGCTGAAATCACATCTTTAGAATCGGGATCAATAGCATACTCATATATCATAGAAGAAAGATCATTATGAGTTGCTATGGAAACCGCATTCACCCTCGGCCGCCTTGAGAGTGCATCGGCTACTTGATTATGCTTGCCAGCAACGCGAGCACTGTGAAAATGAAATTGCAAAAGAAAATTTTCCCACCTCATTTGTTTGTCAGAGAGCTTGGTCTACGTCATGAAGTACTTAAGACTTTGGTGATCCGTTTGCAGAATGAAAGGAGTCCCCAATAAATAGTGCTTCCATGAGTCTAAGGCATGTAGAACTGCCATAAGTTCCTTTTCATATATGCCTAGAGCTTGCTCAATAGGGTTGAGCCTTTGACTTTCATAGGCTATGGAATGCCCTTCTTGGAGAAAAACAGCTCCAAGGCAATCACCACAAGCGTCACATTGGACCTCAAATGGCTTTGAGAGATCTGGTAGTGTAAGCACAGGTTGAGAGAATCATAAGCTTTTCGAAAGCATTGTTCTCCTTGGTATACCATGTATACCTAACGTTTTTCTTTGTTAGGTCATGTAACGGTCCTACATTTTGTGAGAACTTTTCTATGAAGCGTCTATAGTATGCACACATACCTATAAAGCTTCTTAGTTCATGAAGATTCCTTGGTTTAGGCCATCCTTTTATTACCTCTAACTTGGATGGATCCATTTGGATGCCATTTTGAGAGATAATGTGACCTAAGTACTGAATCTCTTGCAAGAAAAATTCACTTTTCTTTCGATTAACATGTTTATTCGCTCTTAGAACTTGAAATATTACCCTTGTGTTTCATCTAGTGAATTAGAGTAGATGATATTATCATCAAAGAACACTCCAGTAAAGGTTTGGTGAGGCCTGAATAGCATCTCCATCAGGCGGTTGAATTTGGTTGGTGCATTGGTCAAGCCAAAATGCATGACAATGTATTTGTAAAGACCAAACATAGTGCGAAATGCGGTCTTTACAATGTCTTGATCAACTATCCTTATTTGATGATAGCCTTTTTTTAGGTCAATCCTATTGAAGAGGTGGACCCTTGTAGCTTAAATAGGTCTTCTACCTGTGGAATGAGAAACCTATTTTTGATAGTGATCCTATTTAGTGCTCTATAGTCGACACGCATACAAAATGTGACATCTTTCTTTTGCACTAGTAACACAGGTGAGCAAAATGGAGATGAGCTAGGCCTACTAACCATGCCCTTCTTAAATAACTCATGCACTTGCCGCATAATCTCCTCTTGTTGAGCTTGGGAAACTCTATAAGGAGATTTATTAGGCGGTGAACTTCCTAGAAGAAGTTTGATTGCATGGTCATCATTGCCTCGTTTAGGAGGTAGTTCACAAGGGATGTTGTCAATAGAGACATCTTGAAACCCCTTGAGAAAATTGGATAACTCTAATTCCTTGTGATCATTTATATTTTCTTTTGCTAAAGCATTAGGTTTATTTTGAGAATCTTTAATAAAAATCATGTACACGGAATAGAGCTCTTTATTGACTTATTGAAAGCTTGCGTATGTACAATGGGTATGGTGTTACCCATTTCTTTGGAATCTATGTACATATCTTTTTCCTTGTACTTCAAATAGATTTTCCTTTCAGGGAATTTAACATTGGCAGCCATGCAATCAAACCATGGTTCCCGTAGGATTACATCCTCGTGCTTGAGAGGAGAGATAAAGAAGTCCTCTTTGTCCACATAGCTTTGGACATGGAGCCTCAATTTCTTAATTAAGGGAGTGACCGAAGCTTCTTGCCCTTTGGAAGCACCATATGTGGGTAGGACATCTCCCATCGCATAGGCTTGGATGCCTAGCTTTGTGGCCAACTCTGTGGATATGAAATTGTGAGTAGAACCAAGGTCAAAGAGAATAAAAGCATCATGTTCTCTTACCTTTCCCCAAGCATGGCATAGAGGAGATCCTTTGTGGTGAGTTTCCTCCTCTTGGATTTCAACCAAGGTAGCTCTAGGAGGCTCATGGCGGGTGTTCTTTTGGGGACAAGCGCGGTACGCATGCCCGTGCTCACCACACTTGAAACAGTGGTTATCCTTGCAATAACGCTCAAGCCCTTTAGGAGAGGGTTTGTTTTTGCCTTTGTAAACTCCCTTCTCCTTAGCTTTGGTTGAATTGCCCTTAAGACTTTTGGACATTGTCCTTCCCCTGAGGCTCATTGGAACCCTTGTTTTCCGTGGGCTTAGAGTTTCTCTTAGCCCCTGTTTGGAAATTGATTCAAGAAGCCACCATAGTATGGTGTATAACCGTAGATATGATGCGTGGCCTTTGGGAGTTGACATACTCCACCATTTCTTCAGTTAAGCCTGCACAAAATTGCTATTTTTGCTCTCCAAAATCCATCTTTTTTAGAAAGTGGCTTTGAGATGTAAGTCCCAAAACTTGTCTACATATTTATGAATGGATTCGTAGGGAGAGATCTTCAAGCTTTGGCATTCGGTGAGTACCTTGTCTTTGGCATCAGTGGCCAAAAACTGCTTCATAATGGAAGCTTTTAAAGATTTCCATGTTTCGTAGGCGAGATCACCATTGCCTGGCAGACTTTTGAAAGTGAATAGCTAAAAGGTGTAGCTTAGAGGACTCCGTGAAGCCCTCATCTCCAAACGCAGCATCGAATTGTTGGATAAAGGCCAAGACTTTGTCCATAGCACCAAAGGTGCCATCGTAGGTAAGGAAAGAGATGCTCTTCCCTCCCTCTTTGAACTTCTTGAGCTTGGACAACCTCTACCATGCAGTATAGGATTTCCTAGGGCCTCTTCTTTTTGATGGTTCAAAAGTTGCACCATCACTTTCTACAGAAGACGAAGAATTTGAAGAAGATGGAGAAGAGGGTGACCTCTTTCTCACCTTTTTCTTGCCTTAATCTTCTTTGTCATAAGAGGAAGAGGATGAAGAAGATGGAGAAGAGGGTGTCCTCTTTCTTGCCTTTTTCTTCTCTTTCTTTTCGTCATCCGTCTTTGAATTATGGTGTGGATAAGTGTGCGATGGTCTTCTCCATTTAGGAGGTGATAGAGAGCGTTTAGCCCGATGTCTTCCTGGAGCCACCTCCGCCGTGGTGGCAGGAGACTCACTTCTTTCTCATTCCTTAAGTGGGGGCTCTTGAATTCTCCTTTGGAAAGGAGATGCGTCTTCAAGAAGTAAATTTTTGAGCCCTTCATATGAATCATATTCTTCTTTACGAATCGGAGAGGGGCCCCTTTTGGGAGTCTCACAAGGAGGCTTCCTAGGTACTTTCTTGTCATGGTGGGGAGCTTGGAGAATCTTATGAGCACAAAGCTGCTGCTGCACTTCACTTTGGAGGGATGGATTGCCCATGGCTTGTTGAAGCCTAGAAACAAGGTAGTTAACAAGATGGGGCATCATTAGTAGCCAACTCATTAGCAAAATCAAAGCTATCAACATTAATTTCACTCTCTTTACTATTGTCAACCATTCTAACAACTTTTAGGTATAAAATTTTTAGGTGTACTTTGGCACTTCAAGCCCTAGTTGCTACTCCTCTTTACCCCTTTAGAAAAGAACTCAAGCTACTGTACCCGTGGCTCGAATATCATTATTTCCAAGCAATAGAACAGAGGGTCATTCAACACCAAAACATCATCAGCTCCTATCAAGCTTCTAATAGCTCAATAGTGGGTAAGCCGTAGGCAAGCCCCGTAGGACTCCACTATTAAGACCATAGCTCTTGACGGTGATTCCGTGTTATCTGCACCAAGGCATGTGCACTGCAAGGCTAAAAAATCCCTATTCTACTTACTCAATTGTAATTAATAACAACAAACATTTATAGCTAGCTTGAGGACCTCCCTTCTTGAACAAGAAAAGAGAAACCTTGTGCTCTGATACCAATGTAATATTTAATGGCCTAGTAACTTGTGTGTATCAGAAAATAGCATGAACATAGTGAGAATTTCAGTAGAATAGATTCCTAATGAGCATAACACGAGTGCTTGGGTGGAGAGAGCAACAAAAAGCATAACACCTAGTTAGATAGAATGAACAATACTTCAAAAGAGAGAGAAATCAAGCTATTGACAACAGTTGAGGACCCGATTTTCATGGAGCCAGTCCCCCCTCCAAAAGCCTTTGTATTATAGGTTTCTCCCATCAAGAGAGAAATTTTACAATACAATCCTTTGTGTTCCGTCAATACTAGCTAGTGCAATGAAGATGGAAGCTTCAAGCACTAAGTAAAACACTTATAAAACACAACATCAATTCCCTCACGGTCTCAGACCCAAGACCTCACACACCTTCGAAGATGGTGAGAGCTAGTGGGGTATGAGAGTAGATTGAGAGGAAAAAGGAGTAGTCTTACAAGAAAGATGTACATCTCCTCACATAATCACTCATATTAGCATAGCATAGCTTAGTAATTAGCATGGTAGAGGAGATGAGCATGTATTGAAGCTTGGCTCTTGGTTGGATTTGCATCACAAAGCCAAGAGTTGTTGGTGTAAGCCTCCCTTCTCACAAGCTTGGAGTAGGTGATAAGCTTTCCATTAAAGCTTGAGAAGGAGAGAGAGAGAGAGAGAGAGAGAGAGAGAGAGAGAGAGAGTCTTCTTGCTTCACAAATGAACTTGTGTGTGAATGTGTGAGATAATGCCTTGTAAAATTCAGTCCCCCCCTCTCTCGCTTGGTCGACCCCTCTTGCTAATTACTCTTGCTAGCACCTCATTGGACCTCTCCCAGCTTAGCCAATGAAAGTTAAGTAGCATAAGTGATAGCCTTCTCGCATGTGTCCCCCTTTCCCCTTTTGTGAGAGCTTTAGGTAATTAATTAATGCAACTAAACTCTCATTGGACTCCTTTGTCTCACGGCCAATAGGAATCAAGCAAGCCATTAGGTTGTTGAATGCTCATTGGACCCCTTGGGAGACTGTCCAAGAGTCTTCTAGAGAGCTTAATTCTTATTGGTTCTTTTATTAAGTGTTTTTAATTAATTAAACTAGATTTACTCTAGCCTTATTCTCATTGGTCCACCTCCATGGCCATCCAATAAGATTTGAGTACACCTTGTGGGCATCTAGGCTAGGGAGCTGACATGTGTCCCTCATTCCCTTTGTGTAAAGGAGGCTTCTGTGTGTGTGTGTGTGTGTGTGTGTGTGTGTGTGTGTGTGTGTGTGTGTGTGTGTGTGTGTGTGTTTCTCTCTCGTCCCCTACTTGCAAGGCTCGCCCCCTCCTTTGTAGGATTTGTGAAGACTTTTTTGGTACACACTCTAAGCATCCAACTTAACTAAGCTTTAACATTGGACACAACCATTGAATTTTGGAACCTTAGCATTTTGGAAGTCTTAATGGGCTGAACCTTAGGGTCTTTAAATTCCATTGTTGCACATTGATCTTTTGCAGATGGCCCCCTCTTTGGATCCCTATTTTCCCTCCTTTGGATCCCTATTGTGGCCGGTCTGCCAGCTTAACCAATATTCTAGATTTTCTCCCCTGGCACTTCCCCATATTAAATGATCAGTTTAACATGAGAAAATCATTTAGGAGAATTAGATATTAGTTATTATGACATTACCTCTCTCTTGAAATCATAGTCATCCTCGACTATGGGATAGAGAAGATAAAGCCTATTCATTAGTCCTTTTTCTAGGAGGTAGAGGATCCCTATGTCACCCTACGACATCATTCTAGGATTGATGACTAGTCCATTTGGCACTTGAGAGCCTAATCTGCCGCCGCAAGCATGTCTGCACATTAGTCCTATCAATCTTCCATAGCAGAGTGACAAGCTCTACTTGGTGTTTGGGAGATGTCGTCTCTACAAACTTGATCTAAGCATGCATACTACTTCACATTTGTGTACAATAAAGAAAAAGAGAGTCTTATAAGACAAAAATTTTGTTCATTTTAAACATTTGTACATTTGCTTACTCTAGTGAAGCATTGTAAGCATTGACAAGGTTTAGGTTATCCTTACATTGTATGCATTGCATCCATCTAGCATCTTCAAAAGGATAATTCTTAACCCTAATAAGATATCGTCGGATAGTCTTACCGCCTCTTAGTACCTTGTCTTCATGTTGGAGAATGGACTCGGGTTGCAGCACCTCCAAGAGTCTTCTAGAGAGCTTAATTCTTATTGTTTCTTTTATTAAGTGTTTTTAAATTAATTAAACTAGATTTACTCTAGCCTAATTCTCATAGGTCCACCTCCATGGCCATCCAATAGGATTTGAGTATACCTTATGGGCATCTGGGCTAGGGAGCTGACATGTGTCCCTCATTCCCTTTGTGTAAAGGAGGCTTATGAGAGAGAGAGAGAGAGAGAGAGAGAGAGAGAGAGAGAGAGAGAGAGAGAGAGAGAGAGTGTGTGTTTCTCTCTCATCACCTACTTGCAAGGCTTGCCACCTCCTTTGTAGGAGTTGTGAAGACCTTTTTGGTACACACTAAGCATCTAATTTAACTAAAAGCTTTGACCATTGGACACAATCTTTGAATTTGGAACCTTAGCTTATTGGAAGTCTTAATGGATTGAACCTTAGGGTCTTTAAAGCCCATTGTTGCACATTTCTCTTTTGCAGATGGCCCCCTCTTTGGATCCCTGTTTTCCCTCCTTTGGATCCTTACTGTAGACGGTCTGCCAGCGTAACCAATATTCTAGTTTTTTCTCCCCTGGCACTTCCCCATATTAAATGATCGGTTCAACATGAGAAAATCATTTAGGAGAATTAGATATTAGTTATTATGATATCTCTCCTCTTGGAGAGGAAGGAAAATCCCATAAGCACGAAGTTGTTGAGTAACTTCGGCTTGCAAAGTAGGGTTGCCCATAGCTTGATGCAACCTAGTAACAAGATAATTGATCAACATGGGGGCATCATCATTAGCACCTTCATGTGAAAAATCAAAGTTATCAATGTTCATTCTACTCTCTTGGTTATTGTCAGCCATGCTAATTATACTTATGTGTTTACTTAGTGTATTCTTTGGCAACTCAAAACCTTAGTTGCTACTCCTCTTAGCCTTTCAAAATAAGAACTTAAGTATCTACACCCACGGCTCTAATTGGTTAATTATAGAGAGTAGTGGGGTGGGTCTAACATAGTAGAATTGCCTATGGATAGCTTCCTTCACACTTATTATGGCTCAATAATGGTAAAGCCATAGGCAAGTCTAAAAAGACCCCATTATTAAGACCAAATCTCCCGAGGTGTGCACCATATCCCACATAGTGGGATCAACAAAACTGATAATAGATCCCAGTCCCACTTACCCTAATATAATTAACAAAATCAACCATTAATAGGCTATTTAAGGACCTCTCTTCTAAAGCAAGAAAAGAGAAACCAAATGCTCTGATACCAATGTAATGGAAATGGCCTATGAACTTTGAGAATGGCGGAATTAAGAGAATTAGAGTGAGCATTTTTGTGAGATTACTTTGAGAACATGCAGAGTGAACTTAATTAATGGTAGCAACATAAACATAGTACTTAATTAACTTAGCATGAACAATACTTTTGCAAGAGAGAGAGTAGTAGAGAACATGACAATAGTTGAGGACCAAATTTACTTGGAGCCGGTCCCCCTCCAAAAGGCGTTTGTATAATAGATTCTCCCATCAAGAGAGACTTGTTACAATACAATCTTTGTGTTCCTTGTGACCTTGGTGATGCTATGAAGATGGAAAGTTTCATGCATCACAAGCTTAACATAAACTCTGCAAAAAGCATTAACTATCCCAAGCCTGAGTCCCAAGGCCTCAAACACCTTCGAAGGTGGAGAGAGCTAGCGAGGAATGAGGGTAGGGAAAAAGAAGAAGAATCATCCATAGGAGAAAGAACTAGTTCCTCACTTATCATTACTCTTCTTGCTTAGCATAGCATAATAGCATAGTAATGAAGATGAAGAAGATGGCAAGCTTAAGCATTGAAGCATGGCTCTTGGTTGGATTTTCATTCCATAGCCAAGAGTGTTGGTGTAGGCTCTCCACTTCTCAACAAGCTTGGAGAAGGAGATGGAGCTCTTGCATTTTGCACTCCACACAAGAGAATATGTGTGTGTGTGTGTGTGTGTGTGTGTGTGTGTGTGTGTGTGTGTGTGTAGGAGAGTGTACCCTCTCTCTCTCTCTCTCTCTCTCTCTCTCTCTCTCTCTCACGTATTATTTTATTATTTCGTTTGGATGTGTATCCTCTTTTTCCTCTTTGAGAGAAAGAACTTAAGTATTTATTTTTAGGTATCTAAATTCTCATTGGACCCCTTTAAAACCTATCCAGTAGCATTCAAACACATCATGAGGGCCACATCTGGAGGATCATTTGAACATGTGACTTAGTCAATCAAGCATGGAAACGTTCATGCCTCTTGAGAGTTATCTTTTGAATTGAATACTTCAAGAACTTTAGTCATTTAAGAATGTGAGAAACGCCTCAAGCTTTTGGGTAAGGTTCCCACTAACACTTAGCAAGCCAACAAGCACCTCATGCTTGGGTAGAATTCCCACCTCAAGGTCAGCCCTAGCTTACCTAAGGTCAAAGGACTTTTGAAAACTAACTTTTGGAGGTCTTTAATGAAGCTAACCCTACGGTATTTAAGCTCCAATAGGTAGCATTGCTCTTTAACATACGATCTCTCATTTGGACCCCTTTTAACCTTGGCCCCATGTTGAGACAGATCCATAAACACATGTCTATATTATAACCCTTGTTCTCGTTTATTCTCCCAAATTAAATGATCAGTTTAATATGAGAAAATCATTTGGGTTGGTTAGATATTAGATTTTATGACATTGGATGGGCCTAGTATCTATAGATTGCTCATCCCTTGATAAAATGGTCATGTCAGTGTGTGGGAATGTTCTATATACCTATGCTATAGCTTCTTTTAAGCTTGGTTGGATTTGGTGTACCAAGCTGACCATTATAATCATTTTTTCCCTCGTTCTCTCCCAGGAAGGTTTTGCTAGCATAGGGTTTCTTTGGACTACCTTGACCCCAATAGTATGACCAAACATGTTTATTAATAGGTTAGGAACTTACCCCTCATGTCTCGTGTGAGACTGTACACTGTGGAAGTTGCTAGAGACCGTAGAAATCACGTGGAGGAAAGCCTTCAAGAGCTCTCTCCAAAAGGTGGTAAGTATAATTGAGACTATTTTTTGCCAACTAGGACTATATATACTTGGGTTCTCGACTCATTTTCTCTCAGATCCCCTTAGTCCTACTAGATTGTGAAGTATACTTCCCTTTTTAAATTTCATTCGAACCCCGATTGCCCTGTTTCTAAAGATTCTACCAAATCAAGCTTCATGGGCCTAATTTATGACTCTTGTCTATTTATTTCTTACTTTTGACCTTTTTATTAGGAAAATTAAAAGGAAAATACAAAGAAATTTAAAAAATACAAAACTAATCCAAAAATTATATAAACACATGATAACATTAGCCAAAAAGAGTAAAAACAGCAATATTTTTTGCTTTGTTGTTGTTATTTACACACACCTAGGGGTTATCATGTAGAGTGTGAGCTTTGTCCTAGAATATGAGTCAAGGAGAGAAGAGTGGATTCATCCCACATGCAGTGGTACAAGGTTGTAGAGCTACTTAAATCTCATTTCGTGAATGAATAAATACAAGTCTATTTTGCGTTAAATATCTCTTGTTTATAGTGAGCTTGTGATGGCTTAGCAACAACTCAAGATCTTTTTTATGAGTACAAGTTAATTGATCTTGGAACCTAATTTGCTTGAGTGATAATCTAGCCAACACACACTCACTTGTGTGCACAATGTTTCTCTGTCATCCACCATAGCTAGCACGATCCCATTCCCATCAAGTTGTATCAGAGCACACATATGCTAGAGAGGATCATTAGTATGCATTTATGTGATTAATATTATCTAATTTCTACTTGCATTAGCTTAATAATCCCCAATCACCACTTGGTCAGAGCATGCTCCACTACCCTTTGGTGATTAGGTGAAGAGGAATGTTAGGAAATAAGACGTAGCTAAATAGATAATTGAGTAGATTACTTAATGGAGAGAGACAGATTTATATACACGAGATTATAGAGTAGAGAGAGAGAGAGAGAGTACACACGATATATGTGGTTCACCCAATGTGGGCTACGTCCACGGGAAAGCAGCCACTCAATGGCTTTAGTACTTCAAAACAAGAAGTAGTTTACAAAGGGATTATACCCTTAATGGAGCTCCCGCCTTGCTTCACTCTCACCACCTCACACTCACCTTGTTGCATCAACTTCACACTATAAAATGTGTGTAGAAACGGCCTCCTTTTATAGGCCAAAAGGGCTGCCCTCTCTTATGAGAGACAGCCATGTGTAGCCTCCCTTGTGCAAATAAGTCCAAATCGGACCCTCCAATCCGCCCATGTGTGGCCGCCCTTGAGAAGACAAGTCCGCTTTTGAATTCGGCCATCGGCCATTGAATTCGGCCACCGGCCACTGGCCATTGACTTCCGACCACCGACCACCGGCCATTGACTTCCGACCACCGGCCATCGGCCATTGACTACCGGCCACCGGCCAACCGACCGGTTGTTTTCCGACCACTTTCCGACCGCTGTCCGAAAAAGAATATTCCAGCGAAAAAAAAAAGTCTCGGGGACCTCCGCCCCCGAGGCCTTTAAAGTTGCCCCTGATTCTTGTCCGTGAAAATTTTGGTTTCCGGTGAGTGATTTTCCTTCACGCACGATGGCTTCTCCTCATAATGGGGGCCTTACAAATGTGCACTTTTACCACAGCAAATTACAAGGGTGAATCAGGCTCCATACTCAACAATCTCCCACTTGGAGACTGATCTCCAAACCAAACCTGTGACTGCTTTCCATTCTGGCTTCTTATCCTTGAATGCCGATTGAAGATGAGCAAAAGCTCAACTTCTCCTTGTTGACCACCTTTGTAAACATGTCTGCAGGATTTTCACTTGTATGCACCTTTCCTAGCTTTAGTTGTCCCTCTTCCAAAAGAGTGCGTATGAAGTGATATCTCACCTCAATGTGCTTTGTCCTTGAATGAAAGGCTGAGTTCTTCGCAAGATGGATAGCGCTTTGGCTATCACTGTACAAGACACAATTGTCTTGTTTGAATCCAAGCTCTTCTAAGAATCTATGAAGCCACAGAATTTCTTTGCTTGCCTCCGTCATTGCTACATACTCTGCTTCCGTGGTAGAAAGTGAAACCACTTTCTGTAGCTTTGAAGCCCAGCTTACTGCTGTGCCTCCAACCGTGAACACATAGCCAGTAGTGCTCCTTCGAGTATCTTTGTCACCTGCCATATCTGCATCAGCATACCCTTCTAGAAAAATATCAGTTCCTCCAAAATACAAAGCATTTGTTGTTGTCCCTTTTAGATACCTAAGTATCCACTTCACAACTTGCCAATGCTCTTTACCTGGGTTGTCCATGAGCCTACTCAAACTCCCACTGCATGTGCAATGTCTGGCCTTGTCCAGACCATAGCATACATTAGAGAACCTACCGCTGCAGCATATGGAACTTTAGACATATAGGCTATCTCCTCTTGTGTCTTTGGACACATATCCTTCGTTAGTTTAAAATGACCAGCCAAAGGTGTAGAAACTGGTTTTGCATTTTGCATTGCAAACCTTTCTAGTACCTTCTTGATGTAATCTTCTTGAGATAGCTTTATTGTCTTCTTCGTCCTGTCCCTTGATATTTTCATACCAAGTATCCTCTTTGCAGCACCTAAATCTTTCATTGAAAAAGATTTGGACAGCTCCTCTTTTAGGTCTTTGATGTCCTGCATGTTAGCACTTGCTATCAACATGTCATCAACATACAACATTAGGATGATGAATTTCCCATCTCCCAAATTCTTCGTGTAGACGCAGTGATCCGAGTTGCATTTTGTGAATCCATGATCCAACATCCATCGATCAAACTTCAAGTACCATTGTCTTGATGCTTGCTTTAAACCATACAAGCTCTTCTTTAATCCGCAAATCATTTTCTCCTTACCTTTTACTTCATACCCCTTTGGTTGAAGCATGTAGATTTCCTCCTCTAAGTCACCGTGAGGGAATGCCGTATTTACATCCATTTGCTCGAGATTTAGATCATGAGCAGCCACAAGGCTTAAGACAAGCCTAATTGATACAACAGGAGAAAATATTTCATTGAAGTCAATACCTGTCTTTTGAGAAAAACCTTTTACCACAAGCCTAGACTTGTACCTTTTCTTCCCACCTTCTTCTTCCTTTAGCTTGTACACCCATTTGTTTTGAAGTGTCCGCTTACCTTTAGGCAACTCAACCAACTCCCATGTTTGGTTGAGATGTAGTGAGTCCATCTCCACTTGCATGCTCTTCGTCCATTCTTCTTTGGATTCATGTTGCATAGCTTCTTCATATGATTCCGGCTCTCCAGAATCTGAGATCAAGATATGTTTGAAGGAAGGAACAAACCTTTCTGGAGGTCTACTTGCTCTTGTAGATCTTCGGGGAATAGGTTGAGGCTCCTCATTTGGTTGACGTTGTTGCACATTGTCACCGTTTGCAGTCCTTGAGTCTTCACCATCCTCAAGCTCCATGTACTCATCACCTGT
The DNA here is from genome assembly GCF_014529385.1 of Adiantum capillus-veneris. Lineage (NCBI taxonomy): Eukaryota > Viridiplantae > Streptophyta > Polypodiopsida > Polypodiales > Pteridaceae > Adiantum > Adiantum capillus-veneris. The sequence goes on from NC_140945.1 coordinate 118,996,215, forward strand.
TTCTTTTGTTTGTTTTCTTTTCAAGTAATCTTTGTACATATTTTGTTCGTTAAAAATTATATCCCTACTCCTTAAGATTTTACCATCTTCAGGATTCCATAGGCGATACCCAAAGTCTCCTTCTCCATAGCCAATGAAGAAACACTTTTTGGACTTTGCATCTAACTTTGATCTTAGGCTTCTATCTATGTGCATGAAATCCTCACACCCAAACACTTTGAGAAATGCATAATTCACCGGTTTACCTGTCCATGCCTCTTCTGGAACTCCCCCATCCAATGCCGTTGAGGGTGATCGATTGATTAAGTACACAGTCGTACTTACAGCTTCTGCCCAAAGCTCAAGCGATAGGCCTGCATGTAGCCGCATGCTTCGTGCTCGTTCCATGATTGTCCTGTTCATCCTTTCCGAAATCCCATTTTGTTGAGGTGTCCTTGGGGTTGTCCTTTGCCTCCGAATTCCATTGCTAGCACAAAAGCTTTCAAAAGCTTGGCTGCAATATTCGCCTCCATTGTCGGATCTGAGGCATTTAACCTTGGTACCTGTTTCATTCTCCACAAAGGCTTTCCACCTTTGAAATATGGAAAATACATCGGATTTATTCTTCATGACATAAACCCATGTTTTTCTAGTCGCATCGTCTATGAATGTTACATAGTACAATGAGCCACCAAGTGATGGTGTACTTGCAGGACCCCAAACATCAGAATGAACCAACTCAAGTTTTTTATTTTTTCTTTCATTTCCTAATTTTTGAAATTTTACCCTCTTTTGTTTACCATAAACACAATCTTCACAGAACTCTAAGTCCACTTCTTTCAAACCTGGTAGAAGCTTCTTTGTTTGAAGGATTTGCATTCCTTTGGCACTCATATGCCCAAGTCGGTAGTGCCACACCGCACTGTCAACCTCTGTAGTTGCTACACAAGCTAAAGGTTGCGTGCTAACAGTACACAAGTAAAGTGTACCAACTTTTTCACCCTTGGCAACCACCAAAGATCCCTTTGAGATCTTCCATTGTTTGTTTCCGAATGCAATGTTGTGACCTTCATCGTCCAATTGTCCTGTAGAGATCAAATTTTTGCGAAGAGAAGGAACATGCCTAACATCTTTAAGCTTCCATTCATTTCCGTTAGTAGTTTTGACAGAAACTGTACCTTTGCCGACAATCTCACAAGCTTCATCATCTCCCAAGTATACATACCCAAAATTACCTTTGGTGTAGTCTTGGAAATGTTTCTTGTGTGGTGTCACATGGAATGAAGCCCCGGAATCTACTATCCAAGAATTAGACACATTGTCTAATGAGAGAATTAGAGCATCTTGCTCTACTTTACCTGCCACATTGGCCTCCGATGTTGGATTGTTTTCTTGAGACTTTGTCTCCTTCTTCTTCTTGGACCAGCAATCCTTCTTGACGTGGCCCTTCTTGCCGCAGTTCCAACATTCAAGAACTGACTTTGTGCGTGAATTGCTCCGCCTTGAGCGATCATGACCCTTTTGGTTTTTGAACCTCTCCTTAAGCCTTCCTCTTGTTTCCACTGATAGTGCAGCACTTGATGATTCTCCTATGCTTCTCCTTCACATTTCCACGCTTAGGAGAACACCCACAACATCATCAAACTTAGGAGTATTTGTGCCAGAGATAGAATTACTTACAGCCATCACAAGGCTGTCCCAACTATCCAGTAGAGATGATAGTATAAGGAGAGCTCGCACTTCGTCATCGAAATTGATTTTCACTGATCAAAGTTGACTTATGTTTGTGTTAAAGTCATTTAGGTGTTCTGCAACTGAACCATTCTCTGCCATCTTTAGATTGAACAAGCGCTTCATAAGAAATACCTTATTGGATGCCGATGGTTTCTCGTAGAAGTCGTCAAGTGACTTCATCAAGTCCTCCGTAGTCTTCATCTCCGAAACATTGAAGGCCACCGTTGATGCCAAGCTTAACCGGATTGTTCCCAATGCCTTTCGATCAAGGACAATCCATGCTTCATCTACCATTGTTGCGGGCTTCTTCGCAAGACCGCCTAGTGGCAAATAGAGGTCCTTCTGGTAGAGATAGTCTTCAATCTGCATCTTCCAATGTTGGTAGTTTTTGCCGTTGAACTTCTCAATCTTGAGCTTCCCTTCCTCCGCCATAACTCCCACTCAATTCAAGGAATCCTTTCCTTGAGATAATTTAGCTACGAGCAAACCTTGCTCTGATACCAGTTGTTAGGAAATAAGACGTAGCTAAATAGATAATTGAGTAGATTACTTAATGGAGAGAGACAGATTTATATACACGAGATTATAGAGTAGAGAGAGAGAGAGAGAGAGTACACACGATATACGTGGTTCACCCAATGTGGGCTACGTCCACGGGAAAGCAGCCACTCAATGGCTTTAGTACTTCAAAACAAGAAGTAGTTTACAAAGGGATTATACCCTTAATGGAGCTCCCGCCTTGCTTCACTCTCACCACCTCACACTCACCTTGTTGCATCAACTTCACACTATAAAATGTGTGTAGAAACGGCCTCCTTTTATAGGCCAAAATGGCTGCCCTCTCTTATGAGAGACAGCCATGTGTAGCCTCCCTTGTGCAAATAAGTCCAAATCGGACCCTCCAATCCGCCCATGTGTGGCCGCCCTTGAGAAGACAAGTCCGCTTTTGAATTCGGCCACCGGCTACCGGCCACTGACTTCCGACCACCGGCCATCGGCCATTGACTACCGGCCACCGGCCAACCGACCGGTTGTTTTCCGACCACTTTTCGGCCGCTGTCCGGCCATAATATTCCGGCGAAAAAGAATATTCCAGCGAAAAAAAAAAGTCTCAGGGGCCTCCGCCTCCAAGGCCTTTAAAGTTGCCCCTGATTCTTGTCCGTGAAAATTTTGGTTTCCGGTGAGCGATTTTCCTTCACGCACGATGGATTCTCCTCATAATGGGGGCCTTACAAATGTGCACTTTTACCATAGAAAATTACAAGGGTGAATCAGGCTCCATACTTAACAGGGAACTCACATTCAACATTGATTTTGTGAGAAATTTTCCAATTTGTGTACATCCTCTTGTCTTCACTTCCAACCCACTTTGCATTAACATTAATTTCGACGTATTATTCAATTGCTTGTGCAATTTATGTGTGTGCAAAATTCTGATCGAAGCCGTTCCGTAGATCTCTCACATTCGTCAATCGCACCCCATTTGGCCATCTTATTAAGCCATCAAAATCCTCCATTTTTGGCCTTAATTGATTGCTTGATGACTTAATTTTTTTGAGGACATCAATCCCCTAGTTATTGGCACTAGAGGGAGGTGTGTGTGGAGTGGTGTGTGCATGCTCTCTACTGAAAGTAAGCATCAGACAGTTTTCCTTTGGAGTGTACACAAGCAAAGCCCACCGCCCACGTGAGCTCAAATCGAGCATAAGGCGGTTCTATTGATTGCGCACATTGGGCGGGTTTGAATCCAGATTCATTACAACTTTGGATCTCAGGCGAGTCCGCAAGGGCCTCTTCCCATACCTTTTCTTCTGCGCTACGATCGAGCGTCAAATGTCATTACAAAACACCTTATGCTCTTGTCAGGCCCACAAGCGGTGGTTCTCATGGAGTTCAAAGCTTTATCTGTACATAAAGGCCGCTTCCACGTTACTTTAAAAGGCATCTTTGGGTCCATTTTAGGACGAGTTCCTACGAGGCCCAACCTCTTGTAGGAGGGCTATCGCGTGGCCCTATTGCACCAAGGCTCCCACCGGCTTAATACAAAGACAAAACCATCAAAAGTTCAACTTCCAAAGGTTCTAAAGCTTCAAATTCTCAACTCAAAGAAAGAACCTTTCAATAATTCAAGCATTCTCTCAAGCCTTGAGTTCAACCTTCAAAGCTAACAAAGCTTTGAAGAGGAAGCACACCTAAGCACCAAAAGGCCCTCATCAAGCAAGCACTCAAAGGCGACACTCAAGGCTTCAATATTTTAACTTCAAGGGCTTCAACAAGCAAATTCAAAAGAAAGGTTAAGACTTTCCATCAGCTGTGAAGAAGGGGCTTCACTCCGGTGAAGAGGATCTTCACAAAATTCAAAGGAAATTCTCTCTCTCTCTCTCTCTCTCTCTCTCTCTCTCTCTCTCTCTCTCTCTCTCTCTCTCTCTCTACCCTAAATTTTGTAGCCAAGCACAATAAGATGCAAATAAATTTTCATTCAAGGGATATTTGTGCTTGTGTAAAAAGGTAGACACTGGCTAGGAGAGTATCCTAAGCTAAGACCCCTCTATTAGCGCAATGGAAGAGAAGGGGCTTGGGAAATTTAACGGGGAGGGCTTTCATACTTGGCAAACTAAGCTAAAAGGCTACTTAATGAAAAAGCAATTATGGGAAATAGCCAAGCCAACGCTCATTGATCCGACAACCACTGTTGGTGCACAAATACTGATACGAGCTATGAGTACACAAAATCAACCCAAGGACGAGCAAGTATTAAGAATCATAATCACTGCACTACATGACAATTATGTACACTTTATTGATGATTGTGATACCTCATCAACTGCATCGGAAGCACTAGAAAAAAACTTTGGAGTGAGGAAAAAGAAAAGCTAAGTAAGCTTAATGAAAGATCTATCCAAATTGCAAATGGAACATAACAAAGATATTGCAAGCTTGGTCAATCACCTCAAAAGCATGACCATACAACTAGCTTATGTAAACAATGCGATACCAGAGGAGGAAAAAATCGTGGTTCTTCTAGCAGCCTTACCACCTAGCTTTGACCAAATCATGACCATCACTGAGGAGAAGGATCCAGCACCAAACAAGATTTCATCAACTCTTTAATTTCCAAGGAGAAGAATCAAGGGAGGAACTTGTTTTAAGTGTGGCAAAGAAGGGCACATAGCAAAGGATTGTCTAGCATCGAAGACTTATAGCATTTGTGGAAAGAAGGGTCATCTTCCTTCCAAGTGTTTCCAAAGAGACAGAGGCAACACCAACAAAAAATCCAAGGCCCAAAGTGTATTTGGCAGAAGAAGACAAAGATGAAGATGAAGAAGAAGGCGGCAATAGCCTTCTAGTCTACGACGACATTCTCTAGCCTTTTTGTTTTGCTTTTCCCTTTCAATTGTATTTGTTTGGAGATAGCCTGGACTAGCTTGGTCTCAATTTCATACATCTGTTTGAGGGGAGGTGTTTGAGTGTCTCTTGGACTAGATATAGTTTGTCTCTTGGATTGGGGATGGTCTCTTGGATTGGAGATGTTCTTTTGCTCCTGGATTGGAGTGTGCCAGTGATGTTAGTTTCTTCAGTTTCTTCATAGTCCAAACCTCAAGGGGAGGATTGTACAGTGTGAGCTTTGTCCTAGAATATGAGTCAAGGAGAGAAGAGTGGATTTATCCCACATGAAGTGGTGCAATTTTGTAGAGCTACTTAAAGCTCATTTCATGAATGAACAAATACAAGTATATTTTGCATTACATCTCTCTTGTTTATAGTGAGCTTGTGATGGCTTAGCAACAACTCAAGATCGTGTTTATGAGTCCACGTTAATTGATCTTGGAACCTAATTCTCTTGAGTGATAATTTAGCCAACACACACTCACCTGTGTGCACAATGTTTCTCTTTCATCCACCATATCTAGCACGATCCCATTCCCATCATATCATAATACCTTATCCCCATTCTCTTTACTTATCACGGCATTTCTCATGGATCTTGCAAAAAAGTCACACGTTAACATACAAGCACTTCAAAGATTGCACATTTTCTAGTAGGTTTTAATCGTCCAAATCCGCATTTAGATTCCTTTTCCGCTCCTAATTGGATTCATACGAGACAGTGTGTAGCCTGAGTTGTGATGTGCATGGGTTGATAAGTCATCTTGATGCATAGTCATGATTGGTTGTACCATGCTTGTGAGTTCAATGCAATTCATAACACTATGTTATGCAAGATGAGGGTCTTGAGCAGAGTACTCAAGGGTTTCCAATGGAAAACTAAAGAGTAGATCTTGGAAGAAAAATTCATGTTCTTTAATAGTTCGTGGTGGCGAACAACTATCTATGGTTGTTGCTATTGTCGAAGCTTTGGCACCCACTTGTAAACAATTTTACTGGGTTTCTTTAAGTCTGACTTGGTCTTTGTTATCCACTGTGTACCAGCTTGGTTGGTTGCTTTGCTTCAAGCCTTTTCTTTGGAGCCTGCACCCATTGGGGACTTGGTGATAGCACTTTTCTGCTTCATTTGGGTTGTGGAGCCACTTTTGGTGAGCTGCATGTGCTCTAATTTGTTCCTTGGGCATCCAAATCTTCTAAGGATTTTCTCGCACTTGAGCTTTTGGTACCCAATATTGCCTAGTTTCTTACATGTCTTTGCTATGAGGATAAACCTTGTGGTGAACCACTGATATAGGTGTCGTGCTCAAAATTTTACTTGCTAACTTCAAAGCCCATGGGTCTCCTTTTCACTTTTTCTTGCTATTAGCGAATGGTACCTTCAACTGTCTATCCACCTTTGAGTGTGATTTCCAACACTTTTGTGTCTCAATTTTGGACAACTTTGTATGTTCGCATCCATGGAAAAGTTGAAAAACTCACTATGTTTATTTTGGCACCTATATCTACTAATCCTTTGACTTTGAATCCATCTTTTAGGCCCATTTTTATTCTCTTGTCTAGATCATCCGTCTATACTTCATCTTCTTCTAAATCTTGAGTGAGATGTAGAGTCTGAACTTGAACCATATTGACTGGCAATATTTCAGGGTTTGTTTGCATTGCCACCTTCCTTTTTAAAAACTCGAATGCGATCTTCTTCAATGACCTGTGACTGCTTCATCTTGTATTCCTTTGTTGCATGCATCCTCTCTAGGATATCATTAGTCAATGAAACGTTATGTTTTTGCAATAGACATCCATTTATTCAATTTTCCATTATTTTGCCATCCAAGGTGGCCAATTTAACCGTCTGGCTTGGTGAAAAACACTTGATTACAAAAGGACCATGTCCCTTTATCTTAAACTTAGGGATGTGTTGTTTCAAAGAATAGACCAATACAAGATCTCCTTGCTTGAAGATTTTTTGTCAATAGATATGAGTCAAAGAACTGTTTTGTTTCCTTTTCTGAGCATAGATGTGTGCAAAAGCTGCAAGCCTCTACTTATCAAATTGCTCGAGACTTTTGAGTCGTTTCAATAGTTTGTGACCCGTCCACTCTAGTTCATGTGCAACTCTAAGGGTTGGCCAAAAAAACTCCATAGGCAATATAACATCAAGTTCGTAGACCAAATTAAATGGAGTAGCATTCAAAGATATTTTGTACAAAATCCTAGAAGCCCATAGAGTTGAATGGAGATTCATTTCCCAGTCTACTCTTCTAGAGCTTACAATTTTAGTAAGCATTGAGCTAAGGATTTTATTTGTATGCTCTGCTTAGCCATTTTCTTGAGGGTGATAGGGAGCGGACTTATTATGGATGACCATAAACTTGTAAAGCAAGTTCTCTATCACCTCATTGAGGAAATGTTTTCCTTGATCACTCACAAGATTGATAGGAAATCCGTATCATGCGAATATACATTTGAACAAGAATGGAGCTATGGTTTGTACATCTTTCTTTCTAGTGGCTCTAGATTTTGCCCACTTGGCTAGGTAATCAATGGCTACAATAATATATTGTGCCTAGTTTTGCAAGCATGTGATTGTATAGGACCAACAAAGTCTATACCCCATTTGGCAAATCCTCTTGTTCCCATATGTGGGATGGTAGTCTAACCTCACTATCTCTATCTTATTGCAGTTTTAGTGAGAACCACGATTGAATTGTCAATCCATGGGACGAAGCTGACTCGATTAGTGCATAGAGGCTACAAGAGATTGTCAATCTCTCAGAAAACAACAAACAATTCGAAACTCAATCTACACTCGAGTGACTGAAATCACCAAAAGCTAATCGCTCATCGCAAACAAATCACATCCGTTACAGCATCAAATGACATCCAAACGTAATGAAACTTCTAGGACAAGTTTATAAGACGTAAGCACACATGCTTATGGTCTCAAATGCCACTTTAGGTCAAGTGCCAAAATTGCGATTATTAACAGCGGTGGATTTTTGACCTAGTTGTTTTCGACCCAGAATGCACCTAAATGCTTAGCAATGATGCCCCAACTATGCTTAGTTTTTTTATTTTGAAGTGTAAATTCCTACTTATGATTAAATTAGGCCGCGGGTCGGCGACGCCAAAAGCTATGAATTACTTGATGTGTTTACGTCAATGCGTAGACTCTTACTTGCGGTTGCAATGCAACAGACACGACTACAATGTGACAACCGGGGAGGGAGTAGGAAGCGCGAGAAGGAGAGAAGTGAGCGCCGTTAGCTCACGCTGTGTATTTCATTATCCAAAAACTTACAAATAACTTGCAAAAATTGGCTTTTATACCTTAGCCAAGGTTTTTGGTGGTCAAAACTAATAATTTGGGAGCTCTAACTATAGATAGGGTAATGACAAGTTGATACAATCTAGAAGCTTGTAGCCGTGGCTCATCAATGATAAGGTTTATCCGAAAAATAGAAGTTATATTATTCCCAATTTATCAAAAATAATAAGTGCTTTTACAATAAGAGCTCCAAAAAATGGTATCAGTGGTATCCGTGTTAGCTTGCTGCTAACATTCTCCCCCTCCTCACATGTGTCGTCCCTTGACACAGATTTATGGGCAGAAGTAGTCTTCGGGTTTACGGTTGGTGAGGCGATCTTTAAGCGCATTTAGTGCCTTTTGGTATCCGATTTTCCTCTCTTTATCTGGCACTTACAAGAACTTCATAGTGACTTTGTTTTTCAGCTCCATTGCTAAATAGCCCACAAATTGTGATGTCAGGTTGCTGATCACTGCCCCAAATATTTTTTTTCGCCAAGTGAAGAATCCTGTGTAGAACGCTTCCTCAAATGCCAGCATATTGTGGGAAGGTAAAAGCATACATCTAGCGTAGAAACCATAGAGGACTTCTTTGGAAGGTTTCCCACTAAGATCATAGCACAACCCTTTGTTACCCTCGAGGAATGACATCCACGGGGTGCCTGCTTGCTCTGGATCATGAAATACTTCGATGCAGGTGAGCAATATTCTGGAGATTTTATATAGCATAGCACAAGACAGATTCGGTAGTTTTCTAAAGAAGGACATGGTGCCCGTTAGGGTTTTCACCATGTACTCTTCCGTCGGCGGTCCATTGTTGGAGCGTGCAATCTATGGTAATTCAGCCAAGTTGGCCACTTCTTTATTAGTGCCTCATGTGCTTGCCAAGTCCTTACTCTTGGTACATGACAAAAAGTAGGATCCTTTTGCAGGGCCACAGGTGCTCTTGTGAACAGAATCAAGTACCTTGGATTCTTGTTCAACAAGCTCAGCCTCCACTTTGGGTGGCCTTGATCTGCGCCCTCAATTTGCATGTCTGTGTAAAGCCTTTCTTTTACTTGTAGCAACTCCACTTTAATCAGAGGATAGGGCAGGGATTGTTGGTGCCATTGCGCATTGATTTGATAAGGAGTGAGTTGTGTAACGTTGACAGAGTGAAGAAATCTCAGCTCCCAATCCATTGCCGCCTTCCACTGCTCATCTACCTCTTCTGTAATTTTTTTCTTCAGTGTATCTTCCTCATCCTTTGAGAGCTGGACAATTGGTACTGTGTCCATTTTGGTTATGTGTATTTGAAACTCTTCCTCGCCACTTAGCTCTTTGGCTGGGTGTGTCTCCATCTCAACGAACGAAACTGAGGGGATCTCTATCTGTGGCTGCTCTGACGTGCCTGCCTCTTGTTGTGTTTCCGGCCGTCCCTCTCTCAATATGGTTGACTCTTTTAAGTTCAGCTATTTCTTTCAGCAGCTCGTCTTCTCTTTGCACCCGCATTAAGGTCAGGTTTCTACGCTGAGACTGCTCCAGTTTAAGCTCCAGCTCGAGGTCTTTATTCTTTTTCTCTAATGCTTTGTAGACCTTGTCTGTTCCTTTGATCGAGACCACTGTGGGATTTTCTCTGATTTGCTGCAGGAATATTGCCTAATCATTTATTCTTTGCTCTGAGTATCGTAGGGAGGTATTTGCTACATCTAACTGAACCTGAATCTTTTGAACTGACAAGGTTATAGTTAGAAGTTCGTTTGTAACTTCTGTCAATTGCTCATCTTTTGCTTTGCATGCATCTGACGATTTCGTAAGCAAATCACCGAGCTCCTCCATCTCTTTCTACTGTTTATCCCTTGCGAGCTGATGTTGTTCAGCTTCGCTTTCAACTCCTGCACTTGCCTTTGTAGATCGGTGATGACGTTTAGTCGGTCGTCTAACTCCCCTTGGAGTGCATCAATCACCATTTCTAATTCTTTGGCCCTTGTGCTACGGCTAAGTGCTGTTGAGCAAAGTCGTTCAGTCATGTCTTGCATTTGCTTGGCATACTCGTTAACTTGGAGGATGACCTCGTCGTTTGATTGCCAATCCTCATTTTGTGCTAGTTAACTTGATGTTTATGCAGATTCTTGTGTATCCTTTGGCGGCATCATGGCGGCTGGTTGTTGTTGCCCTTGTGATTGTGGCTGATTCTCTTCCGCTTTGTCATCCTGAGGCTTCGTGGATGCCTCAGCCTTCTCTTGTTGTGTTGAGGTAGAGGGTGTTTCCTCGGCCTCCTGTTCTTTGGGTTGCTCAAACTTCTTGTTGTCCTCTGCTGGTGCAGGACTTGCTGCTCTTTCTGGCTCTTTGTCGTGCTCTTTTTGCTGCTCTTCTTTAGATTCAACTGCGTGTTGTGCAGATTTAGCTCCTTCTCTTTGTTCAGGCTATGTATCCCTGCTAGGCTCAAGTTCTTTGGCTTTATCCGTTGGTGAAGGTGGTGTGCTCGGCATGGGGTGATCACGTTGTTCAAAAATAGGTGAAGAAGGGCGGGGAGACACGTCACCTTGATCATGTTGTGATGCTCCTTGTTCAGTTGCTTCCTCTGCTTGCTTTTGCTATTCTGCCACCTCTTTCACTTTCCGTGCCACTTCTTGGGCTTCTCTCAGCTTCAAAGCTTCTGCTTCTGATACATCTTTTTGAGTGATTCCGTGGGATCTTCAACCTATTTCCTAGTATGATGCTAAGTTCTTGGTCCTTTAAGCTCAATGCGCACCCACTTTGCTGGGTCCTTGCCTTGTGCTTGGCAGCTGCGTTCGTAAGATTGCTTCTCTCTTTCAAATTGGACCTGTTTTTGTACAAGTTCCTCCTGGTGTGCTGCCACGGCTTTTCTCTTCATTTCTTCAATTTGTGCCTTCCTTTTCTTGTTATCCGAGCTTTCACTGCTGTGCCATTTTGGCGAGCTCTAAGCAGACTCTTCATCAAACTTGTATGATCTCTTGGCAGATCTTGTAGCTCGAGGAGAAGGTTGTGCTGACACTATCCAAGTGTTCTGATCTAGGGCAGGTGACAAGTTGTCGGCCATGCCGATGGCATGGTAATCAATCCTGGTCAGGACCTCTGGTGCACCCAGATATGTGATTTTCCCTTCTTTCTTTGTCCCTTTTAATGTGGACAAAACATACTTTGCATGGTCATTTGGTTGCCTGGTTGTTGATTTGAGGACTTGTGTAAAGGTTGTAGCAACCGCATGATTTGGTGTTGTATACCTTGGCGGTCTTTTGGCAAGGAAATGGAAATGTTGGTGGTACAACCTTGTGGGTGCGCTCTTCCACATGTTTATGGATGAGGTCGGAAAATGTCGTAGTGGTGGTTTCCTTGGTGAAAGTACCTGCCGTCTTTCTATCTCTTGCCCTCATTGTCATTCCCTCTGTTGGCAGTTTGAGTGCCTCTACCACTATCTCCTTGGTAATCACCACTTCTACTTTATTCCCTTGTGGGTCCGAGATTTGAGCGATTCCATTATCTTAGATCGTGGACAAAGGCTCATAAGCTTTTTGGAAGTCCACTCCACACGGCTCTTATTCATAAAATTCTCTGAGACCAAGCCTCCTATTAGCTTCTTTAGTCTGGGGCTTTGCGGCGACATCATAAGCTTCTTTTAGTAGAAGTTGCAGCTCTACCTCGTGTCCCTCTTCGCTCATAAGCTTTTTGGAAGTCCACTCCACATGGCTCTTGTTCATAAAGATCTCTCAAACCCAGCCTCTTGTTGGCTTCTTTGATCTGGGGCTTTGTGGCGACATCATAAACTTCTTTTGGTAGAAGTTGCAGCTCTACCTGGTGTCCCTCTTTGCGGCGACATCATAAACTTCTTTTGGTAGAAGTTGCAGCTCTACCTGGTGTCCCTCTTCTGGTGAACATTGTGGTGTTATGCTCTTCAAGTTGTTCTCTTGATAGATAGGTTGCTTTGGCAGTTTTGACTAAATCGAGGTCCAGTTGGTATGCTGGTAGCTCTTGCAACTTCTCTTTTTGATTGAGCTTCTTCTTGGCCTTCTCTGCTGCTTGCATGGCTCCTGTTGAGTGAATAGAATGTCAAAGTTAGCAAATTTGACAGATATTTCTCTGAAAGGTCCTTCAGTCTGAAATGCTGACAAATTTGGTCCAATGTTTCAAATCAATTTTTGAACATGCATAGATGCATAAAAACATGTAAGGAACAAAATTATAAAGTCCAAACAAAAAATTGTAACAAAAGTAAATAATCGTGATTATTTACAGCTGAGTAATTTTTTCAACTTTTTGCAAATTTGGCATTACAGGCTTGAAGTATATATCAAATAGATACTCTGAGTGAAATATGGGCTCATTTGGATGCACAGGGTGAAAATGGTGCCAATTTTAGGCTTTAGATCTCTGAAACAGTAGATGTAAAGAGATTTTGAGATTTTGAGCTCCAAATTTGTTCAAACTTGGCTAGTGGGCTTAGGAAATTATGTACTTTGGATCTGTGATGGCAAATTTGCAAATTTCTCCCATTCTGGCCAAAAAGTAAATAATCGTGATTGTTAACTTTTCTACGAAAATGAGCATTTTTTGGTACAACTTGGTTCTAGGCATTGTATAGACCCTGTGTATGTGATATGAGGTGATTTGGATTAAAAAATGTGGCTCATAACTCAGAATTTGTCTTGCAAGGACTTCTTTGCGTTTTTTGGCAATTTTCCAAGTTATATGTGATTATTTTGGCTCATACTTGAAGTTTGGCATGTAATAGGTGTGTACAAGTGATAGGTGATGTGATGATGCAACTTTCAAGCCAAAATAGTGCAAAAGTAAATAATCGCAATTATTTACAGCAGTCACATTTTTCTTGCAAAACTTAAAAATTTTGACCTAAACACATTCTATGCACCTAAAACAAGTCCTAAATTGAATTTGGTAAAGTTTGATCTTGCGGCATCAATTTGTGCATTATCGACTCTTAAATCTCCGATTTTTGTGACTACACTGCTTGTTGAGCTGGTTAGTCACTTTTAAGGCTATGGACTTGTCCGCAACATAGTTGTGAAACGACTCATCCAATTTTGGCCCATTTGGAGTCAGTTTGACCTCGTATGTTGAATTTGATGCTTTGTAGCCTTCGAGCCGTTTTTTGTTTTTCGAGAGCTTTGCTTGATTGATTTCACAAAACCAATCATATACATTGTGTCTAGACCTCGTAGGTAAGCTGTCTGTGGAGTCAGAACCCAATTCTAGCATCTGCCAAAAACCTAGCTTTTCTACTTGGGACCCCCTCGACCTTTGCTGAATGGTCAACTGTTGATATAGAAGTGTTCTAATATGTTGGGGCATCCTAGTTCAATTCTCATCCAATATGGTTGAGCTGACAGGCCGCTATGGTTGATTTTTGGTCGTAGGTCTTCGTGCACTGCTCGGATTCTAGGGATTTCTAGGGGTTTAGACTAGCTACCGGCCGTACAAAATGGATCATTGATGAGTAAAGAACTTACCCCTCATGTCTCGTGTGAGATGGAGCTGAACACGGACAATTGTAGACTCCAGAAAGTGCGCGCAAAGAAGTCGAAGAGCTCTCTCTTCAAAGGCAACAAGTGGAAATGAGGTTATTTTAGCCTACCTCGGTTATCTATACTCGGACTTCCCGAACCAATTTTTCCCAGATTCCCCTGTTAGTCCTACTAGCCCGTGAAATCTATGTTAGTCTCAAAAATTTTCCCAATCGGATTCTTGTGGCTCATTCTGCAAGAATTCTGCAAAAGTAGTTTGGCCGCCTAATTTAGGCTTCCCGCTTCCATCTGTCAATTTGATTGAAATTTTTTGTGCTTGTCCGCCTTGTCTTTTTTATCACCACCGTGTCTTCAATTTTTCCATCTGAGCTCCGTTGCTATTTATTATTAATTTTTGACCTGTTTATTGGGAAAATCAAAGAAAATAACAAAATGCACTAAAAAAGCAGAGTAAAAATGCATTGAAAAACACACTTTATTGTTTTTTGTTGAATTTTCCCATTTTTAAGTCTCAATATCAACAAAAATGATGAAAAATAACCAACAAGAACTATTTTTTGATGATTTTTTGATAGTATATACACTATTTACACACATCGAGGAGATATTATCTGTTAAATTTTCCCTGTTGATGATATATAAGGGCATTATTAGGTAATTTTGTAAAAAATCACGCATTAACATCAAACTTTTTTCTAATTTTCTGATAGTATATACACTATTTACACACATCGAGGAGATATTATCTGTTAAATTTTCCCTGTTGATGATATATAAGGGCATTATTAGGTAATTTTGCAAAAAATCACACGTTAACATCAAACTTTTTTCCTCCCTCTTCAGACATTGCCCTTAATTACATAGTACTCTTCCACCCCTCCTAGATGGCGTACTCCGGGACGACTGTGTGCATGGGTTGAACAATCATGTCTATGCATAGCCGTGGTTGGCTCTACCATGCTTTGAAGATCAATGTAGTTCAAACCATTATGTTGTGCAAGAGGTGGGTCTTGAGTGATTAACTCAAGGGTTTCTGATGTCGAGGCTTGTTGTTGCTGTCTTTCAAAGACCAAATCTTGTAGCTTGTGTGTTCTTTGCTTGATTATACCATCAGGATGATTTAGCACGCTGATTTCTTGAGCTTTTGATACCAATAATGATTGTTGTCGAGCTTTTACTTGCCATTGATATCTTGGTTTGTCTTGGTCAAAATGGTGTGGTTGAGGTTTCTGAGGCTTAACTCTCCATTGCTTGATTGGTTTTGCAGTTTATGGAGAAGATAAGTGCTCCTTTTTCTTCCAAAACCATTTTGTGTTAGGTTTCGTTCTCGGAGAAGCGCGTCCTTGTGTTTTGACTCTCGGAACCGTCTTTGGTTTTGTCGATGATGTTTTGGGCACCCAGATTTGAATTGGTTTGTCTTTAAGTTGTGCTTTTTTTGTACCCAAGTTTGCATGACTCCTTGCATGCTACTTTGTAGCATTTGTTTGTTGAGAGGATGGAGAAGATTGATTACTTCGTGGCTTGCTTTGGTGACAATTGCCTTTCCATTCCTCCTTGCTTGGTGCAATTGGAACAATGAGTTGCCCGCATTTAGGTGATAGCTTGAGCTGATTTTCATTCCAATATGGTACTGCTTTGTATGTCCACATCCAGGGAATTCCAAGAATCATCGTCTCATTCATGTGTTTATCCGATAAGCATACAAACTGATGAGGGAATGAACATCCATGTACTATCACGTTCAAGTTAACTACTCCCAATGTTGGTGTTGGGTTCTTGTTGAATCCTTTGATAGTCGCTATTCCTGTTGTCAATGACTGAGTTGTTGCTTTCTTGTACGTGGAATAACTGACAACATTTACTCTAACTCATGTATCAACCAAAGCATTTGTGCTATGATTGTTGAGTTGTACTTTGATGCGAAAGTCCAGTCCATCTAACCATTCATCATCTATTGATACTACATTTTCTGCAATTCCCATTGTCGGTCATCTATTTCCACTGTGTTGATGGGAATAGGTATTTGTTGATCCTTGAGAGCAGCTTTCCTTTTGAGTACCCGAAGTTGAGCGTCTTCTTGGGCTTCATCAATAACCTACTGTCGTTTTATCCTCCTTTTCTTGCTGCATGCATTCTTTCGAGCAATTCATTGGTTAGCAGCAAATTGTACTTCTTTAAACGGCATCCGCTAATCCAATTAGCCATTGATTCACCATCTAGGGTGGACAATTTAACTGCTCCACTTGGAGATACATCTTCAATGATAAACGGTCCGTTTCTCTTTTTCTTAAACTTGGGAATGTGTTGCTTAAGGGAATAGACTAAAACTAAGTCCCCTTTCTTGAAGATTTTTGCAATTAGATGGGCATCAAAAAATTGTTTTTGTTTCCTCTTTTGTGCATAGATGTGAACAGCAGTTAACCTTTGCTCATCTAGCTTCTCTAAATATTCAAGTCTTTCTGACAATTGATGTCCAGTCCACCACCCTTAGTGTCGCAATAGAAATTATATTGGCAGTATGGCATCAAGACCATAAACAAGATTAAAGGGTGTAGCATTTAAAGTTGTTTTGAATGAAACTCGATAAGCCCATAGAGCAGCATGGAGATTCATTTCCCAATCCGTTCTTCCTAAACTAACCACTTTAGTCAATACTGAGCTAAGAATCTTATCGTATGCTCAGCTTGTCCATTTGCTTGTGGGTGATAGGGAGCTGACTTGTTATGGGTGACCATAAATTCATTAAGCAGATACTCGATTACCTCATTGAGGAAATGAGTTCCACTATCACTGACAATTTCTTTTGGCAGTCCATATCTTGTGAACACATACTTATATAAGAATGCGGCAGTGGTTTTTGCATCATTCTTTTGAGTTTCTTTAGCCTCGATCCACTTAGTCAAATAATCTGTAGCCACAATAATATATTGAGCTTGGGTTCTATAAGCAGGTGGATGTATTAATTTTGTGAAAGCTCTACCTCCCATCATTGGTCTTAAGGGCATGCTATCTACTCGTGTTGGTATTTTTGCTTGTTAACAAGCATCATATCTTCGAACATATTCGTTGGCATCTGCAAAAAGTGTTGGCCACCATATGCCTGCCATCAAGATTTCTCTTGCGGTGGTCTCACTAGAAAAGTGACCTCCAGCTAATCCAGCATGTGCTTGTTCTATAATCGGAATATATTCATCTTCATTTGCACAAAGATGCAAATGTTGATCCTTACCTCTCCAATACAATTGGTTTCCAATAAGAGCATAGTCTCTTGCTTCAGTTTCAATTTCTCTTTGACGACGTTTACTCATATCCTGAAGAAATGTTCGGCTCGATAAGTAAGTAATTAGATAGTTACTCCACTTAGGAATGGGTGACATTTGAAACAATGTTACATGAGGTATGGGTGTTTTTTTTTTTACATTGAGGACAGTGCTTTACAAAAGAGCGAACATCACTCCTCATAGTTGGCCAAAATACTCCAAGTCTCAAGATCCTTTGCATAGTTTGGTCTTCCACAAAGTGAAGTCCCACTATGGTAATATGTGCTTGACTTAGGTATTGGTTTTTCTCTTCAAGATTAATGCATAAGAGCAATATTCCATCTCCCCTTTTCCGGAATGTAAGATTATCCGCCTTGCCGTGGCCATTCCGCTTACGGTTATTGGCTTTTGTTTCTTTTGTATAGCCTACTAGCTAGTAATTGATACATAATCAATTGCTCAATTAATCCGATTGTAATAGAAAGTGGTATCTATGAATCCACTTGAGCTATGGTCATCAATGATACCATATTTTCCGACCATCAAGGTATCATTTCCACGGAGAAAAAATATACATATGGTAGATCATCATCTACTCCTTTAGGAGGTTCTCCTAAAACAATCCTAGATAAATGATCTTCTCTTTGATGAGTAGTGCCCTTTTTTACAACTACAGTGAAATCAAATTCCAGAAGAATGATGAACCATCTCACTATTCTTCCTATGCTGCATGGCTTGTCGACCAAGTACAATAAGGCTTGGTGGTCCACAAAGAACACAAATTTGTTTGCTAAATAGGTAATGTCTATACTTTTTTATGGCATAGATCATTCCCAATCCTTCCCTTTCAGTGGTGGTATAATTCTTTTTTGCCATGTTCAACTGTCGGCTAGCATAAGAAATAGGAAAATCAATTTTCCCGTCTCCTTGTTGAGCTAGTATACACCCGATGGCAAAATTGGAAGCATCTACATGTATGTGGAATATCTTATTCCAATCTGGTGCTTTCAATATTAGAGCTGAGGTGAGAGCTTGCTTAAGCTTCATGAAGGATTCTTCACACTTGTCAGTCCATTCAAAGTGTGTAATCAAGCTATACATGGGTTTTGCAATTATAGCGTGTATGGAAATGAACCGTTTGTAATATCCACAATGTCCCATGAAAGCTTGAACCCCCTTGACTGTTGTTGGTCTAGGTAAATCAACAATAACATGAATTTATCCACATCAGTAGCTATTCCATTTTTAGACACTATATGTCCAAGAATTTTTCCTTGTCTACCCATGAATGTGCACTTTTCAGGATTTAAGCAAATCTACCTTTTTGAGGTGTTCAAAATGATTAACCCGGATTGATGAATGTATGCATAGATCATCCATTTATACTTCCAAGAATTTCCTTAGATATTCTTTAAAAGCATGACTCATCAATCTTTGAAATGTGGCAGGAGAATTATTTAACCCAAAGGGCATAACCCTATAGGCAAAAATACCCCATTCCGTTGCAGAAGCAGTTTCATGCCGATCTTTTGGGTCAACCAAAAGTTAATTGTATCCCAAAAATCCATCTAAGAAGCTGTAAGCTTCTTTGCCTGCAACTCATTCTAACACATGCTTAATGATTGGAAGAGGAAAGTTGTCGCTAATGGTAGCTGCATTCACTTTCTTGAGGTTGACACACACTCGTAATTTTCCATTCTTCTTGGGTACGACCACAATTGGAGACACTCAATCTGTGTGTTCAATTTCATAGATGAATTCGGCTTCCTTTAGTTTCTCAATCTCTTCTTTGATCTTCCTGGAAAATGTTTCATTGTATGTGTATGGCCTTTGTCTACTTGGTTTCGCATCATCTCTCATGGGTATGGTATGTTGACAGATTTCTGGATCAACACCCTTGAGATCCTTGTAAGACCAAGCCAAGATATCTCGGTATTCTTTTAGTAAGCTTAGTAAAATCTCTCCTTCCTCTTCTGTTAGGTCATTTTCAATGTAGGTAGGCTTAAGCTCTTCTCCCGGTTCAGCCAAATCTATCTTTTTCGCGTTCTCAGGCCCTTCGTAGGACTCGCTTTATTTTCGTGTTCTCTAACAGGTTGTTCTACTATGATTTTTTGGTCTTGGAGAGTATATTTTTTATAATGGGATGGAACACTTGTTACATATTTACCATCCTCTTCTATGGTTTCCATTTTGGTTGTATATATCTCCTTTAGAGCTTTTTTCATCTCTTGATATATCTTTTCCCGATCAACTCGTGTCATGGTTGACTCCTTCTGTTTGTTTGGCTTTGCTTGAGTATCCTTCCTTGATTTTCTCAATGTTTTCAACGTCGATATGTGCCAGTGATTTTGTCCTTGACACAATCATGTGTATCTATCTGCATCAGGAACTGTGTTCTACTAGAGACTGATGGCATAGGTCTTATTTTCACGTTTCTGGTGTCTCTTTTTTGTCTATACCATTTTTGTCTTCTTGATTCTGGTTAGGATAGTCAAAGAACTTTTCCTCCCCTCCTTTCAAGAGTAGCTTAGCTCTCACATGTTCTTTTTTTGACCCCGAATCTTCTAAGGTAGCTGAGTGTTCTTCTAACTCATTTGTTGCATCATAGTAGAGGTCTGAAAAGACTTGTTGAGCTTTCCTCAAGTCCTTGGGTTCCTCAATTTCATCTTCAATGTGGAGGGTTGAGATCATTTGGATGGGAATTATGTCATAGCCATCTTCATTGAAAAATTGAGTAGGCATAGACGTATTCACACATACATCCATTGTCGCTAAAATTTGAGTCCACTCAAATGGCTCAAACAAATGTTCTGGAAAGGGTTCAGGTACATAGGCTTTGTCTGTGCAATCCCTTTCTAAGCTACATTATTCTGAAGCTCCGCACATCCAAATAAGAGTGTCTTTGTTTAACCAAGAGGGGAAGCTTAGTTTCAGCCGAAGAGAGTGATTCAAACTCTTATATGGGAGTTTCCATGACATCTTGATCTTTTAGATTAACCCTTGTTATAGATCCCACTTGCTTCAAGTACAGATAGTTGTCTTCCTAATCTTGGATAAGTTGTACTTGTCGAATGATAGGTCTTCCCAATATGATTTTGTAATTGAGTTTCTTCCCAAAGTCTACTATGGCAAAAGTGTATTGATATTCAATCCACAGGAATTAACTCTCACTTTTTTTAGCAGTCCTAAGGGTCTTTCAATATGTTCATCATCCAATTGCAATTTCATTCGAGTTTGTCTAATGGTTGACTGTCCCCAAGATTCCCATATGGCTTTTGTGGCTATGGCTATGCCTGCCCCACTATCCAGTATTGCCATGGTTTCAATGTCATTATATTTCACTAGAAGGGTGGTGTTTCCTTCTTCCCCTTCATAATATTCTCCAACTTTGTTCATTGGAACAGATCGAATCTCCTTGTTATCCATTTTGTGTTTCAATCTTTCCAAATTTTTTACGATGAGCCTTGTTATTCCCACCTTCTCTAGGGTTTTTTGTAGATCATTCCATAAATATGGTCTGATTTTTAACAATTCTCCAAAAGTAAGAGTGCATTTGATGGTGTAGGCATGATTGAATAAATGTTGTCTACTTCTAGGGTCTGTTCTGCTCTTTTTACTTGAGTAGTTTTACACACTATGGATTCATCTTCGTTATCTCCCAAGTAAAAGGGTAATGTTTTCAAGGTCAATGGTTTAGACAATCTTGAAGCTTAAGATCCGCAATCCCCATACAGGGATTGTACATCCATGTCCATATCAGGAGGTAGGTTGTCTAACCAAACTTCCTCTATAGGAGCTGACTTTAGAGTTAGGCTCCCATCATTGATCTCTCGAACTTTTTCCCATAAGTGTCCTGGCCAGTCTTCCTCTACGAATGGAATTCCATCTAAAGTATCTTCGCTGTCCGGCATTATATTTTTTGGCTCTTTTGGTTCAAAGTGGGATTCTACCACCACTTCAAAATTTGCTTGATTGTCTCTTACCACAAGATCCTCCCATACTTTCAATCTTGGGTTTTTGTTTTTCTAGCATCTCTTGCGTGATTCTTACCAAATTTTGATAAGCTTCAAGCTTAGCTACTTCCATGTCTGGCGAAGGATAGTTTTTCCATTTGTTTTCCATGTTTTGCCTGCTTTAAGTCCTGCTTAGTAGGCTTCCAAGGCTGCATTAATAGGTTCAAAAAATTTATCAACCAAAATTGATCCTCTAGATTTCACGGTTGTTTCTTTGATTTCACTTCCAAGTTCTTTCACCTTTTCTTGGAATAGCTTTTTTGCTTTCTCCTCAATTTCAGCTCGTTGTTTCTGTTTTCTCATCTCATACCTTTTGCTTCTGCTTCTTTTGGTCTTTTGAGAGGCAACTTTTGTATTCTCTAAATCATTAGAGGAGTTATGTTTCTTTTTCTTAGCCTAGGGTCTAGTGATTACCTTGATTGGAACAGTCGGTTCACTCTGAGATGAGCTACTAGGTACCACTTGGACTACATTTACTACTGTTTTTCCCTTATTTAAAAGATTTTTAGGACAATCTTCTGGGAAGTGTCCTCCCTTTTTGCAACATTGTATGCAATAAGCTTCAACCGGCTTGAGGTTTTTGTCAGGCTCTGGGCATTCATTTTTCCAATGGTCATCGGTACCACAGTTGTGACAATTTCCCGTTCTTGGCTCAATAATGGGTCTTACATAGGAGGTCTAACACCTTGATTAGCTACATAATACATTGGTGCGAGCTCTGGTGGAGCATAAATCACAGGTTCTTCCATTGGTGGTGGATGTGAATTATACCAATCTCCTTCTACCATTACTGTAGATGGACTAGGCTCAGCATAGGGTGTAATAGGCACTAGAGCTTGTTTATCTATGACTCCTTCTATATGCATGTACTTTACAGGCAGTGCATTATGTCCTGGATATGGAGTTTGTTGACCCAACACAGGTTAAGATCTTTCCATACCCATCGGTGGTCTTTGAGCTGGTGCCATGTTAGGTTGGTATCTGTACATGGGTTGTCCTTGTGGCCCATGGACACGTGAACATTCCCATCATAGTTTGGTCGGTGGTAGCACTCATTGGTCTCATGGTTGGCCCATTTTCCCTCGATTACACACCATTTTTGAGGTCTAATTGGTTGGCCCTGTTGAGGTATCCCTTGCCTTGGTCCTCTCATAGGTGCTTTTTGCATGTTATTCATCATGTCATTCATCCTTTTAAGCATGTCTTCTATGGTTGAAAGTGGTGCTACAGAGCAGCCATTCCCACTTGTGCTAGTTTAGTGGAAGCTATTTTCTGACTTTGGTTATCCTTAGGGACATCTTCTTCGTTGAAAATATCACAATTGTCTCCTAAGTCAATAGCATCTGACACACACGCTTCTAGGGTTGTATACTTCTTGCTATATAGTATAGCATAAAGTTCTTTGTTTAGCAGTCCCTTTAGAAACAATGATACTAGTCGTTCTTCTGCAGGATCTCTAGCTCTGGGCATCTGGCAATGTATTGTTTCATTCGAGTTGCACAATCCCTAACAGACTCACCTTGTTTCTGTTTAAAGCTATAGATTTGAGCTACAGTATTGTGTTTGATCTTCGTTTTGGAACAAGCAGCTACAAATCCTTGAGCTAATGTGTTCAAGTCCATGATTGACCTTGGTGGAATGTTTCGGAACCATGTCAATGCTTTTCCTTCTAATGTCATTCCAAACCCCTCGAATTGAGTATGGAAATCGAATATGTGTTCTGCTTTTAGCGCTTGCTTAAAGCTTGCTAAGTGGTCATATGGATCCCCAAATCCATTGTATTTTCTAACCCATTTTTGAAAATCAGATGGTCTAACGCGTCTATTTGGTTCAACTCCCGGTCTCCTGGAAGTTGGTCATGTTCCAAGTCCTTCAAACCAGTCTATTGGAAATAGTGACTCATGTAGCCCTGGACTGTTGGCTTTCTGCGTGATGAGGTGGTTTCTGGTACATTACTCTCAAAAGATCTCTCACGATGTTCATCTCTTGGAATAGTTTCTAGTCCTTGGCCCAAGATCCAATCCCTTATGGAATATCCTTGATATTTGGTTTGTTCCACCTCCTCAGGAGTCATCATAACAAAGTTGTTGTTATAACAATCCCTAAACAGGTAGGTTGGTAGATCTAAAAAAGTGTTTGAGACTTCTTCAGGGATAGTGTGCAAGGAATTGCCTTGATTCATGCTTTCTTCGGTGGATACTCTACTGGAGGTTTCTCCAAATATGCCATGATTTCCTAGTACATGACCAGATCTAAAGTTCGTAAAGACTTGTGAAGCCCTGGATAGATTACTTACCTTTGGATTGACTTGTTGTCAGTTTCTTCCTCTTGACTGGATTGCACTTTCCGTCAAGCTATCGATTCCTCGTCTACAACCTGATTCTTGTACAAATTTAATCAAGTTAGCTATTCTTCCACAAAGACAATATAATTTTTGCTAACTATTGTGATTGGTCTATGTGTATCACTTCAAATCGAGCTAATTTCGTCAGCAGTTGAGATTCTCAAACTCGACTTTGGAAAAAATTCAAAGGATTAATCTGCAACCTGGAAACTGAGTGAACATGTACCAATTTGGATCCAATTGAATCCAAAATTGCCCAATGGCTTTGTATTATGCTGGTCTAACACTGTACAAGTTCAAAAGTAAAAAATGGTATAGCTCTGTGTAGCAGTAGTAAATAATTATGATTATTTACTTTGTCACCTTTTTACACTTTTTGGCTTGGTTTGCCAAGTATACAACCTGTTAAGGTCCTTGGACAAGTTTCAACAAGTTTGGACAAAATCTGTTCAAGTTTATCAACTGTTTCATGTTCGCAGACTCTGATTTCAAGAATGTCGCTTAAGTCTCACTTTTGTGATCCAAATTTCACCAAAATTGATTTGTGGGGTCTACTTGATATGCTTGACCTTGTGATATGATAAAATATGCAAGATTGTCAATTTTGGAGCAGATGTCAATTTACTCTAGCTATTTTTTTGCAACTTTATGTCCCAATCTTGACAGAGATCTCTTAAGCACTTCAACTTAAGGTCTCTAGCCAAGTTTCATCAAGTTTGGACAATTTTTTGGTCAAATGGTCATCAGTTTTCTGTCCGCAGACTAACTTTGCAAATTTGGTCACAATTTCCAATCCAAAGATCCAAATTTGGTTTATGGGCCTATTACAACATGGTAAAGCTAGTGGTATGCTAACTCAGTCAAAAAAGTTGAAAAATGGGGCAGATATAAATAATCACGATTATTTATGGTAAATGTTTGCATCTTTTTGGTCAAGTGAGCATGTACACATGTCTGTCACATCAATACAAGATTTTTTCCTAATTCACACTCAAGTCTTCAAAAGTTAGTACAAACTTTAGTTCTACCCAATTTTTTGTCAGTTTGGTGATCCAAATCCAATGTGCCTTTACAAAAGTTGTTTGTACACATGCAATGAGTCACTGGTATCAACCTTGGTCGAATCTGAGCTGAAAGTAAATAATCACGATTATTTACTTCACGCTTGAAATGAACCAATTTTTGTACTTTTTGAAAGGACAACCATTTCATGAGTTATTTTAATTTTATGAATCAAGTCAAAACTTAATTTGGCTTAAATTATCAAGAAAAAGCAAATAATATGAGTTTTGGCCAACTCTTGAAATTTTTACTTCAAAGTGTCCTTGAGCTTACCCACTAGTTCATACAACTTTTAAGCTTACTCTCCAACCGGATTGAGTGGTTTGGAGTCTTTTCGTGCTATTTCTAGCCGTAGACCTGAAATTCTGCAACTTCAAATACAGTTCACAATGATTCTTTCGGAGAGAGCAATGTTTTGAAATCCACCTCGGATCCTACTTACCCTACTCCTAGGTTCTCAATCAATGGGGTTGTGGAAAGTGTCCACAAACACTCGTTTTCTTGTTTTTAATGGTTTTCTGAGCTTTGATCTTAAGACTTGTCTCGTCTATCAATCATTCTCAAAATCCTAATCTAGTTCTACAATCCTACAATCCTACAGGCACTCAGCAAGTACAACTTACCTCCAAGCTACCTCTACACAGCAAAAGACAACAATCTTAAGCTATGCGGTGTTTAAAAGAAAGTTTTTGACTCTAGGAGATCCTAGAGGAAGTTAAACGATAACTTCACAAGACGCTCTTGTTTTTTCCTAGTTTAGGTCTCTTCGATCCCCGGCAGAGCGACGCCGAATGTGGGACAGTAGTCTAACATCACTATCCTATATTATTGTAGTTTTAGCGAGAACCACGATTAAATTGTCAATCCATGGGATGAAGCTAACTCGGCTAGTGCATAGAGGCTACAAGAGGTTGTCAATCTCTTGGAAAACAACAAACAACTCGAATCTAACTCAAGCTACACTGAAGTGACTGAAATCACCAAAAGTCAATCGCTCATCAGCAAACAAATCACATCCGTTATACAGCATCAAATGACATCCAAACGTAATGAAACTTCTAGGACAAGTTTATAAGACCTAAGCACACATGCTTATGGTCTCAAATCCCACTTTAGGTCAAGTGCCAAAATTACGATTATTAACAGCAGTGGATTTTTGACCTAGTCGTTTTCGACCCAGAATAGACATAAATGCTTAACAATGATGACCCAATACCCCGCCTATGCTCAGTTTTTTGATTTTGAAGTGTAAATTCCTACTTATGATGAAATTAGGCCGCAGGTCGGCGACGCCAAAAGCTACAACTTACTGTGATGTGTTTACGTCACTGCGTAGAGCTCTTACCTGCGATTGCAATGCAACAGACGCGGCTGCAATGTGACAACCGGGGAGGGAGTAGGAAGCGCGAGAAGGAAAAAAGTGAGCGCCATTAGTTCACGTTGTATATTTCATTATCCAAAAACTTACAAATAACTTACAAAAATTGGCTTTTATACCTTAGCCAAGGTTTTTGGTGGTCAAAACTAATAATTTGGGAGCTCTAACAAAAGATAGGTAATGACAGGTTGATACAATCTAGAAGCTTGTAGCCCCGGCTCATCAATTACAAGGTTTATCAGAAAAATAGAAGTTACAATATTCCCGATTTATCAAAAATAATAAGTGTTTTTACAATAAGAGCTCCAAAAAATGGTATCCGTGTTAGCTTGCTGCTTACACCATCATTGGTTGCAATGGCATGCTATCCATTTTAGTCGGCATTTTTTCTCTTTGACAAGAGTCACATCTTCTGAAAAATCCTCCTGCATTGGCAAAAAGAGCTGTCCATCATATACCAGCCATCAATATTGCCCTAGCCATAGTCTCATGAGAGAAGTGTCTCCCCGCTAGACCCACATGTGCTTGTTCTAAGATAGGAATGTACTTATCTTCATTAGCATACAGTCTAAGACGTTGGTCTTTTCCTCTTCTATATTATTATTGGCCGATGCGTGACCGATCATGGCATAATTTTTTGCCTCCGTTTTGATTGCTCTTTGTCTTCATTTACTCATGTCTTGAGAGAATTTTCTATTCACCAAGTATTCCACCAAATATCTGCTCCATCTAGGTGCAATCAAGATATAGAACAAGGTAGCATGTGGTAGTGTTGCTTTCTTTTTGCACTGCAGTTGTTTACATAGGCATGAGCATCTCTTGTCATATTTGGCTAGTAAACCCCTAACCACGTAAGTCGTCTCATTATTTGATCTTCTGCAAAATAGATTTCCACCATTGTTGTATGAGCCTGATTTAGGTAATTGGCTTGTTCCTCTGGGCTTATGCACAAAAATGGATCCCATCCTTGTTTTATTGATACAATCATTCTGCCAACAATTGTCATGGTGTTATTGGAAGTGGGATCTATGAATCTACTTGAGGTATAGTTATCAAAGATACTAGATCTTCTGACCATCTAGGAATCATCTCAACAGAGAATAGATAAGCATCTAGCAAGTCATCATGAAACCCCTTGGGAGGTTCTCCTGAGGTGATTCTTCATAGGTGATATTCTCGTTGATGCATAGTGTCCTTCTTAACTACCACTATAAAATCAAGATAATGAACCATCTTACAATCCTACAAGTGTTACACAGTTTTTTGACGAGATATTTAGAGCTTGGTGATCCACAAAGAAGACAAACCTATTTGCTAATAAGTAGTGTCTGAACTTCTTAACTACATAGACCATGTCAAGTCCTTCCCTCTCTGTCGTGGTATAATTCTTTTCAGTTGTATTCAACTGTCTGTTAGCATATGAGATGAGAAAATTCATGGTTGCCTCTCCTGGTTCTGCCAGTATGCGACCAATACTAAAGTTTGAAGCATCAACATGCACATAGAAAATTTTATTCCACTCTGGAGTCTTCAAAATTAGTGTTGAAGATAAAGCTTGTTTAAGATTGTGAAATGACTCTTCACACTCATTAGTCCATACAAATTGAGTGATAAGGCCATAAATAGGTTTAGCAATGACATCATACATATAGATAAATATGTGGCAGTAGCCACAATGTCCCATGAATGCTTGGACTTCCTTAACATTTGTTGGTCTAGGCATTTCAACAATCACTACCACCTTTTCCATATCTGTTGCAATGCCATTTTTTGAGGGAATATGTCCAAAAATCTTGCCTTGTCTAGCCATGAATACACATGTGGGATTTAAACAAACCCTATATAGACACCATTTCTCAAAGACACACTTGAGGTGCTCAAAATGGTCTTTTCTTTTGGATGAATGTACACAAAGATCATCCATATAAACTTTTAAAAGGTTCCTCATATATTCTTTGAATGCATGGTTCATTAGCCTTTAGAATGTTCCTAGTGTATTTGTCAGCCCGAAAGACATGACTCTATAAGAAAATATTCCCCATTTCATCGCAAAAGCTATTTTATATTGATCTTTAAGATCAACAATTAGCTGATTGTAACCAGAGAACATATCTAAGAAGTTGTAAGCTTCTTTTCCAGCTACTCATTCTTACACATTATCCATGATGGAAAGAGGATAATTATTTTGTTTGGTTCCAATATTTCACCTTCTTGAGGTTGACGCACATCCCGAGTTTTTTGTTTTTCTTTGGTACCACCACAATCGATGACACCTAGTCGATGTGTTCAATCTCGTAGATGAACTTTGATTCCTTGAGTTTTTCTATCTCCTCCTTGATCTTTTTGGCAAATGTCCCATTATAGGTATATGGTCTTTGTCTGCTTGGTTTGGCATCGTCTCACATAGGAATATTGTGCTGACAAATTTTAGGATCTACCCCTTTGAGATCTTTGTAAGACCATGCAAAAACATCCCTATACTCCTTCGGAGTTTTGATGAGGATCTCTTCCTCTTCTTGGGACAAATCCGTAGTTATGTAGACTGGTTTTGGTTCTTCCCTAAGACCTGCTAGATCAATCTTTCTGGCATTTTTTGGCCCTCTCCCCGATTCCTTAGGTTGTCTCATGGGTTGTTCCACAATGATCCTTCGATCTTGCAAAGTATAATTTTTATAATGTGATGGAACACTAATAGCCACTTGTTCGTAGCTATCGAACTCCATTTTAGTGGTCCATATCTCTTTCAAGGTTGTTTTCAACTCCTTGTATTTAGCTTTTTGCTATGTTTTTGTCATTAAAAGTTCCTTTTTTTTGTTTTGTCTATCTTTCATGGTTTACGTTTTGTTTTTTGTTGTCGTTTTGCATTCTTTTCCTTTTTTGAGATGGAGGTATCCGCCGGTGATTTTCTCTTTGATACAATCTTCAACGTCGACCATTATCAAAAATTGTGTCATGTCTTCTATTTTGGCACATTTTGATTCCTCTTTGGTTTAACCTCTAATTTATTTTGATATCTCTATTGTCCTCTCCAACACTGATTAGAGAAATAAAAAAACCTCTTCCCCTCTATGCAGTGATAGTTTTGCCCTAACATGCTCTTTCTCGGAGCTGGATTCCTTTGTGGTGAGATTTTCCTCCTTTATCTCATTTGTAGCATTGTAACAATGATCACAGGAAACTTGTTGTTCATCCAACAATATGATAGTTACCATCTGGATGGCAACAATGTCGTAGCCTTCTTTGTTCCAAAACAAGGTCGGTGTGGACTCGTTGATGCACACATCCATGGTAGCCAAAATTTGAGTCCACTCAAATGGCTCAAACAAATGATCAAGAAAAGATTCTAGTATGTAATCAACATTGTTTACTTCTTGATCCAAGACATAATCCTCTCATCATAAACTACCATGCTCTAAAGCTCCACAGATCCAAATAGGTGTATCCTTGCTCAACCACGATGTTAATTTAATCTCGGGCCGATGTTTTGGAATCAAGCTCTTGGATTGGTGTTTTTAGAACATCTTTGTACGAATGATCTTTGAGGTTTACACATGTAATTGATCCAACCTATTTCAAGTATAGACAATTGTTTCCCTAGTTTTGGATCAATTTTGTTTGCATGAAAGATCATCCCAAGATGATTTCAAAGTTCATTTTTTTTTTCAAAATCTACAATGGAATATATGTGTTGGTAGGCAATCCCACATGACTTGACTATCACATTTTCCAACAATCCCATGGGTTGTTCAATGGGGCCATTTTCTGATTGCAATTTCGTTCTTGTTTGCCTAATTGCAGGTCTTTCCTAGGCTTCCTAAACTGCTTTTGTTGCTATCACAATGCCTGCCTTTGATTCTTTGAACTCTGTCAACACTTTGTTCTTTCCTAAACCATTTTCTCAATTTTTCTTCAACTTCCCTTCGTTATTGTTGTCTCTTATTCCTATAACATCGGCATCTCTCTTTTTTGGAGTCTTTTAAAGACTTCTTACTACTATTTGACTTGCTAGCACTGTTTTGTTTGTTTCTCTTGGCATGTGCCCTTGTCACTACCTTGACTAGACCGTAAGTTCATTGTTTGAGGAGCCAATTGGCATGACTTAGACTATGTTTATGGTTGTTTTTCCATTGTTTGCAGGATTTCTAAGACAACCCTTTGGATAGTGTCCACTTTCCTATCACATTGCATGCAATATGGCTCAATTGACCTAGCATTCTTACCAAGTTCTAGACAATCATTTTTCCAATGGTCATCAGATCCACAATCATGGCAATTCCCTATTCTTGGTTTCAACATTTGTTTCACCATGGGTGGCCTAGCTTCCTGGTTTGCAGCACAGTAATTGGTGCTGCCATTGGAGGTGCTTGATAGACTAGTTTTGCCATGGTAGGTTATAATTGAATATACAATTCTTTCTCGGCTACCACAATCAACGAACTAGCCTCCTTGTAGCGCATAACCGGCATTGTAGCCTTCTCTTCCACTTGCCCTTCAGGAAATATAGACTTAACTGGCATGACATTGTTTCCTCACAAGGGTGTTTGCTGACCTAGCACTGCCTATGGTCTCTCCATAGTCATGGGTGGTTTTTGCATTTGCCTCGTGTTAGGTGGATTCCTATACATAGGTTGACCTTGTTGTCTCATAGGTGCATATTGGACATTTTCGTCATATTTAGGTCTATAATAGCACTCATTGGTCTCATAGTTTTTCCATTTACCTTTAATGGCATACCACTTAGATGGCCTTGTTGGTCCCATGTGTTGCCCCTGTGGTGGACCTTGTCCTGGCCCTCTCACTGGCATCCTCTGCATATTATTCATCATATCATTCATGAGCTAGAGCATGTCTTTGATGGCATTCATGAGAGTTTCCAGTGTAGGTCCTACTTGTGTTGGCATAGTAGACATGGTTTACTCACTTTGCATGTCCTTAACGATGCGTTTTTCATTGAAGATCTCGCCATTATCCCCCAAATCTATAGCATCCAAAATGCATGCTTCCAAGGTGGTATACTTCTTGCTATATAGAATAGCATGCAACTCTTTGTTGAGTAAGCCTTCTAGCAACAATGAGACAAGTCTCTCTGAGTTGGAAGTTCCAACTTTGAACATCTGTCAATGTACTATGTCAACCGACTCACACAATCTCTTACATACTCCCCTTGTTTTTGTTTGAAACTATTGGTTTGTGCTATGTGCTATGCTTGATTCTCATTTTTGAACAAGTAGCAAAAAATCTCACTGCCAAAGTTAAAAAAATTGTAATGGATCCAGGAGGTATGGTCTGAAACCATGTTAAAGCCTTACCTTTCAGAGTCATTCCAAATCCCTCATACTGAGTATGGAAGTCCGATATTCTTTTTGCTCTTAGTACTTGCCTGAAGCTTGCTAAGTGGTCATATGGATCCGTAGATTCACTGTATTTTTTGACCCATTTTTGAAAATTAGCTAGTCTGACTCTATGTTTATGCTCCCTACCAACTCTTCTAGCTGGTGGTACTCCGTCTAAGCCTTCAAACCAGTGCTTGGTAAATATAACTCGTGTGGACCTCTTCTAGTCCTAGTGTCACCTATTCTTCCTCAATTTGCGGTGGTTTCCATCCTTCTCCCCCAATTCTCATTATTGAGGTGGATTTCTTGGGCTACTTTGCCCCATTGGTTAGCCCATACTACCAAATGATCTTTCTGTTTGTCCAATTTTTTACTCCAATTCAAGTCTCATACACATGATCATCTTTTGGATCGAGTAGCCCTAATAATTGGTCTCTTCAACCTCTTTGGAGTCATTATAATAAAAAATATTTTTATAAAAATTCTTGAAGAGGTGCACATGAAGGTTTGCTCAGGGTTTGCTAGACCCTTTCTCTCTAATCTTGAAAATATACATGATTTTCAAGGGTGTCAATTGCCCAAGTTTAGCATGTGATGTCCATACCAAATCCGTAACATTATTGCCCTCCCAGCAAGTTATGGGTTATTAGTCGGTATGTATTTCAGAGATTTGACATCTACCTAGTCATACCCTTCAAACTCTAACATTGGTGTTCCTTCTTTAGTGTCCATGTTTGGAATTAATGTATCAATCTCCATTCCCCATTGTTCCACAGTGTTGGGATTCCCTATTTTCAGATATTGTACTCCGTTTTAGTCTATATAGAAGGTATCCTATTTGTTTGCTCTAACCTCCTCCTCAAATTCAACCATGTGGTCATTGACTCTAACCACTTACTCTTCATTAGGATCTAGATAAATTTGATCCACGTACGTGTTGGTCTTGTAGAAGGTAAATATGTGTTTCAACCTGAGAGAGGTTCACATCCCCAATTGAGTAGAAAAGGAAGAAATCTTTGAGCTTGAGTCAAAGTAAGTGTCAATCACTCCTTCCACTATGGTCTCTAATGGTCCCCCTTGATTTACGCTCTCCTAAGTAGATACTCTACTCTTAGTCTCTCAATTATAATGCTGATTTTCTATGACAGTATTGTCGTAATTCCAAGTTGGCTATTGTTTAAGATTGATCTCAATCATTCATATACAATCAAAGGTATATTAGTCAGTATTATCTGCAAATATATACAAGGACTCTCAGTCAAAACTTTTAGCTTCGATCTTGCCAATGGAGCCAAAGGACCAATTTGTAACCTTCAAGTCCAAAAAACTCAATTTCAAGCAACAAACATTGTCCAAAGGACTTCAAAATTCATAGGCTATCTATATGAGGTGTCTACTAACCTTGTGCACCAAAAAATGTAAAAAATGAGCTCTTTGGCTAGCAAGAGATAATAATCGTGTTTATTACCTACTTAGTCAAAAAAACATAATTTTCCAGTTTTGTTAACACCAACTGGTTAAGTATATGCTCAATAAGCTCTGAGTGAGGTTTTACAATTTTTGGGCAAATTTGGCTCAATCTCCCAAAAGTTTTCATGTCTGGCCATTTTAGATGCAATTCAAGTGGCCACACTATCTAGATGCTGTCCAAATTACTCGAAACTTTTCCCAAGTACTCTATTACTATCCTAGACCGAATCCCCTTTGAATTTTTTTTTCAAAAGAATGAATTTTTAGTGTAGCAGATAATATCTTTTAGGTCAAAATGAAGATTTTTAGGGTAGGAGATAATAATCAAGCTTATTTTCTTTTAAACAAATCACAAATCAAGTTTCTTGGACTTTGGTTTAGTCTTCAAGTTTCTAAGCTATCTACAGTTTGTTCTTAGTGAATTCTAGGCCTATCTGGCAAACTAAATTTCCAAATGGCTCCCAACTTAAATCAGGGTCTTATTATACTATGTTCTAACCTATGCTATCAAATGGTAGAAATCTTGCAATGTCAAGCCCAAAGATATTAATCGCGATTATTATTTAGGTGCTCAATTTTGCAATTTTTCTCAATGTTTTCATTTTCAATAGTTGTAACAAAGTATTTTAAGACTTGTCAAAAGAGGTTTCAACAAGTTCCGTTGTTTCAAGTCCTCTTAGAGAGTGAAAGTTGTTTTGGCTCGTTTTTGCACTTAAATGGAATCATAATCTTTTGAGTTTTACAAAAGTATTATCATATCCCCAAACAAGATGTCTATGTGAAAAAAGTTCAATTTGTAGGCCTCAAACAAAAAATCGATAATTATATGCACGCCTGAAAATGCACCTTTTTGAAATTTTGATGGCAACCAGTTTACACATAGTCTATTGCAAGTACTTTTGGCCCAAAAAATTCAAACTTGCATGTATCTAACTCAAGGGAGATAATAATCTCTCTTTTAGCCGAACTTTGAAATTTTTCTTGAAAATTGATTTTTGACTTACCAACAAGTTGCTACAGCTTTTTCATGATCAATGATGACCATATATGCGGTTTTTGATAACTCAAACTCACCTCATGAGTCTTGTATTTGAAAAATTTGAAATTTAACAAAACACTTTGTTGATGACAGTTCAGAGGGTGTGATAGGTCAGAAACCCGCCCTAATGTCTACTTACCCTACTCCTGTCAAATTAGCAAATGATAGTGGAAAGTGTCCACCAACACTGTTTTTTTCTTTTTGAAATGAGTGTCAATCCTCAAATTCTAACATACTCCAAGCTATCGACCACTCCAAAACCCCTAATCTAAGCCTAAAAGTACTCGACGAGTACA
Organism: Adiantum capillus-veneris; assembly: GCF_014529385.1. Classification (NCBI taxonomy): domain Eukaryota; kingdom Viridiplantae; phylum Streptophyta; class Polypodiopsida; order Polypodiales; family Pteridaceae; genus Adiantum; species Adiantum capillus-veneris. The sequence goes on from NC_140945.1 coordinate 119,030,297, forward strand.
ACTACTCCCAAGACACTTCTACACAACTAAAGTACACACACCTCAACCATGCGGTCTCTAAAAGCTAGTTTTTGTACTCTAGATGAACCTAGAGGAAGTTTTGGACAATGTTACTGAGCATTGAGGTTTTTTCCTAGTATAGTTCACCTCGTCCCCAACAACATCGCCAAAATGTGAGCTCTCTGGTTGCCAAACATCACTATCTTTCTGTAAAGACAATAAAAACCACGTACATAAATGTCATGCTGTGGGATGGAGTTGACTTGACTAGTTTATGGAGGCTACAAGAGGTTGTCAAGCTCTTGGAAAACACACTCAATCCCTATCTACTCAAAGCTACACTCAATTGCATGTCAGTAAAAAAACGGTAACTATGACACCTGCAAGCAAATCTTGTCGCTTCACGAAGCAAACAAAGTCCAAACATGACCAAACTTGTAGGAAGGCTAGGCAATGGCTAAAGACATGAACCTATGGACTCAAATCTCCATTTCAACCACTTGCCAAAATCAAAATTATTATCTACATGGCAGATTTGACCTAACTATTTTTAGCCCCAAATGCACCCTAGAGCTTAGCAATGACGCCCCAATAATATGCAAAAAATACAGTTTTTTCATGTAAATCTTGAGTTATGAGCATTTTTGATATGAGGTTAGCTGTAACATAAACACAGTCTTACCACAAGAGACTTATAATGTCGTGAAGAGCTTTCACTTGTGAACGTGATGAAGTAGACGACATCTCAAACGGACACTTCATGAGGGAGTTATGAGCTTGAGAAAGAAGAAGGAGACTAGATAGTGCTGTGCGAAAATGTTGTACGCTTTTTTTTTTCAAAAAAACTTAAACTTAGGTTTTACAAAAATTGGCTTTATACCTTAGCCAAAGGTTTTTAGTCACAAATGGATAATCTTCTAACTCTTTTCCAACCTAGGGATTCATTGATACAATCTGGAAGCATTTAATCCCACTATATTTGGCTCATAATCACATCGTCTTTTACATTTTTAGTCCTTCAATCGATAATTGACAAAGGCTTTTAGCTAGAGACATCCAGATTGCTCAAAGTATAAAAAATTACAATGTAAGTTGTTACATAGGCTCCGATCAATGCATATAGTTCACTAGTAGTTATGATCAGATGGCCGAGATTAATGCCACTTGCTTCGTTTCTTTTGAACCATGGAAGCCCTTTAAGCGGTTTTATGTCAATTAAAGTGTTCACAAAAAAATTGTAATGATGTAAAATGCACCTACTAGGTTTTGGTCTTTACGTATGGAAGGAATTTGTAATTTCGAAAAAACAAATTCTACATAGTTTAGTTATAATTTTCAAGAAAACTTGTAAGGTTATGGAAAAAACCCATAAATATTCAATAGCTCAATTTTTTCTATCTAATTAGGAAAGGGGTTACTGGCAACTTGTCAAGTAGGTTTCTACAATTTATAGTATATTAGAGCCGTGTCTTACTATTTAGAGGGAGATTTGCGAGTTTGAGTTATTATTGTGAAGTAGTAGACACCCATCACGTTAGCAAAATCAAAGACACGAGGGGAACAACTTTTGTAAACCTTTGAAAGCAAGAAATACAATGATATCCTTTTGTATTAAGTGCCATCATGAAGTACAAGCCAATGACAAATTTGTCCCTTCTTTTCATTGATCATGCATGATCACGTTTTGAAGATCTTTAGAGCCAGGTCTCACTATGAATTAGTGAGTTTAATGATATTAAAGGCCACACATATTATCAATATGTCCCACTACCTTCATCTTTTTTGAAAACAAAGGACCACACGACCTTTTCTTTCTTTATTTAGAGAGTTTCTTTTTCTTTTCCCATGATTTTCTCCTTCATTTGAGGAGAACCCAAACCATAGTGAATTTTAATTGGTTAGCCTTTTTAAAGGGAAGCCAATACTCACAAAAAAAGTGCGTATTAAGAGGATTTCTAGAATTAAGGATTGTGTTTCCTTCACCTTCCTAAAATGAAACACTTCTAGTTTGACCAAAGCATAGGAAAACTAAGTTAATCTACTAACAAAATATGGCGGAAGGGGGAACCATTTACACGTGTCGCAATCTGCGACCTGAAGGCTAAAGTCCAAAACTAAAAAAACCCCTTTGCACGTGATAAAGAGAGGAGAGAGGGGGAGAGAGAGAGGCCGCCAAAGGCGGTCGGCCGTACTAGTATTGCTAATACCACTAGCACCAAGTGGGATTGGGCTCCTAGTAAGTTCTTTTACTCCTTTTTCCCAGGTTTATGTGAGATCGTATAACTTCCCTTTTTAATGCTTAGTCATAGGGACCCGACGAACACGACAAAAATGCAAGTGAGAAAAATGACAGAAGTGCTCACAAGGACGTAAGCTGCAGACCTCTTGATTCATTCATGAAGGGTGTTCGCCCTTGCCCTTCATCGAGGGATTTGGAATTGCTATGGAGAGAGTATTTCAGGGATCCGTCGCAGTGGTGGGACAATCGAAGTAACAAGGCAAGTGCCACACACAGAGAGAGAGAGAGAGAGAGAGAGAGGTCTTCCCTTAATACCAAAATGCATTTCTATTTATGTAGTTATGTACATGTGTGTGTATAGATATGTATATCTATGTATACATACATGCAAGTGCATATAAGTAAAGGATAAATACTTCCATATATATTCATATCTTTACTATTATAAAAGGGGGAGGGATTCCCTCCCCCCGACACGTGTCGCAACCTCTTTCAACTGGCATGTGTTCCCTGCAGCTCAGTCGACACAGTGGACAACACAGCGAGAAAGGTGCTCTCTCACAGAGAGAGAGAGAGAGAGAGAGAGAAAGAGAGAGAGAGAGAGAGTAAAAATCGAAACCCTTCTTTCATTTTTCTATAGCGTCGAAACGAAACATTTTAAAATCTTGAAACCATGAAACATTTCATGTCACACTGGATAGGACTCAACTTAAAGTGTGCATATATAGAGGGTCTGAAAATGCATCCTAACCTAGCATGCTATGCGATTGGTTTACGATATGCTCTCTGTGGAAGAAACTACTGTCCTCCTAAACTACTCCCCACTTGAGGATATGCTAGGGTAGGCCATGAGAAGCAAGGTTGTTTCAAAACATATGTAAGGATCCGTTCCACACCGTACGGCCGTACTGTACGATCCATACCGTAGGGATCGATCCATATACCTCTCCGTAAGTCTTGCAATTGTCTACTAGATAAGGCCATCGAGTGATTTCGTAAGGGTTTTCGAGCCATTCCGTGCACTTTTGGCACATAAATAGAGATGCCTTCAATCGTCTCTAAAAGCTAATGCATGTAATCTTGTTTTTAATTGGAAATGTCCTAGAAAGTTCGGTAAATTGAGGTTTTTAACAAGAGTACGTATTTTTACGCACATAGTTTTTTTTGTACAGAACAACGTATAATACGTGCATGTCCGCCACGTACAATACGTGCATATCCGCCACGTACAGTACGTTCTGAACCACCTTGATGAGAAGGGAAGAAGGACTGAGAGCCTAAGCTGAGCAAGATAGACTAGGATCAGAAGAAGGGAAGATAACTGAGGGCCAAATCTGAGCAAGATAGACTAGGAGATGAAGAAGCTCAATGCCAGATAGATAGGGAGACCGAAAAGATAGAAGAGCAACTTTGACAATAGTTAAGAGCAACACATGAGATAAGCAGTAGCTGCACACGACCATTTTGAAGAGTAGAAGAATATAAAAGGAGAGAAGAAGGAAGAAGAGTAAAGAAAAAGAGATGAACATGAATTGCAGAGCGTTCAACGTTGACGTCATGGGCCACACAAACGTAGTCTCCATTAGACCCGACCTTCTAGTGCTCCTCTTAAGTGAAACCTCGAGGAGGTCTTGCTCTCAATTACTGTGGCTCCGGTATATCAGCTGACCTTGTTGTCTGCTGTCTCTGTCTAACTCAGCGTTGGTGGGGTGCTCTTCGATGGTAGCTAGAAGATTTCCCCATGCCCATGTATCTCTAGCTGCCTGTTAGAGTGTTCAATGTTCTACGCAGGCCACATAAGCGTAGTCTTCGTCTGGCTCGAGCCTCTAGTGTTCACTTGAGGAGACCTCGCTCTCGATTGCTGTGGCTCTGGCATATCAATTGACCTCGCTGTCTGCTGTCTTTGTCTAACTCGGTGCTGTTGGGGTGCTCCTCCGTGGTAGCTAGAAGATTGTCCCAATGCCTGTGTGTCTCTAGCGGGAAGAGGCCGAGGCATCGTTGATCCTCAAATCTCATGGTGCGTCTAATCGGTCCAAAGCCCTCCTTGCAGAGGCATTTATATCTTCTTCTCATCTCATAGTATACGGGGTATCTTCATATAAAATGCTTCTCTGCCTTTGGCCCTTGTGACGGGTTTTTGGGTTAGGGCTTCTACGTTGGGGTCATGGGGTCCTAGACACAACTGATCATTGTGTCTATTTGGCCAGTCACGAACTCTCTTTCTTGAGAAAGGTGGTCCATGCCAATCTCTTGGCCAAAGCTAGAATCCTTCTATACTGTGCACTCACTTTCTCTCTCTAAGTTCTCTCTCCTCTCTCTAAAGAGACCTGATTTTATCTCTCTAATCCTGGAGACCCGATTTTCTCTCTCTAATCCTGAAAATTAATTTTTTTGATCTCCTAACAAAATTTTCTTTCTCTAGAATCTGTTGATTTTCTCTCTCAAAAAGTGAATTTAAAATTAGTTTCTCTCATTGATTTTTTTTTATAAAAAAAGCTCTCTCTCTCTCTCTCTCTCTCAAAAGGTGAGCGCCTGGGACGGGGGGTTTGGGTGCCCTGATTTTGGGTGATGTGCTATTATTGCAACTTCCGAGAGCCTATAAAAGCACCTCTCTCTCTCAGTTTGCATACACAGAGGTTTGGAAATTGGAGCACTTTGCAGTGATTGCTTGAACACTTCTTCATGGATTTCAGCCCTTTAACTTTTTGTATCAAACGAGAATCAATCAGTAAAGATATATTCAACCGGGGGCGATGACTGCGGCAGTTTAGGACCACCGATTGTGTACAGGGGCACGCGCTCCGACATCTTCTCTATGTCTCCCTTCACTCTTAAGTTCGAGTTTAATTCTTTCAAGTTGTTTGTGTATAGTGGTATCAAAGCTCGACTTGCTTCCTTGCCCTTTGCAAACCGAAGCATGGTCTTATCAACATGAGGCACGGCATGAAGATTATCAAAGAGGACATAGAGAAAACCAATCGAGTTCTTTCGCTCAAAAACTTTTGGAGGAGACTCATACTCAGTATGTGGTACGACCATTGTTAAAAAAAGAGGAGGAAAAAATGAGATCCTTCTAATGGTTAAAGATCTGCCCACAGGGCTACAAACCCCTTCTAGAGGGAGCATACGAATAGGGGGGAGACTCTCCTAGTAAGGGTGGAGTATGCAATGAGGGCTAACTCAAGATATGGGAGGAGGATAAAGCCACACTGGTGGTCGGTCGACGGTAGTGCCATCTAGGAGCCCCTCCCTCAATAGTGAAGAAGTGTCTTAAGTTCCAAAACTTGGAGGACACCACCCGTTATGTTTCACTTGTGTTGGGTTAAAGGCTAAATAACCCCTTTTTGTACATTTTTATACTTTGTCCAGGTTCAATATGAACCATATTGAACCTAAGTCACTTATAATAAAAGTGGGAAAAAAACAAAACTCACTTATTGAGTTTTTCCCAAAAACGTACGAGCTCTCTCTTCCTGCTTCGATTCCTAGCACATCCTCTCTGCTGTACTCCGCCTCCTGCTTCTTGCCCCAATCCTGCTGTCACGTGACACATCCCAACCCTATGTGTCCGTGGACAAGCTACACCACAGCAGGGTTCAGTCAGTTCAGTCAAGTCTAGATTAGCAGTGATCTGGCACTTTTGTGAGTCTATTCGTAGATCGTGCGTGCCCAGTCACTTAGCATAGATGCATATCCTCTGGTTGCACACAACATGATCATCGGAATTCCCATTAGAATCCATTAGCATCAGTTAAGGGAATTTTCCAGTGCATCTAGCCTATTTTCCTATTTATTGGTATTTTCACTTATTATTTTAAGTGACTTTCCAACAAAAGTAGGTAGGGAAATTTTGCTAAGTTAATATATAAGCAAACCCAAGTTAGCACTTTCTGGCAGAAGAGGTAGCAGGAGCACCTTGCTCAACAGGCAACTTCTCAGCAAGACCAACCCCACGACTACTCCGGCGTTTCTCCATAGAAGACCTAGCGTTTTTGCATCAGATCAGCCTTGGCGATTTGTGCACAGCAGATCAGCCCCGACGTCATCACGACAGAGCAGATCAGCCTAGCGTTTTTGCATTTGCAGAACCCCGGCGACAGAAGGACCAATTTCAGCCCCTGGCGTTTTTGGATTTCAGCAGCAAATTAAGACCGGCATTATTCACCTAAAGTGTAGCAGATTCAGCCCGTAAAGACCATCAGTTTTCAGCCCTAAGATACCTCATTTTTCAGCCAAGAAAATGCAGCCAAAACAGTCATTTTCAGCCACCGAAACAGTCCCGAAATTCAACGATTAGAAGATCTCAGATTTTAGCCATCGTCATCGTCGCCGTCGTCATCGGCATAGACCAAGTTGCATAGTCCATTGCATACGCATTGTACACCTTTGTGCAATCAAGTAGACCACTCTCGCCGACGAGAGTGGGGCCTTCGGAGGAGGGTTTTACAACCTCTCGGTGTCATATCTCTTCTCTCTCCTCTCAGTCTCATTCACTTGCACGCACAATATCCACTCACTTTGTTCGTGATCATAGCACTCTCCATAAGACGGAAAGCTCTCTCTTTCCCTAAGAACTAAAAGGAACCTTGAGCAATAAAGATCACTAATCTTGAGAACAAACAACATTCATTCCGCTGCACCTAACATTGGTATCAGAGCTTTGGAAGTGTTCTGCATTACTCAAGGGAAGAACCACAAGAATTTTTTTTGCTTGTTGCAATCGCACGAACCCAAGTTTACTTGGGCGTGGCGATTCCTAATCGTGTTTTGTTGAAGAGTGACAGGAATCCCAAGAAAGAAGGGCTTGTCCAGCCTCCCCTTGTGTCTCTTTTCACTCATTGAGAGAGGACCGTGCACTTAGCGGCCGGCCAATCAACGTGAGGTGGGAAAAAGCAACCTTGGTGTGAGCGCAAGGTCGCCAAGGGGTGCGCCCGCAGAAAAGGGTAGAACTCGGGTGAAGAGAAGATCCTTCTCCATCGCGATTTGGAAGCGAAAGAAAACCCCAAGAACCCAAGACCCCCAAGAACTCAAGAACCCCAAGAACCCTAGATTCTCACGAATCAAGGACCCCAAGAACTCAAGAACCTCAACCCTAGATTCTTACAAATCAAGAACCTCAAGAACCCAAGTTCCTCGTGAACTTAAGAACCCAAGACCCCCCAAGAACCCAAGTTCCTCGAGAACTTAAGAACCCAGACCACAAGAACCCACGACTTCAGAATGGTCATCACTCGAAGCGGAATGGATACTTCGCTTGGAGGTGATGAGCATGAGAGAGGCGAAGAAGAATTTTCCCCACTAGGAGGTTTTTCCGACCCTTCCCCATCTACGACAACGGTTGCACCAACTCCTATGGAGGAGTTGAAGCAGTTGTTTCTGGAAAGGAAGTTAGAACGCGAAGCAAGAAATGCAGAATTTGATCGTGAATGCAAAAAAAGAAAAGCAGAAATGGAACGCAGACACGCAGAAAGAAAAGCAGAAATGGATCGCAGACACGCAGAAGACAAAGCAGAAAGAAAAGCAATACAAGAACAGAGCGACCGACAAAACAAAGAGTTCTGGCGACTCTATTCTCAAGTTCAGGCACAGATGCAAGAGATTTGGGGAAAGGAGACTGTCTCAGTCTCTTCTTCTCCAAAGCATGCTACACAGGATTTGCATGATTGTGTGAAGCATGATGATGATTTGATTGACAATGATAAGCATGATGATTTGGATGATAATCACAAGCATGATGATTTGCATGATCAAGATGTGATTTCTCACAAGCATGATGAATTGCATAAAGATGATGTGATTGTTCACAAGGATGAGGTGTTAGTGGATGCTTTTTCTAGCGAAGCTAACCTCGTTGTAGATTCGATCAATCACGAAGATCCGATCTTGGCTTTCAAGTCGAGGTCCACAGATCCCCTACAAGACGATTCGATCATTCAAGAAGAAGCGATCTTGGCTCTCGAGCCTTGGTCCAAAGAACCATCACAGGAAGTATTATGTGTTCGCATGATTGATACGCACGCATTGTTCGAGTGTTTCATTCGTGAAGGTTTCCTGTATTTTAGTCAGCATCGTTATGTGATCCCTTTTGCTAGGCATGACATACTGTATGTTGAGCACGTTTCTCTCATGGATGAGCAGGAATGTATGCGGATTGTTCATGAAAAGCTGAAAAGTTTGTATGTAAGGAAGTCACATTTCATGTCTCTTCCTTGGCATGACACAGTTTCCGAAAGATCACATGATAGTATGAGCACCAAGCATGGGCATTTCCATTGTGATTTGCCACAGTTGATTGATTTCGATCAGACAGAAAAGATTCGATCGCATTGTTTGCATGTGTTTGATGAACGGTCTTGCACTTTTGTGAGTCTATTCGTAGACCGTGCATGCCCAGTCACTGAGCATAGATGCATATCCTCCGGTTGCACATAGCATGATCATCGGAATTCCCATCAGAATCCATTAGCATCAATTCAGGGAATTTTCTAGTGCATCTAGCCTATTTTCCTATTTATTGGTATTTTCATTTATTATTTTTAAGTGACTTTCCAACAAAAGTAGGTAGGGCAATTTTGCTAAGTTAATATATAAGCACACCCAAGTTAGCACTTTCTGACAGAAGAGGTAGTAGGAGCACCTTGCTCAATAGGCAACTTCTCAGCAAGACCAACCCCCGCGACTACTCTGGCGTTTTCTCCACAGAAAACCTAGCGTTTTTGCATCAGATCAGCCTTGGCGATTTGTGCACAGCAGATCAGCCCCGGCGTCATCACGACACAGCAGATCAGCCTAGCGTTTTTGCATTTGCAGAACCCCGGCGACAGAAGGACCAATTTCAGCCCCTGGCGTTTTTGGATTTCAGCAGCAAATTAAGACCGGCATTATTCACCTAAAGTGTAGTAGATTCAGCCCGTAAAGACCATCAGTTTTCAGCCGTAAGAAACCTCATTTTTCAGCCAAGAAAACGCAGCCAAAACAGTCATTTTCAGCCACCGAAACAGTCCCGAAATTCAACGATTAGAAGATCTCAGATTTCAGCCATCGTCGTCATCGTCGTCGTCGTCGTTGTCATCGTGATCGTCGTCGTCGTCACCGTCGCCGTCATCGGCATAGACCAAGTTGCATAGTCCATTGCATACGCATTGTACACCTTTGTGCAATCAAGTAGACCACTCTCACCGACGAGAGTGGGGCCTTCGGAGGAGGGTTTTACAACCTCTCGGTGTCGTATCTCTTCTCTCTCCTTCTCTCAGTCTCATTCACTTGCACGCACAATATCCACTCACTTTGTTCGTGATCATAGCACTCTCAATAAGACGGAAAGCTCTGTCTTTCCCTAAGAACTAAAAGGAACCTTGAGCAATAAAGATCACTAATCTTGAGAAAAAACAACATTCATTCCACTGCACCTAACACCTGCACTACATTGCGACGCGCACCTACTGGTACCTTTTGCTTTACGCTTTCAATTGGTATCAAAGACCCAAGGTTTCAAAACAGCCCTGCGTAGTCTACTGAACAACGATTTTAAATTGCTCTCTCGCGATCAATTTCGCTTGCATCGCGAAGCCCCTTGCTTCCGGAGTCGTAAAGGTCACTAAAACTGCCAAAACAGCCCAGAACAAGCTGTTTTTAGGTCAAAACAGGTGATTTACAGATTATAACAGGTCAACACAGCAATATGCAGGTGTACCAAAGTTGTGGGGTCACATGTATTGATGTTTGTCGCGATAAATTGAGTGAAAAGCTGAGTACAGGTGCTTGAAATTGCACTTTTCAGCTGAAATATTAGATTTGGTGTAAAGAAATTGTGGTCTATCATATGCAAAGTCTTGTGGTTGCTCCTATTTGCTGAAATTTTCAGCCTATTGCATCTCCCTTGTATTCACACTTGTGGTTGAATTAAAATGGCTTCTTCCTCTTTCGCATCTGACACTAAAAGTTTGATGGAAATCAAACGGTTCGATGGTCAAGGCTTCGACCTCTGGCAAGAACGCATGCAAGGTATCCTTTTTTTAAAGGATTGTAAAGATGCATTCGAAGAGAATGAGCCGCTAGGGTTGTCTGACGAAGAGTGGGCCAGGTTGAATAAGAAGGCTATGGCCTACATCAAAATGGCTATCAATGATGACATTTTGACGGACATCAAGCGTTTGGACTCTGCTTATGCAATATGGAAAAAGCTAAAGTCCAATTATGAAAACACCACGCTTGTGAATTAGGTGCATTTGATGCGAAAGTTGATGAATATGTAGCTTGATGACTCGAAGTCAGCTTTTGAGTATTTGAGTACTTTTACAGGTGTGTTGAGTCAGTTGCAGGACAGTGGGCTTCAACAATTCGATGATAAGTTGAAAGCTATTTTCTTGCTTATGACATTGATGATTGCCCGATACTTGGGAAACCTTGGTTGTCTCCTTGAGCAACAGTCCCACCCTCACGTATGAGGGTGTGACAGGGTCTATTCTCAATGAAGAGATTAGACGCAAGTGTAGTGAGGAAGGTGGCATTTCTGTCTACAATGCAAGAGGTAGAAATCAAAAGCGTGATGTGGGCAAGAGGACTCAAAATAGAAGTAAGAGCAAGACAAAGGATAAGGATGTCACTTGTTATCAATGTGGCAGAAAGGGTCACAAGAAACCCGATTGCAGGTATTTCAAGAAAGAGCAAGAAAGAAAGAAGGAAACGCAAGATGAGAAGAAGGGGGAAAAATCAGCAGGTGATTCTTCCAGGGATGCTGAGAATGCAAATGTATCCTCTAGTGTGGTCATTGAGGAGTTGTCAGACGTTGAGGGAATTTTGGTTGTGGCTTCGTGCCCCTCAGATTTGGTGATAGCTAATGCAGAAGACATGCTTATCTCGAAGAAAGACGTCATTGATGCATTGCTTAGTGCTAAAGATGGCCTATTCCAGTCTTGGTTAGTGGATTCTGGTGCTTCATGAATATGACATCAGACGGTTCACAAACCCTCCTCCAAGGGACGCCGAAAACTGCAAAACGCTATGCTTGATCTGGAATCTGAAAATGCCAAGCTGATCTGTTGTTGAAAACGCTAGAGGAACTGTTGCAGAAAACACTAGAGGAACCGGCTCCAAAGACGTTGGCTGCTGCTGTTGGCTGAAAACGCTAGGTTGTCTTCTGCCGGTCTTGCTACGGAGAGAACACTGCAAGTTGCTAGAACTTCTTTTGTCTCTTCTTCTAAAAATGGGCGTCCCTTGTCTGCGTATATAGCTGTAAAAAGCTGGATCGAGCAGTCTTCCCAACGGCCCACGACCCTGGAAATTGGTAAATTAAATTAATAAAAATGCCAAACTGCCTGAAAAATGTACTATCCCAAACTGGTCGGAAATTGAACCTTCTGCTTGGACAATGCATATGTTGGGTGGTACTGGGTGTGCAATTAGAGGATATGCAACTACTCTAAGTGCCTGGACATGCACGGCTTGCTCACAGGCTCACAAAGGTGCCAAAACACTTCCTAAGCTGACTTGAACCCTAGACCTGAGATAGCTTGTCCACATGCACATAGGGTTAGATGTGCACGTGACATCCCCTTCTTTTCAAAGTGAGGTATTGGTACTGAGCTGCATGGCTTCCTTGTAGTCTGCCAACAACTCTGGATAATCTTAGAAAAATTCTGTATCAACCCACATTGCCTCGTGGGTTCTTGGATCCTTGAACTTCAAAAAGTAATGTCTGACTTGCTTCTTTGAGCCATGGCGAAACTGATGCAACAACACTTGCTCTGGCTCCACGACTTCAGCTTCATCGATGATCTCGGGCTCTTCTTCGGAAATGTCCTATGGAGGTGTACCCTGAATCACTTTTAACCAAGAAACATGGAAAACGTTGTGCATTGACCATGAGTTAAGCAATTGTAATTTCATAGAAACCTCATTGATCTTTTCAATGACAGGAAATGAACCATACATTCTGAAAGACAATTTATGAAACTTCTTTCCGACTTGCTTAAGATCTTGCTTCATGATCCTTAAATAAACCCAATCCCCTTCCTTGATAGAAACATCCTGACGATGCTTGTTAGCCTGTTGTGAGTAAGATTCCTGAGCCTTGCTTAGCCGAAGCTTTACACTCTCATAGATCTCATCCAATGACTGGCTTTCAGCATTGGTATCAGGCATTTGACTGACCGAGCGAGTCAAAAGTGATTGGAACGGACGGCCAAAAACTGCCTCATACAGAGTTCTACCAATGGCCAAGGAATAAGAGTCATTTAAAATTGCTTGGACCAATGGGAGCTAGAGCTCCCAATGAGACTGTTTAAAACATCAAAAGCCGAATGATTGTAAATTTCTGTTTGACCATCTGACTGTGGATGAAAAGGCGATGAAAAATTCAAAGTAGTGCCAAAATTTTCAAAGAGAGCGCGTCAAAAATTGGACGTGAACTTAACATCCCTATCTGAAACAATTGACTTTGGCAAATCACAGAGGGGGTACCAATGCTTTATGAATAACCGTGCTACATCTTGTGCAGTGACTGTGGCCTTACAAGGAATCAACATGCAAAATTTGCTTAAACAGTCAACAATTGTCAAATATTGAGTGTCCTTGGAATGCAAACTAGGTGGAAGGTTAGTCACAAAATCCATAGAAATATCTTGAAAAGGCCCAACGAGAATAAACAACGGTAGCAAGAGGCCTTGTTGCTTACCCCGAGGAGCTTTTACCTTTTGACAAATGGTGCATTGTATGACATAACGAAACACATCTTTTTGCATTTTAGGCCAATAAAAGAATCTTTCTATTCTTTCCAAAGTGGTGTTCATTCTCTGTGTCCACCCGTGAGAGAGTCATGAGCATCGTGCAATATGGCTGTCCCAAGAGAGGGCAACACGCATAGACGGTGACAAAAATATAACAAACCTTCACGAATGAGATAGTTGTTGGGTCCTTGGGAAGCAAGAGCCTGTAATCATTGCTTACCAAACTTGGAATCTGCATATTGGTTCTTCATGCTGTCAAAAGACACACTCTGAATAGAAACTGTGGATCTTGACTCAAGAGCCAAAATCTGTCCTTTGCGACTTAACGCATCTGCAACAAGGTTAGCTTTACCAGGCACATACTCAATCAAACCTCCAAATTTCTCAAAAAATTGTGACCACAATGCTTGGCAATCACTCTAATGTGCACTAGGTATAGACTGGAGCCACTTGAGGGCTTGGTGATCTGTGCGAACTGTAAACTCTCTACCATACAGAAAATGCTTCCAATGCTTGAGAGAGTGAATGACAAACAGAAGTTCTTTGTCATAAATTGAATAGTTCTTTCTGCACTATTTAACTTCCGACTAAGAAATGCAAATGGACGGCCATGTTGCTGAAGCACAGCTCCTATGGCGACATTGCTCACATCCGTCCATACCTCAAAGGGGTTGTCCCAAGAGGCAAGGATGAGACACGGCGCTTCGGTCACTGCAATCTTGAGAGCTGCGAAAGCCTCAATGGCTGCTTCAGGAAAATCCACGCGCTGTCGGCGAGTTTTTCACCCCTCTCAAATGCCCCTACATAAAGACGAAGTTTACAGTTCCATGCTACCATCTTAAGTGTGGTCCCATAGGTCTCACACCGTGATGCGGAACGTTGCGGGTCATCTCCAAGAAAGCTGCCCATCTTCTTAAGAGTTGGTCTCTTCTTCAAAAAGTCCTTCGCTTCCATGGAGGGGAGATGAAGGATCAGTGCCCAGGTTTCCCCATTGCCTCCACTTTTCTTATTGCCCTCTCTCCAAGCTCTCTGTATGCGTCGGCTCATTAACCCCCATCATAGTCATGAGTTCTTTTACTTCTTCATCCACATTATATTTTTCTTTGAGGCCACAAATTCTCACATGCAAGGCACGCACCCGTCTCCTTTGCTCCTCTTCTAGTGTCAAGTTAATGATGGTGGGTGTGGGGGTTGTTTCTTTACCTTTTCCTTTCTTGGCAACCGCGATCCGTCGAGTCTTTGTAATAGCATCCACCCAGGAAGTTGTCATTTCTTTGTGTTGCTCCTCCTGTAACTAAGTCAGACTTTGTAAATAATTAATTTATTTACGAGAAAAGAATTATCTAATTAGTTGTGTGCACACCAGAATAGACCTAGCAGTTCTAAGGCCTCAGGTGAACCTAAATGCGGGCTAGAACACCTCAGAGGGACCTTAGCAGAAATTACCCTGAAGCCCTAGTGATTGGGAAATCGGGTCTTCAGAAAGGGGTAAGCAGTAGCCTCAGATTTTAGGCTCAGGAAAAATACGCTGTGCGCTCCTTGCCGCACTGTCGAAGCAAGGGACTTGCCAATACACCGTGTGCGAGCCACAAACGGCTCCAAGCACACAACAAGCCTAAACTAGCAAGCTCAAGGAAACAAAGGGTGTGTCACTCACCGCTCTACGCTCGCCTTCGTGGTGGATTCCTCGCCGCGATGAAGAAGAAGCTGCAGTCGTGCCGCGCTCAACCGCTTCGCCGCCGTCGTGCCTTCGTAATGCTCGATCGCACACACACTCTCCCTCTCTCTCTCTCTCACACACACACACACAAGGAGGTGAAGAAGAAGAAGATGGAGATGGAGCAAGAGCACTCTTCAATTGCACAAATGAGAGAATGAGTAAAAATTAGGTTTAGTTGGCTTTTATAGGAGCTCACCCCATTCACACTTGGGCGCCCATGCTTAACCAACTAATCCCTTGAATGTCCAAGTTAAAGTGCGCCTCTCATCGGCGATCACTCTTACCCTTTTCCTATTGGACCGACAAGCCCGGTACCTGACTCTAAATAATACATAATACGCGTCCGTCGTAGGTGATGGGGTGTCCGTGAGCCGTGAGGGTTAACATGCCCCCCTTCCTGATGTAGATTCCGTCCTCGGAAGCTATTGAGTTGAAGCTGGTTCGTCGAGGTGGAAGAGCGTTTGAGATGAATGTCCTTAGCCGTCTTCAGTCACTGCAACATCAAACAACATTGGCACAGTAATGGCATTCTCTTAAAAAGCATATGCAGTTTTAGGTAGACAAATTGATTGGTAAAAGAATTTCAAACAATTTGTTAGCAATGAACATTAAATTGCAATGTAATCAAATGCATAAACAGATGTAAAGGTAGAAAATTAAACAAGTCTGGGGTCGCTAATTTGACGGTCGAAAGGCACTAGAGATCGAATATTAATACCATGGGTAAGCTTCTTAATTTTCTGTGGTCAATTAAGTTGTTTAATCGCGAGAGCCAAGTATTCATGTTCGAGGGCTGACTAGAGGCTATACCTAGAAAACCTTGTAGTTAAGCTACCATAAAAGGAATTTCTCATGAAATCATCGCCTGACTGATTACTTTTTCTTTGACCCCCCAAAGTCTTTTCACATTGATTCAATTATGATGTGTGTGCTTATTTTGTATGCCTTGGGTTTTTTGCTTTTCAAGGAAAAGCGCCCACGCTGGGAACCTCTAGGGCTCTAGTACCATAGGCGATACATGTGAGTGAAGTACCAAATCAAGCTGAGATTTCTCTTCCAGCTTAAAATTTTACATTGTGGCACTTTGATTTTTTGCTTGTTCATTTTCATCATTTTAATTTTGTAACTTTGGGGGGTCATATAACACTGTTACCCTCCCCAGGCTCATCACATTAGTAAACTCCCTTTATAATACTTAAGCTAAAGGTCGATAGGGTTAAGCCCACTAGAAAGCCCTAGTACATTTCATACAATGCTGCCTAAATCGGATTAAGAACCTAAGTGACCATTGTTTATTAGGAAGGCATTCCCCATGGTATTAAGAGAAGATTTCTAATACCTAGCTTGGTCAAACTAGCTTAGTCGGACTGCTTGATTTTTAAACCTAGACAAGTGATTATGACAAAACATTACATTGAATTAAATGTTTGATACTAAGCAAATGCACTGAATATTATGCTACCAATCACAATCAAAGCAGACAATCATAGATGCAAAAAGATAACGGCAATGCTAATGGACAAGAAACACCTGTTTGTGTCGATGGTCGCGCTTGATTTGAAGAGTGAATCGAGATAAAGATTCCATGAAGGTCCAAATCCTATCAATAGCAACACGCTCCTGTACACACTAGGAAACAAAAACAATACCTCTAGGAGGCACATCAGTGGGAAAAGAGATCTTTGCTAATCACTCAACTCTAAAACAGAAACACTCCTATCGTACTAATCTTACCTACCCTCCATCATTCAAGTGATGAGGATCAAAGGTGTTTTATGGCATAGGTTTCTGTTTCACTGTACCAGATGTGACATGTGTAGGTCTGAGTCAATGTTTTGACTTTAATTGTGCATACTCGTTTGCTAATTGCTCTTGCTCTTTTTTTTTTTTGGTCAGTATAAAGCTTTATATGTACATTCCCTAAGATTAGAATTGAGAGGTCAGGGAAAAAGGTTGAGAGGGAAACAAATGAATGATGAATGTCCACAAATACTCCCCCCTTCCTTGGGTAGATCATACCATTTGAAATGAGCTTGTCACCCTTTGAAACTAATTGTTCCAGTTGGTAATAGGTGAGGATTTTTGCCAATAGTTTTCTATTACCCTAGGTGCCTCGTCAAGTTGCAACGGTGGTAAGGTACTCTCCCAGGATTGAACTTGAAGTGGTTCATCAGGTGATTCTTGAACACTGGGAGGTGTGGATTCTTTTGTAGCTTCATTGAGGTCCATTACTATAGATGGAGGCTGTGTAGAAGCTTTTACCTCTATGGATGTATTACATGAGGAGCTAGAAGCTTCATGGGACTCCCCCCTTCCTGAGCTAGGTGGAACAAATCGTTCTTTCTTTGGTACCCAAACTAGCTCGGGAGCGGGTGTGTAGCATTCTGTGATTTTTTCCTTTCCACGATCATTGATTCGTTTTGGAGCTACGGGATTGGGCTCACTTGGGTCAGGTGATAGGTAAGAGCACAATCTACGTTTTGGCACCCAGATTTGATCATTTCCTTGATAGTAGCCTTGGGCTTCCAATAGTCGTTTAGGGATCCATCGCAACATTTTCTTACTTTTCTTGGAGCGAGTGGTACGTTTCTTACAAGGCTTCTGTTTTTTAGCACTAGCTATGGTCACTAAAGAAGCTTTAGGGACCCACTTGTATGTTTTCTTCGTTACATTAGGATGAGTCTTGTCGGAAGCGATATGCATTGCTTGTAGCATATTTAAGGGTACATGCATTTCATCCCCCTCAGGTGTTACCCAGGTCGTCCCCCTATTTCCCCAAGTGTCTATGGTTGATGCTAGGTGGACCCAATCCACATTGTCCGACTCAGTCATCCCAGGTAGGATATCCATATAAGGAGAATCTTTGCCAATGTCTGTATCCTTCTTACAAGTGTAACAATATTGTAGTGGGGCCGAGTGAACTGTGGTGTCAGAGCGATGATCAATAATGGTTTTACTCCCTAAGGGGTGTACCTTACCAGTCACCAAATCCACTCTAAGGACAGAGTCTTGGAATTGCAAATAGACATGATTTTTAGACCAATCATGAACCATTTGTGCTTCCCTCATGAATGGTCGTCCTAGAATCATTTCATATGACATAAGGTGTTTAGAGAAATCCATTACAATGAACGTATGTCGTACCTTGTGTCCTAGAACTTTGATCTTAAGATCCTTGAGCATCCCCATAGGTTTGGCTATGGTACCATTTGCCATCTTTACCACAATGTTAGTAACACTGAGGCGGGGTTTTCCCATGGATTCCCAACAATCTTTTGTAACGATGCTAACTCCCGCACCACCATCAAGAATTCCCTTTATAGTTAATCCCTTGGTAGTGATGGGTAGGGTCGCATTAGACTCGTCGCCTTCAAAATACTGCCCTAATTCGTTAATGGGTACCTCGATCATAGACTCGTGTCCATCTAAGTCAAGTGATTGCACATGATTTTCCTCATAAATCATAATCGAGTCAGGCCTATTTGGTTGCGCAAACTGCGGTAATCCCGTTCGTAGCTCTCCGTTAAGGAATGCTCGAAGTGCAAGGAATAACTCAGGATCTCCATACAGCTTTGCTATGATCGTGGTTCGGACCTCAGAAGACATGAAGTCCACTAGTTTGGCAACATTCATTGGCGTTTTGCAGGGTGTAGGTCCTTGACTAGGAACTGGTGAGGATGGAATCTCATATTCCTCAATGGGATCAGGTATTCCTTCGTTAAACATCCTTTCCAACAAGAAGGGTGTATACTCACTTTCTGATGTCCTGTCCTCACTCCCTTCTTGGATGATACTAGATATGGCTAACGGTCTATGGTTCATGTGGGGTGGATGAACTTGCGTGGGAAACACTGTGTCATGAATTTTGACATGCATGGGTTCTGGTTCTAGTTTCCTTTGAGTCTCCTCCACTAAACCTCTTAGATGTTTCACCTGCTTAATCTCGTCTACTAGGTTTGGGTACGTCCCAATCTTCTTTTTACGATTCTTCCCTTTTTGCCCCTGCGGTTTATCTTGGGGGTCTTGGATTGGATTTGGAAACACTTGTGGTGTTTTCAGAGGCTCTTTATGGTTTTCTCTTATTCGGTTTTCATTTGGTTCCATGTTACGGTTTTCTTTGTCGGTCTTTCTCTTTGTGGTATTGGTTCTAGTCTCCATTGTCTCGACTGAATCTGAATCATCCTCGAGGTCATTCATATACACGGGGTCATCTCCTGTTCCTATGTTTGTTTTGGAACTTGGCTTTGAATTTCCCATATTCTGCGACTTCTTCCTTCGTGTCTTCTTTTTCTTTGCTTGGATAATTGACGCGGTATCTCTCTCTTCGAGGATATGGCCTGGCCCTTGAAGCATGGACCGTGTAATCGCATAAGCGGGTGCGACGGGTGGTATTGGCGATGTCACACTAGCAATTTCGACCAAATTTAGGGGTGTGATTTTAGGCGCATTTGGGTTATAGGGGCATTGGGCAATCAAGTGATCTATGCCACAACGATTACATGTGAGTATTGGCATTGCAGAAGTGCTCCCTTGATTCATTTGTATCTGTGCAGCATTCTTTTGCAGCCTAATAGGGCACTCCGCTACTCGATGTGGTCCACCACACTCGTAGCATTGAAGAGGTGGCCTCCTAGCCTGGGTGTTGATATTTTGACCTCTGGATGCGAGAGCAGCAGCTTGATAAACCGGCTTGACTTGTCCCCAACAATCTTCCATGTAGTATATAGGACACTCTTCCAATGTATCAAGTCCGTAGGCAATACTAGTGTCTATTTCCTCCTCACAGCCATCTGCATAAGCATTAGATGGCTCGCAACCCACTTGGTTCATAGGGGCGACTCTTGGATGCGGGGGTTGCGGTCCTAGCACAGGAGGTGGTAACGGTGTAGCTTGTACAACATTTTGAGATCTAGGGACCATGTGTTGCGGTAGTTGCTCAACAGGTGGAGTAGGCATCAATACAGGAGCTCGAGGTGCATCCGTCCAGGCTACAGGTGGTCTATTTGCCATCATACGTTTGATCATTAAACAATCCTTAGCTTGGTGACCATACCTACCACATGCGTTGCAAATTCCATTAAATTTTACTCTAAACGTAGGGCACTCACTAGTGCTATGTGGACCTAAGCAAATGGAACACCATTGTTGCTCCCTTCTTGGATACATGTGACTATTTTGAGGGGGTCGATTATCCTTAAGAGACTCTTGGATTGCCTTGGTGAGGTCTGTCAAGAATGTCTCAAATACCTTTGGCTCATTGGCAATGGGCT
This sequence comes from Adiantum capillus-veneris, assembly GCF_014529385.1. Classification (NCBI taxonomy): domain Eukaryota; kingdom Viridiplantae; phylum Streptophyta; class Polypodiopsida; order Polypodiales; family Pteridaceae; genus Adiantum; species Adiantum capillus-veneris. Next base: position 119,050,253 of record NC_140945.1, read on the forward strand.
TTGCAGTCATGGGTTCATACTCAATGGCTTGTGAGCTAGTGGATCTCGTGTCAATAGACACCCTCATGCCTGCTATCATCAAGTTGTCCTTTAATTGGATTGCATTGGCAGTGACATCTTCCCAGGTTGTGATACCTCTAATCACTAGTCCATTATAGATTCCTTCATTCCTCAACCCTCGAATGAATCGATCAAGCAGTTGGTTATTGTTGAAGCACTCATTTATAGGGCAACGAGAGTTTAAGTGCTTTAGACGACTAATGAAGTCCCTTACTGACTCTCCTTCCTTACGTTTGGCCTTCTGTAGCTGAGATGCTACACCCCAAAGCACACCTTCTCGTATGTACTCCTTTAGAAACAACCTTCGAAGGGTAGGGTAGATTGTTTTCTCGTCCACCCTTAGGGTCCTATACCAATCTCCAGCCTTCCCACTTAATGTCAAGCTTAAGGCATTGCACTTATGTAGTTCGTTGCGTTCCCCTAAGGAATCACATACTTGTTCAAACACTTCAATGTGTTTTCTAGCATCTTCGTCCCCATTGAATTTTTGCGTGAGTTTGGCAATTTGTACTGCCTTACTTCTAGGCTCTCTATCAGATGCGTGATGCATATTTTCCGCGATAGATCGACCTATGGTTTGAGCAAACGCTGCCAAGTCACCTATGTGAGGAGGTAGGGCCGGTGGAGGTACTCTTGGAATCATATGTGGGAGAGGGACGGGTGCCGGTCTTGGCATATGTGTGGATGATGCAGGATATGGAACATAACCGGGCATAGGTCCACTCGGATAAGAGCTAGGGAGCGGCACTCGAGGAGCATAAGCAAGTGGTACAATTGGAGGTGTGGGGGCCATGTGTGCATAAGGGGCTAGAGGCACATATGGTCGAGGCCCCATATTAGGTACTACAACACTAGGTAGTGGCACTGCGCTAACCGTAGATGTCATCGGTACATTCTCTGTTAGGCTTATCCCTGGAGTGAGCACTGTGTTTTCCTTAATAGAGGGTTGAGCCAAGTTAGGGAAGCTAAAGTTTTCGCTCGGAGGCTCAGATTGCATAGAGACCCCAGGTGAAATGACGTAAGATGGGTCCATGGGGCTCATTAGAGGAGTCTCCATTTGTGATAGAGTAGGCTGTTGAGCCTTACTCGTATCCAGAAATCTCATGGGGCCAATTGAGAGTATATTTACCCCTCGGTTTTGCCTTTCTGATTGAATAATGCCATGGATAACATTACAGATCATTTTCTGTTGATCTTCGATGCTCGTGGCACTAGAGGTGGATTGTACAATCTCTATCCATCCTACATGGTAGACGTGGCCAGAGTGTAGATCCGTCAACACCTCAGTGTGGAGGTCATATGTCCAATGATCATTAATGAACAATCCTTCTAGAGTCGACGTGTTAATGGTTTCTTGTGAGGTAGAAGCAATGTTGCTCCCCGTGGTTTTACTTGTCACCAACGGTACTCTAGAGGGAACTTCTGAAGGAGGCAGCTCAACAGGGCCTTCTTGGTAAGAAGTTGGTAGGATATCCACATGGACACTCTTTGGGGGGTGTGGGGTCCACGTGCGATGTGAAAGGAGATTCCACTTCCCCACCCCCTTCGTGTGCTTCATTTGCATCAGGTTCCGAGCGAGTAGCTCTACCTAATGTTTCCATGAAACGGCTAAACATACTAGTACTAGGCTGTGGAGCTTCGGGAGGTGCATGGCCTTCTCTCTCAGTGTTTTGGGTAGGGTATGCTTCCATGATTTCTGAGTCGGAGGAGGAATCACTAGCGGCTATTTTAGGGTCTTGGGTGGTGCTACCTTGTGTCCCCGCTGAGGGTCTAGATCCTATCGTGGATGGGTAATGGGTGTCCGTATGAACAGAGGCACTCTCAATATGCTCGTGTTCTAGCACCCGCCCAGAGCGTAAGTGCATGTGCTTTTGATACCCTAAGGTGTCAAAAAGCTGCTCTAGGAGGCCTTGTGACTAGTTTTTAGCGTGTTTTTTGTTTGTTTTTTTGCTAGATTTTTTAGAGCGTGTCGTGGAATGGGCCGTGTGATAGCTCGAAACGAGCGTATCGGTCAGAGGATCGTGCCGTGCTTTACAGCCCTCCGTTTGGTCACTCTATGCCCTCGGAATCCCTAAAACTGTCAATTTCCAGTAGGGAACTAGGCCCAAACTAGAAAGTCTAAGGGTGCAAGTGGGAAGAGAAAGGAGGAGAGTGGAGGACTTGTCCCACATGCTCTCATTCTCTCTTGAGGGAGTAGGGTATATATATAAGAGTGAGTCTAGTATATATCATAAGACTGAGGACTGAGGCCTGGGCCTGGGCTTGGGCCTGGGCTTGGGCTTGGGCTTGGGCTTGGGAAAATGATCCCGATCCCGATCTATCTTTTATACAAACCAACCCGTCCGTTTTAAGAGTCACGTTTTTTATTTTCGAAAAATTTCGCCGCCCGCTGACTCGCGTTTTTAATTTCCGAATTTTATTTTTTTTTACTAAAGTTTTTTTTTCCGGAATTTTTTACTTTTTATTAAAGTTTTTTTTTAATACTATTTTTGATGCAGAAAATACAGAAATTGAAAACGCAGATATGCAGAAATTTCAGAAAACGCAGAAATTGAAAAAACGCAGAAATTGCAGAAAATGCAGAAATTGCAGAAAATTAAAAAAACGCAGAAATGCAGAAAATTGCAGAAATTGAAAACGCCGAACTTGAAAATGCAGAAATTGCAGAAATTGAAAAAATGCAGACAAAAGCAGAAATTGAAACTTGACAGCAAATGCAGAAAACGCAAAAAACAGAAATCTCCACATACTCCTTCCCTGCCTTTCCTATGATAGAAATTGCACCACAAGGAAGCGTAAAGTGCTAACCGAGCTTAGTGTAGGGCATATCCCCGGCAGCGGCGCCAAAAATGTGCACTCCTTGCCGCACTGTCGAAGCAAGGGACTTGCCAATACACCGTGTGCGAGCCACAAACGGCTCCAAGCACACAACAAGCCTAAACTAGCAAGCTCAAGGAAACAAAGGGTGTGTCACTCACCGCTCTACGCTCGCCTTCGTGGTGGATTCCTCGCCGCGATGAAGAAGAAGCTGCAGTCGTGCCGCGCTCAACCGCTTCGCCGCCGTCGTGCCTTCGTAATGCTCGATCGCACACACACTCTCCCTCTCTCTCTCTCTCACACACACACACACAAGGAGGTGAAGAAGAAGAAGATGGAGATGGAGCAAGAGCACTCTTCAATTGCACAAATGAGAGAATGAGTAAAAATTAAGTTTAGTTGGCTTTTATAGGAGCTCACCCCATTCACACTTGGGCGCCCATGCTTAACCAACTAATCCCTTGAATGTCCAAGTTAAAGTGCGCCTCTCATCGGCGATCACTCTTACCCTTTTCCTATTGGACCGACAAGCCCGGTACCTGACTCTAAATAATACATAATACGCGTCCGTCGTAGGTGATGGGGTGTCCGTGAGCCGTGAGGGTTAACATACGCGCGTCAGTAAAAGCACATGAATGAGATGGGGTCCTTAGAATAGTGACCCTAAGGCTAATAAAGCTAATAAAGCCTTAGGGTAAGTTTCGTGAAATTAAATTTAACGGTTCGTGCTCGGGCGGGCGGCCGGACAAGTGTGAACAGGTAAAGGCGGTGCAGTGCCCGTGCGGCATTGCGCCGGCAGACCTTTGGTGTTCTCATAAAAGAATCATTGGTAGCATTTGTTAGTTAGTTGCACATTTCTAATTAATGAACTAGAAGTTTTTAAAGTCAAAAGTTGAATGGTTTTTAAGTTTTTAAAGTAAGTGTGCCAAGTGGCACACTTACCAATGCAAACTAACTCTCTCTCACTCTCACTCTCACCCTGTCTCTCTTCCTAGCGCCCCCTCTCCCTGATGGCTATTTAGGAGCCCCCCCTCCCCCATTTTCAGGGCTGGCAGTGCACCTACCCCCCCTAATGTGAGTGTGCTCTACGCGGTGGAGCCCTCCATTGAAGCTTGAGAGCAGCCCCTTGCGACATATGTGGTAGCCTTGTGCTCCCATTGTCAAGAACAAGGGATCTCACAGTCATAGACACCTTCTGGTGAAGTTTCATCGCGAGAAGTTGGCGTAGACGCTCTCTTAGCAGAGTGCGGCTGCTGTAATTCTCTGTTTTCAGCCCCTAATCACCTCGATTAGGGCTGTTTTCAGCAGATCAGCCATAGAAATTCTCTTCTCTCTCCTTATCCTAAGTCTACATCAAGTTTGGCGCGATTCCATCGCGAAGAAGACCTCTGTTTCGGCATAGGGGTGTGCACAGGTAAGAATTTCAGGTTATGTGCAGAAAATTACAGCAAGCATGTGCGTGTGCATTTTGCTTGTTCTCTTTTGTGTTCGATGCATGAATGAATGAGCATGAAGGCAGCACATAACGGAAGATGGACTCTCCTCTGTGAGAGCTTCCGATGAGCTGTTTCGGAAGATAGACTCTCTTTTCGAGAGCTTCCAACCAGTCTCGCAGAAGAGGGGAAATCCCCTAAGCAGTAAGAAAGTGGAAACACTTTCTCAGTCAGTAGTCAGAACAGAACAGAAGAAAGAATAGAGGACGGGCGTATGCCCCGTTCGTGTGCTTGTAAAGATTCTCCCTTAGTAATAAAGATATTCTCTTTATGGGGGGGGACCAACCCATCTTCTGGTCCCCAATGAAGTGTCAAGTTTTCTCGCTCCCTCTAATTCTCTTGAGTATTTGAAGTGCAATTAAACGTTAGTTTACGCTTCCGTATTTTTGTGACACCTCCCCCTCTTTGATGACCACGCTTGCTCTTTAATCGTGTTGAGTTCTTCAATTATTGAGGGTTGAAGTTCTCCCTCTCCCCCTCCGAGTGTGTTTCGTGATCGCACCTCTGCAAGCTCCTTCTTGAGTAACGCAATCTCCTCATCTTGGGCTGTCACATGATCGTCAAGTGTTTCCTGAGCAGCCAACACGCGTTCTTCAAGTGTCTTTATTGTGCCTAGGAGGTTGCGGTTGATCTTTTTGATGGTTTTGCACATTTCTTCTTTGCATTTTTGGATGGCTTGCTCCAGAGGGTCGTCCTCGTCAATTTGCTTCTTCATGTTTGAGAACTGTAATAGGAGGGCTCGTTGCTGTTGCTTGCACCCGCCTCCTCTCCTCCCCTTCGCCATCGCCCTCCCTCACATCGTGGCGCTGATCTCCCAGCCTGTCCACCTCGCGCTACCCCCTGCCCCTCGTGCTGCCCCCCCCCCCCCCCCCCCCCCCCCCCCCCCCCCCCCCCCCTCTCGCGCTGCCCTCCGTTGCCCAGCCATCCCGCTGTCAATCACCCCTGCCTGCCCCCCTTGCCTGCTTTTTACCGTTAGCCTTCTCCCTCTCCATTCTTGCTTGACGGGCATCGCCAGCACCATCGACGTGCTCGGTCCAGTAGGTCTTCCCTCCTTTTTTCATCGACGATCCTCCGCCTCTTCTTTTTTTTTTTTCCGAGAAAAAGATCCTTCTATTAGTTAATGAAAACTGCCCATAGGGCTACAACCACCTCTGCAAAAGAGGGCTACAACAAACATGGTGGGGAGACTCTCCCAATGAAAGAACGACATATATACAATGAGGCTAAATCAAGAGATGGGAAGAGGGAAGAGCCACACAGGTGGTCGGTAGTGCCATCTGAGCACCCCCTAGACAATGGTGTAGAAAGGCCCAGGGCACCAGAGTCTAAGGAAAGCCTCGCGGCGCTCCCGCATGCGGTCGGAGCTGCCCTGTAATCCCTCAAGCTGTCCTCTGAGAGTATGGATCAGCTCTAGCCAAAGTCACGAACAGTCTCTGTTGGTGGCACAGAATGAGCCTCAAAAATGCGGAAACAGCGGGCCGCCAAATGAACCAAAGTGTCAGGCCACTGATGAGCTCCCGACACTCCTCTCTCTCACTGCACCACTCCTGTGGAGTAAGCTCTGTAGTAGCAGGCTGGAGTGTAGGTCGTCCCCCCTGTATCACTATCATCCTGTTGGTGGAAGATAGCTCAAACTGAAGTGCCGGGCCCGTGAGAGTGGACCAAGCCGCTGCCCCCCAAGTGGAGATAGTAGGCATCAGCCGTGGAGATAGTAGGCATCAGCCGAAGAACTCGTAGCCACACCTGCTGGGCCGAGGGACAGTCCCAAAGACAATGGTGCTGACTCTCCACCAACTGGTTGCAGGTTGCACATGCGGCCGAGAGACCACTATGCACAAGCCAGCTCCCTACTGCTGTAGCTCTGTGTGCAACCAGCCACTGAAACAAAGTGACGCGCCTCGGCTGTCTGGAGTCCCACAGCCTCTGCCAAAAGGCTGCCAATAACTCGATTGTGAGGCCCTCCTCCTGCCAATGACGTGCTGCAGCGGGGCGGGCCTCTCTCTGTGCTGCAAGTATATGAAATCCAAGCCGAACAATGTACTGAAAGAAGGGGACTCCTGGGTGGTCTGCAGAAGAGAAGGGGTCCCTCCATAGCCACTCACCAGGATCCCACTGTACTTGTGCCAGTGGACAACACTCCCAAGCCCAAAGCCTCCAGTGTCCAGTCTCAAGAGCTGCTGGGTCAGGGTCTATGACGCAAGTCCTCCCACAGATGCCCACAACTCGGATCTGTTGGAAACAACACTCCGCTACCTGCGGGGCCTCTACTGCAACTCGCTGTAATCGTCCCCCACCCTGAAGCTCGAAGAACAGGGCTGGGACAGTCTCTGAGCAGGCCCTGACTGAAATGAGAATCTCCAGTTGTGTGAAGGCTCCCATCCACCAGGGTGCTACTGGCTCGAGAGACGTCAGCCACTCAGCTGGAACTGACTCTGAGATGTCCTGACACATGCTCTGCACCCCTTTCATGCCCTGTATAGCTGGAAACCCTGCACCTCCTCTGACAAACCTGTGAACTCTAGCCAGTCACCTAGAGAGCGCGCTGGACTTGCTGCCATGCGACCCCAGGAAACACGAGGCCGGCTACCAACCAAGTGGCCTCTCTGAGTGCTAACCATGGGGTTCCAGACGAGGGGCTGCCGTAGGCGCTCCTCCGTGCATGTCGGCTGTCTCTGCTCCAAGCCACGCCGTAAGAGCTCCCAAGATCGAAGCAAACTCACAGCGAAGTGATCCTCCAGTCTCCTACTCAAACCAACTCGGCGCATCTCTGTAAAGATCCATCTGGTCGAAGGTTGCCAAGGGCCTCCTGACTGAGGCACCTTGGCTCGAAGCCTTTGCAGCAAGAACTCCTTCCAGGGCTCCTCACCTGGAAGAAGGCCTCTGACTATGAACTTCCCAAGAAGGGCTCTGCTCTGGTGTGCTGGATCAATGATGCCAAGCCCTCCCTGAGAACAAGGAAGCGTGATGACCGACCAAGCCACCTTGGCTCGGGCTATCTGAGTGTCACGTCCTGACCAAAGAAAGTTCCTGATCAGCCTCTCTACTTGGCTGATACAAGAACTCGAGAAGATCCAGCCGGAAGTGATGTACCACATAGTTGCCAACAGCACCTGGTTGGCAACTACTACTCTACCAGCCAGCGAAAGTCGTGCTGAGCTCCAATGCAACAGCTTTCTCCTAATGGACAGGAGAAGAGGAGCAATCTATTGCTCGGGAGACAAGTCCAAACCAACCCGACAACCCAAGTATCGAACTGCAGTCCCTGTGGGAATCCACCTGAAACCCTCTCCTGGCATCCAAGCTGGCACAGGAGCACTACCAACCGAGAAAGCCACTGTCTTTCTCCAGTTGATCAGTGCGCCCGATGCACAACAGAAGGTCTCCAAAGCCTGCTCACATCTGAGAAGATTGGCCTCCTGGCCATCTAAGTACATGGCTGGGTCATCGGCAAGCTCAGCGTCTAGTAGCTCATCTCCCCGAATAGGGAGTGCTAAGCCCCGAAGACCAACCTGTTGTGACACCAAAAATCTGCTCATCGCGTCCGCATAGAACAGAAAATGAAAGGGGGCAAGAGGACAACCCTGTCTGACCGAGCGTGTGAGCATGAAGCGCTCACCTCTCCCTCCTGTCAAAAGCACCTGACTGTGAGCCTGTCTGTACAAAGCTGACACCCCTCTGATCCAAGCATCTGAGAAGCCCATCCTGCGTAGAGTGCCCTCTAGAAAGTCCCAGTCAACTCTGTCGTATGCCTTCTCAAAATCTAGAAGAAGAATCACAAGGTCCTCACCACAGAGCCGTGCCAGGGCAGAAGCCTCCCAGAAAGTAAAGATGTTGTCAAGGATATTGCGTTCCTTGACAAAACCTGTTTGAGTCCCATGTATAAGGCTCTCTAAAAGCGGTTGAATCCTCAAACTCAGAGCCTTGGCAAGAATTTTGTAGGCTGAGTTGAGGATGGTGATGGGGTGCCACTGTCGAATCTCATTCAAGGAGCCACCCTCCTTGGGAATGAGGTAGATCAGGCCCTCACTCATGCTGTCAGGCATCACTCCTGTGTGCAAAATGTACTGAAAAGCACTCCAGAGATCTGGGCCAAGCAAGTCCCAGTACTCCAAGAAAAAGCTGGGAGTCAACCCATCCTCACCTAGACAGCTACCACGAGGGAGGGCCCTAAGAGCCGTGTGCAGCTCCTCAAGCTGAAGTGGCATCTCTAGCCTCTGGCGCATCTCCTTTGTCACAAGACATGGCATCTGTGCCCAAACCTGCTCCCTGTATGCATCCTACCGCTCTGACTGAGGCTCAGCCGACAGTAGCTCACGGTAAAAGTCAGTAGCAACTGCACGCATATCCTCGGGCGCACAAGCAACTCACCCATCAGGCCTCCTCAACTGAATGACCTTGGCATGCGAGTGCCGAGGTCCCACTGTCTCAAAAAAAGCACCAGTCACTCTGTCACCCACCTGAGTCCACTGAGATGCCTGTCGATGAAAGGAAAACTCATGACGCCTCTCCTCTGTGCTAGCAAGCTCCTGTCGAGCCTGCTGTAACTGCTCCTCCACCCATGGACTGTCTGGATGCTGCTCCCGCATCCTCTGTAGTGAAGCAATGCCTCGTCTGAGACGCTGCTTCTCCTCTCTCGCTGCAGCCCGGCGAGCCAGAGACTCCTGAAGAAAAAAGTGGCTGAGTTGAGCTAGGCTTGAGGCCACTCTGTCTGCAGGTGAAAACTGGCTGTCCATGCCCTCTGTCCAGAGAGCCTCTACCCTCTCTTTGAGTGATGAGTCCAACAAGACCCACTCTGGGATGCGAAGCATTGTGCTCCCACTCCTCTGCCTGTCTGCCACTGTGAGGATCACTGGTGCATGGTCCGAGAAGGATGTCCCTGCCAGGATCCCCACTGATCCCCCCAAGTCACTGAAGTGGTCACTAGTGTAGAAGCGATCTATCCCCGATAGATTCACTCCTCCCACTTTGCGGTCCGATCTAGAAAAGGCAAGACTATCTGGGGGCCTCACAAAACCAGAGTGTTGCCATGTATCCGAGACCCTCAAAGTCATACACAGCCTCTCCCAAGTTGCCAACTCGACTCCATGCACAGTAGCATGGCTGCCACCAATCCTGTCAGAAGGGTCCTCCAACATGTTGAAGTCCCCTCCTATACACCAATGATCGGCTTGCGGTAAAGACTCAACAATCTGTGACCAAAACTCTGCACGAGCACTCGCCACATTGGGCGCGCATAGATGTTCAGGAAGCCCACAAGGCCACCCTGAACCTGCATAGTAATCCACTGAGCCCTGCCTGGCACAATAATCCCTCTGCCCACAATGGCTTGTTGCAATGAGTCCGCATAGTCATATATACCCCACCTTGGATGCCTCCAGGTCCAAAAGCAGCTGACCAAAAGGTATCATATCGTCCACGCAAAATCTGACCACATCGTCGAATGCGGCTCTCACACAGATGGTGCTCCTGAAGCATAAGGAGATCAATCTCTCCTCCCACAAGGCAACGCTGAAGCTCCTGACGCAATCGGCCCCGCTGTCGCTGAAACTGGGGCCCACCTAGTCCCTGCACGTTCCATGAGACGATCCTCATGGGGAGCGAGAGAGAACAGATGCTGCCGCAGCAGCAAGACGGGCTATCTTCGAGGCTGGCTTGGATGGGGAGTAATTCGCATCCGAGCGTACTCTAGATAGGCGTGACTGCAGTGAGTGCCTAGCCCAAGCCCAAGCAGAGCGAGCCGTGCGTAAAGCAACCTCCTCTGTCCAAGAGTCCTCATGAATGTATACATAGCAAGGCAAACACTGCGTATCAGCAAAGAAGTACACAATGTGCCTACATCCTGCTGAGTCTGGGGGTGTCACCGCAAACTTGGCCAATGGCCAGCAAATTTGTAACTCCAAGTTCTCCCATGTGGTGAGAGAACTCTAGTACCTGTGTGTGCAACCATCCCACCACGGAGTCGAGGGACCACTCTGTCTCGGCCCTACCACAAAGGGGGAAGGAGAAACCGACTGCTGAGTCCAAGGCCTCTGTCCCCCTAGCGGCGAGGAACAAAACATGGACCCTGAAGCAGGCTGCCTCATGGTCTGTTGGGAATCGCCGAGAAAACGAGTGAACCCGTAGTCGAAGAAGTCCCAGCGGCGTCGGATGTCAATGCTCGTCAGACCACGAGGGATAGCTACAAGGGAAGATGTCTGAATCTGCAAAGGGGGCCGCAAGAAGGGCTGACCCTCTCGCGCTAGGCGACTCGTGGCAAAGGCGCTGCCAAGAGATCTCCTAGCCGCCGGAGAGGGACCTGTCTCCTGAGTCGATTGTGAAACTGGAGCAGGAGGGGGAGGAGGAGCAGGGGGGAGCAGAGGAGAAGAGGGGCAGGATGGGGTGACAGAGGTAAAAGGGCGAGGTGGAGAGGCGACGGGAGCAAAAGGCGGGGGGGAGGATGAGGGAGAAGGGGGGAACTCTTGGGGGGGGGGGGGGGGGGGCGGCTGTCGAGGGTGAAGCGGAGGTGGAGGCTGGCGTAGGGATCTCCTCTTGCTCAAGAGGACCAAAGCGATTCCTGCTAAGTAGGCACCTGAGGGCCACTCTGAGTGCCAGACGGACGTTGTGGTCCTTGGCGTCGTCGGCCATGGGCCTGCTGCCACCCCTCCTCCGCTAGAGCCCCAGGCTCGGAGGGTGGCTCTGCATGTGTGCACTGTGCCACTGGTTGTGGCTGCGGGCCAGCCCTGGCAGGCTGGGGCTGAGGCTGTGGTGCAGGTCTCGGCCTCCTCCGTGGACAGGCCTTCGCGAGATGGCCCATCTGTCGGAAAATGAAGCACTGGTTCGGGAGGCCCGAGTACTCCACACTCTGTCTAAACCAACCCCCACTCACCCGAGGCAGAAGGATAACCTTCGGGAGCGTGTGGGTATCTCTGACCAAAACCTTCCGCCTTGGCAGCTACTGATGCTGCCGTACGAGGTGTCTCCAGGACAGACCCAATGGCGGAGCCAATCCTAGAAAGAAGTGGCAAGTACTCCCTCCGTAAACCCGGAAAGCAGACTGAGATGGGGGCGTGATGCTCGAATGGCCAGTGGACTCATAGCTATGACCTTGGACGCCATCTCGGAGGTCTCGAACTCGATCTGATAGTAACCCCGTCCGAGAATCTGGACATCCAAGATCTTGCCCACCTCTGCGAGAAGGCGGGCCTGGAGAAGGTCTCGCAGCTCTCCTCTGCTAGGTCGGGTGCCGAGAATATTGCAGATGACCGAAGTCGCCTGCAATCGCTCTACCTCTGCGGCAAGGCTCGCTTGCTCTGTCGGCGAGAGGGCAAGTCGAATGGTGGGCTCAGCGGGGTCAGGCGAGGGGGCTTCTGGCGAGTCCCTCTGTGGCGAAGCTGGAGCCTCCATCTGTTTCTACTGCTGTGTCGTAAGAAGATGACGTTGGGAGGAGGTTGCAATCCGGCACAGAAAGCCCCAAGAATGAAACTGAATGGGCCGAGTTGCAGGGCTGTCGGGGTGGAAACCAGGCGGGCAAGCAGAGGGGGGGGGGGGGGGGGGGGGGCAGCAGGCTGAGGCAAAAGGGAACGCTGGCGGCAGCAGGAGGGGGTGACTGGGGCGGCAGGGCAGGAGGGCAGCGTGGGGCAAGCAGCGGGCGGGCGGCAGAGGCGGGCAAGCAGGCAGCGCGGGGGCAGGTTGCACTGTCAGGTAGGTAGGCAGGCAGCGAGGGCAGCGGGCAGCGCTGGGAGGGGGGGGCGATGGCGTGCGAAGCAGCATTAGCGAGCCGTCGAGTAGTCTTCCTCCGCCTCTTCTTTACTAGTAGCAGACACAGATAGCGGCTCATGCTCCACCGCAGAGGGACTCTAATGAAGCCCCCTCGCCCGACCCTGTTGAGCCCATCATTCGACTTGCTCTATCACCGACAGAGCAAGCGAGCCTAGCCGCAGAGGTAGAGCGCTTGCAGGCGACTTCTGTCATCTGCAAGATTCTCGGCACCAGACCTAGCAGAGGAGAGCTGTGTGACCTTCTCGAGGCCCGCCTTCTTGCAGAGGTGGGCAAGATCTTGGACGTCCAGATCCTCGGACGAGGCTACTATCAGATCAAGTTTGAGACCTCTGAGATGGCGTCCAAGATCATCGCCATGAGTTGGTAGAGGAGCCAGACATTCCCATCTCCTAGGTTTGCGGAGGGAGTACCTACCACTTTTGTCCAGGATGGGCTCATCGATTGGGACCGTCCTGGAGACACCTCGCACGACAGCCTTGGTAGTTGCGAAGGCGGCCGGCATTCCCTCAGTTCGCGTTCTGGTTAGGGATACTCACACTCTCCCGAAGGTCATCCTCCTTCCTCGGGTGAGTGGGGGTTGGTTTAGACAGAGCGTGGAGTATTCGGGCCTCCCGAACCAGTGCTTCATTTGTCGACAGATAGGCCATCTTGCGAAGGCCTGTCCACGGAGGAGGCCCCGACCTACACCACAGACTTAGCCCAAGCCTGCAAAGGTTGGCCAACTGCCATAGGCAGAGACACAGAGCACACAGGCAAAGCCACCCTCCGAGCCTGGGGCTCCAGCGGAGGAGGGATGGCAGCAGGTTCGTGGTCGGCGCCGGCAGGGACCACAGTGACAGCCTGGCACTCAGAGTGGTCCTTAGGTGCCTGCCCAGCAGCAGTGGGTTTCCACGGGGAACCGATTTGGTCCTCTTGAGCAGGACGAGGTCCTTGCTTCAGCCCCCACCTCAGCTTCACCCTCAACAGCCCCTCCTCCCCCCGAGTTCCCCCCCTCCATATCAGCCTCCCCTCCGCCTCTTGTTCCCGCCGCCTCTCCCCCTTCTCCCCATTCTTTTGCTGACCCCCCCTGCCCCTCCTCTCCCCCTCCTCCCCTTGCTCCTACTCCCCCCCGCTCCAGTTCCACAGTCGACTCAGGGGGCAGGGCCATCTCCGGCTGCTAGGAGATCTCTTGGCAGCACCTTTGCCACGAGTCGCTTGGCGAGAGAGGGATTGCCTTTCTTGCGACCCCCTCTACAGGTACAGACTTCTCCCTTTGCAGCAGTCCCTCGAGGGCTGACGAGCTTTGACATTTGGAGCCGATGGGACTTCTTTGCCTACGACTTTACACGCTTTCTCTGCGAGTCCTCTTCAGACCTTGAGGCAGCGTGCTTCAGGGTTCATGTTCTGTTCCTTGCAGCCAGGGGGTTAGAGGCCTTGGACTCAGCAATTGGCTTCTCTTTTCCTCTTTGCGGCAGGGACCAGGATGAGTGGACCTTCGACTCAGTGTTGGAGTGGCTGCATACACAGACCCTAGAGTTCTCTCATCACATGGGAGACCTAGGAGTTACAGACATGCTTTTTACTCTGTGGCCATTGGCCAAGTTTGCAGTGACTCCTCCAGATCCAGCAGGATGTAGACACATTATGGTTCACTTCTTTGCTGATACTCAGTGCTTGCCATGCTATGTATACATTCATGAGGAATCCTGGACAGAGGAGGTTTCTTTACGTACGGCCCGGGCTACTTGGGCTTGGGCCAGACACTTTCTGCAGTCACACCTATCTAGAGGACGCTCGGATGCGGATTACTCCCCATCCAAGCCAGCCTCGAAGATAGCACGTTTAGCGGCAGCATCTGTTCTTTCTCTCTCCCCATGAGGATCGTCTCATGGAACATACAGGGATAGGTGGGCCCCTGTTTCAGCGGTAGAGGGGTCGATTGCGTCAGGAGCTTCAGCGTTCCCTTGTGGGAGGAGAGATTGATCTCCTTATGCTACAAGAGCATCATCTATGTGGGATCTGCATTAGACGATGTGGTCAGCTCTTGCGTGGACGATATGATACGTTTTGGTCAGCTGCTTTTGGACATGGAGGCATCCAGGGTGGGGTATGTATGACTATTGCGGAGTCTCTACAGCAGGCCATTGTGGGCAGAGGGATTATTGTTCCAGGCAGGGCTCAGTGGATCACTATGCAGGTTCAGGGTTGCCTTGTGGGCTTCCTGAACATATATGCGCCCAATGTGGCGAGTGCACGAGCAGAGTTTTGGTCAAAGATTGTCGAGTCTTTGCCGCAAGCAGAGCAGTGGTGCATTGGGGGTGACTTCAACATGTTGGAGGACCCTTTTGACAGGATTGGTGGTAGCCACGCTATTGTGCAGGGAGTTGAGCTGGCAGCTTGGGAGAGGTTTTGTATGACTAAGGGTTTCGGATGTGTGGCAGCACTCTAGCTTTGTGAGGCCCCCAAACAGCCTGGCCTTCTCTCGTTCGGACCGCAGTGTGGGGGGAGTGAATCTATCGCGTACAGATCGCTTCTACACTAGTGACTTGTTCTGTGACTTGGGTGGGATAGTTGGCATTATGGCAGGGACTTCCTTCTCGGACCATGCACCAATGATCCTCACAGTGACAGATAGGTAGAGGCGGGGGAGCACGATGCTACGCATTCCTGAGAGGGTCTTGCTGGATTCTGCACTCAGAGAGCGAGTGGAGGCTCTTTGGACAGAGAGCTTGGACATGCAGGATTCTCCTGCTGATAGAGTGGCCTCAGGACTAGCTCAGTTTAGTCGTTTCTTTCTCCAGGAGTCCTTGACTCGCCTGACTGCAGCGCGAGAGGAGCAGCGTCTCAGACGGGGCGTTGCTTCCTTGCAGGGGATGCAGGAGCAGCATCCAGAGAGTCCTTGGTTGGAGGAGCAGTTACAGCAGGCTCGCCAGGAGCTTGTTAGCACAGAGGAGCGGCGCCATGAGTTTTCTTTTCACCGACAGGCATCTCAGTGGACGCAGGTGGGTGACAGAGTGACCGGTGCTTTCTTCAAGGCAATGGGACCTCGGCATACGCATGCCAAGGTCAGTCAGTTGAGGAGGCCCGACGGGTCGGTTGCTTATGAGCCAGAGGACATGCGTGCAATTGCTACTGACTTTTACCGCGAGTTACTTTCTGCAGAGCCTCAGTCAAAGCGTCAGGATGCATGCAGGGAGTAGGTGTGGGCACAGATGCCTTGCCTTGTGACTGAGGAGATGCGTCAGAGACTTGAGCTTCCACTTCAGCTTGAGGAGTTGCACACGGCTCTTGGTGCACTCCCCCGTGGTAGCTGTTCAGGTGAGGATGGCTTGACTCCCAGTTTTTTCTTGGAGTACTGGGACTTGCTTAGCCCAGATCTCTATAGTGCCTTTCAGTACATCTTGCACACAGGAGAGATGCTTGACAGCATGAGTGAGGGTCTGATCTACCTCATTCCCAAGGAGGGTGGCTCCTTGGATGAGATTCGACAGTGGCGCCCCATCACCATCCTCAACTCAGCCTACAAAATTCTTGCCAAGGCCTTGAGTTTGAGGATCCAGCCACTTCTAAAGAGCCTTATACAAGGGACTCAGACTGGTTTTGTCAAGGAGCGTAGTATCCTTGACATCATCTTTACTTTTTGGGAGGCTTCTGCCCTAGCAAGGCTCCGTGGTGAGGATCTGGTGATTGTTCTTCTCGATTTTGAGAAGGCCTACGATAGAGTTGATTGGGACTTTCTGGAGGGCACTCTATGCAGGATGGGCTTCTCAGATGCTTGGATCAGAGGGGTGTCAGCTTTGTACAGACGAGCACACAGTCAGGTACTTTTGTCAGGAGGTAGAGGCGATCATTTCATGCTCACGTTTGGTCAGACAGGGCTGCCCTCTTGCCCCCTTCCTATTTCTGTTCTATGCTGAAGCGATGAGAGCAGGTTTTTGGTGTCGCTACAGGTTGGTTTGTGGGGCTTAGCACTTCCTATTCGGGGAGATGAGCTACTGGACGCTGAGTTTGCTAACGACTCAGCCTTGTACTTGGACGGCCAGGAGGCCAACCTTCACAGGTGTGAGCAGGCTCTTGAGACTTTCTATCGTGCATCTGGCGCATTGATCAACTGGAGAAAGACAGTGGCTTTCTCGGTTTTTAGTGCTCCTATGCCCGATTGGATGCTAGGTGAGGGTTTCAGGTGGATTCCCCCAAGGACTGCAGTTCGGTACTTGGGCTGTCAGGTTGGTTTGGACTTGTCTCCCGAGCAGCAGATTGCTCCCCTCCTCCTATCTATCAGGAGGAAGTTGTTACTGTCACAAAGTGATGATGTGGCTACCGACAGCAGAAACCCTAATTTTTGCCAAAAACCCTAATTCTTGTGAACCCTAATTTGCAGAAACCCTAATTTCTGGAAACCTCAACCCTAACTGCTGGCTGAAACCCTAAAGTGGTTGGAAACCCTAAAACAGGCGGCAGATGCCATGTGGCAGCAGTACGAACTTTTCCGGATTTTACGGAGGTGAAAAAAAAGCTCAGCCTAGCGACGCAACTTTCTTGCTTTTCTCCACGCTGATTTGATGTGTGAGAGAGAGAAGGATACTTGGCAAATTTTATTAAAGCCATAGACAGAGAGCTTGTGAGAGAGAGCACTTGCTTTTATTTTTGGAAGCTTTTGGGGCTCTACTTTTGGGCATCCCTTGTAAACAAATAAATAAGTGGTTTAGGGCTCACTCTGCAGAGCATCTGGACGTAGAGTCTGAGAGTGAAACCCTAACCGGTCTTTGTACTTTGACATTGATTTAATACATAAAGAAATACCGAAGGGGCGCCAGTCTTTGGGGCCAATATCTCTAGGCACGGAACTCCGCCGGGCCAGTGCAAATCTATTGTGATCTGTGAATTGTTTTGAAGTGGTTATTTGGTGCTGTCGCGATTGATTCTTGACTTGGAGTGTCCAAGTCAGTTATAGTGGTATCAGAGCACGGCCGATTTCTCTTTTACGGCAAATCCGATCCGCAATTTTTTTTGCCGCGGCACCTATGGCTTCACGCAAGGATCAATCGACTCCCTCTGCATCTGGAGATGCGGGCAGGGATCACAACGAAGTTTCCGGCAGAGAGTATGGCCCGCCTCGGCCTACTCAGCCGGAGCGGCGAGAGATGGAGCATGGTCAGTTGATCGGCGATGCAACAAAGATGATGCTCAATTTTGCGAAGGACCCAAAGTTTGCAAAATATATGAGCGAGACTTCTTTTCAGGAAGTGCATGAGCAGTGGCAGAAAACAACTACACCACCCCCGAAACCCGCTCTCAAGAAACCTTATGCTCACAAGAAATATTTAGAGAAGGAATTAGAAGAGGTGGTTGATGCACGGATTGCTCAGCTTTTTGACGCGCAAAGGAAAGCCAAAAAGCACGGCAAAAGCAGAAGAAAGGCATTGACTTCCCGGGTTATTTGGGTCGTCAGTCGACTTTTGACAAAGCAAAGAAACAGAAGAAGCGTGTTCACTTTGAAGGAGTACCTAATTCTTCTTCTTCTTCTTCTTCTGACAGTTCTTCTAGCTCTTCAGATTCAAGCGAAGAAGACAGAAAAGGTAAAAAGCGAAGCAAGAAACAACACTTCGGAAAGGGCAAGAAAAAGGCAAAGAAGGCTAAATCTCGCCCAGAGATTGACAGTTCTACCAAGGACTCGTCTACAGATAGCTCAGATTCCGATGACGGGAACTTTTATGCGAACAAGAAGAATTTTTTATAAAGCCAACCAGTATGACTTTCTAGAAGATAAAAGCAAGAAAATCCGAGAGTTTAAGGAAGGTGGACACTCGATCAAATTTGATACTTTTTCAGGATACTCAGATGCTTCGAAAGGCTTTGTCTTTTATACAGCAGTTTGACATCGTTTTCGCGGGAGGACGCTACTCGAAGCACTCCAAGATTCGGAGAGCTGCCTCTTACTTTAAGGGGAATGCTCGCACTTGGTGGTCCACGCTTCTTTTAAACAAGACTGTGCCAGTTAAAAGGCTGAAATTTAAGAAGCTTTTCTTTCTTCTTGGTTGACGCAAGAGTATGAACGAGATATACGAGCTACTTGGAACCATCTTCGGATGACCAAGAAAGAGACAATAAATGCTTACTGTGAAAGATTCTGAAGCTCTTTTCTACCCGCCTCTTCATTCAAGAAGATCTCGTTCAGAGAACAGATTGAGCGGTTCACCTTGGGTCTACCTATAGAGATCCGAGATCACTGCTTGGAGCAGAAGTCAGCTTCTATTCAGGAGTTGATGAGTCATGCGAAGCGGGGCTTTGCCATTCACTCTGGCAGTCTAACCTACCCCACAGATGAGGCCATGACACAACGAGCTGAACAGACTTCTGGGAATGAAAGTAGAAAGAAAAAGAGTAACCCAGAGAAAAAGGATGCACGACCCAAGCTTACTCCTCGGGAGCGAGCTCGATTCATTAAGGAGGGGAAGTGCTTTGGATGAGGGGAACATGGACATATCTCCGCGAAGTGCCCTAAAAAGGCACAGAAAGAACAGAATGATAAGGACTTGAGAGTTCGACAGCAGCTGAGGGACGTGGACGAAAAGGCAAGATGAAAACAGGTCTCGTTCCAGATTGTGTGGGTACCGATCCCGACACCATGGACGAGAGTACAGAACTTTGCCGAGCTTGGGGCAAAGTGAAAGATCAAGAGGCCCTGATCTTCTTTGATGGAGGAGCCAAGGCCAACTTCATTTCACCGGAATTGGCGGTGCGGCTCGAGATCACTCCCGATTGGATGAGACCACTTGCGGAGGCAGTTCTAGCGGCACCCGGCAGGGACGTAGCCATTACACTTGTCATTGGCAAACTTCGGTTGCATTGTCAGGGGTATTTGAGGCATGAGGACTTCTTCATAATGCCTTCGGAGGATTGTGATGTTCTCTTAGGGATTCCTTGGTACAACAAGAACAACGCCGTGGTCGATTATAGGGCGAGAAAAGCGATTTCGACTACAGAGAAGGGCAGAACCTTTGTACTTGATATTAAACTGAAAGGGCGAGTCTGTCCCTATTGTATCGGCTTGGGCCATTTCAAAATTAATGAAATCCAGTCTGTTTGTTTACTCGATGTTTATGAAAGAATTGAGCGATAAGGATAGGACAAATATGTCTAAACTTGATAAAGAACGCCAATATTTTCTCCACTCTCACGCCAATTGCTTCTCAGAAGGCCTACCAAGCGAGTTACCACCTGCTCGTCCTGAAGATCATACCATTGATCTGATACCTGGAAGCACACCACCGAACCGGCCACCTTACCATGTGAGCCGAGCACAGAATAAAGAGATTATGAACCAAGTGAAAGACCTCTTGGAAAAGGGTTTTGTCTAGCCTAGTACTTCACCGTATTGCTCTCCAGTGTTGTTGGTTTTGAAGAAAGACGGATCTTGGAGAATGTGCATCGATTATAGAGCTCTCAACAAAATCACAAATTTCCGATTCCTAGGATCAATGATATACTTGACAGGTTACAGGGATCCTCGTGCTTTAGCAGGATTGACATGAAGAGTGGATAATCATCAGATTCGAATCGCGCCGGGAGACGTCTACAAGACAGCCTTTCGGACTACTTTTGGGTTATTTGAGTTTTTGGTGATGCCTTTTGGCTTAACCAATGCTCCTGCGACATTTAACCGGATGATGGACAGGATTTTTCGAGAGTATAGGCTATTTGTTGGCATTTTCTTTGATGACATTATTGTTTTCTCCAAGAATGAGGTAGAACACAGAGATCGTCTGCTTCAGGTCTTTCAGGCATTACGAGATCACAAGTTAGTGATCAATGCAAAGTGGATTTTTCCTACCAGAGATACACGTTTTGGGACACATTGTCTCAGCAGCGGGAGTGCAAATGAATCCGGCCAAGATAGAGACTATACGTGATTGGCCCGATTTGAAGAATGTCCATGAAGTTAGAAGCTTCTTGGGACTGTGTTCGTACTACAAGCGGTTCATACGAAAGTTTGTAGAGGTTGCTTCCCCTTTGCATATCTTGACACAGAAAGGAGTCCCTTTCTTGTGGGGATCCACAGAGGTGACTGCCTTTCAGACATTGAAAGAGAAATTGACTACGGGACCAGTTTTGACTTTGTCGGTCTTGCATAATTCATTTGAAGTATATTGTGATGCTTGTGGTCATAGTCTGGGTGCGGTCTTAATGCAAAAAGGCCATTTCATTGCTTACGAGAGCCGACTGTTCTCAAGGCCGGAGATGACAGCACAGATTTATGAGAAAGAGCTTTTGGCGGTTATCCATGCCCTTACTCAGTGGCGGCATTACCTACTCGGAGCGGATTTTACTGTCTTTACAGACCATCAGAGTTTGCGCTACTTCTTGTCACAGAAGCAGCTTTCGGAAAAGCAGATACGGTGGGCGAACATCTTGTCACAGTTTCACTTCCAGATCGTCCATGTGCAGGGACAGAAGAATGTGGTGGTAGATGCTTTGTCTCGGAAGCCGTTGGTTCTGGCTATTTCCGTGATACATCATAGGAGCTTCGAGAATATGGTCGATCCATATGCCACAGATATAGATTTTGGGGATATTTTCACACGGATACGGGATGGGGAGACAGTAGCAGGATACTCCATTCGGGAAGGCTACTTGATGAGAAAAACCATGTTGTGCGTTACACAACCGTTGAGGGAAAAGGTTATGACTGATTGCCACTGTCCACCTTTTACGGGTCACCGCGGCATTGCTACCACCATGAAGGGGGTAGAGAGATACGTCTTTTGGCCGAGACTCAAAAAGGATGTGGAAGAGTTTGTGCGCAGTTGCTTAGTATGCCAAAAGGTCAAGTTTGACAGGCATAAGACACAGGGATTGTTACAGCCTTTACCCATACCCACCCGCCCCTGGGAAAGTATTGCAATGGATTTCATTTTTGATCTCCCGAGAACACAGAGTGGTCACGATGGTATTTGGACTGTTATTGACAGATTTAGCAAACAGACTGATTTCATTCTAGTGAAGAAAACAGTCAAGCCGGATTACTTAGCGAGATTGTTTGTGGCCCAGATTTTCAGATTACATGGCATGCCTGAGACGATTGTCTCCGACAAAGACCCCAGATTTACGAGTTTGTTTTGGAAGGCAATTTGGGAGAACATTGGCACGTGGTTGCAATTCTCGTCATCGTTCCATCCGCAGATTGATGGGCAATCTGAGATTGCAAATTTAGTGGTTCTAGATTTATTGAAGTCTTTTATCTCAGATCAGAAGACTCAATGGGAAAAGTACTTACCTTTGGTGGAATTTGCCTACAATAACACGATACACTCTTCGACGGGGAAGGCGCCATTTGAGATTGTTGAAGGTGCTGCGAAGGTTCCACCCTTCCTAAGCACGAAAGATAAGATTTTTGAAGCGGATGAATATACGCGAGATTTGGATACGGCTTTTGCCAAGGTTCGCGAGACTTTGCAGAAGTCTCAAGAACGACAGAAAAAGGCAGCGGATCGCCATCGTCGCGACTTGAAATTGAAGGAGGATGATTGGGTGCTCTTACGTTTTGAGAAGGCACGCCTAAGAAAGAAAAAGGGAAAGGAGAGGCTTTTTCCAAAGCTTAGTATGCGATACTAGGACCTTTCCTGATTACTGAAAAGATAAATGATGTCTCCTTTTGATTGAAACTGCCAGATACTTGGAGGATTCACAATGCATTCCATGTGAGTCTCTTGAAACCTTTTAAGGGCGATGTGCTTGATAATGGGGAGCCTGATGAGCAACCCGAAGTGGAAGAAAACGAGGAGATCCTTGTTCCTGAACAAATTTTGGCACATAAGGATACAAAGAATAAAGGTAAAGTCCGAAGGCGGTTCTTGGTTAAGTTCAAGAACTATCCTGCATTGGATGCAAAGTGGATGGAGGAGGACCCGATACTCCTCAGATTGTGAAACTTTACCTCGATGCTTTTGGTTTAGCATAGTCTACTCCAAACGGAACCCAGAATTCAGCTTGGCCGGAGATCTGGTGCAGTGGGATGCACAAGAGGGGAGTCACTCCGCTCCTTTGTCAACAGATGCCTTGATTTAGATACTAGAGTCACTGATGTCTCTTTCAGCTGACAGTATTCTGCTGTATGACTTTAATGAAATGGAATTCCTGATTATGATACTGATTTGTTCTTGACTTCTTTTAAGTGCAGGAACTGATAGACGAAATGATTGCAACATTTTGGTCTGATTGATCTCGAATAGACATGGTTGCAATAGGGGTTAGTCAATCGGACATCGATGAGGTCCTGATTGGACCTAGATGCGATTGCTAGCTACATTGCTGATAAATCATGGTCTAAGATCCGAATGAATGTTGAATGTCCTGTGATGTCGAGTGATGTCCTGTGATGTCGTGTGATGTGACTGTCGATTGGTACATGTGCTAGATGTGTGTTCCTACTACGTAGGTACTAACAGTCAATGTTTG
Source organism: Adiantum capillus-veneris (assembly GCF_014529385.1). NCBI lineage: Eukaryota > Viridiplantae > Streptophyta > Polypodiopsida > Polypodiales > Pteridaceae > Adiantum > Adiantum capillus-veneris. The sequence goes on from NC_140945.1 coordinate 119,072,818, forward strand.
CCAAGACGGTTTACGGCTTCTGTCGGTTTTGCAGGCGTAATCGCGGTCGATTACAATGCTTTCAAGAGGGGGGTATGTCACAAAGTGATGACGTGGCTACCAACAGCAGAAACCCTGATTTCTGCCGGAAACCCTAATTCCTGCAAACCCTAATTTCTGCCAGAAACCCTAATTTCTGGAAACCCTAACCCTAACTGCTGGCTGAAACCCTAAAGTGGCTGGAAACCCTAAAACAGGTGGCAGATGCCATGTGGCAGCAGTACGGACTTTTCCGGATTTTACGGAGGTGAAAAAAAAGCTCAGCCTAGCGACGCAACTTTCTTGCTTTTCTCCATGCTGATTTGATGTGAGAGAGAGAGAAGGATACTTGCTTTATTTTATTAAAGCCGCAAAGAGAGAGCTTGTGGAGAGAACACTTGCTTTTATTTTTGGAAGCTTCTGGGGCTCTGCTTTTGGACATCCCTTGTAAACAAATAAATAAGTGGTTTAGGGATCACTCTGCAGAGCATCTGGACATAGAGTCTGAGAGTGAAACCCTAAACCACTCTTTGTACTTTGACATTGATTTAATACATAAAGAAATACCGAAAGGGGTGCCAGTCTTTGGGGCCAATATCTCTAGGCACGGAACTCCGCCGGGCCAGTGCCAATCTATTGTGATCTGTGAATTGTTTTGAAGTGGTTATTTGGTGCTGTCGCGATTGATTCTTGACTTGGAGTGTCCAAGTCTGTTACAGTTACACTGGAGCTCAGCACGACTTTCTTTGGCTGGCAGAGTAGTAGTGGCCAACCAGGTGTTGTTGGCGACTATGTGGTACATCACTTCTTGCTGGATCTTCTCAAGTTCTTGTATCAGCCAGGTAGAGAGGCTGATCAGGAACTTCCTTTGGTTAGGACGTGACATTCAGATAGCCCGAGCCAAAGTGGCTTGGCAGGCCATCACTCTTCCTTGTTCACAGGGAGGGCTTGGGATCATTGACCCAGCACAGCAGAGCAGAGCCCTTCTTGGGAAGTTCATAGTGAGAGGACTTCTTTCAGGTGAGGAGCCCTGGAAGGAGTTCTTGCTACAGCGGCTTCGTGCTAGGGTGCCTCAGGCAACCTTCGACCAGATGGATCTTCACAGAGATGCGTAGAGTTGGTTTGAGAAGGAGATTGGAGGACCGCTTCACTGTGAGTTTGCTTTGATCTTGGGAGCATTTGCGGCGAGGCTTGGAGCAGCGACAACCTACTGGCATGGAGGAGCGCCTACGACAGCCCCTTGTCTGGAACCCCATGGTTAGCACTCAAAGAGGCCACTTGGTTGGTAGTCGGTCTCATGTCTCCTGGGGTCCCATGGCAGCGGGTCTTGCACGCTCTGTGGGTGACTGGTTAGAGTTTTCAGGCTTGTCAGAGGAGTTGCAGGGTTTCCAGCTACAGGGCATGAGAGGGGTGCAGAGCATGTGCCAGGACATCTCAGAGGCAGTTCCAACTGAGTGGCTCACACCTCTCGAGCCAGTAGCACCCAGGTGGATGGGAGCCTTCACACGACTGGAGGTTCTCATCTCAGTTCGGGCTTGCTCCAAGACTGTTCCCTCCCTTGTTTTCGAGTTACAGGGTGAGGGACGCTTACGGCGAGTTGCAGTAGGGGCCCTGTAGGTGGCAGAGTGCTGTTTTCAAAGGATCTGAGTAGTGGGCATTTGTGGGAGGACTTGTGTCATCGATCCTGACCCAGAGACTGTGGGCTTGGGAGTGTTGTCCACTGGCACGAGTACAGTGGGATCCTGGAGAGTGGCTTTGGAGGGACCCTTTCTCTTCTGCAGACCACCGAGGTGTCCCTTTCTTTCAGTACACTGTTCGACTGGGACGTCACATACTGGCAGCACAGAGAGAGGCTCGCCCCGCTGCAACACCTCATTGGCAGGAGGAGGGTCTCACAGCTGAGTTCTTGGCAGCCTTTTGGGAGAGGTTGTGGGACTCCAGACAGTCGAGGCGAGTCACCTTGTTTCAGTGGCTGGTCGCACACAGAGCTACAACAATTGGGAGCTGGCTAGTGCATAGTGGTCTCTCGGCCGCATGCGCAGCTTGTGACCATCTTGTGGAGAGTCAGCATCACTGTCTTTGGGACTTTCCTTTGGCACAGCAGGTGTGACTTCGTGTTCTTCGGCTGATGCCTGCTCTTTCCCGGCTCGACAGTACACTTGGGGAGCAGCTGCTTGGTCCACCCTCACGGGCCCGGCACTTCAGTTTGAGCTATCTTCCACGAGCTATCTTCCACCAGCAGGATGATAGTGATGCAGGGAGGGCGACCTACACTCGAGCCTGCCACAGAGCTTACTCCACAGGAGTGGTGCAGTGAGAGAGAGGAGTGTTGGGAGCTCATCAGTGGCCTAACACTCTGGTTCATCTGGCAGGCCCGTTGCTTCCGCATCTTTGAGGCTCGCCCTGCGCCACCAGCAGAGATTGTTCGCGATCTTTGGCTAGAGCTGATCCACACTCTCAGAGGACAGCTCGAGAGACTCCAGGGCAGCTCCGACCGCATGCGGGAGCGCAGAGAGGCTTTCCTTCGACTCTGGAGTCCTGGGCCTTTTTACACCATGGTCCAGGGTGTACTCAGATGGCACTACCGACCACTTGTGTGGCTCTTCCCTCCTCCCATCTCTTGATTTAGCCTCTTTGTACATTTGATGTTTTTTCATTGGGAGAGTCTCCCCATCATGCTTGTTTTAGCCCTCTCTCGCAGAGGTGGTTGTAGCCCTATGGGCAGTTTCATTAACTAATAGAAGGATCTTTTTCTCGGAAAAAGAAAACTGTAATAGGAGAGGGAGAGGTAGAGGGAGAAAGAAAGTTCTTGAGAGAGAGAAAACCACACTATGTAGTTGTTTCCACATAATGCATACATGTTTATTCCACATTTTCTGCAATCTCTGCAATTCTAAACCATACAACGTATATAGGTGTTCCCACATCACGCATACATGTTTGTTCCAACACATATAGGTGTTCCCACATCATGCATACATGTTTGTTCCACACCTATCTACAATCTCTGCACTTCTGAGAATTCTGAAACTTTTGAAAAGTCTGAAAATTTCTCCATCGCTGAATTTGTGAGTTTCTGAATTTCTGCCGGGGGGGGGGGGAGAGAGAGAGAGAGAGCGAGAGAGAGCTGTTATCTTATTTTGCACCATAGAATGGACCGGGATCCCCAGATTTTAAGCACAAAGCCACTAGAGAGTGTTTGTGGGTGGATAATAAAGATAATCCAACTTGGATTCATATGGAGCTGAGAAAAATTGAACCATCCATCTTATCAGACTTTACAGTGAAGAGCAAACTTTTGTGGGGCTGCTATCAGCTTGTGCCAAGGAAAACAGCATAAACAAGGGCATTAAAATACATGATGATCTCCGCAAAAGTGGGCTGCTTGAGAAGAGCCTCCCCGTTGCCAACACCTTGATCAATATGTATACAAAATGTGGTGCACTGACTAAAGCATGGCAGCTGCTATATGAGCTGCCTGCTCGGGATGTTGTTTCCTGGACTGCACTGATTGCTGGACTTTCTCAGCTAGGCCAGAGTGAAAAAGCATTGAATTGTTTTGATCTCATGCAACAGGAAGGCATCTCTTCTAATGCCGTCACCTTCAGCTGTGTCTTGAAAGCCTGTGGCAGTGTAAGAGCAGCTGAAAAGGGCAAACAAATTCACGACGAGATTGTGAGACAGGGTCTACTACGAGGTAACACCGTGCTTGGAACTGCATTGATTGATATGTATGCTAAATGTGAGCACTCCACCCTACTTGGGTGAGGCATGACCAATCTTGTATAACCACTTTAGAACAGAACATGGCTGCAAAAATTTTGGCAGCATAAACAAATCCAGGAAAAAAACCATAAGTCACACCAGCTTCTTCCACCATAAAATTTCAACCATAATCCATGAGGGGATCTCAACCCCCTTAACCATAAATCATAATCACACTGAACCAACTCCCACACATTGAGTTTGACACATCCCCTACAATCAATCGGAGTCCAAACACATGCTCCCATCTTTCCTCCGGCCATTGCTTTTCCATAGCTTGTTAAGGGGGCTAGACCAATTCTTCTTTTGCATCATTGTCTGATAAATGATTTTAGTATGGGGTTTCCACAAGAGACTGCTTTCGGGCCATTTCAAGGCATTCCAGTCCAACTCCGAATCACAGATTGGCATCACTAGATTGTCAAGCTCTTTCATCACTTTCTGGACAAGTAAGACCTTATGAAAGCACAAGAAGTCCTTGATGATCTTCCAGTGAGGAATGAAGTTTCTTGGGGTGCACTTATTGCAGGATACGTTCAACATGGACAAGATGAAAAAGCACTCGCTTGTTTCCGACAAATGCAACAAGTGGGTCATTGTCCAAATGCGATTATCTTAACGTGTGTCCTAAGAGCTTGTGGAAACATGAAAGCGCTGGACAGGGGGATTCAAATACATAAAGAAATTGTGAAGAAGAGGTGGTTGGAGAAAGATATTGTCCTTGCTAATTCTTTGGTAGAGATGTATTCAAAATGTTCTGCTCTTTCAAATGCACAAGAAGTAGTCGACAAGCTTTCTGTGCGCCATGTCTCCACTTGGGGTGTACTAATGGAAGGATATATCCACCAAGGATTAGGTGAGGAGGCTCTAAACTGTTACGAACAACTGCAAAACGATGGCTTGTGTGCAGATGATGTAATTTATAATTGCGTTATGAAAGCCTGTGGCATTATTGGAGCACTTGACAAAGGTAAAGAGATTCATGAAGAGATATTGAATCAAGGTTTGCTGAAGAGGAATATAATACTTGGGAATACTTTGGTGGACATGTATGCTAAATGTGGGGTGCTTGCAAAAGCACAGGACGTGCTGGATGAGCTTCCTGTTCGAACCGTAGTTGCTTGGACTGCGCTAATTGCAGGATATGCCCAGCAAGGACAAAGTCAGGAAGCCTAAAATTCTTTTGAAAAGATGCAAAGTGAGGGAACCCCTCCCAATGCATTCACTTTGGCTTCTGTGCTCAATGCATGTAGTCATGCAGGTTTATTAGATGAGGGCCAGATGTATTTCACAAGTATGGGCACCAAATACGGTATTATGGCAGATGTAGAAATCTACACCAGCATGGTCGATCTCTTTGGCAGTGCAGGGGACTTCGAGAAGGCATTAGACATATTTGAAAAAATGCCATGTTCTGATTTCCTTCCAGTGTGGCGTGCTCTAGTGGGCACCTGCCGAAATTGGGTAACGTTACTCTTCGGAGAATGGAATTTGACACCATAATATGACTTGGATAAGCATGATGGCGCAGCTTATATCTTGATGTATAATATCTATGCAGCTGCTGGCATGCAAGAAGAGGCAAACAAGATTGAAGATAAGCGAATGAAAAGTGAAATTGTGGAGGAAGCCTGGACCTAGCTGGTGGATTGGAATAGTGCACTCACTTGTTAGTGGGGATATGCAGAGCATAGCCATTAATGAAAGCTGCAAGAAATTTCCCTTAAACTGTTGCAAGAAGAGTTGTTTCTGAGTTTGCACAGTGAGATGCTAGCCATTGCTTGTGCTCTGATCAATACATCTCCAGGAATGACCATACAGATTGTAATGACCATCCGGCTTTCTGGTGATTGTCTTACTGCCATGACATGTCTATCTAAAACTGAGGAAGGTAAAATAATGGTCAGAGATGCAAATCACTTTCACAGTTTTGACGATGGGAACTGTTCTTGTGAGTACCACTGGTAACACTGGGCAGGCGGTCGGTTTGGTTACTGCCTCAGAGTTCTGTCAGAAGAGGAGGTATTGATCTCTGGTGAAATCAGCCCTCATCTGTAAGTACATTGGGTTGTCATCTCTAGGGAAGGTGTCCCAATATTGCTTGATTGCCAGGTACATTGTCATGCTACATTTTGAATTATTTTTTGTAATCAGTTATAACAAGGTGCTTGAAGCTAGGACAGAATGAAGCACTTGCGTATACAAGAAGGGAATGAGATTCTTGGTGTTTGTAGCCTAGGACAGAATGAGTCCGCCTACATGTACAATACAGGAATGAGATTCTTGTAGTTTACACTCACAAAACTGCTCTTGTTCACCCCTGCCTGTGGTGGTAGAGCAAGAGGCTAATTCTACCAGCACTGGGAAGTTGGGAACCCCTGCATAGTTGAGAAAGGCCAAGAAAGGGCCATGTCTCCAGTGCTGAAAAGTCTCAACTCTCTGCTGCATTCTGTTTGAGCTCCTTCGAAGTCGGTTAAGCTGGCTGCAGAGAATTGTTGTTACCAGAGTGCACCAGGCCCTTGTCAAATTGAATTACCAACTTAAAAGTGCATATTGAGAGTGGGGAGAGAGACAATGGACCAGAGAGAGAGAGAGAGAGAGAGAGAGAGAGAGAGAGAGAGAGAGAGAGAGAGAGAGAGAGAGAGAGAGAGAGAGAAGATGCCAAGAAACAGTGGAACTCAAAAGGCTGATCAATACTAGCATGCTAGATACCGTTGTGAGAGTAGGACTGCAAAGAGAGGAAAACTTTGTAAGTGCTTTGGGTATGCTCGGGGAGAACATGATGGAATGGCACGTCGTTAGTGCTTCCTCTCCTTCATACATGACATGTCAGCCCAAACATGCTCAAATAACATGAGGGGCAGCTTTTGCACTCACCTCCTGGCCATAGGGCATCAATGGCTCACCCCTAAGCTTGGGAGAGTGTAGGGTGGAGCTACTCTGGTCCAGTATCTCACATTAAGAATCATTTGGAAGAAGTGGATAGAAAAGGAGTTGACTTCACGAAAGGTGGCAATTGATGCGTCTCTCTTGGATACAGCTCTCATCTAACAGTCGGGACGAGTTTCAAGAGGATCTCAGGATACCCTTCGTGCTTGCACAGTACCTTAATAGATGGAAGTGGAATTTTTGGTATTTCTCACAAAGTGGACAAAATGGTAAACCTGTTATGCCTTATACTGAGGGTCCCATCGAGGTGACCAATTGAGGAACAACAGATGGAGGTTTCGGATTGGCAAGACCAATCCTACACGTTGGATCAGCATAGGCGTGCTGGTAACCTTCGTGGACATTGGCATTGGCATAGCCATCCAGCTACTCTCCGAGCATCCATCCGGTTTGTGTTATTACTTCACACCATCTGAGTTTGGGCAGTAGACGTACTTGTTTGCCGCTAATCAACAAGGGCATCATTGATCATCAAGAAGTAGCAGTAACTAGCAGTCTTTTTAGTCCTCCCCCATGTTATGTTATCAGACATCTTTGCGGATCAAGCACTTCAAAAGGAGCGCGACAAGTACCTTCCAAAGATACTCAATGAAGAACACCATGGAGAGTTTCTCCAAGAGCTCATCAACTATGGAGACCAAAGAGGCACCGGATTCGCTTCCTCCGTGTGTTGGAAGAGGAATTCTTAGTGAAGCCTCTTGTTTGGTGGGAATGTTTTGGCTATCAATTGCCTCACCTTCAAAGGGTGGCATTGAGGGTTCTTGGACAGGTATAGAATATACCATAAATTATAAATTTATAATCTCGCTCATGTCATGTGACATGAATCATGTCTCGACTCCCATAATTCAAATCTCATGCCTCTCTTCTATCATCTATGTGCTCTAGGATTGCTCATCGGGTGCGTGTGAGCAGAATTGGTCGGCGTATTCTCTCATACACACCAAGATCCGCAACAAGCTCTCTACGAAGCAATTGGAGCAGCTTATCTATTTTCGCTCCAATTTACGCATGTTGCGGTCTATGCATGTGATGCCAATGGCTAGGCAGGTAATTGAGTTGGCTACACCCTACTCTTTATTTATGCTTTCACATGTATGATGTGCTCATATTTTTGGCATGACAAATTGCTAACTCCATTAATCTTCTTGCATGTTGTAAATGAAAAATAGGTCAATGTAGATGAATGCAAGCTCTCCATTGAGACTCTTAAGAGTCTCAACAAAGATCGCGATGCAGAGGAGGAGCAAATTTCCGAGACCTCTACTTGGAGTTGGAGGAGATTGATGGCCATGTCTCTCGCACACGGCCCCGCAAGAAGGTGGTTGTGCGAGCTTCGACAACTACAAGTAGAGGAGCTTCCACTTTGGAGAGGAATATGAGCACTTAGGACTCTCTCTTTATGCTTTAAAATTTGCACCCATGGGCCATGAGACTATGAGTTGTGTCACTACTTTTTGTCACTTCTATCTCTCGAGCCTCGACTCTCTACTTATGTAATGAAATCAAATGCAACCACGATCTTCTTTTCTCGAAATTGCCGTTTCCAATGTCATTGGACAAATCTTTCATGTTCTAACTTGTAAGACTTAACTTTTAAGGGTCTATGTCATGACTCATAATAGACTATAGGCTCTAAAGATGTATGAATTCTTTTTTTGCATCGTGCGTTACGTCAATGTACATCTAATTTTTTATAGTTAGATTATTACTGCACGTCTTTGTACGTGTAACCATCGTACGTGACTGTACGTGTCAACCCTGTCCATTAGTACCTCAACAACACTGCAGTACAAGTACCCCTCGTCGTCATTGTCACGAGGACGTGGCAACTGCTACCCTTAGTTGTTGGTTTCTTTTCGATAATTTTTACTTAATTTTTGGGACCCTCTTTTTGAAGTCACAAATGGCCGGACATTGCGTGGCTGGTGTGAAACGGCCGACGGCCGACAGTTTCACCCGCAGTTGGGAAGGGCAGGTCGCCACGAGATGGTCGGGCCTGTCGACACTAGAATCCGAGCAGTAAAAGGGTGTCTAGGCTCAGTTCAAAGTCATTTAGGCCCCCTCGCTACACTTATAAGTCGGTGGATACTAAGAATTAATTATAAAGAGGCAAACTGGACACATGGCGGCTCTAGAGCGATGTGCGAGAAGCATCAGCTGGAGGGGGCGCCCATTTTTGAGAGGGGGGACTGATTTTGTACTACATTGTGACTACAGTGTGTGTGTGAGTAGTGGGTGCAGGTGATCACAGCTTTAATGTAAAGCTTGCCTTCTCCCTTGTCTCATGCAACGCGATGACTTGCTTTTGTGTATCTCTCTCTCCCATTTGGCACATATGGTAATGCCCCACTAGATGGGCTCTACTCAGTTGACCATGTACAGTTCTGGGGGTTTATGCGCATTTGTCACAAACTGCTGACGTGTCAAAGCCCTAAAGAATAGAGCCAACTTGCAGATGTCGACCGAGGGGCCTAAACCCTAAGAAGAACAAGTAACAGAAGAAGAAGTCCTACCAACTTATGGGGACCCCGTCCGATGGGGCCCCAAGTGACATAAAGGATTAAAATAAAGCAGGACTCGGAACTGATGACGTCGCAGATTTTTGGAAATTACGCTGACTGTGATAACGTGGCAGGTTGTACGGATTTCCGCGTTTTACGCTGGCTGATGACGTGGCAGCTGTACGGTGTGAGCGGGATGAAAACACACACAGCGCCTCTATAACGACCCGGCACACACTCTTGGAATGATACACACACACACTATGGGGCACCACTCGGCTTAGACAACACACCTGGCCGAGACAGGGAACACACCTCTGGAGTGAGAGGAGAGAAACTATCCACTTGCCCACTCCACACAGACACACACACACACACACACACACACACCCAAAAACTCAGCTCAAAAGAGGAGAATTTCTGATGTTTAGATACAAATGAGCTTGGGCCAACACCAATGGGGCAAACAGCTCACAAAATATGGGTAAAAGATACCAGATACAATCACAAATTGGAGAAGAAGCTTCACTCACCGGAGAAGATTACACAGAAAAACAGCAGAAAAAGAGTGAGGAATTTGGCAAAATGGACAGCGCCATCGCGTCCGGAACGGCCCAAAACCCCAGTCTACAATGTCAAAGTGCTCAAATCCGACCTCGGATGAGCAGTTTACGGCCAAAACAGGCTCCAAAATGAGCAAAAACACACCTGCGACTGTTCCTCCTCTCTTCTCCACGTTTTTTCTGGTCTTCTCTCAGTTTTTTCAGTTCCCACACTTAGCTTTTTTAGTTGGGCACCCTTGGCCTTTTAGATGACCTCAAACGGACCCCGAACAGGCCAAAAACTGACCTCGCAGTGCATAGTTGTCACCTTTTTGCATCATTCGCACACCTGGCACTCAACTTTTTTCCAATAATGCACCTCGCCACCACGTGAAGTGGCCCCAAAAAAAGGTCCTCATGATGACCTTTCTGCATAATTCTCACAAGCAAACACCCACGTTGTGTCCGTCCTCATCTGCGTGCAAATATTGACCTCGTTCGCCCTCCTGACGCCACTAGATGCCATCTGACGCACCTGCTGACCTCACGTCGTCGGCCCGCGGATAGCTTCCTCGAGAAGTTTTACGCGCTACCAACTCCTCCTTATTGTAGAAAAAAACACACTGGTATTGGTAATAGTGAAAATCGATGCACTATGTACATGCTGTCCTACCTGTACACATGTGGGCCCCACATAACCACCTGGCTAAGGAAAATGGGCAATTCTTTATTTGATGCACCATGCATGGGTATGTACATATGCGCAATCCCTTGCTCCAAAAAACTCCTGACATAATTTGCCCATCCCCTAGCCTGCTAGATCATTCATGATCAGCAGCAGCAAAGAGCGATATGAGACTCGCCGCATCACATGTCTCCTCATCCTTCACCAACATTGCTTGCTCCACAGACAGTTCATCTTGCTCCACCATCATCAATCTAGCATGATACAATTTAAGACGCAATCCATTTACCCTTGACTTATATAGAACACCATCCAGGTTAGCCAGCTGATATGTGCCATTTGGAAAACACTCTACTATCTTGAAAGGGCCTTCCCACTTAATTTGAAACTTCTTTTGGAAGGTGTTGTCCAGCTTACTGTTGTAGCGCAAAACCAAGTCATGTTTCTTGATATCCTTACTTTTGACCTTTTCATTTATCTTTGTCAAAGCCTTATCCTGCATCTGCCCATAATGCTCCAATGCGCTCATCCTATCCAACTGGACCTCTTGTAACTGCAAGAGCCTCTCTTTGAATGCATCACTAGGCGGCCCAAGCAACTTCTCTAACATCTTGACCGCAGGCAACTCTACCTCCACAGGCAATAGTGCTTCCTTTCCATACACCAAATGAAATGGAGTAAACCCTGTACCTGTCTTCACCGAAGTACGGTAAGCCCATAATGCACTAGGCAATTCCAAATCCCAATTCTTTCCTTGGTGCTCTGTCACTTTCGAAAGAATCTGTACCAACTCACCATTGAATCTTTCATTCAAGCCATTACACTGCGGGTAATAAGGAGTGGTATGCTGGTGCCTAATCTTCATCTTTGCACATAAAAAATCTAGCAGTTTAGCTCTAAAGCCAGGCCCCTTATCTGAAAGTAACTCCAGTGGCACCCCAAACTTGCAACATATTTCATCATACACAAATTTTGCCACATCCTTTGCAGTGATCTGTTTTACTGCTATAGCCTCTGCCCATCTAGAGAGATAGTCCACTGCCGTCAAAATATAGCTTTTGCCCCTGCTTGTGATAGGTAACGGGCCTATTGCATCAATTCCCCACTTTTCAAACACATCAAACGCCATAATGGTTTTTCGTAGCTCTGGCTTCAACACTCTCTTCCCAAATGCTTGACACCTATTGCAAGACCTACACCAATGGTGAACATCCTTGTGCAAACTAGGCCATACATACCCCTCTTGCAAAATCTTATGCAAGGTGATCTTTAGAGCAAAATGGCCACCACATGCGCCTTCGTGATTCTCTTCCAACACTCTGTAAAGCTCCTCCCGCCAAGGTACACGTCTCAACACGAGATCAGCCCCTTTCATGTATAAGACATCACCAATCAATTTGTACCTGTATGCTCTACGCACAAAGCCATACTTCTTAGACTTCTGAATCTCCTTTGGAATGATTCCTGTTAGCAAAAACTCCTCTTCTTGAGCCAAACTTTCCCGGCCATGATAAAGAGGTAAAGTGGTCCTCAACACAAATAGCTCCCCAATCATGCCTTGAGCTGCTTCATGTGCCTCTCCATTTAGAGCACGTTCAATGTGTCTGATACTCCATGCTTCAAACTTTTTTAACAGGCCTTTAATTCTGAAGCACATTTCCTTCAATGAGGTGTTCTTGCTCTTCCACACACCCAACACTTGCTTCACCACTAACAAGGCATCACCTTTTATGCTCAACCTTCGAACCCCATGCTTCAAACAAATGTGTAATCCGGCTTCCAATGTAGCATATTCAGCCTCATTGTTACTATGAGCATCCAATTTGAACCCTCTCTTGCATACTAGCTTCCCCTCTGGATCATAAAGTGCTATACCCCCTGAAGCTGCATCATGGCTCTTTCTGTATGAACCATCAAAGAACAACACATGTGCATTGCTGATCTGTGGCACTTCTTCAACTACCTTTCTCACCACCTCTTCCTTAACAATAAGGGGATTCTCCTTGTAGGTCAACAAATCAACTAGGGTAGCCCTTGTACTATCTTCCACTAGAAAAGAGAACTCAAACTCTTGCAGCTCAATTACCCATTTCTTCACCACATTTGACATGTTAATACCATTAATTAACTGTGGCAAAAAGGCATAACTCGTCAAGAAAACAAAAGGCCGTGGTAGCAAGTAATGACGAAATCGTCGACAAGCAAATATTACACTGGCCATCACTAACTCTACTTCCGATAACTTTCTCTCCGCTACCAACTTCACTCGGCTTGCACAATACACTGGCCTCATATAATGGCTGCCTTTCCCCTTTTGCAATAGCATGGCTCCAATGGCATCATCCCCTACTGATGGATTTACATAAAAAACTTTCTCCCAATCAGGAGCCTGCATGGCTGACAACCCCCCTAACACCTCTTTTACCTCTTGAAACACTTCTTCACACTTGTCATCCCATTGCAATGGATCATGCTTTGCCACTTGCTGTAATGGATAAAGAAGCTGCGAAGACAATGGAATAAACCGTGCCATGTACTTCACTTTGTGTATAAAGGTTGCCAATTGCTTCGTACTCATAGGTGATGGAAGAAGAATAATAGACTTAACCTTATCTGGATCAGCCTCAATGCCATTTTCTGACACCATATGGCCCAATAACTTCACCCTTGGCTGTGCTAGATGACATTTCTTTGGATTTAGTTGTCCTCCACATTCATCATATCGAGCCAATACCATCTGCAACTTCTCATGATGCTCAGCCCTACTGCTATAGACACAGAAGTCGTCCATAAAAGCCTTAACACAACTACCAATGAATGATTCCAACACCCAATTTGCTCTTTCTTGATAGAAAGATGGTCCATTTGACAACCCAAATGGCAATACTGTGTAGCAATAGCAGCCCCATGGCGTAATAAAAGTTGTCTTTGTGCGGTCTTTAAGAGCAATCTTCAATTGAAAATAGCCTGAAAAACCATCACACACACTGTACCTCTCATAACCTGCCACTGAATCCAAGATCTGATCGATGAATGGAAGAGGATATGGGTTCTTCTTAGTGGCTGCATTTAAGGGTTTAAAATCTACACAAATCCTCCACTTCCCATCCTTCTTTGGACTGACTACTACTGGACTCACCCATTCTGTGGTCTCCACAGGGACTATGAACCCTGCCTTCAATAACTTGTCCACCTCTACCCGCAAGGCTTCCATTTGCTCTTGACCCATCCTTCTTAGCCTTTGCCGCACTGGCTTAGCACCTTCATTCAGCTCTATATGCATCTCTTCACCCTTGAACCCTCTGATCTCTTCATATGAAGTAATGAACAAATCAGGAAAACTAGCCAGCATATGCAAATATATATCCTTCTCCATAGCTGAGAGGTCTCCACTAATCATTTGCGTCATTAATTCCTGCTTCTTTGACAACTCAACTTTGGTTTGCATCAGCCCTTCAATCACTTCATAAGGCCCTTCACTTTCATCTTCAACTTCCTTCGCAAATGCGACTAAACCAATCTCCTGGATTTCTTTGTCCATCAAAAGAAATGCAACATCAGCATCCTCATCACTGCTGGTAGGGCTATCACTATCCTCATCTGTCACCGTGGAAGAGTCTTCATCACTAGACTCATCCTCATCTTCATAAAGCTCCTCTAATCGTTTCCTTATGTCCATATTATAAAGCTTCTTGGTACCTGTCTTTCCATAGAGGCTAATCGTACCATGTCGCCAATCTTGAACAGCTCCCACTGCACGTAACCATGGTCTACCCAGTATAATAGGATATGCTCCCAACCCTGCTGGCATCACATGAAAATCAACCACTGCCTTTGCATCATATGCCTCCACTTCTAAGCTCTTTACAACACCCAAGCATTTTACTTTTTGATGGTTTGCCAATCTGATCCGAAAACCTGACACCCCAGCCACTGTGAGACCCATCTTCTCAACGCATGAGTGTGTTATGACGCATATTTGGGCTCCGCCATCCACATAACCTTGTCCCAAATTTTTCCTTTTATGCCACACATCTACTATTGGACAAATGTCTGGTAGCTCGTCCATTGCCAACACCTTCACTGAACCTCTCTCTGGCTCTTTCTCCATTGGGTTAACCATCCTCTTCCACTGTCGCTTTAGCTTAGGCACCATCTCTATAAGCTGCCCAAAAGTAACATCTGCCTTCCTGCTCGTCAGATCCTCCTTCAAGTCATAGCTTAATTGCCCATCCCCTAGTGGAAAATCTGAAACATGAAACTTTCGACGAGCTCTCCTTTTCCTCTTGGCCTTGACATCCTCGCCTTCATGGCTCTTTCCTTTCTTCTTACTAGGACCTGGGGCACTTCTTCCTTCCTTTTCCTCTGTGGTCCTCTTCCCAATAGGCATCACTAATGTATCCTCTAGCTTTGATGCCTTCTCCAAGGTGACTACACTTAGCACTTTTGTCTTCCCTTTTTCCTCCTGGGTCAGTCCACTGGTTCCTTCGTCTCCCTTAATTTCGATGCCATAATCATTTGACCTAGTTAGCACCTGTCTTGGCAATGGATACATGTCTCCCCCCATCCTTGGTGGCTTATCACATTGCGGGCTGATGTGGCCCAACTCTCCGCAATTATAACATGTGGGCGTCTACCTCCAAAACCTACTATTACTTTGTCCAGCACCATTCCTAGGTCTTTCTTCACCTGCTGGCTGATTTGCAAACCGCCCTCGACCTCGATTATTTCCCACTTGACCTAGCATGTTTAGGCTGAGATTCTTCATCAGATCAACCACTTGCCTCATGTCTTGCCTTAGGCCATCATCTTGCACTGCTGTAGTGACCACTGCTGGCATAACCTGAGTAGTAACAGGAACCACTGGTTCATGATGAACCCCTGACATGCGCCCTTGTAAAGACTCTATAGGCTGAAATTCAGACCTCATTGGCAAAGACTCCACCCCTAACTGGCTCATTTTCCTCAGCTTCCACTCTTTGTTCCTTGCTACCTCTAGTGCATCTTCATATGTCTAGGCTTCTTTAGCTCCACTCTCCAACGTATATTCTCCCAAAGACCAGCCAAGAACCTGTCCTTCTTCATCATGTCAGGCGGGGGTACCTGTGGTGCTAAAGCCTTGCACATTCGCTCCCATGCCAATGAAAACTTACGTATGTACGCATCTACTGGCTCACCTTCCTTTTGCACCAAGGCCTGTACTTCTTGCCACACTTTGTCAGGGTCTTCTATCTTCACAAACTCCACTTCCAATCCATGCCTTAGATTGTCCCAACTCAATCTTATAGGTGGATCAGCCATACGCAACTCCTCTTCAAATGCTTTGGACCAAGCTCGTGCATCACTCTTCAAACAAATTTGGAGAAGGCGTAACATTTGCGTAGGGTCATGAATCTGGTTGCTAATGCAGGCAACCTCCATCTTTTCCAAAAATTCTTCCACATCTTCATCACTTCTTCCATGAAACTCGGGATAAGAGAAAGCCATGGCTACCCAAGTTACAATGCTTTGAGAACCCCTTCGAACACACGTGCAAGAACCCAAGACTTTTCACTACCCAATCCCCAGAAACTTCAATGGAGCTCAGCTTTAGATGAGAACAAACACATGCACATCAAATGAGTTTTCATAGTTGATCATCGGAATTACAACAGGCAAAGGACATTCCAGGATCTCTCTCAATCTTCTTGGCCCAAACATAAAGACTATGCGCTGCTGGAAAAAGATCTTCCTGGACACATGAACATTAATCTGAATTCTTTGAGTTAAATGAAAAGGAGTGAACTGAGGGCCATTTTGATCATCCATTAAAGCCAACCATGAAGCTCCCAAGAAGGCACACCTGACTCAACCTCTGATTTTGCCAAAATTTCAGCAGCATAACAGCATAAATGGCTCAAAATACCAAAAAACCAGCCATCATAACTTGGGAAAATTTCGACAGAGTTTCCCCAGAAGTAGAGCAGTAGGAACCCAAAATATAGACTGTGTATGTATGCATAAACTGTCAACAATAGAACCCGAGCATCAAGTAGGACTCACTAGTACATAGCCTATGGCGAGGTCACAAAAAGGGTGCTCCAGCTACCTGTATCACCGAAAGGATCTCCACATTTGAGAATCCCCCAGCTCAATAAAAACCTCACGCTATCGACCCTCACACGAAGGCTAATGCAAATCGCATATAGTCAAGTCTCAGAAATGACTATCTTCCAGACCAAGTCTCAGAAATGGCTGGGACTGCCAAATACAACCAAGTATGGCTCCACAAATGCGTACAATGGCAGTTTCCACAAGTAACGTACAATCCAGCAGACAATGCGCTCAAATAGGCGCCAAGTGATGCATACCCACAACAACTGCAAGTGACATCACTGCTAGTATATCACTGTACTCCAGCTACCTGTACCTGTGTGAATCACCTGTACCTGTATCTGTGTCTGTAACCTGTAACATGTAACCTGTAATCTGCAACCTGCAACCTGTAATCCCGAATCTCGAAGCTTGAAGCTCGAAGCAGAAGGTACTCGAAGAAGAGCCTCAGTGGGGGCACCAAAAGAATGTGAGCGGGATGAAAACACACACAGCGCCTCTATAACGACCCGGCATACACTCTTGGAATGATACACACACACACTATGGGGCACCACTCGGCTTAGACAACACACCTGGCCGAGACAGGGAACACACCTCTGGAGTGAGAGGAGAGAAACTATCCACTTGTCCACTCCACACAGACACACACACACACACACACACACACACCCAAAAACTCAGCTCAAAAGAGGAGAATTTCTGATGTTTAGATACAAATGAGCTTGGGCCAACACCAATGGGGCAAACAGCTCACAAAATATGGGTAAAAGATACCAGATACAATCACAAATTGGAGAAGAAGCTTCACTCACCGGAGAAGATTACACAGAAAAACAACAGAAAAAGAGTGAGGAATTTGGCAAAATGGACAGCGCCATCGCGTCCGGAACGGCCCAAAACCCCAGTCTACAATGTCAAAGTGCTCAAATCCGACCTCGGATGAGCAGTTTACGGCCAAAACAGGCTCCAAAATGAGCAAAAACACACCTGCGGCTGTTCCTCCTCTCTTCTCCACGTTTTTTCTGGTCTTCTCTCAGTTTTTTCAGTTCCCACACTTAGCTTTTTTAGTTGGGCACCCTTGGCCTTTTAGATGACCTCAAACGGACCCCGAACAGGCCAAAAACTGACCTCGCAGTGCATAGTTGTCACCTTTTTGCATCATTCGCACACCTGGCACTCAGCTTTTTTCCAATAATGCACCTCGCCACCACGTGAAGTGGCCCCAAAAAAAGGTCCTCATGATGACCTTTCTGCATAATTCTCACAAGCAAACACCCACGTTGTGTCCGTCCTCATCTGCGTGCAAATATTGACCTCGTTCGCCCTCCTGACGCCACTAGATGCCATCTGACGCACCTGCTGACCTCACGTCGTCGGCCCGCGGATAGCTTCCTCGAGAAGTTTTACGCGCTACCAACTCCTCCTTATTGTAGAAAAAAACACACTGGTATTGGTAATAGTGAAAATCGATGCACTATGTACATGCTGTCCTACCTGTACACATGTGGGCCCCACATAACCACCTGGCTAAGGAAAATGGGCAATTCTTTATTTGATGCACCATGCATGGGTATGTACATATGCGCAATCCCTTGCTCCAAAAAACTCCTGACAACGGATTTTCGTAAATTACGCTGGCAGCTTGTTGGGCATTGCTTTTGGACCAGATGCTTTTGCGTTTGAAGGCTTTTCAATGTAAACTGCTTTTGGGGCCCTAGGGCCTTTAAATATGAGGTTAGGGCTCATTCTCTGGCATGCTTCCCGGAGAAGGTGCAGAGTCTGGAGTATCGGTTTGTATCGTGTTGATGCAATATAAAGAAATACCGAAAGGGGCGCCAAGGTTTGGGGCCAATACTCTCAGGGGTGGAACTCCGCCACTCCGTGTCGCGTGTTGTCTCTCTTGTTCAGTTCAGTTGTTATTGAAGTGCTAAGTCATGACGGATTGGCACCAACTCACTGCGGCTACTTGCAAGAGCCTACAGAAGTACAATCGGAGGTTTTGTAAAGCGTTGCTCTCAGTAACCTCCTACAGGTTTGTGCCATTGACAAAGCAGATTGAGAAGTATTGTTGTGGGCTGCCTAAAGGGCTTCGAGATTACTAACGAAGAACAAAGTGGCTACCCTCACTCAACTTATGGAAGTTGCCAACATTGGTCTTGCCTTGTTGAAGGGAGAGGACAGTGGGTTTCTGGGCAACGTGAAAGGGGGGCAACAAAATAAAAATTTAGCAAAGAAGCCCTTTGTGAAAACGGCTCCTGAAGCGTCACAGGGGTCAGAAAAGCATTTATTCTCAGTCGGGACTTCTAGAGCGTAGGCAAAGAAACAAAAAAGGAAGCCTTTTGTGCGTAAGTCGCTCAAGGAAAAGGTGGTCTTGATGGCTGAGAATAAATGCTTTATATGCGAGCAGCCTGGTCACTTTGCTACAGATTGTCCACAAAGGAAAAGACCAGATGACTCAGATGATAAAGAGGATAAGAAAGGAAAGAAGCCCAAATCACGAAAGGTTGAGTGCCAGACATGGTGGGTGACAGGCCAAGCATCCAGTGAGTTATGGAGAGCATCAGAGACCAGATGGCACTTATTTTCTTTGATCTAGGTGCCAAAGTGAACTTTATCTTACTTGAGTTAGCTATGAAGCTGAGCATCAGAGCTGAAGAGATGGGGTACACGGCAAAGACAGGGTTGGCATGTCTTGGCTACTCATAGTGTGTTACTCCCATCATTGGAAAGCTCCGTCTGCATATTCAGTCGTATGTGGACACAGAATAGTTCCATATGTCACAAATTGGTGACGTGGCTGCGGAGTACATACAATGGACATGCCAGAAATGCTGACGTGGCTGGCTGTACGATAGCCCCGGAAATTGCGGCGCCAATTGCGGAAATGGCAGGCCGCACGGATATCCGCTTTTTGCGGTGTTTTTGGCGGGCTTATTTGCGGCAGTTTTGTTGCTTTACTCTACGTAAGCAGGAGTTAGAGAGAGAGAAAGAAAGAAAGAAAGAAAGAAAGCTTTATTAACGTCTTCGAAAGGCGGAACTCGACCTATGAGACAATATCATATACATGTGTTGATGGTCTAGGCATCGGAAAATAAAAAAAAGGGTACAAACTGAAATGAGCCTATACTATGCAAAAGGGTGTGGTAGGGTGGTGCATGTGGTGTACAATGTATAGTGTGGGTCCTCGTGTCGAGGTGTGCTCACGCATCATCAGGCTCAACTAGGGGTTGCAAGGTGATACCACCATGAGATGATAGGGAGGGTATCTAAAAACAAGCAACATATGTAGGGTAGAGAATGTGGTACATCGGTGGTGGCCTGCTCAGGTATCTCTGGAATGCTGGATCCCCTGGTGCTGGTACATGACTCTGCTCTAGATACTAATGGTGTAAGGTTAGTATCCTCGAGATCTCCCTCTGGTGACACCCATGTGTCCTGTATCCTGGGAGCCTCGGTCTCCGACGTGCCCTCTGAGACTCTGCCTGTAGAAGGGTAAGCCCTCTACTCTGTGTAGGTAGTGTGGGGGGGTCTGGCCCTGCTCGTCGGAAAAACTGTGTGATGGTAGTCTGTGTCCTGCTATCCTGACTTTGGCGTGGCTGTAACAACTGCTCTCGAACCTCTAAAGCCGCAACCAGGAACTGGCCAAACCTCCTCTGCTCTCGGCCTATCATATGCTGCTGTAATGAGTCTCCAATGCCATATCTCTCTCTCAGCTCTGTATATGCTGGGCATCTCATGACAAAATGCTCCTCACTCTCCACCTCCGTCTGGCAAATCCGGCATGTACGCTCCTCTCGTGGTATGCCTCTCGCTCTGCCACTCTCAATCTCTAGCTGATGTGATGACACTCGTAGCTGGCCAATGTTGACCCGAAGTCGGTGTGGCATGTACTCTTGCATGTATAATGGAATCTCAATGAATCCCTGCTCTGAGAACCTCAGAAAATGCTCATAGTAATATAGCATTTTAGGAGGTAGGGTGTCTGTGGGCCCGCGCCATGTCCTCTGAATATATGTCTGATGACCTATTCCGCTCAGAGCGTGAGAGGGTATAGGTCGGGGCGTGGGTGTCATACTGGAGTGGTGGTAGTCTATCGATATCAAAACCGTGCTGAGCTAGCCAATCTCTTGTCTGGGCATACCATGAGCTAGTGTCCCCTACCTGTGCCATCTCTCTAGATGCAATGAAGGCTCTATGAGAGATCCTATCTGGATCCATATCTTTGAATGTGCGAAGAAGGCAAACAGTCTGAAAGAGTGCCTCTACCAACATCGGTGGTGCAGCCAGCTCAGCTCTAATAATGTCGTGTGGAACTGATGGCTTGCTGCGAATCATCCTGGAGATCATAATAATCTGTGGCCTCTCTATCTGTGTCCATACTGAGTCTGCCAGTCCCGGTCCCCAAATGGCCGAGGCATACATGAGTGCAGGTGTGACCAGTGTGTCAAAGAGCCACCCCTTCGTCCGGGGCTCCTGGAAGTGGGCCTGGTGGCACTGTCTCTCCATCAGAGCTAGTGATGCGTATCCTCTGGTAAGTCTATCTCTGGTTGCCTGTGTCATGGAGAAGGTCCCTGATGCTGCGGTGAATGTAACCCCCAGATATACATATGAGCCTGTCACCTCTATATCCCCTCCAGCTACTGTAAATCTACTCTGTCGGCGAATCTGAGCCGATGTATGAAATATGAGAACCTTGGTCTTGCCAAGGTTCACCGTGAGTCCTCTCTGTGAGCAGAAATCATCCAGGGCCTGCAGATGTAGTTGTAGTCCCTCTACCGTCTCTGACATCAGGACAATATCATCTGCATATAAGAGTATGTGTACAGTAGTCCCTGCAATATCCACACCCTCTCCACCCCTGTGCAAGATGAAGTCTACAGTCTCGTCAATGTATAGACCAAAGAGTGTAGGTGATAGGGGGCAACCTTGTTTCACACCAATGGTGCTCACAAGGGTGTCAGATAATCCACCCGGGCATCTCACTCTGCCAGATACATGCTCATACAATGCATAGATCCCCCATGCCATCTCCTCTCCAATCCCAAGCGCAGTCAGACATCGGAAAAGACTCTCTCTAGGTACTGTGTCAAATGCTTTGCGGAAGTCAACGAAGCAGCAATATAATCTCCTCTTCCTCACCCGTGTCTGGTCGATCAGACAACGAAGGGTGAAGATATGATCAATAGTAGAGAAAGCTCGGCGGAAGCCTGCCTGTCCTGGTGTCCTCATGCCCTCTCCCTCTGCTAGAGAACTGAGCTCCTCCTCTAAAACCGCGCCATATAGTTTGGCCAGTATAGGACCAATCATGATAGTGCGATATGTGCTAGGATCCATGGCATCCCCAGATTTGTGGATAGGCACGATGGTGTGCGTTGTCCACGACTCTGGGAATCCCTCTGAAAGCGCGCGGTTGAAGAGGTGGGCAATGAGTGGTGCCAATGCATCACAGCCATATATAAGATGCTCTGCCTGTAGGCCTGCCTGATCTCTAGCCCTCCCATGCTGTAGGTGGGATATAGCTTTCTTCACCATGTGGGTGGTGAAGAAAGTAGATGATGTGGGTCGGATAGCCGATGGCGTAGGTATGGGTGGCTGTCCTGGGATCTCATATAAGCTCTCGGCATATCTGTGCCATGTCGCTGGGTCCTGAATAGGAGTGGATGGCCTGGGAGGTCTGATCCGACGCCATGCCTCAGCACTATTCTTGCTCATGAGTAAATGATAGATGTCCCAATACTGGTGCTCCTCCCACTCCCGTCTTTTATGACGGGTAAGTGTCTGCATCTTGCGCTGAGCCTGGCGATGTGTAATCTCCCCTCTGATCTCCAGTATATGTAGGTTTCTGTGTAGATCTCGACATTCGTCGTCGTACCACCTGTTTTGTGGCATAGTGCCAGTGCGTGGAGGGTGTGTGTGTATGCGATGTGGGAAACTTTGAGTGGCTGACTCGTGTAAGATGGATGTAATGTGTGTGGTGAGTGTGTCCAGAGGTGCTGTGGGGTCTAAGTGTATAAGGTGCTCATGCAGGTGATGTATATAAACAGGAGTGAGCTCATGAGTGAAAGAAATGGTAGTGTAAGTGTGAGGGGGGGAGGCGGGGGGGTCAGCAAGCTGTGTAGCAAAAAGGGAGAATGTGAGATAAGTATGATCCGCCCCTATCGGTGTGCGTACAACGCTGAAGGAGTGTATAAGCTCTGCTGTCTGGGTAGAGCCCAACAAATAGTCTACTGTGCTCTCTCCGCCACTGTGTGGGAAGCAAGTGAATCCCCCAGAATCTGGCCACCTCGCCATCCCGTTATAAATAACGAGATGGTGCCTGCTGCCAAGCTCAAGAAGGTGTCTGCCATATCCAGTGTTGTCCTGTCCCCCATCTGCAGACACTCTACTCACCCCCATGTCCTCTGCATCAAGTGCCCTCATGATCTCCGGCTGCTCCATATCATAGATCTCACACTGTCGGCTCTGTGTCCTCCCGTTGAAGTCCCCCATGAGGAGGACTTCCCCGAGTGATGTGTAGTGAGAAATGTCCTCCGACAGTCGAGAGTAGGGGTCCTGGATAGCATATCGTGATCCATGTGGTGAAAAGTAGCATATGGCAATGTATAGCCCTCTCTCGTGGGCGAGCTCTAGCCGTACCCACATATAGCATGCCTCCTCGTCTCTACTCATCACCTGTATCCGGTTGTGTAAGCTCTGTTTGAATAGTATGGCCACCCCTCCTGACCCCCGAGCTGTACTCTGTCTGGTGATGGTCCTGTAAGTCGACTCCCACTGGAATCCTGTGACTACAGGTAGTCCTCTCTCTGGGCTCTCATGTGTCTCCGTAAAACATACAAAGTCATGCTCACTGATGATCTCCTCTAGGCGCTCCGGATGTGTCCATATAGAACCATTGCAGTTCCAGACTGCCCCTCTGAGTGGTGTCTCCTGTGCTAGTGTATGTGTCTCATGGGTCCCGAATCCCTATGAGATTGGGCGGCCGTCGATGAAGATTCTACCATCTCGAAAGAAGGCCTTTTTACCTTCTTTCCGTGCCTGAAGGACCCTGGGCATGCATGATTTCCTGTGCTCGATCTGCATCCTAGTGAGGTCCTCGTCCATAAAGATATGGCCGCCCTGGAGGCCTCGTAAGAGCACCCTTTTGTGAAAAAAGGTGGTGCGGTCCTCATCTCCTCGTAACTGCATGATCAACGGGTGAGCTCGAGTGGTGTCACGGCCAGCTCGCCATGCCTTTGTAAAAGGCATAGTCTCTTTGTAGCCTAGTTGGCTACAAAGCTCTCGTGCATCCTCCTCTGCTGAAGGTCCCTCTTTAAGGCCAGTGATCCTAACATTGTGTTTCCTAACACAGAGAGAGAGAGAGAGAGAGAGAGAGAGAGAGAGAGAGAGAGAGAGCTTGAGCTTTTATTAAAAAAGCTTTTCTTTATTGTGCCAATTATGGCTTGAGAGAGAAAAGATGGAACTTGCTTTCTTTTTCACAAAGCTTTTGATTTTCAGCTTTTGGGCTCTGCTTTTAGCATCCCTTGTAAACCTTTAAATAAGTGGACAGGCCTCCCACTCTACGGAGCATCTGGACGCAGAGTCTAAGAGTGAGCGCTTGCCTACATCTTGTACTTTGAACATAGATTAATACAAAAAGAAATACCGAAAGGGGCGCCAGTGTTTGGGGCCAATATCTCTAGGCATGGAACTCCACTGTGCCAGTGTGTCGAATCAATTGTGAACTGTGAATTGTGAACTGTTTTGAATTGATTATTTGTGGTGTCACAATAGATTCTCCACGTGGGGTGTCCAAGTCTGTTACAGTGGTATTAGAGCTCGGACAATTTCTCTTCTACGGGAAATTCGATCCTTTTTACGTGGCACTTATGGCTTCAGGCAGAGATCGGTCGACTTTCTTTGCATCCGGAGATGCGGGAAGAGATTACAACGACGATTCACACGAGGAGTACGGCCCATCTCGGCCTACTCAGGCAGAGCTCGAAGAGATGGAGCGTCGACGATTGATCGGCGATGCAACAGAGATGATGCTTAATTTTGCGAAGATTCCAAAATTTTCAAAATATATGAGTCAGACTTCTTTCGATGAGGTGCACACAGTGGCGGCAGACCACAGAGCCACCCATCAAACCGGCTCTCAAGAAACCTCCTACTCCCAGGATGTACACAGAGCAAGAATTAGAAGAGCTGGTTGATGCACGAATTGCTCAGCTTTTTGACGCGCAAAACAAAGCTAAAAAGCACGACAAAAAGCAGAAGGAAGGCGCTGACTTCCCAGGTTATTTGGGTCGTGAGTCTACTTTTGAATCGGCAAGAAAGCAGAAGAAGCGTGTTCGATTTGAAGGAGTACTCAGTTCTTCTTTCTTTGACAGTTCTTCTAGCTCTTCTGACTCGAGCGAAGAAGACAGAAAAGGCAAAAAACGAAGCAAAAAGCAAAGCTTCGGGAAGGGCAAGAAAAAGGCAAAGAAGCCTAAATCTCGCCTCGTGGTTGACAGTTCTACAGAGGACTCGTCTTCAGATAGTTCAGACTCTGACGACAACAGCTTTTATACAAAGAAGAAGAATTTTTATAAAGCCAACCAGTATGATTTTTTGGAAGACAAAAGCAAGAGAGTCCGAGAGTTTAAGGAAGGTGGACAGTCAATTAAATTTGACACGTTTTCTGGTTATAGAGATGCTTCGAAGGATTTGTCTTTTATACAGCAGTTTGACATAGCTTTCTCAGGAGGGCGTTACTCATAGCACTTTAAGATTCGAAGAGCTGCCTCTTACTTTAAGGAGAATGCTTGAACTTGGTGGTCCACGCTTCTATTAAACAAGACAGCGCTAATTAAATGGCTGAAATTCAAAAGGATTTTTTTTTCTTCTTGGCTGACTCAAGAGTATGAACGCAACATACTAACTGCTTGGAACCATCTTCGGATGACCAAGAAGGATACAGTGGACGCTTATTGCGAGAGATTCTGGAGCTCTTTTCTACCTGCCTCTTCATTTAAGAAGATCTCGTTCAAGGAATAGATTGAGCGGTTTACCTTGGGTCTTCCTACAGAGATCTGAGATCACTGCTTGGAATAAAAGTCAGCTTCTATTCAGGAGTTGATGAGTCATGAGAAACGGGGTTTTGCCACACTCTGGCAGTTTGACCTACCCCATATATGAAATCATGACGCAAACAGCCGAACAGACTTCGACAAATGAAAGTAGAAAGAGGAAGAGCAACCCAGAAAAGAAAGAAAAGAATGCACGACCCAAACTCACTCCTCAAGAGAGAGCTCTCTACATCAAGGAGGGGAAGTGCTTTGGATGCGGGAAAACTGGACATATCTCCGCGAAGTGCCCTAAAAAGGCACAGAAAGAACAAAACGACAAGGACGACGAAAGGCCTGAGAGTTCAAGAGCATCTGCGGACTGTTGAAGAAAAGGCAAGATGAAAATAGGACTGGTTCCAGATTGCGTGGGTATTGATCCCAGCACGATGGACGAGAGTACAAAACTTTGCCGAGCTTGGGGCAAAGTGAAAGACCAAGAAGCCCTGATCTTCTTTGATGGAGGAGCCAAGGCCAACTTCATTTAATCGGAATTGGCGGCGCGGCTTGAGATCACTCCCGATCGGATGGGACCACTTGCAGACGCAGTTCTAGTGGCACCCGGCAGGGACGTAGCCATTACACCTGTCATTGGCAAACTTCGGTTGCATTGTCAGGGGTATTTGGGGCATGAGGACTTTTACATAATGCCTTTGGAAGGTTGTGATGTCCTCTTGGGAATTCCCTGGTACCACAGGAACAATGTTGTGGTCGACTATCGGGCGAGGAAAGCGACATTGACCACAGAGAAGGGAAAATCATTGTACTCGATGTAAAACTTAAGGGCGAGTCTGTCCCTATTGTATCGGCTTCGGCCATTTCTAAATTAATGAAATCCAGTGTGTTTGTTTACTCGATCTTTTTCAAAGAACTGAGTGATGAGGATAGGACAAATATGTGTGAACTTGATAAAGAACGCCAAGATTTTCTCCACTCTCGTGCCGATTGCTTCTCAGAGAGCCTGCCAGGCGAGTTACCACCCGCTCGTTTTGAAGATCATACCATTGATCTGATACCTGGAAGCACACCTACCGAACCGGCCACCTTACCGTGTGAGCCGAGCCCAAAACGAAGAGATTATGAACCAAGTGAAAGACCTCGTGGAAAAGGGTCTTGTCCAGCCTAGTACTTCATCGTACTGCTCTCCAGTGTTGCTAGTTTTGAAGAAAGATGGATCTTGGAGACTGTGCATCGATTATAGAGCTCACAACAAAATCACCATCAAGAGCAGATTTCTGATTCCTAGAATCGATGATATACTTGACCGACTTCAGGGATCTTCGTGCTTTAGCAGGATCGACTTGAAAAGTAGATATCATCAGATCCGAATCGTGCCGGGAGACGTCTACAAGACAGCCTTTCGGACCACTTTTGGGTTATTTGAGTTTTTGGTGATGCCTTTTGGCCTAACCAATGCTCCTGCGACATTTAACCGGATGATGGACATGATTTTTCGAGAGTATAGACTATTTGTTGGCACTTTCTTTGACAACATTATTGTTTTCTCCAAGGATGAGGCAAAACATAGAGAACATCTGCTTCAAGTCTTTCAGGCATTACGAGATCACAAGTTAGTGATTAATGCGAAGAAAAGTGAATTTTTTC
The DNA here is from genome assembly GCF_014529385.1 of Adiantum capillus-veneris. Classification (NCBI taxonomy): domain Eukaryota; kingdom Viridiplantae; phylum Streptophyta; class Polypodiopsida; order Polypodiales; family Pteridaceae; genus Adiantum; species Adiantum capillus-veneris. The sequence continues at coordinate 119,100,065 of NC_140945.1, forward strand.
TACCAGAGACACACTTTTTGGGACACATTTTGTCAGCAGCAGCAGGAGTGCAGATGGATCCGGCCAAGATAGAGACTATGTGTGATTGGCCCGATTTGAAGAATGTCCATGGAGTTAGAAGCTTTTTGGGATTGTGTTTGTGCTACAGGAGGTTCATTAGAAAGTTTGCAGAGGTTGCTTCCCCTTTGCATATCTTGACACAGATTGGAGTCCCTTTTTCGTGGGGACCCACAGAGGTGACTGCCTTTCAGACTTTGAAAGAGAAATTGACTACGGGACCAATTTTGACTTTGCTGGACTTGCAAAAGTCATTTGAAGTATATTGTGATGCGTGGTCGTAGTCTGGGTGCGGTCTGAATGCAAGAAGGCCATGTCATTGCTTACGAGAGCCGATTGTTCTCAAGGCCGGAATTAACAACACAGATTTATGAGAAAGAGCTTTTGGCGGTTATTCATGCTCTTACTCAGTGGCAACATTACTAACTCGGAGCAGATTATGAGAAAGAGCTTTTGGTGGTTATCCATGCTCCTACAGACCATCAGAGTTTACGCTACTTGTCAGAGAAGCAGCTATCGGAAAAGCATATGCGGTGGGCGAACATCTTGTCATAGTTTCACTTCTATATTGTCCATGTGTAGGGACAAAAGAATTTGGTGGCAGATGCTTTGTCTCGGAAGCCGTTGGTTCTGGCCATTTCCATGATACATCATAGGAGCTTCGAGGATATGGTCGATCAGTATGCCACAGATACAGATTTTGCAGGCGTTTTCACATGGATACGGGATGGGTAGACAGTAGCGGGATATTCCATTCGGGATGGCTACTTGATGAGGAAAACCATGTTGTGCGTTACACAGCCGTTGAGGGAAAAGATTATGACCGAATGCCACTGTCCACTTTTTATGGGTCACTGCGGCATTGCTACCATCTTAAAAGAGGTAGAGAGATATTTCTTTTGACCGAGACTCAGGAAGGATGTGGACGAGTTTGTGCGCAGTTGCTTGGTATGCCAGAAGGTCAAGTTTGACAGGCATAAAGCACAGGGATTGTTACAGCCTTTGCCCATACCCACCCGCCCTTGGGAAAGTACTGCAATGGATTTCATTTTTGATCTCTCGAGAACACAGAGTGGTCACAATGGTATCCGGACTGTTATTGACAGATTTAGCAAGCAAGCTCATTTCATTCCAGTGAAGAAAACAATCAAGCCGGATCACTTAACGAGACTGTTTGTGGCCCAGATTTTCAGATTACATGCCATGCCTGAGACGATAGTCTACTCCAAATGGAACCCGGAATTCAGCTTGGCCGGAGATCTGGTGCAGTGGGTTTGCACAAGAGGGGAGTTACTCCGCTCCTTTGTCAACATATGCCTCGATTTTTGAATACTAGAGTCATCGATGTCTCTTTGAGCTTCAGGGATACTAAGAGCTGACAGTGTTCTGCTGTATACTTTATGAAATGGAATTCTGAATAATATAAAACTGATTTTTCTTGACTTGTTTAAGTGCAGGAATTGATAGACGAAATGACTGCCGCATTTTGGTCTGAATGATCTCGATAGACATGGTCGCAATAGGGATTAGTCAATTGGGCATTCACGAGGTCCTGAGTGGATCTAGATGCGATCGCTAATTGCATTGCCGATAAATCATGGTCTGAGATCCGAATGAATGTTGAATGTGATTTGTCGTGTGATGTCAAGTGATGTCCTGTGATATCCTGTGATGTGACTGTTGCTTGATACATGTGCTAGATGTGTGTTCCTAGTGCGTCGGTACTAACAGCCAGTGTCTGTTAAGACAGTCTATGGCTTCTGCCTATTTTGCAGGCGTAATCGAGGGCGATTACAATGCTTTCAAGAGGGGGATATGTCATAAATTGGTGACGTGGCTGCCGGGTACACACAACGGATAAGCCGGAAATGCTGACGTGGTTGGCTGTACGATAGCCCCGGAAATTGCGGCGCCAATTGTGGAAATGGCAGGCTGTACGGATACCCGCTTTTTGCGGGCGCTTTTGGAGGGCTTATTTGCGGCAGTTTTGCTGCTTTACTCTACGCAAGCAAGAGTTAGAGAGAGAGACAGAGAGATTTTATTTAAAAAAGCTTTGCTTTATTGTGCCAATTATGGCTTGAGAGAGAAAAGATGGAACATGCTTTATTTTTCACAAAGCTTTTGATTTTCAGGTTTTGGGCTCTGCTTTTAGCATCCCTTGTAAACCTTTAAATAAGTGGACAGGCCTCCCACTTTGCGGAGCATCTGGACGCAGAGTCTGAGAGTGAGCACCTGCCTACACTCTTGTACTTTGAACACAGATTAATACAAAAAGAAATACCGAAACGGGCGCCAGTTTTTGGGGCCAATATCTCTAGGTACGGAACTCCGTCGGGCCAGTGTCGAATCAATTGTGAATTGTGAACTGTTTTGAAGTGATTATTTGTGGTGTCGCGGTAGATTCTCGACTTGGAGTGTCCAAGTCTGTTACACTTTATCATGCCATTAGCAAATCCCCTGGATGTTCCTGTTGCTAAATTGGCTTTATCTTACAGAAAAATAATTCTAAATGAATTATTGGATTTATAAGTGAGAGGGTTTTCTCGCTTGGAACACCACGGAAAAATAATTCTAAATAAATTATTGGAATTTTAAGTGAGAGGGCTTTTCTCACTCGAGACATCCGAGTACAGAGTATTCCTACTGCGTCATTCAAAGTAATGACGGGAGCACTGAGAACGGGAATATCTGTAAGGCCACCAAGAACGGGTACTTCTGATGCGTCACATCGGATGGGTGACAGGGAGCATCGGGAAGAAGTATCTGACCATCCGGGAACGGATATCTCTGATGTGTCATAGGATGGGTAACATAGAGCATCGTGAAGGAGATTGTACTGTAAGTTCGGTAGGAAAGGACTAGGTGATGGGTATTCCTGATGCGTCACAAGGTGGGTGACGGGTGCATCTGAAAGGGAATATCCATAGTCGGGAGGAAATTCCGAACTGTGTTGGAATTGTGCACAAGGAAAAGCAAGCACTTGAATGAAGATGGGTTCAGAGGAAACTTCGAGGAAAAACAGATGCTTTCTGAGAAAGCTGGATTGATTTTCGGGAAAGCAGATGCTTTCCCACGAGGAAGTCTATGTCTGCATTGCAACTGTGCATGTGATTGCATCCAGGGACGCCTGGGAAGTGCTGTGAAAGCGTTGTTTTTAACTTATAAGAGTTTTTGGGCAGGTTCAGACTATTTTTAAAATACGCCGGCCGCCCACTTCATAAGTGGGCAGCCATCTGATAAATAAGGCAACAGATCAGCCAGCGTTTTCTCTCTCTCTTTTTCTGGCAGAAAAGAAAAAAAAAAGAAAAAAAAAAAAGAAAAAAACAAAATGGCCGCGATCTCTATGCGAGCAGCTATTTGTGCCCGTGGCTAGGAGCTATAAAAGCATCACATGCCCTCACTCAGAGGGGAAGACCAATCTTTGCAAGGAGGAGATGCTGCTGCAGATTTCAACCATAAAGAAGACGTTGCCGGTGATGCCCATGGCTACCCCAAGTGTACCATATGTCGCCAAGACCCAGTGCGCGAGTTCCCTCGTGAAGAAGTGCCTACGGAGCGTGTTTCCATCGCGAGAAGTTGTTGTTTTCCTCTGTTTTCAGCCCATAAACGTCGTAGACGGGGCTGATTTACGAGAAGCAACCCGAGAACACACCTCTTCTGTGTGTAAGATTGGAAGAGAGGATATTCTATGTAGAGATCTCTTCCGGAGAATTGCTTTTCGAGAACCGAGTTGCGTTTCGAGCGTCGAGACTTTGAAGGTAACGATTTTCATGTTATGATCTCTGAGTATTTGATTGCAGGTGTACTTCCTCTTCGTGAGGGAGTAGGAGCAAAGGAAGGCATGAGCCTCTGCACGAGAAAAGCGCTCTGAGGAACTAGAGCCAGATCGGCCCAAGGGTTTCGTACCCAAGTTTGGGAAGCAGATCCACGGATCGAAGAGAGGAAGACTCTCTAGATGTGATCCGGAAGTTGAAATTCCCGAGGGAAGGACTTCGTGTCCAGGAAAGCGGAGTTAATCTGCAGGAAGAGGACTCTAGAAACAGAGTTAGAAAAGAGTTGCAGGGATGTCATGCCCTGAGTCTAGAAGGTGAGATCCAGAGGCGAGAACCTTGGTTCTCAAGGATTTGGAATAAGGAACAGAAGTTTCTTGGAATAGGGGTTTGCCCTAGGAATCGGAAGCTAAGGCTTCCAGGAACCATCAAGTCTTATTCTAGAACGAACGTGGTAATACGTTCGGTTCACGTGCTTGTATAGACTACTCCTCAGTAATAAAGATACTATTACGGGGGGGGACCAGTCCATCTTCTGGTCCCCAGTACTGTGTCGATCTTCTCACTCTCTGTCTCTCTCTATATCCTCTGGCTTCAGTAATAAGTGATAAATCCTATTTATCCGAATGTATTTTATATTGTTATGCGCTCCCGTTTGTGAGAGTGGTATTAGAGCATGGTCTCCTCTCTTTCTCTGTAAAGGAGGACGACTCTGGGAATATACGCGAAGAAGCCATGACATGCCAAGAGAGAAGTAAGCAGGCGGAACCCTAAGTCTTGCAAGGAAAAGCTCGCAGAGTTGGAATTTTTTTTTTCTCTCTGCAAGAAGTCGACACAAGACTTGGGATTCTCTGAGAAGGCGACAAGAGCATGATGCTCAAGAACCTAGAGAATCCAAGGAGCGGAATGCTCGAGATCCTTCAGAATCCAGAAAATATCCATGAACGTCAATCCAGAACTATAGCCATGAAATCCCGCCATTTCGGGAAGGATATGAAGAAGGTCTCTAGACCTAGGAAACCTTCCAGTGAAGTTTGATACTTTTGACGGAAGGGAAGATGCCCCGAAAGCTACCGCTTTGATTCGACAAGTTTGAAGTTGCCTTTGTAAACGGCAATTTCTGAAAAAAAGCGTCGAAGATGAGGCATGTGACCAAACACCTCAAGGGGATTGCAAGTACTTGGTGGTATACCAAAGCTTTGCAAGGAACTTACAACAACAATTCAAGGCTGAATTCTCCGACAAATTTTTTTCCTCTACGCTTTGAGGAAGGCATTCAAGAAGATTGGGATCGGTTTGCCTAATAGGAGCACGAGCGAGTCCAAGCAAGTAGTGGTTCACTCTTGCCAAGGTAGCTCCACTCTTGACCCTCTCTGAGGAAGGAAAGATGAAGAAATTCAACGAAGGACTTTTGCCCGAATTTTGTAGACGCATCTGCAAGATACTTTGTAGCGGATGGTGGAGTCAGCAGTACAAGCTGAAGTGTATACCTCAGTGTACATAGAATCTAATCCCCACAGTGGGACGGGAACCATTGAACACAGAAACAACGAATTTTTGTTACCTCTCCTCGAAGGATACATTGCTATCCGGAGAAAGTTTGGAGTAAGGGAATTCAATCTAACTCTTGAATGCTTGAATAGAAGACCCTCAAACTCTAAGTGAGAGGACAGGTCTTTGATCAAAGTTAAATCTTTGAGGAACTCATAAACTGCGTATTGCTTTTATGCACAAGATATGCATGTGTCTAACCAGGAAATCACTCTCAAGTGTTTATGAGAGTAGAATTGAGTTGAAACATTGCTTTATGCGATGAATTGGTTTGCTCAACCATCCGGAAGGTCAACTATTGATCTCGTATCCGGTAGTTCACCAACAAATTACGTGCTATTGCGGGTAGGACGGTAGAAAGGAAGGAACCATTCCGAGATTCCAACCAAAGAAAAGCTTTCACTAAGCTTGAGGACCTTATGAACCAACACCCCCTACCCGGTAAGGGAAGATATGGTAGTGCTTTTCGCACAAGTGAATGAACACTCTCTTTACGAGGGAAGGAACCAACGACGACTACGGCCTGTGCTCGAGGAATCCAATAATTATTTGATGAGCGGGTTTTGCTCTAAGATCGAGCCAAGGGATCGTCAGGTGAGCGTCTTTGCTCTAAGGATCTTACGAAGGGAAGGCAATTTTCCAGGTTTACCAAAACTTTTAACACAGCTCAAGTATTATGTACACTTTTGAGTACATGGATAACACACGAAGATGCAGACCTATGCCAAGGACCTCGACGAGTTTGTTATACTCTCTTGAGCGCCTTTTTGTGCGCAAGGATATTCCGACACGAGAATCTCTATTTGAGATGTGTTTGGTAGAAGGAATTTGAGTTTCTCTACGGAGAAGAGGTTTTCTGATGGTCGTTGATCATTGAGTACGCTATGTGCCTTTACCATTACAGTAGCAACTTTTGGTTGCGGTATATGTTTCTCCATGAGCATGTCAAGTAGCATTTACATGCTGTTGAAATAAATTCCAACTATTATGTTCGTAAGAATATAGTTCACCAACCGTTTCAAAATGGTAAGAATTACATATGGGAGAACATCCTTGAGAATCAAAGAGGGTTCGCTCTATTGTGAACGAGGTTTGAACGTACGTTCAGAAAATGCTATGGCTAGAATCCTATCTGCCTGAGATTTTGCAAGGCGTCATTGATGCTCGCAAGGTGAATCATTTTTTATGATATTGTAAGGAAGAGACTCTAATGGGCGTCTGGAAAACACTGCTGGTGGTAATAACTCGCAGGAGGAAAAGATTGGAAGGAAGTGCCGCCGTGCACAAGGAATCTTCGGATTGGAACCGTCCGTCTACGTTGAGCGACAGCCCGAAACAAGAACCTTCTTTAATGTTATCGCAAACTTTGTTTGTGAAAGAAACACATCGAGCTTAATGCTCTATGACTTGAGCATTCCCTATGTTGGAGGACACAAGAGGTTTAATATCCTCTAGACTAACAGTGCAGGATTATGCGCAAGGACAGATACCTAGATTGATTTCTAGGAGGATTATTCTTCTCGGATTGAGAAGGTGGAATTGAGTTAACAGACTCTCGAATGGGGAAACGTTCGATCTGTTGGAAAGACGCGAATGACGAGTTCTTACACGGCTCGTAAGTTTGATGATGGTGAAGGATATCCTCGAGGTACTAGAGGAAGGACATGAACCGGTAAGCTAACTATTGAATTATTGAATTTTTGAATTTTTGTTTAATTTAATTTTTAAGTTCTCTTTTGAGAAAGGACTAGCTCAACTCACCATTGAGCAAGATTTGGAATCTTTCCGGTTTCTCCCCGGCAGTTCAGTTGGACCTCTACAGTTGAGGACAACTTTTTATAAGTGAGAGGGATGTTGCTAAATTGACTTTATCTTACAGAAAAATAATTCTAAATGAATTATTGGATTTATAAGTGAGAGGGTGTTCTTGCTTGGAACACCACGGAAAAATAATTCTAAATAAATTATTGGAATTTTAAGTGAGGGCTTTTCTCACTGGAGACATCCGAGTACAGAGTATTCCTAGTGCGTCATTCAAAGTAATCACGGGAGCATTGAGAACGGGAATATCTGTAAGGCCACCAGGAACCGGTACTTCTGATGCGTCACATCGGATGGGTGACAGGGAGCATCGGGAAGAAGTATTTGATCATCCAGGAACGGACATCTCTGATGCGTCATAGGATGGGTGACATAGAGCATTGCGAAGGAGATTGTACTGTAAGTTCGGTAGGAAAGGACTAGGTGATGGGTATTCCTGATGCGTCACAAGGTGGGTAACGGGTGCATCTGAAAGGGAATATCCATAGTCGGGAGGAAATTCCGAACTGTGTTGGAATTGTGCATAAGGAAAAGCAAGCACTTGAATGAAGATGGGTTCAGAGGAAACTTTGAGGAAAAACAGATGCTTTCTGAGAAAGCGGGATTGCTTTTCGGGAAAGCAGATGCTTTTCCACGAGGAAGTCTATGTCTACATTGCAACTGTGCATGTGATTGCATCCAGGGACTCCTGGGAAGTGCTGTGAAAGCGTTGTTTTTAACTTATAAGAGTTTTTGGGCAGGTTCAGACTATTTTTAAAATACGCTGGCCGCCCACTTAATAAGTGGGCAGCCATCTGATAAATAAGGCAACAGATCAGCCAGCGTTTTCTCTCTCTTTTTCTGGCAGAAAAGAAAAAAAAATTGAAAAAAAAAAATTTGAAAAAAAAAAAAAAAAAAACTGCCGCGATCTCTACGCGAGCAGCTATTCGTGCCTGTGGCTAGGAGCTATAAAAGCATCACATGCGCTCACTCAGAGGGGAAGACCAATCTTTGCAAGAAGGAGATGCTGCTGCAGATTTCAACCATAAAGAAGACGTTGCCGGTGATGCCCATGGCTGCCCCAAGTGTACCATATGTCGCCAAGACCCAGTGCGCGAGTTCCCTCGCGAAGAAGTGCCTACGGAGCGTGTTTCCATCGCGAGAAGTTGCTGTTTTTCTCTGTTTTCAGCCCATAAATGTCGTAGACGGGGCTGATTTACGAGAAGCAACCCGAGAACACACCTCTTCTGTGTGTAAGATTGGAAGAGAGGATTTTCTATGTAGAGATCTCTTCCGGAGAATTGCTTTTCGAGAACCGAGTTGCGTTTCGAGCATCGAGACTTTGAAGGTAACGATTTTCATGTTATGATCTCTGAGTATTTGATTGCAGGTGTACTTCCTCTTCGTGAGGGAGTAGGAGCAAAGGAAGGCATGAGCCTCTGCACGAGAAAAGCGCTCTGAGGAACTAGAGCCAGATCAGCCCAAGGGTTTCGTACCCAAGTTTGGGAAGCAGATCCACGGATCGAAGAGAGGTAGACTCTCTAGATGTGATCTGGAAGTTGAAATTCCTGAGGGAAGGACTTCGTGTCCAGGAAAGCGGAGTTAATCTGCAGGAAGAGGACTCTAGAAACAGAGTTAGAAAAGAGTTGTAGGGATGTCATGCCCTGAGTCTAGAAGGTGAGATCCAGAGGCGAGAACCTTGGTTCTCAAGGATTTGGAATAAGGAACGGAAGTTCCTTGGAATAGGGTTTTGCCCTAGGAATCGGAAGCTAAGGCTTCCAGGAACCATCAAGTCTTATTCTAGAACGAACGTGGTAATATGTTCGGTTCAAGTGCTTGTATAGACTTCTCCTCAGTAATAAAGATACTATTACGGGGGGGGACCAGCCCATCTTCTGGTCCCCAGTACTGTGTCGATCTTCTCACTCTCTATCTCTCTCTATATCCTCTGGCTTCAGTAATAAGTGATAAATCCTATTTATCCGAATGTATTTTATATTGTTATGCGCTCCCGTTTGTGACAGTTCCAAATACATGGCGTGCTCGATGTCTTCAACAAAAAGGTCACCCTTCAGCATAGGAGCAAAACTCATGTTTTGGATGTAAAGCTCAAAGGGAAGTCTGTCCCTATTGTACCTGTTTCGGCTATCACTTTTGTAATTTAGAATCATCTTTTTGGGTACTTGATTTTTGCACGTGATGTTTCAGATAACTGTCAGTCAAATTTATCTGTGTTAGATAAAGAAAGGTTAGCATTTTTGCGAGAGGTTAATGACTGTTTTTCTGATTCATTATCGTCACAACTGTCGCCGGAGAGGCTTGAGGACTGTACGATAGATTTGGTGCCAGGGTGTAGCCCGCCAAACAGACCTCCCTACCGGGTTATTGTGGCTCAGCAGAAAGAGATTATGGGCCAGGTTGAGGAGCTTTTAGAAAAGGGGCCGATTCAGCCTAGTTCTTCACCTTTTTGCTCCCCAGTGCTCCTAGTGCAGAAGGAGAATGGCTCTTGGCGCATGTGTATTGACTACCGTGCATTGAATAAGAATACCGTCAAGAAGAGGTTTCCTATCCCAAGGATTGATGATATTCTTGACCGTTTAGAGGGTGCTGCAATTTTCAGCAGGATAGATCTTAAGAGTGGGTACCATCAGATTCGTATAAGACCGGAGGATGTGCACAAGATTGCGTTTAGGACGACATTTGGTCTCTACGAGTTTCTAGTGATGCCATTTGACCTTATTAATGCTCCTGCCATGTTCAATAGGATGATGGACCGGATTTTCCGCTCGCATCAAAAGTTTGTTGGCACATTCTTCCGGGCCATGAGTATGTGCAAGCATTCTCAAACATCAATTCTTTTCAGAACGCCTCCTGAAAGCAAATCACTCATTGAAACCAATATCAGAACCAGAGTCAATCAATTATATCGGCACCAAGACAGGTTTAAAATAGGTACAATCCTTTTCAAACAAATTTCAAATAGTACTTTCTCAGACATAGCTTAAAAGTTTGTATTTAGCAAAATCATTCAGGTTTTTGTTCGGATAGCCGAACTTTGAGAATGATTGGCTTGTCGTTTTGCATAAGGTGATGGTATGGTTCCGGATCTAGAGTGTTACGTCATTCTTGGCGTGCCAAGTCATGCCCAACAGAATGTCGCAGTTGCCTATTTCATGATGTGGAAATCGGCTTTTCCACGGTTTCCTTTGGTGGTCACGGGAAGCACACCAATGAGAGGTACCACCTTCTGGGTCTGATCAATGGGTAACTCGGTTTCAATTTCTTGTTGCTCTGCATCATAATCAAAGTCCATCTGCTTCAGGAATTCTGGATGGATGAAGTTCTCTGCAGCTCCGTGCCACGGGGACGGACACCACGTGCCAACAGAAAAGAACAGACTAAACAACTTTAAGCACTTCAAATAACAACTGAACTGAAAGAGATGTACGGCACAAGATGGGGAATGGCGGAGTTCCACCCTGAGAGAGCACTAGCCCCAAATCTTGGCGCCCGTTTCGGTATTTCTTTATATTGCTTGAACAAGGTACAACGCTAGTACACCATCCTCTGCACCTCCACGCGGGAGTGTGCCAGAGAATGAGCCTTTGACTCATATTCATAGGCCCTTGGCCTCTCAAAAGTAGCTACATGAAAAGCTTCAAGTTCTAAAAGCATCTGGCCTCCCAAATGGAACCAGCGCAAAACATGGAAAAATCCGTACAACCTGCCACGTCATCAGTTTCTACTTCAGAGATTGTTGTGTGTGTGTGTATTGGTCCCACTTTATTTTCGGGTCTTTTGGTCACTTGGGTCCCATTGAGTCTAGATACTTATTGTGAGAGATTTTGGAATGTTTTTCTCCCTGCCTCATCTTCTAAAAAGATCAGTTTTAAGCAGCAAATCAAGCGATTTTGCTGTGGACTTCCCAAAGAGATACGAGATTACTGCTTATTACAGAAATCTGAGTCCATATAGCAATTGATGGGACATGCTAAGCAAGGGTTGCTATGCATTCAAGTAACTTGACTTATCCAACAGATCAACCTTCGACAAATGATGATAGAAGAAAAGGAAAGAAAGATGCACGTCCCCGACTGACAGAGGAACAAAAAGACGAATATCTCAAGACGGGAAAGTGCTTTGGCTGTGGGGAACAAGGACATTTATATGCACGATGCCCCAAAAAGGCACAAGAATGAGAATGACTGACAGACTACAATAGAACTGGGCGAGGAGATACTCGCTCCAGAACAGATACTGGAATTTTTATTTTTTATTTTAGAAAGATGTAGATGAGCTGATAATATTTTGTTTTATGACTTTATAAATGAACAATTTTTGAAATCGGAATTTTCGGAGATACTCTGATTTATGTATGAAATTAATGTGCTTGGAAGATCTTGATATTTGTGAACAAATAAAAGGTGAAATTGAGAATGAGATGATGACGAATGAATGCAATTGGGAGCAATGACAACTCTAGAATGAACCCGATCACGATTCGAGATGAGAATTATGAATTTTGAATGATGATGAATGATATGATTGGAAACTATGGTGAGCGCATCAAGAGTTCTCGAGGGATGAGGTGGCTACACAGAGAAAAGATGACTAGACTGAATGATTGAAACACACTGTTCAATATGAACTAAGTGTGTGATTGATGAACTGGGATTCCCGAAAATGAATATGATTTTGATTACTCACACATGTGATTGTGTTTGAGTGCAGGATTGAAAGATGGAGTTTTTGACGAAATGATACAGCATTTTGGTCTTAAGAAATCTATGGACATGATCGCAATAAGAATTAGTTAATCCAACATCAATGAGGTCTGGTGTGGATCTAGATGCGATTGCTAAATACGTTGCCAGGAATCATAGTCCTAGATCTGGATGGATTTTATGCGATATGACTTGAATGTGATGTGATGTGATTGTCGTCTTTGTACAAGTGTTGGATTTGTGTCGTCTAGTGCGTCGGTAATTAGAGTCAGTGTCTATTGAACTGGTTTATGGCTTATGTCTGATTTTGCAACCGTAATCGAGGATGATTACACTTCTTTCAAGAGGGGGGTATGTCACAAACTGATGATGTGGCAACTCGGGACAGAAGCTGCAAGACCTGATGACATGGCAAAACCGTACGAATCTCTGCAGATTGCGCTGACATGTTGACATGGCAGCAGTACGGATCACGCGAAATGCACTACCACGTGGTAGGCTGTAGCGATTTTCACGATTTTTGCTGGTTGCTTTTGGGCCAATTGCTTTTGAGTTTGCAGCTTTTCATGTACTTGCTTTTGATTTTGAGGCCAAGGGCCTTTAAATAAGAATCCATGGCCACTCTTTTTACTCAATGTGCTGACGAGCATCTGAGCAGAGAGGGCCCATGGGAGTTGTAACTTTGCTCAAGCGTTAATATAAAAATAAATACCGAAAGGGGCACCAGATCTTGGGACCAATACCTCTGGGCATGGGCTGTGTCGACTCAAGTGAATTGTGATTAGGTTTGTGAAGTGTTCTTAAGTGATTCTCTTGTGTATCGTGCCAGATTTCCGACTTGGGGTGTCCAAGTTTGTCACAACAAACAAAATAGTCATGCCCTGTTTGAAAGCATCCAAAGCATCAGCCTTCTTGTAATAAAGTATCTCACCGTTGAGGTGTCCAAACAAGGCCTTTGAGGTTGATTTTCACGAGAATCTAAGAAGAGCTTTCGCTAGGTTGGTTGCAGGAAGCCTCCGCCGACTTCATATCGATCAAATACTAGGTCATAATGTATCTATGCTCAAAGGAGCGGCTTTCTCTTCACTTATAGAGACGACCTCAGTAATCCCCCCAACCTAGTAAAGGAAGTTAACCAAGATGACTTCGACAACCCCAAGGCCCATTCTTTTGGCCGCATGGCTGTGGGACCAACCTATGCTGCTAGACCAGGTAACTTATTTTATGCACTGTTTCAAGGATGTTTTTGCATGGACTTACCAAGATTTGGAAGGGATACCCCCGGAGCTAGGAGTCCACACCATACCTTTGGTTAGTGGGGCTAAACCAGTTGAGGCTAAGGCTACAAGCTCAATCCGAAGTATGTAGTGGCTGTCAAACTCGAGTTACAATAGATGCAAGAAGTAGGTATCATTGTGCCAGTGATAGATTCCGAGTGGTTTCCACCCATGGTGATAGCTCCAAAGAAGGTATGTGTCGACTTCCGAGCTCTCAAAGAGGCAACAATACAAGATGGCTTCCTAACTCCTTTCGCCGAAAGAGTCCTAGAAGATGTGTGGCTGGGCATGTGCTCTACAGTTTCATGGATGTGTTCAGCGGCCACAATAATGTGGCAATCCATCCTGAAGACCGTATCGAAAATGCTTTTGTGACTCCTTAGGGTACCTTCATATACAAGAAGATGGCTTTGAGCTGATCGTATATTCTACATCATCTTTTGCCCCCTGCTCACTTATTATCTCCGAATTTTCATGGATGACTTCTTGACATTCTCCGACGTGTAGTGTTCCAGCCCCATTGAGAATTTGGAGGAGTACCTATCTCAGCTCTCTGTTATATTCCTCAGTGTAGGGAGCGGCCAAATAAATGCCACTTTTTGGTTACTCAAGGTACGCTTTTTAAGTCATGTGGTGTTTGCTAAAGGTTTAGTCTCTGACCTTGATAAGATAGTAGCCATTTAAGGCTGCACGGTGGACTTCGCACTCGCTACTGCTGCACGCTCCCTCCCCCCCCCCCCTGTTGCACCATCACTGCCCCTCCCTCCCCCCCGCCCTCGTGTTGCCCCCCTCGCCCCCGCGCTGCCTCCCTCACCCTCGCGCTTCCCAGCCCAACCCACCCCCCCCTTGTGCGCCCTTGCCCCCCCCCCCCCCCCCCCCTTCCCTGGCCGCTTCTCCCCCCCCTCACCCGCAGCCTCTTGAATTCTCGCTCGCCGCTTTTTCCCCCCCCCCCCCCCCCCCCCCCCCCCGTCCTCATTGTTCCCGAAGGTCTTCTGTGTCACCAGCCAATAGCAATTCCATTTTTGTTCATTTTCTCTTTCTTTGGGGAATTTCGTTTGTGTTACCTTTTGGAAACACCCCTCTGGAAATCTAACTGCCCTGCATTGCATAGCTAATGTAGAACTGTTCAAAGAGTCCAGGCCTGAGGGCTAAAGAGCACAAGGTTGGACAAGGACTATGGTTAGCCAAAGTGGGGTCATTGGCCAGCCAAAGCGGAATCCTTTGCTAAATAGGCTACATTTCAGTTCTCGGTGTGGCTGCAGTGTACAAAAAGGGTCAGATGACCTAGAAGAATGTAATGGCAGAAACTCCTAAATTTTAGGGACTGCTATTTTTGGACGGCAAAATGTTTTCGCGTCATTACGTGCAGTTTGACATGGGGATCATTTTGTTACTCTGTGGCCAAGTCAACAGAGGCTGCAGGTGAGATATTTTTAGACCCGAGGGTGTAAAGCGGGAAAATGCACAAATGAGTGACACTTGGCACTCTGAGGCCAGTTTACTACTGAAAGAGAAGGCAAAAACGTGATTTTCAGCTGGGAGCTCGTTTTTGAGTGCTGTCACAGGTGGGGGAGCTTCAATGGAGTGCTGGCTTACCCTCTATGTACAGTGAAGTGCAGGATGTCATGACCTGCACACCTCTCACTGCTCTCTCTCTCCCCTATTCTTTATGGTTATGTCTCTCTAGTGGGCTCATCAGATTGACCATGTACAGTCTTGTGGTTTGATGCTCTATTGCTGAGGCAAGAGCCTCCCTGAACAGGAACAGGAGTAGCTAACTGCTGCTCCAAAGCAGGGAAACGAGAGGGTGATAACCTCTCAAGTAAACACACAAAAAAATCAGCACTGTTTTATTGCTGATTTTGGGATGTTTTGGG
Organism: Adiantum capillus-veneris; assembly: GCF_014529385.1. Taxonomy (NCBI): domain Eukaryota; kingdom Viridiplantae; phylum Streptophyta; class Polypodiopsida; order Polypodiales; family Pteridaceae; genus Adiantum; species Adiantum capillus-veneris. The sequence continues at coordinate 119,115,121 of NC_140945.1, forward strand.
AATGTTTTGTGCTCGGAATCATGCCAGAATCAAGGGGCACGTAGTCCAAGGCATTGGAAACAGTGCAGGGACAGTTGACAGCTGAAATTAGGTCAAAAACAGGTCCTAACCAGAAAATACAACGGTCTGAAATTTACTGTTTTGCAGCCATATGGATGCCAGATGCATTGGAAACAGTGCCCAATTGTCAGAGAACACTTATGGGAAGTGTTGGGGCTTAAAACAAGTGAAAAAGCAGAAATTCCAGCGAGCTGTAATTGCTCTTTTTGAGTTGGAATCAGAGGGTTTTTGTCAATTGAATCAAGTTCCAGTGTTGGGAATTGTTTGGGGTCAATTTTAGAGCTGTTGTGCTGCCAAAATTTAGCCAAAACAGGTGTTGTATTGTTGGATACAGATTAGGATTCCCGGAACTCTGATTTTTGCAGGTTTGGGGCTGTTTTGATGCCCTAAATCCTTCCAGATTCACGGAGCAACTAGTCCAAGATGCAGGGAACAGTGGAGGGGCTACAAGGAGCTGAAAACAGAGAAAACCCAGTCAATAACCAGAAATTACAGAGGCTGGTTATGCTCTGTTTTGGTCAATTAAAGGTGGAATCGAGACAAGGACAGTGGTCTTCTTAGGATTCCCTACTTGCAGACTGTTTCGGGCAGGGTTCTGCGCCGTTATGTTGCCCAAATTCCTCCAAACAGGATAGGTTTAGTGCTATAAGCACTCTTTGTACTTCCTCTTAACTGTAAAAGAATAAAGAAATACCGAAAGGGGCGCCTATTTAGGGGCCAATCTAGTGTCTGACTCGTATACAGATGCATTCTAGCGTATCCCATTCCCCTCTCTTGTGTCATTATAGCACAGGTAGAATAGATGACTAATAATGGGTGAAAGCTAAATCAAGGTTTGAAGTAAAGTCTACCGTCCTTTTTGAAGTTAACAGGCCGGTTACATGGTTCCATCGACAGGATTAAATTACTTTTTCCTCAAAAAGTGAGCCTTGGTCAGTTTGGGTTAAAGACACAAAGAGAGTTTGGGATGACCTTGAAAACACAGAGAGTTTGAAAGTAGATCTAGTGGATTTATAGGTGAGAAAGGCTACGAGAGTTTTTCTTTGGATACAGGTGAGAAAGGCTACGAGTCTTTCTTTGGATACATGATGGATGGCAACAAGGAAGAGGGTTCCTCTTGAGAGGATAGACAGCCTATTCCAACTGTACATGAAATTGGCGAGAGTTCAGGCCAAGCAGAGAAAGCTTTGTAGGTTGTTACTGCTGTGACCATGTTCAAGCAATTGATGGAGAATCCAAGATTTATGGAGTTCATACAATCTTCATCAATAGCACATCAAGTTCAAGGCAGTTTTGGCATGCCAGGAACAGTGTTTAGAGGTATGTAAGACATGGTGCCCAATCCCATGTATGCAAACATTGGTTTGCACCCAAGATTTTAGGGCACACAAGGTCAGTTTGGGGTGTCACAAGGAACGTGGGTATGGCTGGTTTTTCAATCCTATCAGTGAATATGACACCTGGACATCAACATGTTACTTTGTGAATATCAATATATATATATATATATATATATGTTGATGTCCAGGGAATATGACACCTTGCACTTTCCTGTAAGGGTGAATCTGGGCTTATCCTAGATTCATCTAGGTATAATTTTTAGTCGTATGGCGGACATGCAAACTTCACATTGTCAAGTTTTTGTCCGAGTTACGACCAATTGATATTGTGCTAATTCTTTCTATCTTTTGTGGTGCGTATGTCCTATCAACTACCTCATTTTTGTGCTAATTTTTTCGATTCATTGCTTCTGTTAGTGCTAGGCTTCATTATGGCTGAGTCTGCCCTTGATCTCCGGAGTCATGACAGAAACTCAGTACGTTGAACTTTGTGTTGATGTATGCTCATGTGTGTGTGCCTGTGGTGTGTTTTGTGTTTGGGAGCATATGTTAGTACCTAGTTCTACACCCACTATTGGGCACTGACGACGTTAGTGGGGATGTCATGGTATGTAGTCAATACTATGCATGATGGAGCTGATGGTTATATTGTCTTGTGGGTGACTACCATGGGTCTATACCTTGCACTTTCCTTAAGGGTGAATCTGGGCTTATCCTAGATTCATCTAGGTATATTTTTTAGTTGTATGGCAGACATGCAAACTTCACATTGTGAAGTTTTCGTCCGAGTTACGACCAGTTGATATTGTGCTAATTCTTTCTATCTTTTGTGGTGCGTATGTCCTATAAACTACCTCATTTTTGTGCTAATTTTTTCGATTCATTGCTTCTTTTAGTGCTAGGCTTCATTATGGCTGAGTTTGCCGTTGATCTCCGGAGTCATGACAGAAACTCAGTACGTTGAACTTTGTGTTGATGTATGCTCATGTGTGTGTGCGTGTGGTGTGTGTTGCGTTTGGGAGCATATGTTAGTACCTAGTTCTACACCCACTATTGGGCACTGACGACGTTAGTGGGGATGTCGTGGTATTTAGTCAATACTATGCATGATGGAGCTGATGGTTATATTGTCTTGTGGGTGACTACCATGGGTCTATACCTTGCACTTTCCTTTAAGGGTGAATCTGGGCTTATCCTAGATTCATCTAGGTATATTTTTTAGTCGCATGGCGGACATGCAAACTTCACATTGTGAAGTTTTCGTCCGAGTTACGACCAGTTGATATTGTGCTAATTCTTTCTATCTTTGGTGGTGCGTATGCCCTATCAACTACCTCACTTTTGTGCTAATTTTTTCGATTCATTGCTTCTTTTAGTGCTAGGCTTCATTATGGCTGAGTCTGCCCTTGATCTCCGGAGTCATGACAGAAACTCAGTACGTTGAACTTTGTGTTGATGTATGCTCATGTGTGTGTGCGTGTGGTGTGTGTTGTGTTTGGGAGCATATGTTAGTACCTACTTCTACACCCACTATTGGGCACTGACGACGTTAGTGGGGATGTCGTGGTATTTAGTCAATACTATGCATGATGGAGCTGATGGTTATATTGTCTTGTGGGTGACTACCATGGGTCTATACCTTGCACTTTCCTTTAAGGGTGAATCTGGGCTTATCCTAGATTCATCTAGGTATATATATATATGTTACTGGCCAGGGAGTACAGATGGCTCCCACAGGTGTACCCATTATGCAAATTGTCTCTTTTGACAATTTCGAGTCAATGGATAAGCTAAAGCCATACAAAGAAGATGATCAATGAGTCCATTGACACATTCAATGGCTTTGATGAGAGGACAAAGGTTTTCTCTTTCCTCGAACAGTTTGACAAAGCATTTGTTGGAAGGAGCATTTAAAGTCAGGAAAGGTGCCACTTTTCTGGCAAAAGAAATGCAAGTCAGTGGTGGAATACACTATTGTTACAAGGATAGACTCCTTCCACTTGGAATGATTTTATACAGGTACAGAATTAGCTAAAGGCTAATTCAAAACAGGTACAGGATGATTTAACAAGATTTCTTGCGAGAAATCTCGTGTAAGTCAAAGGGCAAGTAGTGCTACTAATGCAGAAGATCAAAGGCGACGAATTGGTGCGATTGGCACGCAAAACAGAGTCCGAAAGAAGAAAATACAGCTTGCTGTATTTTTTTGCAGATTTAGGGTTTTGACCCAATTTGATGCCTTTTTGTCCCAAGAGCTTCGGGGAAGCTAGAGGATAGTAATACAAGTGATCTGGAGCATTTTAGGAGCTAAAAACAGAGAATTCAGTATGCTGAATTTCCAGGACAGGTTTGCAAAAGTGCTCTTATATGCGTGGATAATCACTTGGATATGTCGATTTTTGGTTGTGAAGGTTTCTACTACAGTTATGCTGCCAAAATTGGATCAAAAAGAGAATTCTCAGCCCAACAAAAGTGACAGCATAAGGGTAGATCACAAGTTAATCTCCAAAGATCAAGATGAAGAGCAGAGAAAGATTGTTTTCGATGCTCAGTATGCAAATCAGTGATATTGCATAAAGGCTGAAATTGCGTGAGAGTTGGAAGATTCACAATGCGTTTCACGTGAGTCTTCTCAGACCCTATGTGGGTGATGTGCCAAAAGATATGCCAGCTGAAGATCAGCCGGAAGTCGAGGAACTTGACGAGATCTTGGTCCCGGAACAGATTTTGGCACATAAAGAAAGAAAAGAAAAGGCAAGGTTGCAAGGTGCTGTTTGGTAAAGTTCAAAAGCTATTCACCTCTGGATGTCAAGTGGATGGAAAAAAGTGAACTTGCAGAGTCACTAAAAGTATGGGAACTTAAAACCTTGGTTTGCAACCTACCTTGATCCCTTGAGATTCAGAGCTACATGGATTGTCAGTGTGACAATGGCTTCTGAAAGAATGATGTACATGTTACTTACAGTGAGCTCAAATGAAGTGCATGTTACATGAATGTTAGAGCTGTACAGATTGTCAGTTTGGCAATTGCTCTTATGGAATGTCCAAAAGTTTGTTTAGTGCTATAGAAGTGAGTATTTCTTGTCAGTTTGTCAAGGGTACAACAATTATTTCTATTGAAGACTACATGTGTAACTGCATTCTTAAACTGTCGGTTTGGGTATGCTCGAAAGGTTACTGGATCCAACGTGTACTAAAAGACAATGGCAAAATGTGACGCTTCCATTTTGTCATTGGAAAGTTATGGACTCAAAGCAATGGCAGAGTGTAACGCTTCCACTATGTCATAGGGACAGGGTTCTCACGCAGGCAATACATGTGTCAACGAGGTGTTGACTGTGAGCATGTATGTGTTGTACATATGTCGACACGGTGTCCGGACACCCGAGTGCTGACTGTAAGCATGTACGACATAGGTGCAAACGAGGACGTTTGAGATTTCAAGAGGGGGGTATGTCACCAGCCAGTGGCAATTCCATTTTTGTTTATTTTCTCTTTCTTTGGGGAATTTCGTTTATCTTACCTTTTGAAAACACCCCTCTGGAAATCTAACTGCCTTGCATTGCATAGCCAATGTAGAACTGTTCAGAGAGAGTCCAGGCCTGAGGGCTAAAGAGCACTAAGGTTAGACAAGGACTATGGTTAGCCAAAGTGGGGTCATTGGCCAGCCAAAGCGGAATCCTTTGCTAAATAGGCTACATTTCAGTTCTGGGTGTGGCTGCAGTGTACAAAGAGGGTCAGATGACCTAGAAGAATGTAATGGCAGAAACTCCTAAATTTTAGGGACTGCTATTTTTGGACGGCAAAATGTCTTCGCGTCATTACATGCAGTTTGACATGGGGATCATTTTGTTACTCTGTGGCCAAGTCAACAGAGGCTGCAGGTGAGATATTTTTAAATCCGAGGGTCTAAAGCAGGAAAATGCACAAATGAGTGACACTTGGCACTCTGAGGCCAGTTTACTACTTAAAGAGAAGACAAAAACGTGATTTTCAGCTGGGAGCTCGTTTTTGAGTGCTGTCTCAGTTGGGAGAGCTTCAATGGAGTGCTGGCTTACCCTTTATGTACAGTGAAGTGCAGGATGTCATGACCTGCACACCTCTCATTGCTCTCTCTCTCCCCTATTCTTTATGGTTATGCCTCTCTAGTGGGCTCATCAGATTGACCATGTACAGTCTTGTGGTTTGATGCTCTATTGCTGAGGCAAGAGCCTCCCTGAACAGGAACAGGAGTAGCTAATTGCTACTCCAAAGCAGGGAAACGAGAGGATGATAACCTCTAAAGTAAACACACAAAAAAATCAGCAATGGAGTGCTTCAATGGAGTGCTGGCTTACCCTCTATGTACAGTGAAGTGCAGGATGTCATGACCTGCACACCTCTCACTGCTCTCTCTCTCCCTTATTCTTTATGGTTATGCCTCTCTAGTGGGCTCATCAGATTGACCATGTACAGTCTTGTGGTTTGATGCTCTATTGCTGAGGCAAGAGCCTCCCTGAACAGGAACAGGAGTAGCTAACTGCTACTCCAAAGCAGGGAAACGAGAGGATGATAACCTCTCAAGTAAACACACAAAAAAATCAGCACTGTTTTATTGCTGATTTTGGGATGTTTTGGGAATGTTTTGTGCTCGGAATTATGCCAGAATCAAGGGGCACGTAGTCCAAGGCATTGGGAACAGTGCAGGGACAGTTGACAACTGAAATTAGGTCAAAAACAGGTCCTAACCAGAAAATACAGCGGTCTGAAATTTACTGTTTTGCAGCCGTATGGATGCCAGATGCATTGGGAACAGTGCCCAATTGTCAGAGAACACTTATGGGAAGTGTTGGGGCTCAAAACAAGTGAAAAAGCAGAAATTCCAGCAAGCTGTAATTGCTCTTTTTGAGTTGGAATCAGAGGTTTTTTGTCAGTTGAATCAAGTTCCAGTGTTGGGAATTGTTTGGGGTCAATTTTGGAGTCGTTGTGCTGCCAAAATTTAGCCAAAACAGGTGTTGTATTGCTGGATACAGATTAGGATTCCCGGAACTCTGATTTTTGCAGGTTTGGGGCTATTTCGATGCCCTAAATCCTTCCAGATTCAAGGGGCAACTAGTCCAAGGTGCAGGGATCAGTGCAAGGGCTACAGGGAGCTGAAAACAGAGAAAAACCAGTCAATAACCAGAAATTACAAAGGCTGGTTATGCTTTGTTTTGGTCAATTAAATGTGGAATCGGGACAAGGACAGTGGTCTCCTTAGGATTCCCTACTTGCAGACTGTTTTGGGCAGGGTTCTGCGCCGTTATGTTGCCCAAATTCCTCCAAACAGGATAGAAACTGCGGGATACAAGTTAAGAACTGCGGGATACAGGTTTAGTGCTATAAGCACTCTTTGTACTTCCTCTGAACTGTAAAAGAATAAAGAAATACCGAAAGGGACGCCTATTTAGGGGCCAATCTAGTGTCTGACTCGCATACAGATGCATTCTAGCATCTGTATCCCATTCCCCTCTCTTGTGTCATTATAGCACAGGTAGAATAGACGACTAATAATGGGTGAAAGCTAAATCAAGGTTTGAAGTAAAGTCTACCGTCCTTTTTGAAGTTAACAGGCCGGTTACATTCTGTACCTGGCTCTGCAGCACTTCTTCTTCGGACAAGTGCTCGGCGTACTCGGTTGCAGATTTTCTTCACCGTCCGCTTCTTCGACTCAGCAGTAGACACAGATAGAGGCTCCAGCTCCGCCATAGAGGGGCTCACCCGAAGCCCCCTCGTCCGACCCCGTTGAGCCCACCATTCGACTTGCCCTCTCGCCGACAGAGCAAGCGAGCCTAGCTGCAGAGGTAGAGCGCTTGCAGGCGACTTCTGTTATCTGCAAGATCCTCGGCACCCGACCTAGCAGAGGAGAGCTGCGTTACCTTCTCCAGACCCGCCTTCTCGCAGAGGTGGGCAGGATCTTGGACGTACAGATACTCGGACGCGGTTGCTACCAGATCGAGTTTGAGATTTTTGAGATGGCGTCCAAGGTCATCGCCATGAGTCCACTGACCATCCGAGCAGCACGTACCCACTTTCGATAGTGGAGACATGGTTTCGACCCTGCTTCGGATGTTCTAGTAGAGGAGGCAGACATCCCCATCTCTGTCTGCTTTCCGGGTTTGCGGAGGGAGTACTTACCACTTCTGTCCAGGATAGGCTCAGCTATTGCTATATTTCTTATTTCTATGTTATCAAATTTTATTTTCACATATCTCTATTGTGAGGTCCAAGTTGAACACTAGTTTCTATTTTAAATTGATATTGATTTGTTAAAATGCCTGTCCACGAAGGAGGCCTCGACCTACACCACAGCCTCAGCCCCAGCCTGCAAGGGCTGGCCAGCAGACACAGCCAGAGACACAGCGCACACACGCAGATCCACCCTCTGAGTCTAGGGCTTCAGTGGAGGGATGGCAGCAGGTCCGTGGTAGACATCGACAAGGGCCACAACGTCAGACTGGCACTCAGAGTGGTCCTCAGGCACCTACTCAGCAGCAGTGGGTTCCCACGGGGAATCTTTTTGGTCCTCTAGAGCAGGACGAGGTCCCTGCCCCAGCCCCTTCCCCAGCTTCACCTTCGACAGCCCCTCCCCCCCCCCCCAGAGTTCCCTCCATTCTCCTCATCCTCCCCCCCGCCTCCTTCTCTCGCCGCCTCTTCCCCCCGCCCTTCTTCCTCCGTCGCTCCTTCTCGCCCCTCTTCTCCACCGCTCCCTCCATCTCCTTCTCCCTCCCCACCTACTACAGTTCCACATTCGACCCAGGGGGCAGGGACTTCTCCAGCAGCGGCTAGGAGATCTTTTGGCAGCGCCTTTGCCACGAGTCGCTTAGGGAGAGAGGGACAACCTTTTCTGCGGTCCTCTCTGAAGGTACAAACATCTTCCCTTTCAGCTATCCCTCGTGGTCTGACGAGCATTGACATCCGGCGCCGATGGGACTTCTTTGACTACGGCTTTACTCGTTTTATCGGCGACCCCTCAGTAGACCATGAGGCAGCCTGCTTCAGGATCCATGTTGTGTTCCTTGCCGCTAGAGGGACAGAGGCCTTGGACTCAGCAGTTGGCTTCTCCTTCCCCCTTTGCGGCAGAGACCAGGCAGAGTGGACTTTCGACTCAATGTTGGGATGGTTGCCCCCACAGGTACTAGAGTTCTCTCACCACATGGGAGAACTAGGAGTTACAGATTTGCTCCAGACTTTGTGGCCATTGGCCAAGTTTGCGGTGACACCTCCAGACTCAACAGGATGTAGACACATTGTGGTTTACTTCTTTGCCGATACACAATGCTTGCCATGCTATGTATACATTCATGAGGACTCCTGGACAGAGGAGGTTGCTTTACGTACGGCTCGCTCTGCTTCGGCTTGGGCCAGGCACTCGTTGCAGTCACGCCTATCTAGAGGATGCTCGGATGCGGATTATTCCCCATCCAAGCCAGCCTCGAAGATAGCCCGTCTAGCTGCTGCGGCAGCATCTGTTCTCTCTCATTCTCCATGAGGATCGTCTCATGGAACGTGTAGGGACTAGGTGGGCCCCAGTTTTAGCGCCAGCGAGGTCGACTGTGTCAGGAGCTTCAGCGTTGTCTTGTGGGAGGAGAGATTGATCTCCTTATGCTTCAGGAGCACCATCTGTGTGAGAGCCGCATCAGACGTTGTGGCCAGCTCTTGCGTGGACGATATGATACTTTTTTGGTCAGTTGCTCTTGGACCTGGAGGCATCCAAGGTGGGGTATGTATGACTATTGCGGACTCTTTGCAGCAAGCCATAGTCGGCAGAGGGATCATTGTGCGAGGTAGGGCTTAGTGGATTACTATGCAGGTTCAGGGTAGCCTTGTGGGTTTCCTGAACATCTATGCGCGCAATGTGGCGAGTGCTCGTGCAGCGTTTTAGTCACAGATAGTTGAGTCTCTGCCGCAGGCAGAGCATTGGTGCATAGGGGGGGACTTCAACATGTTGGAGGACCCTTTTGACAGGATTGGTGGTAGCCATGCTACTGTGCATGGAGTTGAGTTGGCAGCTTGGGAGAGGCTTTGTATGACTTTGAGGGTCTCGGATGCATGGCAGCACTCTGGTTTTGTGAGGCCCCAAGACTGCCTTGCCTTCTCTCGATCGTACCGTAGAGTGGGAGGAGTGAATCTATCGCGGATAGATCGCTTCTACACTAGTGACCACTTCAGTGACTTGGGAGGGACAGTGGGCATCCTGGCAGGGACCTCCTTCTCGGACCATGCACCAGTGATCCTCACAGTAGCAGACAGGCAGAGGAGTGGGAGCACGATGCTTCGCATCCCAGAGCGGGTCTTGCTGGACTCAACACTCAGAGAGAGGGTAGAGGCTCTCTGGACAGAGGGCTTGGACAGGCAGGACTCTCCTGCTGACAGAGTGGCCGCAGGCCTAGCACAGATTAGTCGTTTTTTTCTCCAGGAGTCTTTGGCTCGCCGGGAGCAGCATCCAGACAGCCCCTGGTTGGAGGAGCAATTACAGCAGGCTCGACAGGAGCTTGCTAGCACAGAGGAGAGGCGACATGAGTTTTCTTTCCACAGACAGGCATCTCAGTGGATCCAGGTGGGCGACAGAGTGACTGGTGCTTTCTTTGAGGCAGTGGGACCTCGGCACTCGCATGCCAAGGTCAGTCAGTTGAGGAGGCCCGATGGGTCAGTTGCTTCTGAGCCCGAGGAAATGCGTGCAGTTGCTACTGACTTTTACCGTGAGTTGCTGTCTGCAGAGTCCTAGTCAGCGCGTCAGGATGCATGCAGGGAGCAGGTTTGGGCACAGATGCCTTGTCTTGTGACTGAGGAGATGCGTCAGAGGCTTGAGCTGCCACTTCAGCTTGAGGAGCTGCACACGGCTCTTAGGGCCCTCCCCCGTGGTAGTTGTCCAGGTGAGGATGGGCTGACTCCCAGTTTTTTCTTGGAGTACTGGGACTTGCTTGGCCCAGATCTCTGCAATGCTTTTCAGAACATTTTGCACACAGGAGAGATGCCTGATAGCATGAGTGAGAGCCTGATCTACCTCATTCCCAAGGAGGGTGGCTCCTTGGATGAGATTCGACAGTGGCGCCCCATCACCATCCTCAACTCAGCCTAAAAAATTCTTGCCAAGGCTCTAAGTTTGAGGATTCAGCCACTTCTGGAGAGTCTGATACATGGGACTCAGGCAGGTTTTGTCAAGGAACGCAGTATCCTTGACAACATCTTTACCTTTTGGGAGGCCTCTACCCTGGCACGGCTCCGTGGTGAGGACCTCGTGATCCTTCTTCTCGATTTTGAGAAGGCATACGACAGAGTTGACTGGGACTTTTCAGAGGGCGCTCTACGCAGGATGGGCTTCTCAGATGCTTGGATCAGAGGGGTATCAACTTTGTACAGACAGGCTCATAGTCAGGTACTCTTGGCAGGTGGGAGAGGTGATCGCTTCATGCTTACACGCTCGGTCAGACAGGGCTGTCCTCTTGCCCCTTTCCTCTTTCTGTTCTATGCGGAGGCGATGAGCAGGTTTTTGGTGTCGCAGCAGGTTGGTCTACGGGGCTTAGCACTCCCTATTCGGGGAGATGAGCTACTGGACGCCGAGTTTGCCGACGACTCAGCCTTGTACTTAGATGGCCAGGAGGCCAACCTCCACAGGTGTGAGCAGGCTCTGGAGACCTTCTATTGTGCATCGGGTGCACTGATCAACTGGAGAAAGACAGTGGCTTTCTCGGTTGTTAGTGCTCCTGTGCCAGACTGGATGCCAGGAGAGGGTTTCAGGTGGATCCCCCCAGGGACTGCAATTCGATACTTGGGCTGTCAGGTTGGTTTGGACTTGTCTCCTGAGCAGCAGATTGCTCCCCTTCTCCTGTCTATCATGAGAAAGTTGCTACACTAGAGCTCAGCACGACTTTCTTTGGCTGACAGAGTAGTAGTTGCCAACCAGGTATTGTTGGCGACTCTGTGGTACATCACTTCTTGCTGGATCTTCTCGAGTTCTTGTATCAGCCAGGTAGAGAGGCTGATCAGGAACTTCCTTTGGTCAGGACGTGACACTTAGATAGCCCGAGCCAAGGTGGCTTGGCAGGTCATCACTCTTCCTTGTTCACTGGGAGGGCTTGGTATCATTGATCCCGCACAGCAGAGCAGAGCCCTTCTTGGGAAGTTCATCGTGAGGAGCCCTGGAAGGAGTTCTTGCTACAACGGTTACGTGCTAGGGTGCCAGCCTTCGACCAGATGGATCTTTACAGAGATGTGCAGAGTTGGTCTGAGCAGGAGACTGGAAGACCGCTTCGCTGTGAGTTTGCTTCGATCTTGGGAGCACTTGCGGCGAGGCCTGGAGCAGAGACATCCTACGTGCACGGAGGAGCGCCTACGGCAGCCCCTCGTCTGGAACCCCATGGTTAGCACTCAGAGAGGCCACTTGGTTGGTAGTCGGCCTCATGTTTCCTGGGGTCCCATGGCAACAGGTCCAGCGTGCTCTTTAGGTGACTGGCTAAAGTTCACAGGTTTGTCAGAGGAGGTCCAGGGCCTTCAGTTGCAAGGCATGAGAGGGATGCAGAGCATGTGCCAGGACATCACAGAGTCAGTACCAGCTGAGTGGCTCACGCCCCTCGGGCCAGTAGCACCCCGGTGGATGGGAGCCTTCACACGACTGGAGGTTCTCATCTCAGTCAGGGCCTGCTCAGAGACTGTCCTAGCTCTTTTCTTCGAGCTTCAGGGTGTGGGACGCCTTCAACGAGTTGCAGTAGAGGCCCTACAGATAGCAGAGTGCTGTTTTCAGAGGATCCGAGTAGTGGGCATCTGTGGGAGGATCGTTGTCATGGACCCTGACCCAGCAACTCTTGAGACTGGACACTAAAGGCTGTGGCCTTAGGAGTGTTGTCCACTGGAACGAGTACAGTAGGACCCTAGTGAGTGGCTATGGAGGGATCCCTTCTCTTCTGCAGACCACCCAGGAGTCCCGTTCTTTCAGTACACTGTTCGACTGGGACGTCATATACTAGCAGCACAGAGAGAGGCCCGCCCCATTGCAGCACCTCATTGGCAGGAGGAGGGACTCACAGCTGAGTTCTTGGCAGTTTTTTGGGAGCGGTTGTGGGACTCCAGACAGCCGAGGCGAGTCACCTTGTTTCAGTGGCTGGTCGCACATAGAGCTACAGCAGTCGGGAGCTGTCTAGTGCATAGTACAGTAGTCGGGAGCTTGTGACCACCTTGTGGAGAGTCAGCGTTACTGTCTTTGGGACTGTCCCTCGGCCCAGCAGGTGTTGCTACGAGTTCTTCAGGTGTGGCTACGAGTTCTTCGGCTCATGCCTGCTCTCTCCACGGCTAGACAGTACACTTGGGGAGCAGCGGCTTGGTCCACCCTCTCAGGCCTAGCACTTCAGTTTGAGCTATCTTCCACCAGCAGGATGATAGTGATGCAGGAGGGGCGACCTACACTCTAGCCTGCTCTACAGAGCTTACTCCACAGGAGTGGTGCAGTGAGAGAGAGGAGTGTTGGGAGCTCATCAGTGGCCTGGCACTCTGGTTCATCTGGCGGGCCCGCTGCTTCCGCATCTGAGGCTCGCTCCGTTCCACCAGCAGAGACTGTTCGTGACTTCTGGCTAGAGCTGATCCACACTCTCAGAGGACAGTTCGAGGGACTACAGGGCAGCTCCGACCGCATGCGGGAGCGTAGAGAGTCTTTCCTTCGACTTTGGCGTCCTGGGCCTTTCTACTCCATGGTCTAGGGTGTACTCCGATGGCACTACCGACCACCTGTGTGGCTTTTCCCTCCCCCCATTTCTTGATTTAGCCCCATTGTACATATGCTGGTTTTTTCATTGGGAGAGTCTCCCACCATGGTTGTTGTAGCCCTCTCTTGAAGAGGTGGTTGTAGCCCTATGGGCAATTTCAATAACTAACACAAGGTATTTTTCTGGAAAAAGAAAAAAGATAGTGGCCATTTTGAGGTTGCCCCCACCAATCAACCCCAAAGGTGTTCAGAGTTTTGTAGGCCATACAATGTTTAATATGAGAAATCGTTCTCCCATTTCTTGTCCCATGGATCGGAGTTCAAAGTTACTCAAGGATAATGATATTCCTTTGCTAGATGCTATGGAGTGGACATAGTTTATTGGTTCTCTATTATTCTTGGTCAACACTCGCCCAACTGTACCACTACATGAGTATCTTAAGTTAGGTTTCTAGTCCATAGTCACAGGGGACGCCCATTTTTGGGCTTCCCGTCCCCACTTGCCGTCCTGCCCTCTTTTTTACACTAAAAATTCATTTGAGCCCCGTCCCTGTCCTGATTCCTCTAGACGCGTCCCTTGTGACTATGTTCTAGTCAGTCTCGTTTCTCTTTTTGACACGGTTTTCTTTTCAAAGAGATAGAGATCACTAAAGCTCAAGGAAGAGTAGAAGTGTGAGGAAAAATAAAGAAGATAGAATAATCTTTTATAGGCAAGTGAAAGGGGGGGGGGGGGGGGGGGGGGGGGGGGGGGGGGGGGGGGGGGGGGGGGCGGTGGGTGTTGGCAAGAGGGATGCGCAAGGTGGGCGGGGAAGTGCGGGCGGCGCAGGGTGCTGTGGCAAGGGGCGGGGCATGGACATGTCACACGGGGCAGGGCAGCGGGTGCGGTGGCAAGTGGCGGGGCAGGAACATGGCACACGGGGCAGGGCAGCGGTGCGGTGGCAAGGGGCAAGGCACAGGGGGGACACGCGGTGGAAGGGGGCGGCGGCGAGGGGGGTGGGTGGGGCGCGGTGGCAAGGGGCAGGGCAGGGGGGCTATTTCATCTTCATCTCCTAACTTAGTTTATCAAAGTGCTATTTCTCTAAAGAGTAGCACATAATCGTGTTGTTTGAAGATGGCCCAAGCACATCAATGTTGATAACCACTTTGTTCAGGATTACATCGAGGGTAGTTGAGTTTTTGTTTTACTTTAAACAGTCTTGTAAATTTTCTCACCAAGTGTCTTACCTCGACTTACACTGAATAATCTTCTTCAACAATGTGGACTTGGACCAACCATTTGGCACTAAAGAGGAAGTGTTGGAGATATTTGAGCTCTAGATGGTGACATCTTAGGTTGCATTTTCATTTTTAGTCTATTTTCCTATTTATTATCTTTTATGCTGATGTGCCATATTTTTAGATGATGTTGCACAATTTTTAGGTATTAATGCCATGTGTTGTCATTTGATGAGGTGGCATTTAAATGAAGCCCTAAACTCGATCCCCCCCCCCGCCCCCCCCCGCCCTCTTTTTGATGAGTGTAGGCTACTAATGAGTATATAGGTGACTCTTTGCCTTATCCAATCGAGGATTTCAAAAAGTTTTAAATACAAAAGCAATAGCTAATCATTTTTGGTTAGTTTTTGTAAGTCTAACCTGGAGGACAACTGTCTTGCGATCTTGGTTCAATATAATGGTTTGATTGTGGATATGAATGGTAACATCGTTTTGATGATGCCAAGGCATCCTTAACAGTATGTCAGTGTCCCAAGTTGAGTCAACTTTGCGTTGGTACCCTTGAATGGTGACTGAAAGAGCACCAATAAGAGGAACAATTGTATTGGGATCTCTTGTGGCTAGCTCTGCTTCGATACCTCCAACAAATGGGTCGTACTCAAAATCCATGGTTTTCAAAAAATTTGGATGGATTAAGTTTTCAATGGCTCTAGGATCAAAGAAGATATGTGCTTTATTGCCATGAATCTTTCCATAAGCTCTGCATAATTCTTTAAGGTATCGAGAGTAAAAATTGCATAGATATCCGGAACAAGTCTTACTACGGGAAGTTGCTCAGTTTGTGTGGACAAAGATAAGAAGTGTCTTCCATCTGGAAACATTTGAAACACTTGCCTTCTTGTTGAAGAATTTCTCATTGGCGAGCAGTAAGGGGAGGTTGTACAGGTAGAGTCGAAGTGTCACGAGAAATCCTGGAATTAGAGCATTGTGGTCGAGGATTGTTTAGAATCTTGTTCGTTTTTAGGTATAAATTCAAGTCTTTCCTTCATTAATTTGTAGCATGGTCCATAAGCTCTTCTATGCTAGAGACTTGCTTGGACAGACAATATTCTTGAAGTGGAGAAGTTGTCCTATAGTGTAGCGGTTACACCGATTCTCCAAAGTTAAAGGTTCAAAGAAGGAGACAAGAAGATAGATATCTACAAATTTCTGATTGTATTATGGATTCCAATCATGAAACACAGGAGGCAGTGGAGAAGGTTGGGGCAAAGGCGGCAACAAAGGTGTGCAAAATTAGGTGTTGCAACCATATAAATGAAAACTCCCCCTATTGGAATAGAAGCTTATGTAGATTCTGAGAAGCAGCTCTTGTAATGTCAGGTGGGGGCAAAGGCGACAGCAAAGGTGTGCAAAATTAGGTGTTGCAACCATATAACGGAAAACTCGCCCTAATGGAATAGAAGCTTATGTAGATGCTGAGAAGAAGCTCTTGTAATGTCGGAGGATAGAAAGCTTGATGCATCAGAGGCGGTAACATGTAATTCAAGAACTGTTGGTAGTTTTGCAAAATAGGCAAATTCTGTCGAGGATGTTTTGAGAGGATGTCGTGAAGTTTGTCGATAAGAAAGCGCAGTTACTCGCTAGAATCCAGAAACAACATCTTGTCTGTTTCAGGAGGACCTGTTTGCTTGTCAGCACAGCAAACGATCAAAGCTCTGATACCATTGTGATCGTAGAGGGCACCACGTGTCAATTGAAAGAGTGGAATAGACTTTAGCATTTGAACACAACTTGAAACTGAGAGAGAGAGAGAGAGAATCCACAGAGTAGACACGGAGTAGGGGAGTTCCACTCCCAGATGCACTGGCCCAAAACCCTCGCGCCCCTTTCGGTATTTCTTTTATATTGATCTTCACAAAGGGCAACTACCGGAGGAGTGCACTTTGCAATCTGCTACCAAGCTGATCTAGAGAGTGGCCCTCGAGGCTTATATTTAAAGGCCACTTGAAAAGCATCTGATACAAAAAGCTAGCGTTGTTCTCAAAAGCAACTGCTTATTTTAGTGCCCAAAAAGCATCTCCTGACTCGTGGCCAAACTACCGTGTCGGCATCCGAAAAAAAAAGTGTCACAATTGACAGGCCTACCATAGTGTGCCACATCATCACTACGATACCTTCTCTCTTCCTCCATTGGTTAGGGCTGCCACGTCATCACTTTTGTGACAGAGGAGCACTCTTTCATTGAGGTTTTACTTTTTGGTCATTCTCTTCTCTCACACTTTGTTTGTCTCCTCTCTTCATTCCATGCTTTGAGATCAGCTGAATTTATACATGAGAGAACTACTAGAGCTTGATGTTGGGTTTTCAATTATGCTCAATTCTTCGTTCTCTGTTGGTGTTCTGTGCATGATACATACGACCCTTGATTATGTAGTCACCTGTTGGATTATTATCAAGACTGATTGGCTCTCTCAATCGATAACAATAGCAACATTGTCGCCAATAGTTGCTGACATGGCACTGCCACGTGGCACAAAGTAACAGGGGTAGCCAGATGCCCACAGTTTTGACGATTGTCCAACAATGGTGCCCACATTCAAGCAGTACACACGATAGTTTGTTGTCATCATAGTGTATTGGAAATTTGGCATTGGCACTAGCAACCTAGAGCGACCGTATTACCTTGGTATAAAAATGCCTCCCTTGTTTCATTGGGGATGGTGGCATTGTCGCTCTTGTGTCAAGAATGAGGCTTGCTTGGGAGGTATCACAAATGTCTCTAAGACCTTTCATGGCCACAATCAACACAATATAAACCATAGTTAAATGTGTAGCTATTCATGCCACATATCTAGACAAAGTGACAAGTTTCTGTTCAGACATTATATGGAGAGATAGTTATCGTTTACTTTTTAAAATATTTGTGCCTCCTCATGCATGGTCACACTTGCAGGTCTTATATGCAACTATTCAAGGCCTTTTGTATCTATGCCGATTTTGGTATGGTTGCATCAGTAACATCTTACATCTTATTGATAACTATGCTAAGTATGAGCACATAATTAGGATTGATTTGGGATCTAGTCTCACAACTCTTCATCATTCCACTAACTATTCTACTTGAAGTCATTAGAGCCTTAGTTAGTCGTGCTTGTTGCCCTTGCTCCCTTTAATGTAGGTCATCCATATCTTTCTCTCCCTCTTCCTCTTTTGTTGCTTTCTCCCCCCCCCCCCCCTTTGTAGTTTCAGTTTTGTAGTTTTAGCTTCATCAACTATGTTTTTTCTTTTAGTTGTTCTCTTATCTCATCATATTGCTTCTTAATTGTCCTTGCTTTTATGTATAGTTTGCAATTTCTCCATTTTTGCTTAAAATTTGCTTGTTTCTTCCATTGCTTGTGTTTTTTTTGTTGTTCCCGGTTTTAGGTCATGTGTGTGCGCCTGAGTTTTACAGGAAACGTAGCCCCCAACATTGGCAACGTCATTTTCGCTCGCCCAAGCAAGGGATTCTTTGAACCACTCCATAACGGGTTTGAACCCATGGCTATATTTTTAATTGAAAAAGGTGAAGACGCACCTTGGAATTTAAAACAAAAGGGACCATTTACAAACTAAAATAAGTCTTTTTAAACGAATTGTTGAAAAGGAAGTCACGAGGCTCTTCAATAAAGGGACTAGGATTCAAAAATTTGTAAGCCTTTCTCCTTACTGTGAAGGCATGTTTTGTCGAATCAAAAACCACTTATCAGGTCCATTCTCTTACTTTTTCCATGCAATGCTACAAAATTTGCGCGCGCGCGCGCGCACACACACACACACACATATATATAGAAATAAAGCATTTTTTGCCGAAAAGAAGGAGAAAGCTTCCCTAAGCAAACCTACTCTTGGATTGATTGATAATAAATGGAGATCTATGTACTCATGCATATGTATGCTTATGTGAATTATGAAATGTGGATACCTTATTTCTTGTGTGTTCATGTAAAATATGTTGTAAATAACTCAACTTTATAAAACATGCCTTGGGTGAATAATCTTCTCTTCTCTCTCTCTCTCTCTCTCTCAAGTCATCAAAAAGATTTTTGAGGTCTTTTGATATTGTTCCTACGATGTCAAAACTACTCTTCTTCTTCTTCTTTCTCTCTATTGTTCCTTCGATGTTAAAATTTCTCTCTCTTTAAATGAGAAATAGACTGTCAATTGAAAGAGTGGAATAGACTTTCACACTTTTCACACTTAGTACTTTAGTACTAAGGTACCCAAACTTTGTAACAGATTCACCACTTTTGTATCAGTTTGGTCTCATAGGTCATTCTGGCCTTTTTGAAGACGTCGAGAAATTTGCGGTCTTGCCAGGAAAGCACCGGGCTTATGGCTGTGAGAGTTTGTGAGAGAACTCAACAAAAACTATATGAAGGAGTTAAACCATAGATGCCATGAAGACTAGGGTTTGAAAAGAAGTGCAATCAAAGAAGACTCGCTCTTTCTCTCTTGCACTCACACACACAAAGAAAGAACGCAAAAGAGAATGTCAAAACAATACGAAGATGAAAACATCAAGGCTATGGTCATATCGTATCATGGGTAATATGAAAGGGTTAATGGATGAGTTAATGGCATTCAATCTTGGCTGACCAAATAGGCTACGAATTGTTCTTTGGAATTGTAGTTTTGTGCTTACCATAATATAGATATTTTGTCTAGTGATTGGGATTAATTGTGTGTACAAATCCTCTTGGTTCATAGCAAGATAACTACGCTTACATCAAAAGAAAAATTATAGTCTATGAGAGGTAGTATGATGGGATCCGGTGATAGAAGTATTAAATTGAGCCTTTCAGGGCCGAAGATAAACACTATACGTTGTTGAAAGTGTATTTTACGGCTAATCCATACGTTAATTCTAATAGATCGTACAGAGTGAAAGCGATAGAAATGATCATCATGTGGGTTATTCATCTAGGATAGTATGTGAGAAATGTAGATATCAGAAAAGTGAAGAGATGAGAAGTTTCCCTCCCAAGTCCTATTCTTGCCCGTAGGCGATAATACTGCGGGGAGAGATGTACCTGTAGCAAAGAGAACCTAGAGAGGATGAATTACTAAGAATGAGAGAGATAGGTTTGGTTAAGGAGATGAGATTAGATACATATATATATATATATATATATATATATATATATATATATATATGTTGGATTAGAGATAAAAATGAAAACAACAAGAAATCAAGAAAACATCAATGTAGAACACATCTTACTTGAAACCCTTCGGCATCATTATTGATGGGAGAGAGAAGAAGAGTGGATAATTCCACTTTGATTGATACACCAAGTGCAAGACCTTCTTTGATTAGAGTTGATCTTCCAAGGTTAGCTTGTTGCAAGAATGGCTAGTCTCCCTCTAGGAAAAAGTGTAGGCTTGGGCTTATGTTAATGGCTAAGTACAATTAGGCATTACTACTCACTCCCTCGAGAATTCCTCTCATCAATGGCTTGAATGCTTGAGTTTTTTTTCAAGGAAGAAGAGGTCCCCTTTTATAGGTGAAGGGAGCCCCCAAGGGTTTACACAAGAAGAGAAGAGCCAGTGTGAACAGGAATTGGGAAAGTTGGAAATGAGCTGTCCCTGCATGATGTGGGCAGACTGGGGTCCAGTATTTTGATCATATCTCCTCAACCGTGGCTCCAAATAAAAAAGTAAAAATATGGGCAAAAACTTCAGCTCATTAGCTACGATTTTCATTTTAAAATCGTTTTCCAATTCGGATTGGAACCTTGTGTAAAAAATTCATCAAAATAGGGTCCATTTATGGCAGCAAAAGTCTTTATGTGGTCTCCTTAGCCTACACTTTCATTTAATTCCAAAAGACACCTCATGCCATATGAAAGCATGACATTGCTCCTTGACAAAGTTTTGTAATCATGCTTGCAATAATGCATTAAAATAAGTGTATCTTTGAAATCATGCCACCTAGTGTCCCACTAGGATTTGATTCTCTCCTAGTAGCTATTTAAAAAGAAATATAAGAAAAGTATAAAAAATACATAGAATATATATATATTGGAGTTTACCTTAGATATAGGATCTAGCTAGGGTGTGAGATGATAATGAAATAGTAGAAATAAAGAATCAATGCTTATTGCCCCATAGTATTTTCTGATGGTAAAGTAAGGATAGGTTACCCTTGAGAAAAATAATAGAATGAGATAGAAGACTTATTATTATACTTAAATATGCATATGTACATTATAGGAAGTATAATTATGTATCTAAAAAAATACAAGATAGATCTTGTAGCATGCGTTCCCACTATGTACGTGTCACAGCACGACAACGTTACTATAATATTTCATTTCTCTCTATTTAAATGAGGGAATGACACCCACCTTTGCATGCTTGAGCCCATACCCTTGAATGCAATATGGACTACCCCCTCCATCTAGTTCAGCTTTGATTCTCAACGATGCAAAACAAAGCGCTTAGGAATCGACGAGGAGTTCATCAACTATGCACTATATGCCCCTAAAAAGTTCGTGAGTTTGAGTATCACACCTTACTTGAGTCCATAGCTTTGATCACATTAGAGATTGCTCCCCACTTTTCCAGCCATGAGCTTTCCTTATAGGCATTCCTATCCCAACCACGATGTGACCTCTCGATTGCAACGTTCGTTTCCACAATTCTTGAGCACCGAGTCTCATTTATAAGCTCCACACATTTGCCACATGATATGTTTTGTTTGGTCCCTCAGGTCATATTTGACCTTCATGTAGAGTAGTAGCGTGCAGGTCCACCGGCAACAACAGAAGAAGGGCACACAGAACAGGTTCTCTCACAACAACACTCAATAATACAAACTTGTCTCTTCTCTCCTATGGTAGCAAATGTAGGCTCCTACAGCAGTGCGAAGCTTGGGTCAACACAAGGAAAGTTGGTCGCTCTCCGGAGGAGAAGCTTAAGAACACTTGATACATAAGAGAAGGCTACTAGAAGAGAAAATGGTATAACCTTTCTATCACCCAAGTGTGGTAGATTGGTTATGCCAGTTCCCTCCTAAATAACAGGTCTTGAGTTCAACTCTCCTCACTGGATAGATCTTTAAGGTCTCTTGGGATAGTTTCCTACGACGTTAAAACTCTCTTCTTCTTCTTCTTCTCTCTCTCTCTCATGGCATCATAGTGTGTGGACCTCTTCTTCTTCTTCTTCTTCTTCTTCTTCTTCTTCTCTCTCTCTCTCTCTCTCTCTCTCTCTCTCTCATGGCATCATAGCATTGCTGTCCACACAAGCACTTGCTTCCACCACTCAATCGAATGACATCATACATTAAATTGGGTGCTCTGAACCTTTGCCCCCAAATTTTTTGTAAATTGAGGGGTAGCTTAAGCAAGGGGCTCCTTAGGCAAAAGCACAACTGACTCTATTGTGATCGAGATTCATATCAAACCCACCCAAAGCAAATGTTACATATAGGCGAAAAAGTTGGGACAACACAACATTGTCGCGCGGTTCTCTCAGAGTAGCAGGGAAACTATCTAGGGTAAAGGATGACCTAATATTTAATGAGGTATAAGTGATGATTAAGACGGAGTTGAACCTTATGAGGGGAGAGATTGAGAAAGAGATGTATGCAACTGTGGAGAATTATAGAAAGCTATATATGCATATGTAAGGAAAGAGTTGGGCAAAGAGATACTCGATAAGCGCGATGAGATGTACATGGCATTGAAAGGAGTGATGCAAGCTATATGGGAGGGCAAAGTTGCAGGTAATGGAAGTTGTGATGAAAAACGGGTTAGATGATTCTAGTGCCTATAATGAGTTGTGGAAATCAAACATGGAAAAATGCATAAGTGCAAAAGATACATTGATTGAAGAGCTTAAGGGAGAATTGGCAGTTTGTAAGAGTATTCCTGGAAAGGAGGGAGAAATTTAGCCCTCAGTGATTAAGGAACTTGATACGATCAAGGAATAGGTGAAAACTCTTCAGGAAGAGGAAAAACAGAAGTCGAGAACAGCCACTTCATGTGCGGATGCCCTCACCACAACATAAAAGAAGGTTACTGAAGCTGAAGAGTGGATTGAGGTTGCAAAGAAGGGAAAAGCCAAGATGACTAAAGCTACACCGAAATCCACCATTATCAAATGACCATTGAGGAAGAGCAGAAGTGGAAGACTAGAGCCCTTCACGTGCGTGTCACAAGCCTTAAGGACGTTGGAAATGTGGAAGAAGAAGTGAAAGAACTCTTGAAACGCATGGGCGTTTCTAAAGCCACACACACAAGTGTATGAAGAGTAAGGAAGAAAGGAAACAATAGGGAAGGAAGTTCTAAGAAAAGAGCACTCATTTTACGTTTTCCTACTGTGGAAACTAGGAGAGAGTTCTTGAAGAAGAAACCAACTCTTGAACAAACTGGGATATTTTATGGGCGATCACCTCAATTTAGCGCAAATTGCACAAATGCAAGAGCTGATGCTAGAAATCAAGGCCGCGAAAGAGAAGGAAAAATTGCCTTCTATATGGGGGGAGTGGTGATCTTGGAAAGATGCAGTACTTGATGGTGCAAGACTAATAGGACCGGCCTTAAAATGGCAGCATGGAACTTTAATGGATCAATGAAGGTAGATGTTGGTGCATATGAGGATAACTTCAAGGGAAGAGACACTATTTTCTACTTTGAGACACATCAAAATCCCAGTGTCACACTCCCTAAAGTGATAGGATATCAATTGGAGACCACTTGTAGACCAAAGGTGAGATAAGAGCATAGAGAACGTGGGTTAG
This sequence comes from Adiantum capillus-veneris, assembly GCF_014529385.1. Classification (NCBI taxonomy): domain Eukaryota; kingdom Viridiplantae; phylum Streptophyta; class Polypodiopsida; order Polypodiales; family Pteridaceae; genus Adiantum; species Adiantum capillus-veneris. The sequence goes on from NC_140945.1 coordinate 119,138,234, forward strand.
GAGGTGTGGTAGTTTCATTCAAGGAAGCGTTACATCCTCTCATTCCTATTGTTTGGAGAGGTGAGCATGCTAGATAAATGTGAGTCACAGAATTGGAGCTTACTACAGAGTAGGTACTGTTATAGTTCATTATTGCTGGTTAATATTTTAAAAAAAAAACATAGGCTAAAATCTACAATGCCTTATACTTTCCCTAATAAAAAGACTAGTTTGTCGATTTAGCATATACAAGCCTTTCTTACCTCTATGGCTGATACCCCGATGGTGGTAGGCGACTTGGTAATTATGGTTATAGTTTTTTATTTAAATATACCTTACCGGTTGATTTTTTTTAAAAGTGACCTTATAGCTATAGACTCTTTCATGTCAAATTTTGGTGCCATTTAAAGGCTTGTACTTACTCTATGGCTGAAGCTCAGATTTGACTTAAAGTAATTTGGGCTATGATTCTTGATATTGGTTTTTGGGCATTGAATTATGGCTTTACAAAAGGGAACTCTAAAAAACATTTGAAATGAAATCCGGCTTTCAACTTCCGATATAAAGCAGGAGGATATGGCATTTAAGGCCAGGATTTGCCAGTTGTGTCATACAGAGCCAGAGACAAAGTTACATCACATATGTCATTGTTCGGTATATTGAGATACAAGGCCGTTCTCATTGTCTATTCAGAGAGGGATTAAGACTATTCTAGCACGACATGGGAGACATCGAGTACGACTATTTATAAAGGCGAACATTGACGATGCTCTTTAGTGATCGATGGATGCATTACATCCTCGGTCAACATCTAATGCTGGACACACTGATGTTCATTTTGAATTAGATCCACCACGATTGAATCAGTTTGGTTTCATAGGTCATTTTGGCCCTTTAAGACGTTTAATATGACATTTCATTTCATCTCTCTCTCTCTCTCTCTCTCTCTCTCTCTCTCTCTCAAGCACGCGTGCACGCGCACACACACACACAAACACAACCTAGAGCGCTCCCTCCCCACACCCACATCTATCTCTCTCTCTCTCTCTCTTTCTCTCACTCACACACACACACACACACACACAAAAACGCGCCTCCAAAGTATAAGGCACTGCAACTTCTTCTGAAGACGTTTAATATAACATTTCATTTCATCTCTCTCTCTCTCACACACACACACACAAACACAACCCCACACACCCACATCTCTCTCTCTCTCTCTCTCTCTCTCTCTCTCTCACACACACACACACACACACACACACACAACACAAACACAACCTAGAGCGCTCCCCCCCCACACCCACATCTCTCTCTCTCTCTCTCTCTCTCTCTCTCTCTCACACACACACACACACACACACACACAAACACACACACACACAAACACAAACGCGCGTCCAAAGTATAAGGCACTGCAACTTCTTCTGAAGGGCGCTCTCTGTTTCTCTCTCTCTTTCACACGCACAACGCTACCCTCGCTAGGCTACATTCCGTACACGCACACGCGCGCACCCAACAGCTCTCGCCGCGTTGTTGATTGATGCGAAGGAGAAAGTGGTAGGCTGGGGGACATGATATCTACATACCATACAAAAAAGATAGATAGGATGGAGCTATATATCTATTACTATTCTTCTAGCAACACACTTAGCACTAGCTCTCTTGTCTATTGGTCTATTGTAGTCAATCTTGTTGGCCTCTAATTCACCGTCTGTCTTGCTCATCTTTTGCAAAAGGTCCAAAGCACCTTGCATGCTACCTTTTCTCTCAACACACATGCAATTGTATTCGCCTTTCCTTTGATTGGTTGGGACACTCCCTCCCTTGTCGCCAATGATACCCACCACACCCCGCACATTCATGACATTACTTGTCAGATCCCACATTCGTACGGGCTCTAAGGTAAAGGAGCCAACTTAAGGACAACTAGAATGTAGGAACCAATAGAGGCAAATACAAATTGAAATGACTCTCTCTCTCTCTCTCTCCATCCAAAATTCCCTCTTGAATAGCATATCAAGATTGAGTTCAAGACAAGTCAAGTAGATAATTGAGGTCTCTTGGTATTATTCCCGCATCACTAGAACCTTCTCTTCTCCGCCCCCTTCTCTCTCTCTCTCTCTCTCTCTCTCTCTCTCTCTCTCCCTCACAATTTTTTTTATTTTCATTGTTATTTGTCAATGAATGTAATTTTTCTTTTAAAAAAGCAAGGAGATAAAATGTACTTGTCTCTAACAGTCGAGAATGTTGATATCATTGGAGGTAACAAAGTGTGAAACCATGACAATAGTCCTTGCAAAGTTGTTCCTTGATTCTTGCAATCTTTTGCCTTACTGTACCGAAGATACTACACTTTGTTCAATTTGGCTCCCTTGGTATTGTTCTCTTTGAGTTGGCACTTAGTATGGGAACCTTGTCAAAGGATTTTGGACCAATGGACAAGTTCTTTACCACATGATTCAATCTCGTGCATGGACTACAAATGTCATGAACCACTTTATGGGCATTGAACTTGAGATATTTATGGGGTAGTCCATATACTCAAACAATGATTGCCGATTGCATGTAGGAAAACCTTATTGCAGTTATCAACAGTTAAATCCTAATCCAGGCAGTTTGACACATGATTTGCAATAAAAACCAATGGCATGTAATTGTGGTTGTGATAGGTTGTAAAAATTATTTTGTAGGCTACCTAGGAGCCAATTAGCTATACCTTACATTCTAAATCAATCTTGATCTTTCATTTCAAGGAAGCAATTTTGCTAGTCTGATTTTTGAAATTTTCAGTTAAAGAGGATATAGATATCAATTATTCCAACATGGTTATACTTGACATGTTATGAGAAAGCTCATCTTTCCAAAAGCATGCTGAGGATTGTTACTTAGTAGCTCTTGTGTCTCGTAGAAAAAGAAATAAGCTCACACCTTTTTGAAAGTTTCTTTTACTAAAAGTCGCTTTCTTGATTACACTCACTATCATCCAAAACATGCTCTCCAGATAAATCTAGATTCCTATAAACAAGTGGACAAAAATTCAACTTTTACTAGTGACATAAGCCCTGTGAGGTCCTTTGAGGCCTCTATGAAAAGCTAGGGCATCAAAATAGGGTAAGTTGGCATGATAGAAACAAAAAAAATGCTTTACTTTGAAAGATGATTTGATCAAGAATGGGTGAGCATCATATGTGCAGCAGAGTAGCATAGCAATAACCTTCAAGCACACTCTTAGTAGGCCTTACAAAGAATGGCTTTGAGTCAAATTGATGTGAGCTAGTACAACCGAGGTGGGGTATGCGGGGTGCTTGGTCTTGTACAAAAAAGCATGTTGTCCTCAAATGGACCCCACAAAAGGCTAGAATCACCAACAAGGGGGGATCCAAAAACTGGAGTAAGGTTGTCCTTAGTAGGCCTACACTCAATCTCTGTGAAATGCAAGAGTTGTGTGTGTGTGTGTGTGTGAGAGAGAGAGAGAGAGAGGGGGGGCTTCCTTAGGCTAGCTATAGAAAAGAGTGCACACCTTTCCAACCATCAAACTTTATACTAAACCCTATTTTTATTGAGGCACTTCATTTGCAAAGGCATCAAGCTTTAAAAGTCAGTTTTTTATTGAGGCACTTCATGAGAAAGTGTTTCTTTTTTATTGTTTTGTGGGGCATACAACTTGTTACAAAGGGGGGGGGCTCTTTTCATTTGTTTTTGTGAGACAGAACTACGCACCACAACACACTATACCAAAATTGAAATGCAACATGTAGCCTATCCCTCTCTCTTCTCTCTTTTGAGATGTGGCATGCTACAACCGCGTATACGGAAAGCACAAAGGCAACATATGGAACGCCCAATTATTTTCTTGAACACTTTTCTCACTTCTACTAAATCCCTTACATAGAAAAATACGATTGATCATTTAGAGCTTATATGCATGCGTGTCCGCGCACACACACACACTCTCTCTCTCTCTCTCTCTCTCTCTCTCTCACACACACACACACACACACACACACACACACACACACACACACACACACACACACACACCCTAGAGTGCTTACTCTAATTTTTTCCTGAACAAAATGTACAACTTTTGGAACATGTCAGGAACATGTTTAACCCATGTGATGCACTTCAATATTCATCAGTAATCAGCTCCCCACACACGTGTGCGTGCACTCATAGGGGAGGAGGAATATAATAAGCATCTTTATTACCGCTTTTTTTTTTGGGGGGGGGGGGGGGGGGAGGGGGGTCATGCACTATAGATTAAAATCTTAGAGCATCTACAAGTTGTGAGGCATCCTTTCACAAGCAGTTGGTGAGCGTGCCCCTCTGTGGGGGTTGCTTATCATCGTTATGGACCCCGAAGGGCTGATATCGGACGATAATCATGGCACTCGGGGGGCGTCTGATCCCTCTAGTCAGGACTTTGTTTTTCTCAGTAAAGGGGAGGAAAAGGGAATCTGATTCATATGCAAATACTACCAACCCGCAAAACATCTTGAAGCCCTCTTCCTTTGTTGCATGTACACTGGATATTCTTCACGGTGCGATAAAGAGAAGCTAGAATAAAGTGAAAGATGGGTACATGATGTAGACGGAGTTCAACCTAGATGCAACACTACAGAGCCTTGTGGATTGTTGCACCCACTCGATTGTACTTTATTGTATGGCGGTTGGAAAAGGCCTTTATGTGGCTAGTTGTGCCTCCAAGCAAACTGTGCAGGATCTGGTTATGAGAGGAGGCATCAGGGAGCTTCGCATTTTGCTTATGCTATGTCTTCGATGCCCAAGTTTTTCCCAAACAAAGAGTTTATGGACTTGTGTCTGGTATGGGTTACACTCAAGGGCTTTTCTCTTTGGCTGCAGGACTATGTAGATTCCATAGCTGTCTTGCTGGGTAGGGTGCTGTTCATTCTGAAACTGCAGTGTGTGTAAGATCAGGCTTGGAGCTAAACGTATGTGTTTTGTGAAATATGACCAAGCCCATCCCCAAACAAAGCACTCTGAGGGATCTCTAAAGATGCTATCTAATAGAAATAGTGGAACCAACAGTAAAAAGAGTAGCGAATACCATACAAAATAGAGAAAATGTTTTCACAATTCACAATTGACTTATTCTTAAGGCCCAAAATGAGTTGACAATCTGTTTTCTAAAAATAGTATGGGAATAAATACTCATTATTCGCATGTTCGTATATTTTTTATGTAACTTTCATGCCATTTTGGCTTTAATGAAACCAATTTGGAAGGCAGCACAAGCTAGAGGGAGAGCGGCCACAAATGTTGCTTGGGTCATGTGGGGAGACACAACTTTATAACCACTTTTGTGAGTACATTTTTATAAATTTTCATAATGTAGAATCATGAAAAAAGATTAAAATAGCCTTTCTGTTTCAATATAACCAAAATATTACTTTGGGCCTCCCCCCCCCCCCCCCCCCCCCCCCCCCCCCCCCCTCCTCCCCCCCCCCATCGACCCCCCCCCCCCCCACTCTTCTTCTGCGCAGAGATCGAGAATGGCCACCTACTAGGGCACAACAAGCTGTGTAGAAGTATTTTCACTAGCACAACTATTTGTGACAGTATGTTTGTAACTTTTCGTGGGTTTCACCATTCAGTACCGCCCTATATAACGTGCTTTCATGCGCGGATGATTATAATAAAAACCCCCTCTCTTTTAACATGTCTGAATGAATAAAATGACCCCTTATTTTAGAAAAAAATTCAGAATTGATATATTTTAAAATCCCTTTAATTTTAAATTCCCTATATACTTTTTTTACATTTTAAAACACCCCTCCTTTACAACTTAGATGATACTTTAACATGATTACATAGTGCACCTCCAGAGGTAACTTTGGAATATTTTTGTCAATCAAAATGTTTTTTGAAGTAGTTTTTGATTGTCTGCTGATCTAATGATTAGCTCTTTTTTATGCAAGAGGTTCATGGTGAGAGAGATGTCGACGTTGTTCCCAAGAAAAGGAGCAGGGTAGAAGGATAGTCAAGGAGAATGCTCATGTAACTTCCTCACACAAAAATCACCTTTGTGTATTGAGGAGAAGAGACGATGACAGAGTCTGATAGTAATAGCCGTCAGTGTGGCATTTGGTTTATTCTAGACAAATTGATCATTTAAAGGGATTGACATTATATATATATATATATATATATATATATATATATTTATATCCACTATTCTCTCTGTTTTAGTTTTCTTTGTCTATTTTTTCAAATAGTGTCACATTTATAAAAAATTTATTATTCAAATGATGAATAAGTATAAAAAAAACATATTATGATCATCGATACTTTAACTTAGGTCAAGTCAAAGTTAGAAAAATACATCTATGATCATCAATATGTGTGACTTAGATCTTTAGCTATCACTAATTTGGTCACAACCAACCGCTTTTTTCTATAGTGTATGTGGAATGCTCGTGAGTGTACACTATCCACTTCTAATACGTGTATTTTTTGTGTGTGATGTTGCGTGTTATTTACGTGTGCATATGTGCCTATGTGTGATTAAGTGTGTGTATGTATGTGTGTGATCTGTGCATGCGAGATGATGAGAAGTGATGTGTCACTATTTTGTGTGTGAGTGTGTGAGAGAGAGAGAGAGAAAGGAGAGAGAGAGAGAGAGAGAGAGAGGAGCTCCCGTCATTTATGAAACAAAAAGTCACTACAAATCACTTAGGTGCCACTTAGACAGTAAATTATATGAATGTGTGCTTAAGCAACACACATCATTGCTTATGTAACATTGCTTAAGCTATGCAATGATAAAAGCATCACTAAAAGCATCCAATACACAACATACTAGTTGAAAGAAAGACCGTGTTTCACTTTCAAGTGGTTGAGAAGGGGGGAAATCAAGAAGATACTATACACAGCTTGGAGAAAGATTAAGGCAAAAAAAATCACAAGAAAAAAACACAAGGATTCTATCCCCATTTAATAGTGCATGCATGTCCATAACACACCCACCTCCATCATGTCATACTTAACTAGTTTTAGATATTCCTGTATATACTTATTCTACACATGGTTTAGCTTGGGTACACAAATAAACAGGCTTAACCCCACTTTATTTTGGAGATATAGACAATAAATAATATTTCAATGGAGTCAGGTAACTTGCGATTAGAGTGCTCAAGCCAGAACACTAATTGGGATGGGTACAAAGCCCAAATCATTGATGCCCTTATTAATTGGCTTCAAACTTAATGCTTAATAATAGATATATTATTATTTATAAAAAGATATTAGGAATAATATAATAGTAGAGAAATATAGTAGTGACAACTAGAAATCAAGCTTCTTTGAATATGAATATCTTTGTGACTTCCTTGCTTCAAAACCTATTACATTTGAAATTTTCTTGCTTTGTCCCTCTACATGAATAATAACACTAGAAAAGCAAAGAATCCAATGTCATTGATCACAATGTGTGGAAACCTTATGACCACACCATTGAAAATGATCGTGTATCATCTTTCAAATACCTTGGAAATTCACAGTTAAAATCTCCTTGTTTGTATTTTCTCCAAGTCCTCTGTACATTCTTTAGTTGTCTCTATCTCTACATATTTGTACATTCTTTAGTTGTTTCTATTTCTTAGCTTCTGTAGTGTGCATGTGTTGAGAGTCTTTCCCCTCTATGTGAAGAACACTTTAAAAAAAAAAACCAAGAAGTCAATGTCTTTAGTCACAAGATGGAAACCCTTATGACCACTCCATTGAAAAGGGTAATGTATTATCTTCCAATCATCTTGGAGTGGTGCCCACTTTTTGGATCCATGGATCTTACTTGTATTTTTTGTCTAAGCATGTATAGCGTTGAAAAAAAAGAAAAAAATATTTTTACGTGAAATTGTCATTTTTCAAAAATCTTCTTTTGGATGAAAATGTGCAAAGTCTCCTCAATTTTAAGTCTCGCAAGTAGGCCCCCTAAAAATGTTTAAAGCAATCACACTTGTACGTTCTATAAGTAAGTAGAGAGGGTTCAATGGCTAAGGGATGGGTGCTTGATGAATATGTGTACTATCTTGCAAAGTACCTTGAGCGTGTTGACAAGAATGCTCTCTACAAATTGACAATAGAAAAATATCTTACACTTTTAATCAAGGTTCTATTCGGCAATGGTGATCCTCACAAGTTATCAACCATAGAGTGCTTACTTGTCCAGGTTTGTTACTTATAACTCAAAGTGTATGGACAAATTTATTGAAGGGTATCATGAAGTTTGAAATCCACAAAGAAGAAGAAGAGGTGACGAATTTACCAAGACTTAACTTTCATCCATTCTTTCATGCTTATCTAACTATATTAGAGATGTAATTGTAGAAGGGGAAGACATCAGTGATTGTTGTGGGGGAAGAGAGAGAGAGAGAGAGAGAGAGAGAGAGAGAGAGAGAGAATTTGGATGTGATAGAGAGATAAAAATTCTCCCATCTACATATACTTTATAAATTTGTTGTATTCTTGCTTAAAGTTTATGTACTCGGTTTTTACACGTGTTGTCGTGCCATGGCACGTGCATCATGGGAATGAATGTTATGATTCAATTATTAAATGCATGATAGCATTTTCAATAATGTAGATGAGTATGTGTGTGTGTGTGTGTTATGAGGCTAAGTTATCTACCTCATAACCTTCAAGGTAACTTTCTAAAATTTACTACTAAGATTTACTAGGAAAAAATGCCTTAACAACACTTAACAACAGTCAATTTTATTTTTTACTTACCCACACTCATCTCATATCTAGATCCTATAGCTATCATAATTTTGCTATATTTCTTATTTCTATGTTATCAAATTTTATTTTCACATATCTCTATTGTGAGGTCCAAGTTGAACACTAGTTTCTATTTTAAATTGATATTGATTTGTTAAAATGCCTGTCCACGAAGGAGGCCTCGACCTACACCACAGCCTCAGCCCCAGCCTGCAAGGGCTGGCCAGCAGACACAGCCAGAGACACAGCGCACACACGCAGATCCACCCTCTGAGTCTGGGGCTTCAGTGGAGGGATGGCAGCAGGTCCGTGGTAGACGTCGACAAGGGCCACAGCGTCAGACTGGCACTCAGAGTGGTCCTCAGGCACCTACTCAGCAGCAGTGGGTTCCCACGGGGAATCTTTTTGGTCCTCTAGAGCAGGACGAGGTCCCTGCCCTAGCCCCTTCCCCAGCTTCACCTTCGACAGCCCCTCCCCCCCCCCCCCCAGAGTTCCCTCCATTCTCCTCATCCTCCCCCCCGCCTCCTTCTCCCGCCGCCTCTTCCCCCCGCCCTTCTTCCTCCGTCGCTCCTTCTCGCCCCTCTTCTCCACCGCTCCCTCCATCTCCTTCTCCCTCCTCACCTACTACAGTTCCACATTCGACCCAGGGGGCAGGGACTTCTCCAGCAGCGGCTAGGAGATCTTTTGGCAGCGCCTTTGCCACGAGTCGCTTAGGGAGAGAGGGACAACCTTTTCTGCGGTCCTCTCTGAAGGTACAAACATCTTCCCTTTCAGCTATCCCTCGTGGTCTGACGAGCATTGACATCCGGCGCCGATGGGACTTCTTTGACTACGGCTTTACTCGTTTTATCGGCGACCCCTCAGTAGACCATGAGGCAGCCTGCTTCAGGATCCATGTTGTGTTCCTTGCCGCTAGAGGGACAGAGGCCTTGGACTCAGCAGTTGGCTTCTCCTTCCCCCTTTGCGGCAGAGACCAGGCAGAGTGGACTTTTGACTCAATGTTGGGATGGTTGCCCCCACAGTACTAGAGTTCTCTCACCACATGGGAGAACTAGGAGTTACAGATTTGCTCCAGACTTTGTGGCCATTGGCCAAGTTTGCGGTGACACCTCCAGACTCAGCAGGATGTAGACACATTGTGGTTTACTTCTTTGCCGATACACAATGCTTGCCATGCTATGTATACATTCATGAGGACTCCTGGACAGATGAGGTTGCTTTACGTACGGCTCGCTCTGCTTCGGCTTGGGCCAGGCACTCGTTGCAGTCACGCCTATCTAGAGGATGCTCGGATGCGGATTATTCCCCATCCAAGCCAGCCTCGAAGATAGCCTATCTAGCTGCTGCGGCAGCATGTGTTCTCTCTCATTCTCCATGAGGATCGTCTCATGGAACGTGCAGGGACTAGGTGGGCCCCAGTTTTAGCGCCAGCGGGGTCGACTACGTCAAGAGCTTCAGCGTTGTCTTGTGGGAGGAGAGATTGATCTCCTTATGCTTCAGGAGCACCATCTGTGTGAGAGCCGCATCAGACGTTGTGGCCAGCTCTTGCGTGGACGATATGATGCTTTTTTGGTCAGTTGCTCTTAGACCTGGAGGCATCCAAGGTGGGGTATGTATGACTATTGCGGACTCTTTGCAGCAAGCCATAGTGGGCAGAGGGATCATTGTGCGAGGTAGGGCTTAGTGGATTACTATGCAGGTTCAGGGTAGCCTTGTGGGTTTCCTGAACATCTATGCGCGCAATGTGGCGAGTGCTCATGCAGCGTTTTAGTCACAAATAGTTGAGTCTCTGCCGCACGCAGAGCATTGGTACATAGGGGGGGACTTCAACATGTATGAGGACCCTTTTGATAGGATTGGTGGTAGCCATGCTACTGTGCATGGAGTTGAGTTGGCAGCTTGGGAGAGGCTTTGTATGACTTTGAGGGTCTCGGATGCATGGCCGCACTCTGGTTTTGTGAGGCCCCCAGACAGCCTTGCCTTCTCTCGATCGGACCGTAGAGTGGGAGGAGTGAATCTATCGCGGATAGATCGCTTCTACACTAGTGAACACTTCAGTGACTTGGGAGGGACAGTGGGCATCCTGGCAGGGACCTCCTTCTAGGACCATGCACCAGTGATCCTCACAGTAGCAGACAGGCAGAGGAGTGGGAGCACGATGCTTCGCATCCCAGAGCGGGTCTTGCTGGACTCAACACTCAAAGAGAGGGTAGAGGCTCTCTGGACAGAGGGCTTGGACAGGCAAGACTCTCCTGCTGACAGAGTGGCCAGAGGCCTAGCACAGATTAGTCGTTTTTTTCTCCAGGAGTCTTTGGCTCGCCGGGCTGTAGCGCGAGAGGAGCATCGTCTCAAACGGGGCATTGCTTCGATACAGAGGATGCAGGAGCAGCATCCAGACAGCCCCTGGTTGGAGGAGCAATTACAGCAGGCTCGACAGGAGCTTGCTAGCACAAAGGAGAGGCGACATGAGTTTTCTTTCCACAGACAGGCATCTTAGTGGATCCAGGTGGGCGACAGAGTGACTGGTGCTTTCTTTGAGGCAGTGGGACCTCGGCACTCGCATGCCAAGGTCAGTCAGTTGAGGAGGCCCGATGGGTCAGTTGCTTCTGAGCCCGAGGAAATGCGTGCAGTTGCTACTGACTTTTACCGTGAGTTACTGTCTGCAGAGTCCTAGTCAGCGCGTCAGGATGCATGCAGGGAGCAAGTTTGGGCACAGATGCCTTGTCTTGTGACTGAGGAGATGCGTCAGAGGCTTGAGCTGCCACTTCAGCTTGAGGAGCTGCACACGGCTCTTAGGGCCCTCACCCGTGGTAGTTGTCCAGGTGAGGATGGGCTGACTCCCAGTTTTTTCTTGGAGTACTGGGACCTGCTTGGCCCAGATCTCTGCAATGCTTTTCAGAACATTTTGCACACAGGAGAGATGCCTGATAGCATGAGTGAGAGCCTGATCTACCTCATTCCCAAGGAGCGTGGCTCCTTGGATGAGATTTGACAGTGGCGCCCCATCACCATCCTCAAATCAGCCTACAAAATTCTTGCCAAGGCTCTAAGTTTGAGGATTCAGCCACTTCTGGAGAGTCTGATACATGGGACTCAGACAGGTTTTGTCAAGGAACGCAGTATCCTTGACAACATCTTTACCTTTTGGGAGGCCTCTACCCTGGCACGGCTCCGTGGTGAGGACCTCGTGATCCTTCTTCTCGATTTTGAGAAGGCATACGACAGAGTTGACTGGGACTTTTCAGAGGGCGCTCTACGCAGGATGAACTTCTCAGATGCTTGGATCAGAGGGGTGTCAGCTTTGTACAGACAGGCTCATAGTCAGGTACTCTTGGGAGGTGGGAGAGGTGATCGCTTCATGCTTACACGCTCGGTCAGACAGGGCTTTCCTCTTGCCCCTTTCCTCTTTCTGTTCTATGCGGAGGCGATGAGCAGGTTTTTGGTGTCGCAGCAGGTTGGTCTACGGGGCTTAGCATTCCCTATTCGGGGAGATGAGCTACTGGACACCGAGTTTACCGACGACTCAGCCTTGTACTTAGATGGCCAGGAGGCCAACCTCCACAGGTGTGAGTAGGCTCTGGAGACCTTCTATTGCATGTGCATCGGGCGCACTGATCAATTGGAGAAAGACAGTGGCTTTCTCGGTTGGTAGTGCTCCTGTGCCAGACTGGATGCCAGGAGAGGGTTTCAGGTGGATCCCCCCAGGGACTGCAGTTCGATACTTGGGCTGCCAGGTTGGTTTGGACTTGTCTCCTGAGCAGCAGATTGCTCCCCTTCTCCTGTCTATCATGAGAAAGTTGCTACACTAGAGCTCAGCACGACTCTCTTTGGCTGGCAGAGTAGTAGTTGCCAACCAGGTATTGTTGGCGACTCTGTGGTACATCACTTCCTGCTGGATCTTCTCGAGTTCTTGTATCAACCAGGTAGAGAGGTTGATCAGGAACTTCCTTTGGTCAGGACGTGACACTTAGATAGCCCGAGCCAAGGTGGCTTGGCAGGTCATCACTCTTCCTTGTTCACAGGGAGGGCTTGGTATCATTGATCCCGCACAGCAGAGCAGAGCCCTTCTTGGGAAGTTCATCGTTAGAAGACTTCTTCCAGGTGAGGAGCCCTGGAAGGAGTTCTTGCTACAACGGTTACGTGCTAGGGTGCCAGCCTTCGACCAGATGGATCTTTACAGAGATGCGCAGAGTTGGTCTGAGCAGGAGACTGGAAGACCGCTTCGCCGTGAGTTTGCTTCGATCTTGGGAGCACTTGCGGGGAGGCCTGGAGCAGAGACATCCTACGTGCACGGAGGAGCGCCTACAGCAGCCCCTCGTCTGGAACCCCATGGTTAGCACTCAGAGAGGCCACTTGGTTGGTAGTCGGCCTCATGTTTCCTGGGGTCCCATGGCAACAGGTCCAGCGTGCTCTTTAGGTGACTGGCTAGAGTTCACAGGTTTGTCAGAGGAGGTCCAGGGCCTTCAGTTGCAAGGCATGAGAGGGGTGCAGAGCATGTGCCAGGACATCACAGAGTCAGTACCAGCTGAGTGGCTCATTCCCCTCGGGCCAGTAGCACCCCGATGGATGGGAGCCTTCACACGATTGGAGGTTCTCATCTCAGTCAGGCCTGCTCAGAGACCGTCCTAGCTCTTTTCTTTGAGCTTCTGGGCGTGGGACGCCTTCAGCGAGTTGCAGTAGAGTCCCTATAGGTAGCAGAGTGCTGTTGTCAGAGGATCCGAGTAGTGGGCATCTGTGGGAGGACCGTTGTCATGGACCCTGACCCAGCAACTCTTGAGACTGGACACTAAAGGCTGTGGCCTTAGGAGTGTTGTCCACTGGAACGAGTACAGTGGGACCCTAGTGAGTGGCTATGGAGGGATCCCTTGTCTTTTGCAGACCACCCAGGAGTCCCGTTCTTTCAGTACACTGTTTGACTGGGACATCATATACTAGCAGCACAGAGAGAGGCCCGCCCCGTTGCAGCACCTCATTGGCAGGAGGAGGGACTCACAGCTGAGTTCTTGGCAGTTTTTTGGGAGCGGTTGTGGGACTCCAGACAGCCGAGGCGAGTCACCTTGTTTCAGTGGCTGGTCGCACATAGAGCTACAGTAGTCGGGAGCTGGCTAGTGCATAGTACAGCAGTCGGGAGCTTGTGACCATCTTGTGGAGAGTCAGCGTTACTGTCTTTGGGACTGTCCCTCGGCCCAGCAGGTGTGGATACGAGTTCTTCGGCTCATGCCTGCTCTCTCCACGGCTAGACAGTACACTTGGGGAGCAGCGGCTTGGTCCACCCTCTCAGGCCTGGCACTTCAGTTTGAGCTATCTTCCACCACCAGGATGATAGTGATGCAGCAGGGGCGACCTACACTCTAGCCTGCTCTACAGAGCTTACTCCACAGGAGTGGTGCAGTGAGAGAGAGGAGTGTTGGGAGCTCATCAGTGGCCTGGCACTCTGGTTCATCTGGCGGGCCCGCTGCTTCCGCATCTGAGGCTCGCCCCATGCCACCAGCAGAGACTGTTCGTGACTTCTGGCTAGAGCTGATCCACACTCTCAGAGGACAGTTCGAGGGACTACAGGGCAGCTCCGACCGCATACGGGAGCGTAGAGAGGCTTTCCTTCGACTTTGGCGTCCTGGGCCTTTCTACTCCATGGTCTAGGGTGTACTCCGATGGCACTACCGACCACCTGTGTGGCTTTTCCCTCCCCCCATTTCTTGATTTAGCCCCATTGTACATATGCTGGTTTTTTCATTGGGAGAGTCTCCCACCATGGTTGTTGTAGCCCTCTCTTGAGGTGGTTGTAGCCCTATGGGCAATTTCAATAACTAATAGAAGGTATTTTTCTGGAAAAAGAAAAAAGATAGTCGCCATTTTGAGGTTGCCCCCACCAATCAACCCCAAAGGTGTTCAGAGTTTTGTAGGCCATACAATGTTTAATATGAGAAATCGTTCTCCCATTTCTTGTCCCATGGATCGGAGTTCAAAGTTACTCAAGGATAATGATATTCCTTTGCTAGATGCTATGGAGTGGACATAGTTTATTGGTTCTCTATTATTCTTGGTCAACAGTCGCCCAATTGTACCACTACATGAGTATCTTAAGTTAGGTTTCTAGTCCATAGTCACAGGGGACGCCCATTTTTGGGCTTCCCGACCCCACTTGCCATCCTGCCCTCTTTTTTACACTAAAAATTCATTTGAGCCTCGTCCCCGTCCTGATTCCTCTGGACGCGTCCCTTGTGACTATGTTCTAGTCAGTCTCGTTTCTCTTTTTGACACGGTTTTCTTTTCAAAGAAATAGAGATCACTAAAGCTCAAGGAAGAGTAGAAGTGTGAGGAAAAATAAAGAAGATAGAGTAATCTTTTATAGGCAAGTGTGAAAGAGGGGGGGGGGGGGGGGGGGGGGGGGGGGGGGGGGGGGGGGGGGACGGTGGGGGGGGCGGTGGCAAGGGGGACGCGCAAGGTGGGCGGCGCAGGGTGCTGTGGCAAGGGGCGGGGCAGGGACATGTCACACGGGGCAGGGCAACGGGTGCGGTGGCAAGGGGCGGGGCAGGAACATGGCACACGGGGCAGGGCAGCGGGTGCGGTGGCAAGGGGCAAGGCACAGGGGGGACACGCGGTGGAAGGGGGCGGCGACGAGGGGGGGTGGCGGGGCGCGGTGGCAAGGGGCGGGGCAGGGGGGCTATTTCATCTTCATCTCCTAACTTAGTTTATCAAAGTGCTATTTCTCTAAAGAGTAGCACATAATCGTGTTGTTTGAAGATGGCCCAAGCACATCAATGTTGATAACCACTTTGTTCAGGATTACATCGAGGGTAGTTGAGTTTTTGTTTTACTTTAAACAGTCTTGTAAATTTTCTCACCAAGTGTCTTACCTCGACTTACACTGAATAATCTTCTTCAACAATGTGGACTTGGACCAACCATTTGGCACTAAAGAGGAAGTGTTGGAGATATTTGAGCTCTAGATGGTGACATCTTAGGTTGCATTTTCATTTTTAGTCTATTTTCCTATTTATTATCTTTTATGCTGATGTGCCATATTTTTAGATGATGTTGCACAATTTTTTAGGTATTAATGCCATGTGTTGTCATTTGATGAGGTGGCATTTAAATGAAGCCCTAAACTCGATCCCCCCCCCGCCCCCCCCCCGCCTCTTTTTGATGAGTGTAGGCTACTAATGAGTATATAGGTGACTCTTTGCCTTATCCAATCGAGGATTTCAAAAAGTTTTAAATACAAAAGCAATAGCTAATCATTTTTGGTTAGTTTTTGTAAGTCTAACCTGGAGGACAACTGTCTTGCGATCTTGGTTCAATATAATGGTTTGATTGTGGATATGAATGGTAACATCGTTTTGATGATGCCAAGGCATCCTTAACAGTATGTCAGTGTCCCAAGTTGAGTCAACTTTGCGTTGGTACCCTTGAATGGTGACTGAAAGAGCACCAATAAGAGGAACAATTGTATTGGGATCTCTTGTGGCTAGCTCTGCTTCGATACCTCCAACAAATGGGTCGTACTCAAAATCCATGGTTTTCAAAAAATTTGGATGGATTAAGTTTTCAATGGCTCTAGGATCAAAGAAGATATGTGCTTTATTGCCATGAATCTTTCCATAAGCTCTGCATAATTCTTTAAGGTATCGGGAGTAAAAATTGCATAGATATCCGGAACAAGTCTTACTACAGGAAGTTGCTCAGTTTGTGTGGACAAAGATAAGAAGTGTCTTCCATCTGGAAACATTTGAAACACTTGCCTTCTTGTTGAAGAATTTCTCATTGGCGAGCAGTAAGGGGAGGTTGTACAGGTAGAGTCGAAGTGTCACGAGAATGTGTCACAATTGACAGGCCTATCATAGTGTGCCACATCATCACTACGATACCTTCTCTCTTCCTCCATTGGTTAGGGCTGCCACATCATCACTTTTGTGACAGAGGAGCACTCTTTCATTGAGGTTTTACTTTTTGGTCATTCTCTTCTCTCACACTTTGTTTGTCTCCTCTCTTCATTCCATGCTTTGAGATCAGCTGAATTTATACATGAGAGAACTACTAGAGCTTGATGTTGGGTTTTCAATTATGCTCAATTCTTCGTTCTCTGTTGGTGTTCTGTGCATGATACATACGACCCTTGATTATGTAGTCACCTGTTGGATTATTATCAAGACTGATTGGCTCTCTCAATCGATAACAATAGCAACATTGTCGCCAATAGTTGCTGACATGGCACTGCCACGTGGCACAAAGTAACAAGGGCAGCCAGATGCCCACAGTTTTGACGGTTGTCCAACAATGGTGCCCACATTCAAGCAGTACACACGATAGTTTGTTGTCATCATAGTGTATTGGAAATTTGGCATTGGCACTAGCAACCTAGAGCGACCGTATTACCTTGGTATAAAAATGCCTCCCTTGTTTAATTGGGGATGGTGGCATTGTCTCTCTTGTGTCAAGAATGAGGCTTGCTTGGGAGGTATCATGCAGGTAGAAGCATCCACTTTATGAGGTTTCTCTCACTCAAAATACACACATGAAGACACAGTCTTCATCAACTGCATCAGCATTGGTAATATGCATGCTACATCTCACTCTGCTCGATGATGTGTGGAAAACCATAACTCCGGGCATTTGCATGTGCACGCGTGTGTTGCCACAGATGCATGTGTGTGCCCTCTTATGGTTCGTGAGTTTAAACTTTGCAGACATTATATGGAGAGATAGTTATCGTTTACTTTTTGAAATATTTGTGCCTCCTCATGCATGGTCACACTTGCAGGTCTTATATGCAACTATTCAAGGCCTTTTGTATCTATGCCGATTTTGGTATGGTTGCATCAGTATCATGCCACATATCTAGACAAAGTGACAAGTTTCTGTTAAGTTTACCAAACGGTGCATGCCATAAACCTGTGGCACTACAGGAACTTACAAGAGGAAATAACCATTTACTTTGATGGGTCAAGTGCAAACGTGGGACTCTACCAGTAGCATGTGCACGCGTGTTTGCCACAGATGCATGTGTGTGCCCTCTTATGGTTCGTGAGTTTAAACTTTGCAGACATTATATGGAGAGATAGTTATCGTTTACTTTTTGAAATATTTGTGCCTCCTCATGCATGGTCACACTTGCAGGTCTTATATGCAACTATTCAAGGCCTTTTGTATCTATGCCGATTTTGGTATGGTTGCATCAGTAACATCTTACATCTTATTGATAACTATGCTAAGTATGAGCACATAATTAGGATTGATTTGGGATCTAGTCTCACAACTCTTCATCATTCCACTAACTATTCTACTTGAAGTCATTAGAGCCTTAGTTAGTCGTGCTTGTTGCCCTTGCTCCCTTTAATGTAGCTCATCCATATCTTTCTCTCCCTCTTCCTCTTTTGTGACGCCCCAAAATCTGGGCGCATCAGGTTGAGGTTTGTCTTAAGGGCTGGCTCGGACGGGACACGGCTCAGGTGGGCCCGGCTCGGACGGTACTGGACTAGGGTCGAGGGTTGTCTTCCAGGGGGCCTGGGCTCGGAGGGACCGGCTCAGGTGGGCCCGGCTCGGACGGGACCGGCTCGTGTCGAGGGTGTTTTCTTCAAGGGTCCTGGCGCGGACGACACCGGCTCAGGAGGGGCCCGGCTCGGGGTGGTTGCGTTCCATGGGTCGACGGCCGTGTTGGCGTTTCTGCAGGGTCTTGCGTTCCGGGTCCCTAGCCCCACGTTTAGCCCCACGGGAACTTGCGTGAAGTCCTCACGCGGCACGATGTGCGTGGAGTGTGGTTAGCGTGTATATGGTGGGGGCTCCCCTCCGTTGGCCGTTCTCGGAGGCTCAGTCCCCTTATATCTTTTGTTGCTCCCCCCCACCCCCCTCCCCCCCCACCACCCCCCCCCCCCCCCCCCCCCCCCCCCCCCCCCCCCCCCCTTCTCTTTTGTAGTTTCAGTTTTGTAGTTTTAGCTTCATCAACTATGTTTTTTCTTTAAGCTGTTCTCTTATCTCATCATATTGCTTCTCAATTGTCCTTGCTTTTATGTATAGTTTGCAATTTCTCCATTTTTGCTTAAAATTTGCTTGTTTCTTCCATTGCTTGTGTTTTTTTTGTTGTTCCCGTTTTTAGGTCATGTGTGTGCGCCTCAGTTTTACAGGAAACGTAGCCCCCAACATTGGCAACGTCATTTTCGCTCGTCCAAGCAAGGGATTCTTTGAACCACTCCATAACGGGTTTGAACCCATGGCTATATTTTTAATTGAAAAAGGTGAAGACTCACCTTGGAATTTAAAACAAAAAGGACCATTTACAAACTAAAATAAGTCTTTTTAAACGAATGGTTGAAAAGGAAGTCACGAGGCTCTTCAATAAAGGGACTAGGATTCAAAAATTTGTAAGCCTTTCTCCTTACTGTGAAGGCATGTTTTGTCGAATCAAAAACCACTTATCAGGTCCATTCTCTTACTTTTTCCATGCAACGCTACAAAATTTGCACGCGCGCACGCGCACACACACACATATATAGAAACAAAGCATTTTTTGCCGAAAAGAAGGAGAAAGCTTCCCTAAGCAAAGCTACTCTTGGATTGATTGATAATAAATGGAGATCTATGTACTCATGCATATGTAGGCTTATGTGAATTATGAAATGTGGATACCTTGTTTCTTGTGTGTTCATGTAAAATATGTTGTAAATAACTCAACTTTATAAAACATGCCTTGGGTGAATAATCTTCTCTTCTCTCTCTCTCTCTCTCTCTCTCTCAAGTCATCAAAAAGATTTTTGAGGTCTTTTGATATTGTTCCTACGATGTCAAAACTACTCTTCTTCTTCTTGATTGATGCTAAGGAGAAAGTGGTAGGCTGGGGGACATGATATCTACATACCATACAAAAAAGATAGATAGGATGGAGCTATATATCTATTACTATTCCTCTAGCAACACACTTAGCACTAGCTCTCTTGTCTATTGGTCTATTGTAGTCAATCTTGTTGGCCTCTAATTCACCGTCTGTCTTGCTCATCTTTTGCAAAAGGTCCAAAGCACCTTGCATGTTGCCTTTTCTCTCAACACACATGCAATTGTATTCGCCTTTCCTTTGATTGGTTGGGACACTCCCTCCCTTGTCGCCAATGATACCCACCACACCCCGCACACACTACAAGAGGCTATTCATATTAACGACGCTCACACAGCGACGCTCAAAAAAAAAAATCTCGGCGTCGCTATGAGCGTCGCAACTTTCTTTGTAAATTTGCGACGCTTATAGCGACGCTCATAGCGACGTCGGCTGGGCTAAAAGAATAACCGAGCGCGCCCAAAAACTCAGATCTCAGATTTGAGTTTTTCGGCGCCCTCAAGCAAGGAGCAAGTAACGCTCTCCCTCTCTCTCTCTCTCTCTCTCTCTCTTTTTCTTCTCCACACACACACACACACACACACACACACACACACACACGAGGAGAGGAAGGAGAGCCAGGTATGCTCCTTCCCTCTCCTCATTCTCATGTTCCCTTCCCCTCTTTCTCTCTCCCTCTCTCTCTCTCTCACACACACACATAGTGTTTTTGAGAGAGAGAGAGTACAAACAAAAACAAAAACGCACACACACACATACATAAACAAAGAATGCACACACACATTGAGAGAGGAAAAGAGAGAGAGAGCATGCATGAACAAAAAACGCACGCATTGAGAGAGGAAAAGAGAGAGAGAACATGCATAAACAAAAAACGCACACATTGAGAGAGAAAAGAGAGAGAAAACATGCATACGATCCAAAAAAACGCACACACATTGAGAGAGAAAGAGAGAGAAACTAATTTAACGTCGTAGGAAACTAATTAAAATTAAAAGACCTAAAGATCTAGTCGACGAGGAGTTGAACTCAAGACCTATTATTCAAGAGGGAAATGGCATAATCAATCTATCATACTTGGCATGGGTGATAGAAAGGTTATACCATTTATCTCTTTTTATTGGCACACACATCCACACACGCGCACACAAACAAGAAGAAGAGAGTTATAACGTCGTAGGAAACTATCTTAAAAGACGTTAAAGATTAGGTTATATGTAGACTTACATTAAATTAGATTTAGGTTTATTTTTAACTAGATTTACGTTTATTTACGCTAGATTTAGATTTACGTTATATTAGACTAGATTTAGGTCTCCATAGACTGCGATGCCTGCATGAAGCGGGTGAAGAAAGCCCTCAATGGAATATAGGGTATTGCTGCCTTCACTCATGGTGGGCTCCGTCGATCCAAAAGTACTGGTGAAATGTCTTCAGAAGATAGGGAAGAGGTGGATCTTCAGGGCGGCAAGAGTCACTACATCCCCGACACAATGACCATCTAGACAACCTCTAGTCATTCAACAGCAACTTCAAAGTTAGTAACAAGAGCAAGAACGGTCTAAAGGGCCAATTGTTGTCGTCAGATGTGGATGGAGATGAGGCAGCGTCACCGCCGGAAGTTAACTCTCACATCTTTAGTGATGAGAATGCCAACTCTTGCCGAGTTTAGGGAAAAATTATGTGTTAAATCAGTTTTAAGGTTCTTATAATCCCTGTTAGTTTAGTTCTTTGTTTTTAATATAACATAATTTACGTTAGATTTAGATTTATGTTATATTAGAGTAGACTTAGGTTTATTTAGGTTTACCCACACACACACACACACACACACAAGAAGAAGAGAGTTTTAACGTCGTAGGAAACTATCCCAAAAGACGTTAAAGATTAGGTTAGATGTAGACTTACGTTAAATTAGATTTAGGTTTATTTTTAGTTAGATTTACGTTTATTTAGATTTACGCTTATTTACGTTAGATCGAGTCCACGCAAGAATTACTTACGGTTTAGGGTTTAGAGTTATACGAACAGTGAAAAGATCTACTGTGAAAAGATGTTAAGATGCTGTGAAGTGCTACAACTAGAGAAGAGGCAAAGGGGTTTTGTCCACTACATGCAGTATCATGTAGACGTGGGTGTGTAGATTTCTTGTACCCACAAATATAGGTATTGAACAATAAAGACGAGATTATAACCCGGTGGTTCTGATCTCCGTGCACCTCTAGACCGAGGTGTGCAGGGATTGGACATGACTAGACAATGTGAGGTAAAGAGAGAGAGAGAGAGAGAGAGAGAGAGAGAGATAAGACGAAGAATGCCAATAGAATATTAAATTTGTTGTCCAAGTTATAAGTTTTTTATCCTCATTATGAGTAGTGACGAGGATGTGGGACCGTCCAACCGAAACACCTATCTCTCAATGAGGGTCTTATGTCCTTGTAATCAATGCAAGCATGCTGTGCGACGGACAAGACGTGTTTCTTTGCAGCACGTTCGCGAATTTGGCGAGTTCGATCCATCTATTATAGATCGAGTTGTTGCCAATTATAACTCGTCGGACTCTTATGCTGGCCAACAAGCAGCAATCTTGCAACCCAATAGACGTGTTCGCAGGCGCTTTGGTCAAGCAGCATATGTGAGGCCACAAGATGTAGCCTCTGACAGCTCGGGGGATGATCATGCAGAGCACATTCCCAACGAGGCAATGTTTGAGCCCGAGATTGATGAAATGATCGAGACGATCATGGATTCAGAAAGGCTTATCTATGATGATATGAAAAGTGAAGCCGATACGCCATTGTATAATGGAGCACGTATGTTTAGATTGAAAGCACTCCTGGTTCTTCTCAACATGCAGGCAAAGTTTGGATGGAGTGACACTAGCGTCACAGCGCTTTTCAGGTGATCTATTACAATTAGTTTACTTTAATAAAACTCTAAATGTATAATGATCTGATAGATTTTTATACGACTGTATCATATTTTTATGTTGTGTAGATTGCTGAAAGAGCACATACTACCAGCTGACAATGTGATGCCAGATTCCCGAGATGAAGCAAGAAAGATTTTGCGAAACTTGGGGATGGATTACAATTCTATCCACGCTTGTCCTAATGACTGCATTCTTTTCAGAGGGGAATACATAGACATGGAGAAGTGTCCGAAATGTGATTCCGAAAGATATCGAGTAGATCTCCACGGGACAAAAATTCCACAAAAGGTTTTGCGACATTTCCCTCTGCTTCCTCGCATCAAGCATTTCTTCGAATGTAAGTCCATGGCCGCCCTAGCATCATGGCATGAGGAGAATAAATCTTCGGATGGTGTGCTACGAATTCCTGCAGATTGCGTAGCCTGGAAACATATAGATGGAACATGGTCGGATTTTGCCAGGGAAGCTCGAAATTTGCGCTTAGGCCTGGCTATGGATGGCGTAAATCCATTTGGTCAAAGATCAACATCTTACAGTGTATGGCCCGTTGTCATCGTCAACTACAACATTCCCCCGTGGTTGACTACGAAGAAGGGGCACCTATGGCTAAGCTTGATTGTGCCAGGGCGATATAAAGTGGGGAATATGGATGTGTATCTTCGTCCACTATTGGAAGAGCTACAACAATTGTGGATTGGCATAGAGGTGGTGGATATGAGCCGACACACAGGACGACAGAATGCTTTGATCAGAGGCATTCTAATGTGGACCATGCATGACTATCCCGGGCTAACAGAATGCTCAGGTGATCTATTGACACTCCTCACTCAAACACTGTATATCTTGTTTTTTCCCATAGTTGATCTATTATCATGTGTATACATGCAGGGCTTCAAACAAGCGGATACAGAGCATGTGTCACATGTGGACCTAGACTGAATGCACGTAGGGCACCCTCACTGAAGAAGCAAATCTACGAAGGTCATCAAGCGTATCTTCCAGAGAATCATGTGTTACGCGACGGCTTTTTGGGAAGAGAGCCACCAAGGATGTCTGCACAAGCATGGTTAGAGCAGAAGGAGATGTGCGATGACGGATTGCCTCCAGGGATGAAGAGACTATCTCTATGGTATGAGTTACCATACTGGCCCCGACTCATGATCAATCACTTGCTCGATCCAATGCACATATTCAAGAATGTGGGTAATCTACTATGGGACCATCTGACCGGCAAGAAAGATACTTTGGGAGCCAGAGTTGACCTTAGAAATGTGGATCGTATGGAGCAATATTGGCCGCAAACAGCGTCTGATGGATCGATAAAACTCCCTAAAGCACCATGGATTTTCACAGGAGCCCAAGAACGCAAAGTAAAAGAGACCATTCGATCTTTGCGGACCTCCACTGGCGTAATGCACTCGCTCCGAACGTGTTTTACTAAAGAAGGAAAGCTTACCGGTTTGAAGTCACACGATTGGCATAAAATGTGTCAGGTACGTTCATAGTGGACTTTAATATCATTGCATAAAATGTGGACTTTAATATCATTGCTGCACATACTTTACAATTTATTTTACCGGTTGCCATTGAGGGATGTTTGTCTCTTGACATCCGTAACACAATCTACAAACTTGCAAAGCTGGTGCAACAATGTTCGACGAGGCTCTTTACCCTCCCCTTCTTTGCCCGCCCCCACACCAGCCACATCATCGCCATCTACGCCAGGTTTTGCACGGCTGACTGTTCCTAGAAGCTACACACCTCTACCTACTCCGCCAGGAGCCACCCCACTCGACACTCCTCGCTTCGAGGCCCAGACGCCGGTGGAGACACCTAACGTCCGTACCCCCATCGACACGTCGCTAGAGACCCCTGCCGGGACACCCAGGTTCACGCGTCACCGGCCAGAGGGCTTGTCTTACTCCATTGACTTCAGCGGCGACATCATCATGGATGATGACGGCAAGAAGGTGTTCTCGCGCATGCGTGGTCTTTGCTCTCAGCTGTTTAGACACTACATACTAAACAAATGGAGTGAAGTACCAAGTGATTTAAAAAACAGAGTCATTAGCATACTTCATGATGAGTTTCCCGTTCCAACACGGGATCAGCGCTTCAATGAAAACCTGATGAAGATTCGAATGCGCGAATATTGCAAACACAAGCGTTCCGAAGTGCAAAAAGCAATCAAGAATGGGTGGAACAGGCCAGATTGGTTGGCCAAAGAAGATTGGAAGAATGCGAAGAAAGCAGCGCGCGAGAATCCCGATAAGTGGAAGCAACAAAAGGATGCTGCCAGAGCGCGAGTAGAGGCAGGGAGCTCGCACCACTTGGGGAGCGGTGGATGGGCATCATTTGAGGCCGATTTTGTAAGTGTTTTCACATTGCTCTTTATGTTCGATAGTTTAGGGTTTATGAGTTTTTTAATTCTAACATAATGAAATCTTTGTATGTTTTGACAGTGGTCGATGACAGGACGTGATCCCACACCGTACGAGCGCGAGTACGCAGGCAGGAAGGGCTTAAACGCCCTGATGGACATTCTCAGTTCTCGCGGCGGCATGGTTAGTATTAGGGTTTACTCTTTTTTATTTTTTGTATTGTTTTATAAATGTCGTTATGTGTTTATACTTACTGAAAGCTGTCTTATTGTCTTTTTTTGCAGAATCCGACAGATACGCCGCTTGGACGCGATGAGACGTCTGACTAGACGACGTCAGTTTAGCCGTAGCTAGATAGCATTAGTTTAGGGTTTCTCATAGCTTATGTATCATGAGACGGATTTTATACGTCTTTTTGAACCATGTAGATTATTACATTTGTCACCGGAGTTCCTTTTGCCAATCAATTCTTTATGCCTATGATGTTGTACAATTGTCATTATTACATTTGCCAATCAATTCATTTTGCCTATGATGTATTCAATTGTCAATTTTGCAAACAATGCGTTTTGTGGGTGACTATTTTGGGTCTATTATCTACCCTTGCACTTTTTTTAAAAAGTGAATCAAGTACAATATGGTTGATGGGTGGCAGGGCATTCAATGCCCTGCCACCAAAAAAAAAATCTCTCAGGTGTCGCTATAACCGTCGCTATTTATGGCTCTGTAGCGTCGCTATAGTCTGCAGTGTAAACGTCGCTATCAACGTCGCTATGAGCGTCTCTATATAGCGACGCCTATAGCGACGCTCTCGTAGCGACACTCGTAGCGACGGTTTTAGCGACGTCGGGGGTTATAAAAACCCAATGTATTTCCGTCGCTAACAACGTCACAAGAGCACACAACCTCTTGTAGTAACATTCACGACATTACTTGTCAGATTCCACATTCGTACGGGCTCTAAGGTAAAGGAGCCAACTTAAGGACAACTAGAATGTAGGAACCAATAGAGGAAAATACAAATTGAAATGACTCTCTCTCTCTCTCTCTCTCTCTCTCTCTCTCTCTCTCCATCCAAAATTCCCTCTTGAATAGCATATCAAGATTGAGTTCAAGACAAGTCAAGTAGATAATTGAGGTCTCATGGTATTATTCCCGCATCACTAGAAACTTCTCTTCTCCGCCCCCTTCTCTCTCTCTCTCTCTCTCTCTCTCTCTCTCTCTCCACAGACCCTCATAATTTTTTTGATTTTCATTGTTATCTGTCAATGAATGTAATTTTTCTTTTAAAAAAGCAAGGAGATAAAATGTACTTGTCTCTAGCAGTCGAGAATGTTGATATCATTGGAGGTAACAAAGTGTGAAACCATGACAATAGTCCTTGCAAAGTTGTTCCTTGATTCTTGCAATCTTTTGCCTTACTATACCGAAGATACTACACTTTGTTCAATTTGGCTCCCTTGGTATTGTTCTCTTTGAGTTGGCACTTAGTATGGGAACCTTGTCAAAGGATTTTGGACCAATGGACAAGTTCTTTACCACATGATTCAATCTCGTGCATGGACTACAAATGTCATGAACCACTTTATGGGCATTGAACTTGAGATATTTATGGGGTAATCCATATACTCAAACAATGATTGCTGATTGCATGTAGGAAAACCTTATTGCAGTTATCAACAGTTAAATCCTAATCCAGGCAGTTTGACACATGATTTGCAATAAAAACCAATGGCATGTAATTGTGGTTGTGATAGGTTGTAAAAATTATTTTGTAGGCTACCTAGGAGCCAATTAGCTATACCTTACATTCTAAATCAATCTTGATCTTTCATTCCAAGGAAGCAATTTTGCTAGTCTGATTTTTGAAATTTTCAGTTAAAGAGGATATAGATATCAATCATTCCAACATGGTTATACTTGACATGTTATGAGAAAGCTCATCTTTCCAAAAGCATGCTGAGGGTTGTTACTTAGTAGCTCTTGTGTCTTGTAGCAAAAGAAATAAGCTCACACCTTTTTGAAAGTGTCTTTTACTAAAAGTCGCTTGCTTGAGTACACTCACTATCGTCCAAAACATGCTCTCCAGTAATACGAGAATGCCAAACAAAAGGATAAATCTAGATTCCTGTAAACAAGTGGACAAAAATTCCACTTTTACTAGTGACATAAGCCCTGTGAGGTCCTTTGAGGCCTCTATGAAAAGCTAGGGCATCAAAATAGGGTAAGTTGGCATGATAGAAACAAAAAAAATGCTTTACTTTGAAAGATGATTTGATCAAGAATGGGTGAGCATCATATGTGCAGCAGAGTAGCATAGCAATAACCGTCATGGAAACTAAATGACCAGCATATATTATTGCACACTCTTAGTAGGCCTTACAAAGAATGGCTTTGAGTCAAATTGATGTGAGCTAGTACACTATGAACATTTAAAGTCCAACCGAGGTGGGGTATGCGGGGTACTTGGTCTTGTACAAAAAAGCATGTTGTCCTCAAATGTACCCCACAAAAGGCTAGAATCACCAACAAGGGGGGATCCAAAAATTGGAGTAAGGTTGTCCTGATCAATGTTTGTGTGGTATTGCATGCTCCCTTGATGCCAACTGAAATCTCCGTCTAAATGATCCCAAGCATCATTTGCATGTTCTTCCTCATGATCTATACTTGACGGTATGGATGTAGATGATACATCCAAAGTATTACATAGAATAAAGTGCTCTCCTTCATCAACACATGGATACATGTCTCCATGCTGTGGTAAAGGACTTTCTTTGCAATTGTAGCATATGGCTTCAAGAGGTGTAGTATTTCCTCCAATCTCACTAAAGGCTGTAAAGGGTACAATGAAATCTTCTTGTGGTACTAAAGGTGTTCCTTGGTGTGGAGGTGAATATGTCAAACTATTGTCCCCATGTGTGTTGAGAATACAAGGCACTGATAAATTGTATGCAAATGGGGATTCTTTTGGGGATTCAAAAGTACACATGGTTTTCTTTTCATCACAAGGGATGGTTGCAAACCTTGATGGTACTTCATGATTTGCATCTCCTTCCATGGAGCTAGCCCTTTTGTAGTTCACCAATGTGTTGGATTGCCTTTGCAAGCCACTCATGATATTTCCAGCTTGGCAAATTGCAACATTAACATGAGATTGCAATGTCAAGAATTTACTAGAAGGACAATCATCCTCAATTTTTCCTTTGGCCTCTTTTGGCTTCTTTATGTTCATATCAACTCCCCTTTCAAATCCTTCATGAATGGTGGAATTGCATATTTTTGGCCCTAGGTGGATGCCACTACCGTTTTCATTTGAAATGTTTTTTAATCCGTTGATCAAGTTAGTATGAAGGTTGCTAGAAAAGTAATTCAACTCTGTCAATTCCATGCTTGGCATAATTGCATGGCTATTGCCCTCACTTGTTGATGACGGCATGCAATGTGCATTGTTGCTATTTTTTTGTATGGTTTCAAGTTGTCCAAATCGTTGATTATCAAGCCTAGAGCTTGGTGGGTTGAATTGTAAGGGACTTCCATGACTAGCATCAAATGGATTACCACAACAACTATTCAATCTAATCTGTGTTTCCATGTTAGGATCTTTTGTATAGTGAACCATGTTGGTCTCTGATGGACATTGTGTACTAGCTAGAGATGTAGTGGATGTAGCAACACCAATCTGAGCAGGAACAACAACTATGTGGGGAGGAGGAGGGGGGGGAGGAGAAGGTGGCAATAGAAAGGGTAGATGTGTCTCTGGATCGATGCCCATGGCACGAAGCCTCTTCTTGATGTGGGCATTCCAATGATTTTTGATCTCATTGTCTGTCCTCCCAGGAAGCTTGCTTGCAATAAGAGCCCACCTATAGAAGAAAAATACTTCAAAAATGATATGGTTAAAAAGAAAATTTATCGAATTTTTTGATTATTAATCATGCAAATAATTCATATCTTAGGTTAAATCATATTCCAATTCAATTGTAATAGTGATAACCTTTTATGAACATACAATGTGGAATATTTTGCAATCATGCATTTCATAACCTACTATCATTGCACAAAAATTGAAAACAAGAGAAAAGAACACATTGAAACAGAGACTAAAGAAAAGTAACGTGTTTCTTAGCCAAAAAAGGAAAGATGCTTACACATTTCATGTACAAAATAGGACACCCAAATCATGCCAAGTGGGTGCCTTCATTTAAGCCTGTGAATCTTTCAAATTCAAGTTTGAGCTACAAAATAGCATTCCTCACCCCTTCAAGTAATGGAATCAAGTGAGAAAAGAAATGTTAAAAAGTATTTTTGACTAGTTGTCAAGATAAAAAGAAAGAAAGAATAGTTGAAAGGAATTTCCTTTGTATTGAAAGGAATAGTTTTGTGGCAAAGTTAACCTCTTGCTTTTATGCTTAAAAATTAGTGCAATAGAGGAGTCAGCAATCGAATAATGTGGCTAAGAAAGGAAGAACAAAAATATTCAAAGGCATAAAGGTGTTAAATACAAGATTTGATGGTGTTCAATAATTTAAATATAGATACAAGAAGGGTTATATAAGGGTTTTGTTTCAAAAAGCTATATAGTATGTCACCTAAGTGCCAATTAAAGTCAAGGTTAAAGTGGGGTGTGATGATGAAGTGTGAGTTAATTGATGACTAGAGTAACTTTTCAAATAAAGGTTTTGATTACATTTATCAATCACGATTGGATAGTTTAAGGGATGATTATAGTTCCATCGCTGTCAATGTTAGTCAAATAGAAGTGGCACATTGGAGTTTCTTTTGACGACGGCGATGCAGTTGACTAGGTGCCTAATCACATGATCGAGAGAAAAAAAGGTCCCCACCTATTGCCAAGATGGGCATGAAGGTGGATGATGAGCTTTTCCTCCTCTGGGGATATGTTTCCTTGTTTTAAATCTGGTCTTAAGTAGTTGAACCACCTTAATCTGCAGCTCTTTCCACACCTCAAGAGCCCTGCACACATTGTTGAAATGTCTCTCTCTCTCTCTCTCTCTCTCTCTCTCTCTCTCTCTCTCCATCTCCATATACGTATAAACAATATGTATATAACACACTCATCCATTTTGTCCAATAATATGGACACTCTCTCAAACAATACCATCACTTCTTCAAAGACATGTATGCTGCTTAGTATTAGTGCTATTGCAACAAGAACTTTATTAGGAACTTAGGGAATTTTTAGTAAATGTAGGAGTCCTTAATAAGGACTAGATGGCCATATGATCATATCTTAGTCTTTGGAAACCTCCTTGAGGTTGTATTAAGCAATGATTGCCAAGTTCCACTTTCATAAATTTGGTCAAGTTTTATTCACACGGTCAAATTTCTATTTTTATTTTTGTTGTTGTTGTTGTTGTTGGTTAGGATGCCCTGGCTCGATCCGAGCAAGGTTGCTATCTGTAAATTTTTTCACTTCAATAGCTCATTCTTTGCAAAGCATTGAGCTAGGGTTGCTATCTGTAAATTCTTTTACTTCAATAGCTCATTCTTTGCAAAGCATTGAGCTTGGTCATGTCAATGTGATGCAAATGCTAATGTTTTCCAAGATCCAAATATTGTTATATATTCACTACAATAATCCAAATTCCATATCTTAAATGCAGTATCTTGATGGCTAGCTAAGCCTGCTACATATTGTGTCCAAAAAAACCTTCTTTCTTGACTGTTTTCTTTTAATTCTCTTTGCCGATTTTTCCATTCATCTTGACTTTAAATTTCTCAGCAATAGTTACCCAATCCCATCTCTGTTTAGTTGTCATCACAAAATCCATAAGAATTCCCAAAGCGTGAACACTTTACCATTAGAACCGTTTAAGAGGAGCATCAAACAAAACAAATTCAAGCCATGCCAAGAAGAGGTCATTGTAGTGTCTTCATTAAATGGAAGTCGTATCATCAACAAATTAAATTAGTATTTATTGCCCATAACTCCGAAACATTCTATTTTTTTTTACCTTGCTGGGTCTCATCTCATTGATTGAAGCTTGAGCTAGGGACCACATTGGATCAAAGACAATGTTTCTTCTCACACATATTTTTTCCTTAAACATGTAAATGTGAATATAAATATAAATATGAATATAGACATATGTAAGAACTGATATAATCACAATTTTTCAAGAATAAAGACTTAAGTGCATCAATATAATCCAGAGCCTAATGAGCTTTGAGTGACATCCCATACTGTACTCAAGGCTAATCACATAAAAAAAAGTACACATTGCATGATGTCTCATGAAAGAGGAATACAACTAATCCATTGATTAAGGGATTATTGGCCGTTGACAAGATTATGTTTACTTACGTAAGGTCGATTATGCAAGCAAGCACATGAATTGAGCTAATACAATGCAGTACAAGAATGAAACTAGGGTGTGACCATTTGCATGAGGTGATATCAAGTAGTGTATTCCTTTTGGATCTTTAAAAGGAAATTTCGACAAGTAAAAGCAATAATTTTGCAGATGATATTAAGATAGGTTATTAATAAGAAATGCTTGAAGTTGTTCATTCTAGCTTCATGTGCGTGTGTATATATGTGTGTGTGTGTGTGTGTGTGTGTGTGTGTGTGTGTGTGAGAGAGAGAGAGAGAGAGAGAGAGAGAGAGAGAGAGAGAGAGTTTTTAATTAGCTTGTAGGGACAATCCCAAAGACCTCTATTGGATGAGTCTTGAACTCAAGACTTGTTAGTTAAGAGGGAATGGGGATAACCAATCTACCACACTTGGGGTGATAGAAAGTTTATTCAAGCTTCCTCTTCTTGTTCAAACACACATACACACCAATGAGAAGAGAATTAGTTTTTAATGAGAGAGAGAGAGAGAGAGAGAGAGAGAGAGAGAGAGAGAGAGAGAGAGAGATGCTAACCTGCTGCCTTTGGTAAAGAGCGCCAACCACCTTCGCCGTGGGTTTGAATGTAGTGAATGAGACGCCTATCCTCTGCTGAGGTCCATGGCCCCCTCTTCAAACCCACCTTCTCACAGCATGGAGACCTTCCCATTATGTGTCCTCTTTTGCTTTCTCTACTTATCGATGCCCACAAAAATGATTATGTCGCACCTGCAAAATATAACACTAAACTTGTAAGCACTCTTGTTTACACGCACACGTGCACACACACACACACCCCTACCTCACCTTCCTACTAAACCTAGTCTCTCATATTTTTCCCTTTACGTAAGATTTAGTTCTTTCATTTACAACCCACACACAATCAACTTTCATTTACACTTTGTTCATCACTAATCATCTTTCCAAATTTAACACATGGCACACTCTCCATACAAACCACGTAGAATGTACATCACAAATCATAGTAATAAACAAGGATGAATGAGTAATCTCAATCAACAGTGAAGTTTCTTCTTCTTTTCTCTCTCTCTCTCTCTCTCTCTCTCTCTCTCTCTCACACACACACACACACACACACAAACAAAAAAAAACACGGTTTGATGAACGCTAATTACCTTTCCAATAGAGCACATGGCACACTCTCAAAATGATAGTTACTATGAAAAATCGTGCTATTAATCACGATGAAAATTAATAAGTTTCAATTAACAACCCAATCTCTTCTTCTTGACTTTTATGATCAAGATGATCATATTTTACCCTAACCACCCTTTTTTTCGTTTTGGGTTGGCCATTGGTGTCTTTGGTAGCTAAGTGGTTATTCATAATCTCTACCCCTAACCCACAGTTCATTAACTATTTTCCCACCAAGGAACGTATCCTATATGCTCTTGCTCTTAACTATATAGTTCATTAACTATATGCTTCATACAAACTTATCACGAAACTTCACTTACTCTTGGAATGAAGAAAACAAGGTATTTGATATGAAAGAGGATTAGTTGATCATCAAGAAATTGATACAAAATGGAATGGAATGATATGTTTTGTACTCTTAGTACTCTCTACTAATGAAGCTTAATATGTTAAGAAGGTTAGTGTTAAGCCTTTTAGAAGGTTAGAAGCCTACACTCAATCATAAGCTGAACGTTAAGGCTTTTTAGAAGGTTACAAGCCTACACTCAATCTCTGTGAAATGCAAGAGTTGTGTGTGTGTGTGTGTGTGAGAGAGAGAGAGAGAGAGGGGGGGCTTCCTTAGGCTAGCTATAGAAAAGAGTGCACACCTTTCCAACCATCAAACTTTATACTAAACCCTATTTTTATTGAGGCACTTCATTTGCAAAGGCATCAAGCTTTAAAAGTCAGTTTTTTATTGAGGCACTTCATGAGAAAGTGTTTCTTTTTTATTGTTTTGTGGGGCATACAACTTGTTACAAAGGGGGGGGGCTCTTTTCATTTGTTTTTGTGAGACAGAACTACGCACCACAACACACTATACCAAAATTGAAATGCAACATGTAGCCTATCCCTCTCTCTTCTCTCTTTTGAGATGTGGCATGCTACAACCGCGTATACGGAAAGCACAAAGGCAACATATGGAACGCCCAATTATTTTCTTGAACACTTTTCTCACTTCTACTAAATCCCTTACATAGAAAAATACGATTGATC
Organism: Adiantum capillus-veneris; assembly: GCF_014529385.1. NCBI lineage: Eukaryota > Viridiplantae > Streptophyta > Polypodiopsida > Polypodiales > Pteridaceae > Adiantum > Adiantum capillus-veneris. Next base: position 119,171,639 of record NC_140945.1, read on the forward strand.
ATTTAGAGCTTATATGCATGCGTGTCCGCGCACACACACACACTCTCTCTCTCTCTCTCTCTCTCTCTCTCACACACACACACACACACACACACACACACACACACACACACACACACACCCTAGAGTGCTTACTCTAATTTTTTCCTGAACAAAATGTACAACTTTTGGAACATGTCAGGAACATGTTTAACCCATGTGATGCACTTCAATATTCATCAGTAATCAGCTCCCCACACACGTGTGCGTGCACTCATAGGGGAGGAGGAATATAATAAGCATCTTTATTACCGCTTTTTTTTTTTGGGGGGGGGGGGGGGGGGGAGGGGGGGTCATGCACTATAGATTAAATCTTAGAGCATCTACAAGTTGTGAGGCATCCTTTCACAAGCAGTTGGTGAGCGTGCCCCTCTGTGGGGGTTGCTTATCATCGTTATGGACCCCGAAGGGCTGATATCGGACGATAATCATGGCACTCGGGGGGCGTCTGATCCCTCTAGTCAGGACTTTGTTTTCTCAGTAAAGGGGAGGAAAAGGGAATCTGATTCATATGCAAATACTACCAACCCGCAAAACATCTTGAAGCCCTCTTCCTTTGTTGCATGTACACTGGATATTCTTCACGGTGCGATAAAGAGAAGCTAGAATAAAGTGAAAGATGGGTACATGATGTAGACGGAGTTCAACCTAGATGCAACACTACAGAGCCTTGTGGATTGTTGCACCCACTCGATTGTACTTTATTGTATGGCGGTTGGAAAAGGCCTTTATGTGGCTAGTTGTGCCTCCAAGCAAACTGTGCAGGATCTGGTTATGAGAGGAGGCATCAGGGAGCTTCGCATTTTGCTTATGCTATGTCTTCGATGCCCAAGTTTTTCCCAAACAAAGAGTTTATGGACTTGTGTCTGGTATGGGTTACACTCAAGGGCTTTTCTCTTTGGCTGCAGGACTATGTAGATTCCATAGCTGTCTTGCTGGGTAGGGTGCTGTTCATTCTGAAACTGCAGTGTGTGTAAGATCAGGCTTGGAGCTAAACGTATGTGTTTTGTGAAATATGACCAAGCCCATCCCCAAACAAAGCACTCTGAGGGATCTCTAAAGATGCTATCTAATAGAAATAGTGGAACCAACAGTAAAAAGAGTAGCGAATACCATACAAAATAGAGAAAATGTTTTCACAATTCACAATTGACTTATTCTTAAGGCCAAAAATGAGTTGACAATCTGTTTTCTAAAAATAGTATGGGAATAAATACTCATTATTCGCATGTTCGTATATTTTTTATGTAACTTTCATGCCATTTTGGCTTTAATGAAACCAATTTGGAAGGCAGCACAAGCTAGAGGGAGAGCGGCCACAAATGTTGCTTGGGTCATGTGGGGAGACACAACTTTATAACCACTTTTGTGAGTACATTTTTATAAATTTTCATAATGTAGAATCAAGAATGAGCCAAAAAGATTAAAAAAATATTACTTTGGGTCTGTTTTCAAATAAACCAAAGACTATATCCTCCCCCCCCCCCCCCCCCCTCTTCCTTCTTGCGCAGAGATCGAGATGGCCACCTACTAGGGAAACAAAGCTGTGTAGAAGTCATTTCCACTAGCACAACTATTTGTGAGTATTGTTTGTAACTTTTCGTGGGGTTCACCATTCAGTACCGCCCTATATAACGTGCTTTCGCGGGATATTAAAAAACCCCCTCTTTTAACATGTCTGAATGAATAAAATGACCCCTTATTTTAGAAAAAAATTTCAGAATTGAATATAAAATCCCTTTATTTTAAATTCCCTATATATTTTTTACATTTTAAAACCCCTCCTTTCAAACTTAGATGATACATTAACATGATTACATAGTGCACCTCCAGAGGTAACTTTGGAATATTTTGTCAATCAAAATGTTTTTTGAAGTAGTTTTTGATTGTCTGCTGATCTAATTTAGCTCTTTTTTATGCAAGAGGTTCATGGTGAGAGAGATGTCGACGTTGCCAAAGAAAAGGAGCAAGGTAGAAGGATAGTCAAGGAGCATGCTCATGTAACTTCCTCACAAAAATCACCTTTGTGTATTGAGGAGAAGGACGATGACGAGTCTGATAGTAATAGCCCTCAGTGTGGCATTTGGTTTATTCTAGACAAATTGATCATTTAAATGGATTGACATTATATATATATATATATATATATATCCACATATTCTCTCTGTTTTAGTTTTCCTTGTCTATTTGAATAGTGTCACGTTTATTTAAGTTTATTTTCAAATGATGAATAAGTAGAAAAAAACATACTATGATCATCGATACTTTTGACTTAGGTCAAGCAGGAAAAACATACTATGATCATCAATAGTTTTGACTTAGATCAAGCATCACTAATTTGGTCACCAACCGCTTTTTTCTATAGTGTATGTGGAATGCTCGTGAGTGTACACTATCCACTTCTAATATGTGTATTTTTTTTGTGTTGTTGCGTGTTATTTACGTGTGCATATGTGCCTATGTGTGATTAAGGTGTGTGTATGATATCTGTGCATGCATGATATGTGAATGTGTGTCACTATTTTGTGTGTGTGTGTGTGTGTGTGTGTGTGTGTGAGAGAGAGAGAGAGAGAGAGAGAGAGAGAGAGAGAGGAGCTCCCGTCATTTATGAAACAAAAAGTCACTACATCACTTAGGTGCCACTTAGCAGGTAAATTAAATGGTGTTTCTTAAGCAACACACATCATTGCTTATGTAACATTGCTTAAGCGATGCCAAAAGCATCACTAAAAGCATCCAATACACAATGTTACCATAGCGACACCAAAATGTGTCACATAGGCCATGCAAAACAGAATCACTATGCACAAAGCATCCTAGTAGTGAAATTGTTTCATCTATGCTATATGTTGAGGTTTTGGAGGAGCTTTGGGCACGTCATTGGGCACATGGCATTGTAACTTTTTGTATTCCTCCTTAGTGGGTCCATCTCTCATGCAATGCATAGAAAAGTGCAAAGGGATTAATACTAGAGTCATTTAAAATTACTTGGATATGTTAGGTTTTTTTTGTTCGGCCAAACTCACAATTGTGAGTGGAAGTATTAAATTGTCCATAAAGAAATGTATAAAGTAACCTCAAGCTCGTGTTGAGCCTTGAAGGATCGCTCGATACATAAAAAAGCTACAAATCCGAGACATAGACGAACCATTACGCATGATGCCTTACACATTGCTAATGATCATGACAACGAGAATTGGCTGATACCACTAATCCGAGTTCTTCCTTTTTCCAATATCAATAATCACTTCTCTACCTTCTTGGATATTTAAACAAAGACGTGTATGCATGAATATATAGGAAAGGATGTAAGGATAAGACTGCAATGGAAAGGATTATGCATCTATATACTTAGGAACAAATCCTGATGCACACACAACCATACTAGTGGAAAGAAAGACCGTGTTTCACTTTCAAGTGGTTGAGAAGGGGGAAATCAAGAAGATACTATACCAGCTTGGAGAGAGATTAAGGCAAAAAAAATCACAAGAAAAAAACAAAGGATTCTATCCCCTATTTAATAGTGCATGCATCCATAACACACCCACCTCCATGCATACTTAACTAGTTTTAGATATTCCTGTATATACTTATTCTACACATGGTTTAGCTTGGGTACACAAATAAACAGGCTTAACCCCACTTTATTTTGGAGATATAGACAATAAATAATATTTCAATGGTCAGGTAACTTGCGATTAAGAGTGCTCAAGCCAGAACACTAATTGGGTGGGTACAAAGCCCAAATCATTGATGCCCTTATTAAGGCTTCTAAATGCTTAATAATAGTACAATATTTATTGAAAAAACTTAGGTATTACAATAAGTAGAAGAATTTGTAGTGCACAACAAAGGATCAAGCTCATCTTCTAGGATATCAATGGACTCCTCTATCTTTGTGACATTCCTTGCTTCAAAACCTATTACATTTGAAATTTTCTTGCTTTGTCCCTCTACATGAATAATAACACTAGAAAAGCAAAGAATCCAATGTCATTGATCACAATGTGTGGAAAACCTTATGACCACACCATTGAAAATGATCGTGTATCATCTTTCAAATACCTTGGAAATTCACAGTTAAAATCTCCTTGTTTGTATTTTCTCCAAGTCCTCTGTACATTCTTTAGTTGTCTCTATCTCTACATATTTGTACATTCTTTAGTTGTTTCTATTTCTTAGCTTCTGTAGTGTGCATGTGTTGAGAGTCTTTCCCCTCTATGTGAAGAACACTTTAAAAAAAAAAACCAAGAAGTCAATGTCTTTAGTCACAAGATGGAAACCCTTATGACCACTCCATTGAAAAGGGTAATGTATTATCTTCCAATCATCTTGGAGTGGTGCCCACTTTTTGGATCCATGGATCTTACTTGTATTTTTTGTCTAAGCATGTATAGCGTTGAAAAAAAAGAAAAAAATATTTTTACGTGAAATTGTCATTTTTCAAAAATCTTCTTTTGGATGAAAATGTGCAAAGTCTCCTCAATTTTAAGTCTCCCAAGTAGGCCCCCTAAAAATGTTTAAAGCAATCACACTTGTACGTTCTATAAGTAAGTAGAGAGGGTTCAATGGCTAAGGGATGGGTGCTTGATGAATATGTGTACTATCTTGCAAAGTACCTTGAGCGTGTTGACAAGAATGCTCTCTACAAATTGACAATAGAAAAATATCTTACACTTTTAATCAAGGTTCTATTCGGCAATGGTGATCCTCACAAGTTATCAACCATAGAGTGCTTACTTGTCCAGGTTTGTTACTTATAACTCAAAGTGTATGGACAAATTTATTGAAGGGTATCATGAAGTTTGAAATCCACAAAGAAGAAGAAGAGGTGACGAATTTACCAAGACTTAACTTTCATCCATTCTTTCATGCTTATCTAACTATATTAGAGATGTAATTGTAGAAGGGGAAGACATCAGGGATTGTTGTGGGGAGAGAGAGAGAGAGAGAGAGAGAGAGAGAGAGAGAGAGAGAATTTGGATGTGATAGAGAGATGAAAATTCTCCCATCTACATATACGTTATAAATTTGTAGTATTCTTGCTTAAAGTTTATGTACTCGGTTTTTACACGTGTTGTCGTGCCATGGCACGTGCATCATGGGAATGAATGCTATGATTCAATTTTTAAATGCATGATAGAATTTTCAATAATGTATTTTCAATAATGTAGATGAGTATGTGTGTGTGTGTGTGTGTGTTATGAGGCTAAGTTATCTACCTCATAACCTTCAAGGTAACTTTCTAAAATTTACTACTAAGATTTACAAGGATAAAATGCCTTAACAACAGTCAATTTTATTTCTTACTTACCCACACTCATCGCATATCTAGATCCTATAGCTATCATAATTTTGCTATATTTCTTATTTCTTTGTTATCAAATTTTATTTTCACATATCTCTATTGTGAGGTCCAAGTTGAACACTAGTTTCTATTTTAAATTGATATCGATTTGTTAAAATGCTGACATACACCATGGTGTGTGTATTCCCACCCAAAGACTTTTGCAGGGAGAGAAAGCACATGTTTTGGTGGAATTGTCCACTTCCCATCCAAATTTGAAAAAGTGTTCATTGTGATAGTTGTAGTGTTAGGTAAGCCCAACTTGTGGTAACATATGGGAATGCCGTCTAGCCACCTAGGAAGAGATAAATGATGAGATGGTCCAATAGGAAGAGGATGCAATGTCTCTAACCAATGATTGTAAAGCACCAAGCCTACATTCGAGGCTATTTTCTAATGAATGAATTGCAACATCTCTAACCAATTATTGTAAAGCACCAAGCCTATATTAGAGGCTATTTTCTAATGAATGAATTGCACTTTAATTTAACTTCATCGTGTCTATATTCTACCCTGATTCTCTTGCTCTTGGCATAGCCTAACCTTAATCCTAACCACTCTAACACTAACTCCAACACCATGGTTAAGCTTAGGCTACATCCACCATAGCTTGACGCTAAACCATTGGCACTTAGGGAGGAACGTGTTTCCCAACAAGTGGTATCAGAGACAACCACTCATACCTAGGCCTATTAACCTCTTCATTTGATCATCATTAGTATCACATAACCTCTTGCATTAATAATCAATTTCACTCCCTAATCATCACTTTGAATATGAGCATGCTCCACTATTGATGATGATTACATGAGAAGTAGTTAATTCCATATGTGCTTTGCATAATTTTCAATTACTATTTGCATTCTTGTGTCGGTTTTGCACAATCTCAATCTCAAATTAATTTCTCTTGTGCTCCAATTATTGCATCATGTGTGTGTGGGGGGGAAGGTCTCATCGAGAGCAATCCATTGACTCCTCATTTGCTCTAACTGGGTTCCATACGAGCACCTAATTGCTCCATCAAATTTTCAAGGTTAACGCTTTTTTTCCTCAAATCCCTATAGATTAAGGTTCACAAAGCTAGTGTATGTTGCGTGTGTGCGTGCGTGCACGCGTGTGTGTGTGTGTGTGGGGGGGGGGGGGGGGGGGGGAGGGGGGGGGGGGGGCATGTGATAATCCCTTTATTTAGGAAGCTTTTACCCTTTTGAAGGTAGGACACACACACACAAAATAGGAAAAAAAAAAGGGGGATGCTTGTTGGCATCATCAATTCATCTGCATTGTGTGCCACATGACTTTGGCATATGTCTTCATTTTTGGCTGCCTATGTCTTCATCGAATCAACCCCAAATCAGCATATGTGCACTCACTTTTGTGCTGCTTTGACCGATCCAAGAGCCCTCACTTGTAGCACAAGAGGCCTTGCCGATTGTGCTTCAATTTGGTGCCACTGGACCCACTTTGCAGCCGAATCATTCCATCATTGCATCGTGTTGCTGTATCATCAACACTTGGAGCCATCAAAAGTCACAATTGATGAATCAATTTGTATTCTACTACTGCATCATAGTGGATACCTTGCAAATGCTCATCACAAAAGCCCCTCGCTCCCGCATCTACAACAGTTTTGAACCATTTTCCTTGTTGCTATCAATTTGCTGACGGCCATGCGTAGACTCCCAAAGTTTTTGGCTTCACAACATTTTTTGGTGTTGTAATTTTGCTTTTTAAAAGATGCCATTCACACAAACCCCTGCTCTTTGGCCTTGTATTTTTTAATTAGGAGCCTTTCCCACAGCAACCACTAAGGGCCTTATTCCCATGGGACTACTCTCGGCAACACATAAAGGTCTCCAGTTTTTTCCAGAGCTAGAAGACCATGTAAAAAATGCATATCTTGAAGAACAAAGAATGTTTTGATAAGACAAACAGGCTTAGGAGAAAGGGTGATTGGGTTTGGATGTATGATAGTAGTCTTGACTACCAATGTATTGTCATGTGAAATCTCTCAAGAAGATGGTTTGGACCATATGTAGTAAAGCATGAAAACAAAAATGATACTTACACCTTGTGTGAGCTAGATGGGACAAAGTTGAAGGTTCATATTGTTGGGGAAAGAATCAAAGTGTTAAAAGAAGAGGCCATAATGATCCATTTGTTGTTGCAGAGGAAGGTGAAGAAGAAGATCTAGACAATATCTCAGGTGATCTTAGGAAAGAAGAAAGTGACAAGGACATGAACAAGGATTGAACCTACAAAAATTAAAGTGTGGTACATACCAGAGGATGTGCAAGTTTAGAGGGGTGGATGTGTGTCATGGCACGGGCATTATGGAAACGGATGTGATTCCATTTTTAGATGCACGATAGAATTTGCAAGTCACCCTACCTTTTTCCATTTTGTGGAGTCAACCTTGCCCTTTGGGAATTGCCCCTTGACCTTGGATAATATTTTTATGTGACACTTGAGATGTGCACCTAGCCATATGCAGCTACTATATAAGTAGCCACGTCTTGTACACTTCCAATGTTTTTTTATTAGTTCATTATCAATCAAGTTATCTTTGAGTTTACAAAATCTCTCTCTCTCTCTCTCTCTCTCTCTCTCTCTCTCTCTCTCTCTCACACACACACACACACACACACACACACACATTGCGTATTTACTGCAATAATTAAGTGCAGTAACATGAATGCTATGCTTGCTAATCCCCATTAACTATACAACTAGTATGAAAGATTATAATGTGATTAGCATCTCCTAATCACTCTATTCAATGTAAATATGTTATCCTCTTCTGATTAGTACTCTAATTGTTGTCTGTTTTGTTAAGTTTGGGCACGTTCATGGCCATTCAATAGAGACACTACCCTTCTTGATTGATTTGACATTACTAGTGTCTGAGTACATAATTAGTGTGCTTCCATCTCCAATTTCCCTTTCCATAAGCTATATAATTGAGCAATTGTTTGTGGATTTATATTATGTAGGGGCTCACCCTCTACATGTTTACACACAAAGATAAGGAAAAAGAAGGTTGTGAGAGAGAAAACATAGAGAGATACCTAAAATGATTCCATTGCTCATTCCATAATTGACTTACAAGCATCAAGAAAAAATTCAAGCCTAATTCAAGCATCTGCTTGAATATATGGAAATAATGCATCAAAAATTCCTTAAAACTCCGTTCCTTTTCCTTCCTTTGACCATCCTCATCCCCATACATAAGATCCCCTGAGGCTGAGGCTCTTCCCATGAAGATACACGTTGTTTTCCCATTTAAGTGCTTAGAGAATTGCATATCCCTTGAAAACGGGAAATTAAGGTATATCCCTAGTAAAAATCACAATAACACTTTAGGTTAACAACTGGCACACCCAATGGTAGAAAAACACTAAGTGCTAATAACTATATATAGTGTAGAGTGAAGTGCCTGGAACTTAATCCAAGATTCACAAACTACATAGTACACAATCATCGAACACTATCTATAAACCCCCAAAGAGATTTCCAGCCATTCCCCAATTTGAGTACCATCGCACCACACAACAAAGTGAATTACAAGTGCGCCAATTATTGGCAACATGTTAGGGTTGGAAACCTATCAAGTAAATCATCATCCATGAGAGCTCATGCAAAACAAACTTGTAGAACCATAATTCTAGGATCAAGCTATCACTTCACAAAAAATTATTAAAAATAGCCATACTCAAGTTCAAGATTCCTTGCATCCCTGAAATTTGCACTCTTGAATTTTCCATGATTGAAAACTGCATTCCTGCTAATTCCATTCTTTTGCAAATCTAAAACTTACATATCCCCAAAAAATCTTCTCAAGTAAACAAAATGCTTCCCAGAACCATGAAAAATATGATTAAAATTCTCCACAAACATCTCATCTTCAACATCCAAATTAAACTCAAAACAATACCCTCTTTGCAACTTGACCGTTTCGCTCATCAAAGATTGAAAATTTAGCAAGAAAAACATCAAATCCCTTTGAAGTCCATAAGAATTTTACAAAATTAGGTTCAAAATCTTCATCTCTTGATCATTGTTTTGCAAAATTTGGCTCAAACAATATGAGACTTGAATCATCAAAATCAACATCTCTAATTTGCAAACTCAAAGTTCAAGAAATCTAAAAAAATCATTTTAGGTTTAGCTTTATTTGCTTCAGACACGTTAAGATTTGGAGCATCTGCAACTTTAAGCTCAATAACCATCAAATACTTGAGAAACATCTCCACAATCAATGTTAGCTTGCAACAAATAACCTTTCAAATAAATTAGGTTTTAGTTCAAAATGAGATATAAATGGCTTGATATGAAAAAACACATTGCAACCATCAAACATTGCTTCTTCAACATTCCACAACACCTAGAGAAGAAGATTAGAATCAACTGTAAACGTCATCTTCTCAAGAACAAGCTTTCCTTAACTCATTCTAGGTCAAAAATAGACAAATTAGTCTTTGCTTCTTTCATTTCGCTTCAAATCCCTTCTACAAATTAGCACACTTTTCTCTTCTTCAAGTAATTTGTAGGTCATTAGGTTTACTTTCATATTCAAATATAATTTCAGTTTTTGTTTCAAGTTTAGGGTTGATTTCAGGTTCAGCTTCAGGTTCCTCTTCAAAAAGACTGAAGAAAGGTTCAAGGTATGATACAAACTTTGCAGCCATTAGACACTACCTCTGGAGCATCTCCAACATCTATGCATATAGATGAAACACTTGTGATCTATTTTAGTCTCAATATGCCAAAACAAGTAATTTTCTTGAAAATCTTGATTCAAGAAACACATAAATTGATGTTTATCAAACTGATTTTATTCAAGGCATAAAAATAACAAATTGGACTCTCCCCTCACACATAAAGATCACCATCAAGATGGCTTGCTCATATTCCTCTTCAAAAACATAAATAAATACACTTTTGGATGCAAAACACTCCAATCACTAATATCTACTTGAAATTAATTAAGTTCAAGTTCATTTTCAAATTTCTCACGCTCCATTAACACTCTAAAGAACGTCACATCATTTTTTTCTATTTCAAGTTGCACAGTTCGACTTTCAAGAAGACACACCACCTGATCTATGATTCTAGAGGCCTCCAATTCACCAGATTTGACTTCAATTTGGTTAGCAGAGCCACTTTGCATCACAACATGCAAAAAACTGCAAATAAAAATACAATTTTGGATGTAAGAACACTCAAGAAAACCATTGTGACCTTCAATGTGTATTGCTTCACTTTCCACTTTCACTTGAAAACCTCAAGATAACTACTTGTCATAGATATTAGATAAGTGCACTTGAAAAATATGAAAACATTGATTTGAAAAGACTTCAAGTGACTAAACCTAAGTTTTTTTGACTTGTGTTCCTTGAATTTCCTTCTACTTCTTCTCTTCTTGTATGTATTTCTATGCATCATCAAGATTCAAGTCAGGTTTCTCATCTAGTCATTGAAGAGGCTTCAAAACTTTATGCATTTGTGACTTGTGACTTTCACTTGAAAACCTCAAGATAATTGCTTGTCATAAAATATGAAAACATTGATTTGAAAAGACTTCAAGTGACTAAACCTGAATTTTTTTTGAATTGTGTTCCTTGAATTTCCTTGTACTTCTTCTCTTCTTGTATGTATTTCAATGCATCATCAAGATTCAAGTCAGGTTTCTCATCTATTCATTGAAGAGACTTCAAAACTTCATGCATTTGTGACTTATTTTTCCATGCATGAGAATCCAAAGCTACTGTCAAGAATGACTAGGATGTGTAAAGAATATTTTCCCCATAGAAAATAGAAAAAATTAACAAACCCATCATTGATGTCGTTCAACATGAACAATTAGAACCATTGAGAGATAATGAGATCATCCATATCTCCTTTATCTATAAAATCACATAGAAATGCAAAAGCATCTTCATGAACAACCACTTGCAAGTACTTGTAAAATACTTGCATCATCATAGAGCAAAACCATCTCCTTAGCATCATATACACCATTCACAACATTGACATCTAACCACATAAGGAATACAAATCTTCAAGAATACTATCAAGAAATTGAACTTTCTGGAAAAAGATGCACTTCCAATCTTCTCGATTGAATTTGCAAAAGCACCAACATTATAAATATCATTCAAGACAACATCATCATTTAAGACACCTTTCATAACATTAAGGCTTGAAGAAAACTCCATATTCATAATTCGAGTAAGTTAAAGATTCAAATTCTCAATTTGATTATCCTTTTCTATAACAACTTGCTTAAGAGCATCAAACTTCACACCAATAAGAAATCTAAAAGTTAACTTCAACTTGAACCTGAGAAAACCTCATCAACAATGATGCCTTCTCTTCTTAAAATTGGATGATCTTGGAAACTGCTTCATTTGCAACAACCATACTTGAATGCATCTCATTCTCCAACTCTAATGAGAGACTATTGATCTCCGCTTGAGAAACAACAAGACTTTGAAATTCAACAAATTCAGGTACATAACTTCTTTGTAAATTACTGATTTTTTGTTAAGGGACTTGCATTATGGAACTTTGTAAATCAAGGACCTTTTGTATGAAAACTTGCAATTGAGGGACTTGAAATTCAAGACCCTTATCTTGAAAACTTGAATAACTCATATTCACTCTTGGAAATTGGCTTTCAATCTTCAAGACTCCAAAAAACACTTCTCCATCAACAGAAACACCTTTTTCCAAAGTATCACTTGTGGGATAGTCCTAGCTAAGACACATAAAAAACTGATTTATCACATCATCCTCATCATCAACACACATAAGATCTTTATCTATCTTCATATCTTCCACTTCAATACACTATAATTTGATGTCTCCCTGAATTTCAACGACTTCAAGATTGATGCCCACCACTATTAGTATATGGGTTTGTATGGAATATTGGTGGCTTCTTTGGCTCACCCCTACTTGGATTTCTTTCTTTTCAATCACCCATTCTTCTTTTGGGTAATTTTCCTTCTCTTCGTGCAAAGAGGTGAGTGTCTTTGATGTGAGGTTTGGAGATAGTTGGCAATCCTCTTGCCCTCCTCTTTGCTCCTTTGGCTCATGAGCTGCTCCTAGCTTCTTCCACCATCTTTTTCACTCCATCTCCCGTTACCATACACATGTGGTAGTGATGTGTGTGAACACACTAGGACCGCCGGGGCATTTTTTCCCTCTTTAGGAGGTTTTTTCCCCCGAGCATTGTATATACGCCCATCACTCTAGGGCTATCAATCTTTCCATTGCATACTAAGTAATACACTCTCTATTGTGTGCCTTGAGCTTCCTTCATCTTCTCCAAGCTGTGTGCGTTTCTTTGCAACCCTAATTCCAACAATTGGTATCAGAGCAGGTTGTGTCCTCCCGGGCTTAGTCGCCAGCTGCTCCAGCACATGCCTGCTCACTTTCTTCGATTTCAATGAGCTTTGGCGAGCATTCGCAGGTCGACAAAAATTTTGGGATAGCTCGTGGAGCTTAGTCTGCTCAGATTTTTTATTCGGGCTCATTTCGGCCTCCGTTTCCACTACAGACAGTACTCCACATGCTATTTTGTCATTTTGTGTAGAATTTCTATCAATGCCGTTTTCTGCATAACAGGTGCCTCATAGTCTTCTACGGTTTGTGCTATATATCACGTGTTGTTTCCGCTCCGTTTCTCCTATTTTTGGGCAGTTTTCACATCAGGTTCAACATTTACCATGGCTGACAACAATGCAGATGTCTTCAAGATGTTTGCTACTGAGGACAGGTTGGATGGGGACAACTACCCTATGTGGGCTTATATGATGCAACATGTTCTTGTGTCAAAGGGCATTTGGAAGATTGTGCAAGGCATTGATGTACGTCCTAGTTCTGAGGATGTAGGCGATGTTGAGGATGTTGCAGGTCTTGCTGCAAGGATTGCTGCTATTAGAGTTGTTTTGCCTACAGTAGAACAAGCTTGTTGGGATGTAAAGGATGCGCAGGCTCATGCATTTATTATGTTGTCTGTGAAGCACACCATTGTTCCTCACATTCGTTCAGCAAAATTTGCAAAACAGGCTTCGGATATTCTAGTAGGTCTTTATGCAAGCCGCAATGAGGCTAAAATTGCTTTGCTGCGTAAAGAGCTGGAGTCGAAGATTATGCATGAGGAAGATGATATGGAGACTTTCCTTATTGGTATCAAGGATTTTAATCACCAACTTATTTTTGCAGGTGAAGTCATTTCAGACAGTTCCCTTGTGCAGACTGTTCTTGATGCCTTACCAGATTCCTACCAGACTTTTGCTAGTACTTGTAGACTGATGACCCAAGGAAATCCTGAAGTTGTCAAGTTTGATGCATTATGCACATTGCTATTGCAAGAGTCACTTTCCAGAAAAAACAGAACTAGGCAGCATGCAGTTGAACAGGCTTTTATTGCTTCTCAAAGAAAGGGTGGTAATAGCAATGCCGCCACTTCTTATGGTTCTGTTGCAAGTGGAAAAACTTTTGTTCCTAATGCTTCTGCTAGCAGCAATTCGTCTGGAAATTTTGGTGATAAGGGCAAAAAGAAGATGCGTTGCCATTATTGTAAAGCTAATGATCACTTGATCAAGTCGTGTCCTAAGTTGAAGGCCAAAGAGGCTAAGAAGAAAGAGGGTGGTTCCACTGCAAATGCTGGTTCCACTACAAATGCAGCCATTGTTGAGTCTTCTGTGAAAGGAGAATGTGTTGCTGATGCTGATACAGAATGGGCTTTTAACGCAGAGTGCACTTACAATCGTGTTGTCCATGATGCATGCTTGTCAATTATTGCAGATTCACATGTGTGGTATTTTGATAGTGGTGCTATAAAGCACATTACCTCACATCGTGAATTGTTTACCTTTCTCGAGTCTGTCCCTCATGGGAATTCAGCCACTTGTGCCAACAATGCCTCTTATCCGGTTCAGGGAGTTGGAAAGATTGTTCTTACTACTGCAAACGGCAGTTCCTTCACACTTGTTGATGCACTTTATGTACCTGGGATCAAGAAGAATCTCTTGTCTATATCCGCACTTGCTAGACTTGGACTTGTAGTCAAATTTTGTGGATGACAGATGTACACTTCATGATCTCAGTTTTGGCGATGAAATTGTTGCATCTGGCCTTTTGTGACGTGGGCTGTATAAGCTCACTTTGTATGACAAGTGTGGAAAATTTGCAAATGCTGTTGCAGATTCAAGGGCTATTTCAGATGCAAAACTTTGGCATGCACTTTTTGGTCATCTGAATTTTGCTAGTTTGCTGCGTTTGCAGAAATCTAATATGGTTGCTTCTTTTCCGCCTCTTGAAGCACCTGTCAAACATGTTTGTGAAGGCTGTATTTTGGGTAAGATGCAGCGTTCTAGTTTCCAAAGGATGGTTCAGTTCGGGCCACATGCAGGTTGCAGCTTGTGCATAGTGATGTTGGGCCCATGCAAGCTCCGTCCTTTGGAAATTACCTTTACTTTGTGACTTTCATTGATGATTACTGCAGGCATGCATGGGTATTTTCGCTTAAAGCGAAGTCCGAAGTTTTTATGTGCTTCAAATAATTTCTGGCTATGGCTGAAAATGTCTCGAAATGTACTATGGGCACCCTCCGTTCCAATCGAGGGGTGGGAGTATATGTCTCATGAATTTAATGCATTTCTGTAAATATCCTCTCTCTAGGTGATGGTCACAAAGGCCCACCTAGAGATTCCCATCTTTTAATAACCTCCCAAAACAAAGCAAGGGTCAACCACACCGGGCCCACCACTTGCTTTGTCTCCCTGATTAAGCTTACCCTAACCACACTGGGATTACCATAATCCAAGCAACCAACACCTATAAATTGGCACTGAGAGGTCACTATCGGGGGGGGGGGAATTCATGAGGAGCCAAGCATTTGGTAGAGTGTAGTGGGAAGGATTGACACAATCACCATCACGGGGAGGGGGCTTGTGTGTTGGGTTTGCCTTGGGAATTGCACCATGCGAAGGGAACCACATACATCTCTCGACTCCAATGGCCGATGCACACACGTATTCACACTCTTGGTAGTAAGTATTCACAATCATTGAGTCGTCTTAGAGAATGCACCAAGTAGGTTGCACCACCTCCTCTCCCTACCTCTCTACCACCACGGCATGCCACTTTGTAAATATTGAACAAATAATTCACCCTCACACCCCCGAGGATTTTTATCATTTGCAAAAATCTGTGTGTGTGTGTGTGTGTGTGTGTGTGTGTGTGTGTGTGTGTGTGTGTGTGTGTGTGTAAGTTTGCGGTGTTCATATCATCGTGGTTTGCGTCCTAGCCGCTCAAAGCTAGGTGGTGCCCCCTGTTCACTTTACCGTGGCAGGCTCGAGGTGCACCATTCGGCCCCCAGCGTTTTAGAGGCCGTCGGGGTTCGGAGTCCGCTTTGCGTCCGTCATTTGGTGCCCCCACGGAGGAGGGATTTTCTAAGACCCTTCAGTTTACAATGCTGAAAGTGACGCCCACTATCAATCATGGACAAATGGTTGAAGGAATTTTCTAACTGGAGGACGGAAGAAGAGGAGAGGAAGGAGGCACTAGCCACCTTCATTGAGGTGCTACTGCCAGGCTACAGTGTCGTCAGCATTCAAGAGGTAAATTCTCCATCTCGTGTCGCTCTTTCTAACTGTAAATCGAAAGCATCAGGTGGGAGGTTGCTGAAGTTCCTTCACTGTTGTCAACCAAGGCACACTGTCAATGAGTGCCAGCAAATGAAGGCAGCGAAAGGGCTGAAGTCATCTACATTGACATTCATCACGAAGAAATCATTCACGTCAAGGAAGGGAAGCAAACTGTGAGACCTCTTTATCTAAAGAAACTGCAGGCAAAGATATAACTCCAAAGTGGCCTAAAGGGGCTGCTCGAGCTAAAGGCAAGGAGAAGATAAGCTAGTTTAGACACACATGACCCCGAAGGGAGAAGCATCTGGCCAAGCAAGTGCTTCAAGCTCAGAAATTCGGGTTGTATCCACTTTGTCAAGAAAGAAGTCATCCGAAGCTAAGCGGCGGAAGGTCGCCTACCGATTTGCACGACGCATGCGAGTGCTACCAATCCACTTTGACAATCCGGAAGAAGAAGTGGTAAGAAGATCCCCATGTCCTAGAGAAGAGTGGTTCGGCTACTGCTCTCGCTGTTTTGGGAAGCGAGTGGAGGATGTGGTTCGGCTATTGCTCTCGCTGTTTTGGGAAGCGAGTGGAGGACCTTCCTCCTCTTCTTGTACAACTTATCCTGAAGAAGCTCTCTACCACGGGAGAAACCCAGTGGGTTGGAGACGAGTTGCAACTGAATGGAGTAGAATTCATGCAACACGCCGATTACGGAACTTACCTGCAATTACTGTTAGCCAAGAGGCTGGGAGTGGTCAGACGCGTCGCCATCACCCCGTACGTGCTGAGCAACGAAGTAAAGGTACAGTCCATGAAAGGCGACGACCTCTTGCGGATGTGCCGACTCATCAACACTAGCACAGTAAGAGTATAAGTAAGTATTCCACCCTCTGTGCATGATGGAAAACGGGCCGACGGCATTCCCGTTCAGATTCCTGCAGCATATGCATGTGAATATCTATGTAGATAAGAAAGTCTTCTACCAACAGAAGATCGTATGCCTATTCGGTGCGGTGGTACTAGGAGAAATCCTCAATTCCCCGAACCCTATCATCCTCCCCATATTAGATTACCATCATTCCTTTAATGTCTCTATTTTTATCCTGTTTTAACCTATCCACCCACCCCTGTAAAAAGCCGTTATGAGCCGCTACTGTTGATGTAAAAGAAAAAAAAAAGAAAAAAAAAGGAAAAAAAGGTTTGTAATTTCCTTAGTCACCACCATGGCAAGTGTTTCTTTCCCCACATTCAGTGGAAAGAAGGGAGAGGATCTCACCACCGACTTTTTGGATGATTTCGACATTGCTTGTGTCGTCTCCAACAAAGATGACGACGTTTCATGACTAAGAATTTTTCCTCTGCTGATGAAAGTAGAGGCCAAGTCCTAGTATAATGCATTGCCCCAGGCTACCAAGAATGCATGAAATGTGTTAAGGGCTGCTTTTGTAAAGAGGTTTAGTGGAGGCACAACCTCGGATAAGCTATGGCAGCTACTGACAGAATTAAAGCAGGGAATCCTGCTGGAGTATGCCACCTACGAGTCAAAATTTGTGGACTTATGGGAGAGATGGGTTGCCACGCTGGAGGAAGGCGAAGGAGCGCCTAATTTCCTAAAGAAGGACCGTTTCATTGCTGGTCTATGGTCGCCGCTTAGAGAGAAGGTGAAGGGAAGGTTTCCTTCAGCATATGAGTTGGCAGTCGAAGTAGCCCATCTTAAAGACAATAAGCTGCGCATGCAAGCAAGAGTAAACGAGTCAGAGGAAACAAGCTCTGCCCGACCAACCCCAGTGGCTGCAACAGCCAATCATAGAGTCCAACCACAGGAGGCATCAGAAGAACAACAAGACCTGCTGAGTCGCATCACCACCCGCATCACCACCCAACTAGAGAGTTTATCTGTGCATCTGGTGCAGCAAGGGCATGCATCTGGCAGAAACCCAGAACAAGGAAGAGGACAACGAAGGCAGAACCCAGAGTACCATTGTTACAACTACGGGGAAGATGGCCATGGAATGTACTACTGCCCACACCCGAGGAGGCAGAATTTCAATTGAGGGGGGAGACAGAATCAGATCTCTCCGCCAAGAGCAAGACCACCACCACCTAGGTAGCCAGGACCAATTCCACCGGTCCAAATCCTTCGACCACCTGTACAACAGCAACCACCACCCCAACCTCTCATTCCGCCACTATCCCCACCACCTGTTGTGAACCAAGCGGTGAGTGTTATTATCTTTTAGGCTAAAGTGAAGGCGAAGGAAGAAGAGTCAGCTCGAGAGAAGCACAAAGGAAAAGCGAAGGTAGAAGAAGTGGATGCTATGGGAGTGAAGCGTGCAAGGCACGAGGAGGCATCTCAAAGAGAAGAGAAGATGAAAGGGAAGGCCGAGTCTAGCAAGCAAGCAGCTAAACCGCAGCAGAAGATAGACATCGTGGACTTCTCACTAGGTGAGTATGCAGAACCCTATGACTTAGTTCAGGATGTGTTAATGCAGGACCCGAAGATAACTTGGCCCCAATTACTCCACCTTGCACCCAGAATGAGGAGGCAATGGACGAAAATGGTAAGTACCAAAAAATCAAGACCCAAGATAGCTGGGGCTATCTCTGAGAGGGATCTCGACGACATCCTGCCAACCATGGACGCTCACATCAAGGGGAAACGTATTTAAAACGTCTACATAGATGGTGGCGCGCAAATATGTGTCATGAGTGAGAAGATGATGCACCATCTAGGTCTAGAGGTAAGTAGGCCGGCACCCTGCCAAGCCAAGATGGCAAACAATGTAAGAGTGAAATGCGTAGGCATTGTAAATGCGGTCAAAGTAAAATCAGAAGTGGAGGTAGACATCTTTGTCATGCCACACAAAGGGGAGGGCTACCCCATCATTCTTGGAAGGCCTTGGCTTATGGATATGGAAGCTAAGCAAGACTGGAGCACCAGGATGATCCAGATGAAGGATGCTAAAGGGAAGTCCATATTCTACGACATGAGGACTGGAAAGCAGCGCAACATGTTGGAGGCTTCAGAAGACGAGTTCACCAGCGACTACTCGTCTACCTCAGGAGAAGAGACGACCACCACCGACGGAAGTGACAGTATCATCGAAGTAATGGGAGTCATTCTTAAAGACCCAAACAGATTAACACAATCTGAAGCAACCTCGGCAAACCAAGAGGGATCATCAGGTATGCAGTCCTTGGAGAATGCAAGTAAGCTACAAAAAATGCTCTCAAATGAGTTAACCAATGAAGAAAGAAAGGAGTACGTCTCCATGCTAGGTAACTTCACTACTTTGTTCATTGATGGCTATGATAAGATCATAGGAATTACAGTAGTACAACACCACATAAAGCTCAAGGAAGGCAGTAAACCCATAGTACAAAAGCTCAGAAGACTTGGAGTAATCCAACAAGAGGAATCGCTTAAAGAAGTGAGAAGTTTGCTACAAGCAGGTTTCATCTATCCTATCGAAAACTAAGAATGGGTTTCCCCAGTAGTAGTCACCCAAAAAAAAAAAGGTAAGTGGAGAGTCTGTGTGGATTATAAACCTCTCAATGCAGCCATGAAGAGGGACCACTTTCCCCTCCCATTCCAGGACGAAATACTCAATGAAGTGGCAGGTCATGAACGATACACAGTATGCGATGGCTACTCAGGATACATCCAGATTAGCATTGCGGAGGAGGATTAGAAGAAGACAACCTTCATCACACCATGGGGATGTTTTGCCTACAGAGTGATGCCGTTTGGCCTCACTAAAGCCCCAGCCACGTTTCAACGCTATGTGACTTTTGTTTTCCAACCCTACTTTGGAACATCAATACGGGTTTTCATAGATGATTTTTGCATTTATAGCTCACGAGCCCTTCATTTAAGCAAAGTCTATGATGGCTTAACCAGGTTGCAAACCTTGGGTGGCCAACTCAATGTGGACAAGTGTCACATTGGTGAGAGCAAAGTCACTCTCCTTGGTCATGTAATTTCAAAAAAAGGAATTGAGGCTGACCCGAGCAAGATTCAGACTCTAGTATCTTTATCATCACCCACCACCGCCAAGCAGCTGGTTTCTTTCCTTCAGAAGGTAAGATACTTAAGCAGGTTCATTCACCTGCTATCTCAAGTGGTCCTTCCCCTACAACAACTCACCCAGAGGGATGTCTTCTCCTGGAGTGAAGAGAACGAGCAGTAGTTTACTGAGGTGAAGCAAATCCTAGCTAAGCTTCCCACTTTTTCACCTCCTAAGTGGGACGAGCCATTTTATGTGAACCCTAGTGTGGGAAGTGATACACTCGGAGCAGTGCTAATGAAAAAGGACCCCAAAACTTCTTTCATGCGCCCTATTTACTTCTCTAGTCGGGTCATGACCCCATCAGAAAAAGGATTTACCGAAGTAGAACACATGGTTTTGGCACTAATTTTTGCTACCACAAAGTTCCGCTCCTATCTCCTGCCTAGACCCTTTGTAATCCTGACAATGGACGAGGTTTTCCCATATGTAATGCGGCACATGGATGTCTCATCAAGGATCTCAAAGTGCTTAATTAGACTACAAGAGTTTGACTACACCATGCAAGTAGAAAACTCCACCAGGGCTAGTTTAGCGGGAATTCTCACTCATCGCCATTATGAGAAGAAGCTGAAGGTCAACACGGAAGCAAAGGAAGGAACACCAACGATAGAAAATCCTAGGCTAGAGAGATCTCACTCTCTTTTCTTTGACGGAGCATACAAGAGAACAATGGATCAATTTGCAACAGGCATGGTCATTTTCAATGAGCAGCAAGAAAGAGTATTCTCCATGGGGCAGTTATTACACTCACACTCCAACAATGAAGCAGAATATGAAGTCCTAATCCTTGGGTTGGAACAATGTATTTCACAAAGAATTCAGCGCCTAAATGTGTTCAGCGATGCTTTGCTTTTGATAAGGCAGATAAATGGCACCTAGGATTGCAAAAATCAGGTTTTACTTGGTCAACTTCGCCAAGTTAAGGACCTTCTAAAGAGGTTTGAAGCAATGAAACTCTTCCTTGTCCCCAGAGTAGAAAATCAAGAGGCAGATGCACTAGCTAAAGAAAGAATACAAGACGTTCCCGTAGGGGCGATTAAATTAAAACTACCCCTCTTCCAAGGTAGTGATGCTATGCCTGATATCATCAGTTTTCTAGATACAGGAGAATGTCCAGCAGGACACACCAAAGGCCAAAAACAGTGGCTAGTAAGGAAGGCTACTAGGTACCGCCTTATAGACGACCACTTGTATTGTAAGGGCAAAGATCAAATTCTCAGGCGGGTGCCAACCTCCAGTGAAATCACAGAAGTAATTTCAAGTTGCAATGACTGCGTCTGCGGCAGTCATTTTGCTCTAGATATCACCAGTAGGAAGATTCTACAGGCAGGATAATTTTAGCCTAGTTTGAACAGGGATGTACACCATTGGTGTAAAACATGTAAGGCTTGTCAAGTGGCGAGTGATCGCACGTTAACCTACGAGCCACAAACCCCTATCATTTCATATGGTCCTTTTGAGAAATGGGGAATAGATGCAATCGGTCCTTTACCAAGGGCCCAATCAGGTAAATTGTACATCATAGTGGGTGTAGACTACATGACTTGATGGGCAGAAGCAACGGCCACCACGTGCATTACAGCCCAAGAGGTGGCAAAGTTCATTTTTGAGCATATTGTTTTCCGTTTTGGCACTCCTCTTGAGATAATATCAGATAGAGGACCAGGATTCAGAGGTGATTTGGTGGGAGAACTGATGAAGAAGTTAGGCATCACACGTAGGCTGTTAACCCTCGTGGCTCACGGACACCCTATCGCCTACGACGGACACTGTAACCGTATTATTTATTTAAGTAGAGTCAGGCACCAGGCTTGTCGGTCCAATAGGGAAAGGTAGAGTGATCGCCGATGAGAGGCGCACTCTAACACGAACATGCTAGGGTTAGTTGGCTAAGCATGGGCGCCCAAGTGTGAATGGGGTGAGCTCACATAAAAGCCAATTAAACCTAAAATTGAGTCATTCTCTCATTGTGCAATAGAAGCTGCTCTTGCTCCATCTCCACCTTCTCCTTCACCATCTCCTTGTGTGTGTGCGTGAGAGAGAGAGAGAGAGAGAGAGAGAGAGAGAGAGAGAGAGAGAGAGAGAGTGTGTGTGAGAGTGTGTGTGCGATCGAGTGTTGCGGCGGCACGACGGCGGCGAGGCGGTTGAGCGCGGCGTAGCGGCGTCTCCCTCTTCTTCGCGGCGAGGAATCCTCTACGACAGGAGCATAAGGCGGTGAGTGACACACCATTGCCCTCTTTGAGCTTACTAGTTAAACTAGTTGTGTGCTTGGAGCCGTCTGCGGCTCGTACACGGTGTATCGGCAAGTCCCTTGCTTCGACAATGCGGCAAGGAGCGCACATTTTTGGCGCCGTTGCCGGGGAATAGCCCTGCACTAAGCCCAAGAGGCACTTTGTGCTTCTTGTATGAGTGGTTTGCAGTAGGAAAGAAGAGGGAGAGGAAGGCGTATTTTTTCTGCAAGTTGTTAATTCTGTTTTTCCAATGCGCACAGTTTGCATTTTCTGTTTTTCTATTGCGTACATTCAGTAATTAGTTAGATAGTTAGCAAAATTCTGTTTTTCTATTTACACACAGTTAGCATTTCTTGCGTTTTTTTTTACATTTTCTGTGTTTTCACTGCACAGTTCTGTCAAGTTTCCATTTCTGCATTTTCTGTGTTTTCTGGTTTGTGCACAGTTAGGCGCACAGTTAGTTAATTAAGTAGGTTACTAATTAGGTGAACCACTGATTAGCAGGTCAGCAGGTAGGTGGGACAGTAAATAGTTAGGTGAGGTCAACGCGCACCAAAACGCGTACCAAATAATATCTAAAATAAATAAAAAAATATTTTTTTTGAAAAAAAAAATAAAAAATAATTTTTTTTAAAAAAATTTTGTAAAAAAAAAAAAAGCCGAAAAATAGAAACGCGAGTGAGTGGGAAATTTTCGAAAATAAAAAACGTGAGTTATAAAAACGTACGGGTTGGTTTGTATAAAAGTTAGATCGGGATCGGGATCATTTTCCCAAGCCCAAGCCCAAGCCCAAGCCCAAGCCCAGGCCCAGGCCTCAGTCCTCAGCCTTATGATATATACTAAACTCACTCTTATATATATACCCTACTCCCTCAGGAGAGAATGAGAGCATGTGGGACAAGTCCTCCACTCTCCTCCCTTCTCTTCCCACTTGCACCCTTAGACCTTCTAGTTTGGGCCTAGTTCCCTACTGGAAATTGACAGTTTTAGGGATTCCGAGGGCATAGAGTGACCAAACGGAGGGCTGTAAAGCACGGCACGACCCTCTGACCGATACGCTCGTTTCGAGCTATCACACGGCCCATTCCACGATACGCTCTAAAAAATCTAGCAAAAAAACACGTTAAAAACTAGTCACAAGGCCTCCTAGAGCAGCTTTTTGACACCTTAGGATATCAAAAGCACATGCACTTACGCTCTGGGCGGGTGCTAGAACACGAGCATATTGAGGGTGCCTCTGTTCATACGGACACCCATTACCCATCCACGATAGGATTTAGACCCTCAGCGGGGACACAAGGTAGCACCACCCAAGACCCTAAAATAGCCGCTAGTGATTCCTCCTCCGACTCAGAAATCATGGAAGCATACCCTACCCAAAACACTGAGAGAGAAGGCCATGCACCTCCCGAAGCTCCACAGCCTAGTACTAGTATGTTTAGCCGTTTCATGGAAACATTAGGTAGAGCTACTCGCTCGGAACCTGATGCAAATGAAGCACACGAAGGGGGTGGGGAAGTGGACTCTCCTTTCACATCGCACGTGGACCCCACACCCCCAAAGAGTGTCCATGTGGATATCCTACCAACTTCTTACCAAGCAGGCCCTGTTGAGCTGCCTCCTTCAGAAGTTCCCTCTAGAGTACCGTTGGTGACAAGTAAAACCACGGGGAGCAACATTGCTTCTACCTCACAAGAAACCGTTAACACGTCGACTCTAGAAGGATTGTTCATTAATGATCATTGGACATACGACCTCCACACTGAGGTGTTGACGGATCTACACTCTGGCCACGCCTACCATGTAGGATGGATAGAGATTGTACAATCCACCTCTAGTGCCACGAGCATCGAAGATCAACAGAAAATGATCTGTAATGTTATCCATGGCATTATTCAATCAGAAAGGCAAAACCGAGGGGTAAATATACTCTCAACTGGCCCCATGAGATTTCTGGATACGAGCAAGGCTCAACAGCCTACTCTATCACAAATGGAGACTCCTCTAATGAGCCCCATGGACCCATCTTACGTCATTTCACCTGGGGTCTCTATGCAATCTAAGCCTCCGAGCGACAACTTTAGCTTCCCTAACTTGGCTCAACCCTCTATTAAGGAAAACCCAGTGCTCACTCCAGGGATAAGCCTGACAGAGAATGTACCGATGACATCTACGGTTAGCGCAGTGCCACTACCTAGTGTCGTAGTACCTAATATGGGGCCTCGACCATATGTGCCTCTAGCCCCTTATGCACACATGGCCCCCACACCTCCAATTGTACCACTTGCTTATGCTCCTCGAGTGCCGCTCCCTAGCCCTTATCCGAGTGGACCTATGCCCGGTTATGTTCCATATCCTGCATCATCCACACATATGCCAAGACCGGCACCCGTCCCTCTCCCACATATGATTCCAAGAGTACCTCCACCGGCCTTGCCTCCTCACATAGGTGACTTGGCAGCGTTTGCTCAAACCATAGGTCGATCTATCACCGAAAATATGCGTCACGCATCTGATAGAGAGCCTAGAAGTAAGGCAGTACAAATTGCCAAACTCACACAAAAATTCAATGGGGACGAAGATGCTAAGAAACACATTGAAGTGTTTGAACAAGTATGTGATTCCTTAGGGGAACGCAACGAACTACATAAGTGCAATGCCTTAAGCTTGACATTAAGTGGGAAGGCTGGAGATTGGTATAGGACCCTAAGGGTGGACGAGAAAACAATCTACCCTACCCTTCGAAGGTTGTTTCTAAAGGAGTACATACGAGAAGGTGTGCTTTGGGGTGTAGCATCTCAGCTACAGAAGGCCGAACGTAAGGAAGGAGAGTCACTAAGGGACTTCATTAGTCGTCTAAAGCACTTAAACTCTTGTTGCCCTGTAAATGAGCGCTTCAACAATAACCAACTGCTTGATCGATTCATTCGAGGGTTGAGGAATGAAGGAATCTATAATGGACTAGTGATTAGAGGTATCACAACCTGGGAAGATGTCACTGCCAATGCAATCCAACTAGAGGACAACTTGATGATAGCAGGCATGAGGGTGTCTACTGACACGAGATCCACTAGCTCACAAGCCATTGAGTATGAACCCATGACTGCAAAGCCCATTGCCAATGAGCCAAACGTATTTGAGACATTCTTGACAGACCTCACCAAGGCAATCCAAGAGTCTCTTAAGGATAATCGACCCCCTCAAAATAGTCACATGTATCCAAGAAGGGAGCAACAATGGTGTTCCATTTGCTTAGGTCCACATAGCACTAGTGAGTGCCCTACGTTTAGAGTAAAATTTAATGGAACTTGCAACGCATGTGGTAGGTATGGTCACCAAGCTAAGGATTGTTTAATGATCAAACGTATGATGGCAAATAGACCACCTGTAGCCTGGACAGATGCACCTCGAGCTCCTGTATTGATGCCTGCTCCACCTGTTGAGAAACTACCGCAACACATGGTCCGTAGATCTCAAAATGTTGTACAAGCTACACCATTACCACCTCCTGTGCTAGGACCGCAGCCCCCGCATCCAAGAGTCGCCCCTATGAACCAAGTGGGTTGCGAGCCATCTAATGCTTATGCAGATGGTTGTGAGGAGGCAATAGACACTAGTATTGCCTACGGACTTGATACATTGGAAGAGTGTCCTATATACTACATGGAAGATTGTTGGGGGCAAGTCAAGCCGGTTTATCAAGCTGCTGCTCTCGTATCCAGAGGTCAAAATATCAACACCCATGCTAGGAGGCCACCTCTTCAATGCTACGAGTGTGGTAGACCACATCGGGCAGCGGAGTGCCCTATTAGGCTGCAAAAGAATGCTGCACAGATGCAAATGAATCAAGGGAGCACGTCTGCAATGCCAATACTCACATGTAATCGTTGTGGCATAGATCACTTGATTGCCCAACGAGGATGATTCAGATTCAATCGAGACAATGGAGACTAGAACCAATGCCACAAAGGGAAAGACCGACAAAGAAAACCGTAACATGGAACCAAATGAAAACCGAATAAGAGAAAACCATAAAGAGCCTCTGAAAACACCACAAGTGTTTCCAAATCCAATCCAAGACCCCCAAGATAAACCGCAGGGGCAAAAAGGGAAGAATCGTAAAAAGAAGATTGGGACGTACCCAAACCCAGTAGACGAGATTGAGCAAGTGAAACATCTAAGAGGTTTAGTGGAGGAGACTCAAAGGAAACTAGAACCAGAACCCATGCATGTCAAAATTCATGACACAGTGTTTCCCACGCAAGTTCATCCACCCCACATGAACCATAGACCGTTAGCCATATCTAGTATCATCCAAGAAGGGAGTGAGGACGGGGCATCAGGAAGTGAGCACACACCTTTCTTGTTGGAAAGGATGTTTAACGAAGGAATACCTGATCCCATTGAGGAATATGAGATTCCATCCTCACCAGTTCCTAGTCAAGGACCTACACCCTGCAAAACGCCAATGAATGTTGCCAAACTAGTGGACTTCATGTCTTCTGAGGTCCGAACCACGATCATAGCAAAGCTGTATGGAGATCCTGAGTTATTCCTTGCACTTCGAGCATTCCTTAACGGAGAGCTACGAACGGGATTATCGCAGTTTGCGCAACCAAATAGGCCTGACTTGATTATGATTGATGAGGAAAATCATGTGCAATTACTTGACTTAGATGGACACGAGTCTGTGATCGAGGTACCCATTAACGAATTAGGGCAGTATTTTGAAGGAGACGAGTCTAATGCGACCCTACCCATCACTACCAAGGGATTAACTATAAAGGGAATTCTTGATGGTGGTGCGGGAGTTAGCATCGTTACAAAAGATTGTTGGGAATCCATGGGAAAACCCCGCCTCAGTGTTACTAACATTGTGGTAAAGATGGCAAATGGTACCATAGCCAAACCTATGGGGATGCTCAAGGATCTTAAGATCAAAGTTCTAGGACACAAGGTACGACATACGTTCATTGTAATGGATTTCTCTAAACACCTTATGTCATATGAAATGATTTTAGGACGACCATTCATGAGGGAAGCACAAATGGTTCACGATTGGTCTAAAAATCATGTCTATTTGCAATTCCAAGACTCTGTCCTTAGAGTGGATTTGGTGACTGGTAAGGTACACCCCTTAGGGAGTAAAACCATTATTGATCATCGCTCTGACACCACAGTTCACTCGGCCCCACTACAATATTGTTACACTTGTAAGAAGGATAGAGACATTGGCCAAGATTCTCCTTACATGGATGTGTTACCGGGTATGACGGAATCAGACAACGTAGACTGGGTACACCTAGCTGCAACCATAGATACCTGGGGAAATAGAGGAACCACTTGGGTCACACCAGAGGGGGAAGAGGTACCACAAATTGCACCTCTGAACATGATAAGTGCCATACATGCATCTTCTAAGGGCAAGGCAATTGTGGACCAATCTGACAGTGACACCGATAGCTCAATAGAAGACTTTGACCAACAGAAGACTTTGACCAACATGACTTGGACACTGACTCCCAGAGTGAAACGGATTCTGAATCTCATGAATTAGAGAGTGGAGCAAGTTCAGAGTCAAAACATTCGGAAGGACCGAGCACATCATCCGATGATCGCTCCCCCGAGAGTGAAGAGGACACCAACGAGGACTCCTTTAGTGAGCCAGATCTAAATGAAAATCAAAAGCAGGTCTCAAATAAGAAAAAGAAAAACCTTAAGAGGCGTCGATATCGAGCCAATGTACGTGCTAGGATAAAAAAGAAGAGATCCTCAGCAGAATGGCTCAGTTATATAGGGGCATGTGATGCTCATCGAAAATTGGTAGACAATTGGGGTGAATATCTCCAAAATGTTATGTGGTGTAGACCACGACCCCATGACATAGCCCAATTAGAGATCATAGACAAACCGAAGTTGAGCCGCACTGCAAGGAGGCGTCAAAACCAAGAGTTAGCTCGACAACACAAGAAAGCAGAAATGGAAGCACAAACCAAAGCACAACCAGAATCCACAGACTTGCATCCTGCACCAGAACATTTCAAATCTTACACCACAGGGGAAGCAAAGGTTGTGTACACAAAAGCCCAAAGAATACCTATCGATGGGAATAATGGAATCTATCATGGTCCGGCAATAGTTAAAGAAATAGAATTAGCTGACCCCGGTGAAGAATCAAAACCTGTTTTTATTGCCCAAGACCTCACAAAAGTTGAAGAGGCGGTCCTCAAAGAGCTTCTCAAGGAATTCAAGGACGTATTCGCTTGGACATACCATGATATGAAAGGTGTTCCACCTTCTGTGGTCCAACATACAATCCCTATGATTAGCACTGCGAAGCCCGTACAACAAAGACCCTACCCGATGAATCCTAAGTACGCAAAGATCATTCAAGAAGAACTAGAAAAGCTTATCAAATGTGGGTTCATATATCCTATTGAACACTCTGAATGGGTGTCTCCGATAGTTATCGTGCCAAAAAAGAATGGGAAACTCAGGGTGTGCGTGGACCTCAAAAAAGTTAATGTAGCTACTAGAAGAGACCATTACCCCCTACCATATTCCGAACATGTACTCGAAAGAGTCGCAGGCAAGGAAGCTTATAGCTTTCTAGATGGGTACTCAGGCTACAACCAAATCACGATAGCGCTCGAGGACCAAGCTAAAACTGCCTTCATCACAGAATTTGGCGTGTTTGCATTTCGTGTGATGGCTTTTGGCTTAACAAATGCCCCTGCTACATTCCAACGATTAATAAACACTGCTTTTAAAGAATATTTGAGAGAGTTTTGTGAAGCTTTCTTAGACGACCTTTGTGTTTACTCTTCTTGGAAGGAACATCTATCATGTTTGCGGAAGGTGTTTGAAAAGTGTAGGTTATATCGTATCTCATTGAACCCGTTCAAATGCCAATTTTGGGTCAAGCATGGAGTTATTTTAGGGCATATAGTATCCAAGAATGGTATCTCAACCGATGAGAGCAAAATAAAAGTGATTCTAGAGTTACCACCACCAACCAATTACAAGGGAGTTCAAAGGTTCATGGGACACGTGGGTTATTATCGACGGTTTATTTTATTTTTCGCTGAGATAGCACGTCCTTTGTACAAGCTTCTCATTGAATTTAAATGGACTGAAAAGTGTGACCAGGCCTATGAACAATTGAAGAAAACACTAGCAAGTGCTCCGATTTTAAGGACACCTAACTGGGATGTCATTTTCCATGTGCATATTGATGCATCAAACTTTGCTATTGGGTGTGCTCTCACTCAACCAAGAGAACATAAATTGGACTATCCCATTAGCTTTGCAATCAATTGAACGATGCTGAAAGGAACTACACCACTACAGAGCGAGAAGGTTTGGCAATGGTTTATGCAGTAAAGAAATTTCGCTACTACCTTCTGGCAAAAAAGTTTGTATTTTATGTGGACCATCAAGCGTTGCTGTATCTGGTAAACAAGCCATGCTCCACAGGAAGAATCACACGATGGTTGTTAATTCTTCCGGAGTTTGATTTCACGATTGTAGTGAGACCCGGTAAAAGGCACGTCATGGCTGATCATTTGTCTCGCATACCCAATGGTGAAGCCCCTAAAGGAGTTGATGATGAATTACCCGATACTTCCCTATTCATAGTTGAGACTATGCCTGAATGGAGTGAGAACATTGTTAACTTTTTAGTTAATGGTTTTCCACCCAAGGAACTTCATAAGGATATCGCTCGAAGGCTAGTAAAAGAATGTGAACCCTATTGTCTGATTGCCGGAACTCTGTATAGATTAGGCAAGGATGATATTCTTAGGCGTTGTGCCCGCGAGGATGAATATTTGTATATCTTGCAAGAAGCACATATGGGCATAGCAGGAGGTCATTTTTCAGGAGACCTGACTGCTAGAAAGGTGCTGCAATCAGGCTATTGGTGGCCAACTTTATTTAAGGATGCATCACTTTTTGCAAAAGGGTGTGATGAGTGCCAACGTTACAAGACCACACAGCGCAAAGACAGAATGCCCTTACATCCTATTAAAGTAACCCAACCATTTGAAAAATGGGGCTTAGACTTTGTAGGTCCAATTAGTCCCGCAGCTCGCAACACTCAATCTCGATATATTCTAGTTGCTACGGACTATGTAACAAAGTGGGCTGAAGCTAAGGCTTCACAAAAAGCTGACGCGAGGACAACAACTAAGTTTCTTTTTGAGAACATTATCACAAGATTTGGTTGCCCTTTTGAAATTGTTAGTGACAATGGTACCCATTTTATAAATGAGGTAATAAGAGAGCTTACCACGACCTTTATGATATCCCACCATAAGTCTACACCTTATTACCCGCAAGCTAATGGACAAGCCGAGAGCACCAACAAGACTCTAATCTCTATTTTAACCAAGACGGTAGAAGCTCATCGCACTGATTGGGATTTGAAGTTGACATCTGCTCTATGGCTTATCGTACTGCTTATAAAGTGGCTATTAATTGTACGCCATTCAAAATGGTATACGGCCAAGAAGCGGTTATGCCTTGGGAGTTTGTCATTCCTAGTCTTAGGGTAGCTTCGCAAGAAGGATGGAATGGTAACCCCTTAACCGAGCGTTTGTATATCTTAGAAAAACTAGACGAAGAGAGACAGTTGGCTGTGCAAAATGCTCTTGTGGAAAAGGATAGGAGAAAGAAGTGGTTTGATCGCCATGTGAAGGACAAGGACATCAAAGCTGGTGATAAAGTCCTTATGTATGGAGTACGTAAAGAGAAGAAAAAGTTGAAATATGCTGGTAAAGGACCATATAGAGTATGTGAAATTACCCCACAAGGTACCCTTCGTGTGGAAACTCTTGATGGAGTTGAAACCATTGGACTCCTCAATGGGAGTAAATTCAAAAGATATTATGATCCTTTAAGCCAAGAAGAACTACGGGCCATTCATCAAAAGAAGGCCGCCAAAGCACAAACCGAGTTAAACAAGATACAAGCTCAAGTTGAGGCTAAGGAGCGACAACAACGTATAAGACAAAAACGAGAGGCTAACCTTGGAGTCACAAATGCATTCCACGTGGAAATCGAAGAAGATGGGTTGGACTCTGACACACCTCTACGATATCCCATTGAGTTAAATAGTGCCTAAGGAAAAGTGCTATATAACGCCTTATTGGACACGGGTGCTAAATATAATCTGCTATCCTATGGGGTGTGGTGTCAGTTAGGGAAGCCACCTCTATCTGAGAGTATTATCCAAGTCAAGGGTGTCAACAAGAAAAAAACTACGGTTTTTGGAATCTGGCACACTTCTGTCAGTTATGACAATGGGATTGTAGGTCAAGACTTTTTGGTCATGCCTACTGGAACTATGGAGGGTAATATAAACCTAAGCCGCACGTGGATGATAGCCACCAAATGCACTATTGATTGGGGGACTGGGGGTGTTACAACGCAAAAACCAACTCTTAGCCCTACCACTCAAGCCATAGTCCCTGAGATATTGCCTAAGGAAATAAAACCCAAGACATTGCATGTCCAGGAGGTTGAACCATACGTCCCCATAGCCCAACTCTCTAGAGCTTCAACTGATGTAGTGGAAAGAAAGCTTGAGACACACAAGAACCATCCTAATATAACACAGAAAACATACAAGTGGGTCCCTAAAGCCTCTGTACTGAGCATGGTTGATGCAAAAAAACGGAAACCTAGTAAGAACCATCCCACTCACTCGAAGAAATGTAAAGAAACGTTGCGTTGGATTCCTAAACGACTATTGGAAGCCCAAGGATACTATGAAGGAAATGATCAAATCTGGGTGCCCAAACGTAAAGTGTACTCTTACCTGTCACCTGGCCCATGTAAACCCAATCCTGTGGCTCCAAAACAAATTGAAAATCGCGGAAAGGAAAAAATCATGGAATGTTACACACCCGATCTAGAGATAGTTTGGGTACCAAAGAAAGAACGATTTGTTCCACCTAGCTCAGGAACAGGGAAATCAAATGAAGCTTCTTGCTCTTCATGTAGTTCCTATACGCAAATAGAAGCTTCGACACAACCTCCACCTACCACTGTACATATCCATACAAGCACGAAAGAGTTTGCACCTCCCGGGGTAAGTTCACCACCTACAACAACGTTGCCAATAAAATCATGGGAGAGTACCTTACCACCCTTGCAACTAGATGAAACGCATAGGGCGGTCGAAAACTATTGGTTAAAACCTTCACCCATAACAACTTGGAACAATTGGTTTCAAAAGGTGACGACCTCCTTCCAAAAGGTATGATCTACCCAAGGAAGGGGGGGGTGTTTGCTAACATCAATCATTCACTCGCTCCCCTCTCAACCTTCCTCCCTGACCTCTCAATTCCAATCTTAGGGAATGTATATATATAGCCTTATACTCACAAAAAACAAAAATAGTAAAGAGCAAGAGCGACTAGCAACGAGAGAGCACCCTATCAGATCTTACATATAAGTCCAAATTCACCGTGTCAATTCAAGCAACACACAAAAACAACTCTTATGTTTTAAAGACCTAACCAAATCTATCTGTCTTGTCAGAAATGGCTACTTCACCAGAGGCATGCACTTCTATTTTTGATGAAAGGTACCCTTTGTCTTTTCCTCAAGTATTCTACGTATGCTACCCTATACTTTCTTGCGAATGGGATTTGATAGAGAGCTTTGCATGTGAGAGAAATTTTGAGGAGTTAGAATGGCTGATACGTCTATGGCTAACTAGTGATCCCTACCCAGTAGCGAATGTGTCTCCAATGGCACATGCTTATTCTTTTGCACAAGATGAGTATCCACGCATCGCGAGGTTCTTGATTAGCATGCTTGCTCAAGAGGATGATGAAGAGGAACTAATAGAGACCGAGGAAGACTATGGCCTCACGAACAACGATTTTATTTATCTAGATGATGAGGATAGAGGCCTAGCCTTAGGGTGGCCACCCGGTTTATATAATATCCTCTTTCCTTGATTCCAAAAGGGGTGACAGATAGGTAGGTTAGGGGTCTAGATTGTGTTTTGAGTTTGTTTTTTAGGAGTTTTAATTTTTCACACTGACATGCCTCCTAGAGGTATAGTGCCTGTTTTTGGATGTGTTAGGTAGGACTTATATGGATCTCCATTCACATGGCTGAGGACATCTGCTTCAACGAAATGAGCCACTCCATACCTCCAGGTGTACTACTTTCCATGATTCATGTTGGTGGATATGTGTAATTGCTAATAATGATTTTCATTCTTTGTTTGAGTGCAATAGTTATGATTGTTATCTGCCATTATAGATGTATAAATTTGTCTTTGCTTAAGTTGATTGAACTCCAGTTTAATCTTATGGATGAGCCTGGAGATTAGGAGACCGTGACTTTAGGTTAACTCATTTACTTGACCACTAGGCCTAGCTAATAAAATTATCCCAGTATTTGAGACCTTAGGAATGTTTTAGGCAGAGAAAGGCTTGCTCAATCAAACAACAAAAAACACTAGTGCGAATACCAAGGAAATGGAAGCAAAAAAAAAAAAAAAAACACACACAAGTGCCACAAATGAAAAATCTTACGCTGGAAGAGAAATCCTGGCTTGAATTGGTACTTCACTCACATGTATTGTCTATGGTACTAGAGCCCTAGAGGTTCCCAGTGTGGGTGCTTAAGCTTACAGTTAACATTTCAAGCTTTTGTTTCCAGTTGTGAGAGCAAGTTGGCTAATCAAAGCTGAAAAGCATAATTAGGGAATCTTGCATTTAGATAATCTTCTTAGCTTAGCTAGTACTAGGGTAGTTGTTTTAACCTTAGTCATAGCTAACTAATTGATAGACTCACCCATAAGCTTTACTCAAAGTGCAATTTATTTGTCCTTAATGGCAGTCTAACATTTCATGAATCTTGCATTTACTCATTTCCACATGTACTTTACATTCCCCTCATGATTTATGGCAATATAAATTCCGCTTGCTAAAACTGTGACTTTGCCTTGCAGATTCAAATCTAGATGCTCTACAACATGGACATACCAAGCTTCAACTCAATAGCTTCCGAGGACGGAATCTACATCAGGAAGGGGGGCAATGTTAACCCTCGTGGCTCACGGACACCATATCGCCTACAACGGACACTGTAATCGTATTATTTATTTAAGTAGAGTCAGGCACCGGGCTTGTCAGTCCAATAGGGAAAGGTAGAGTGATCGCCGATGAGAGGCGCACTCTAACACGAACATGCTAGGGTTAGTTGGCTAAGCATGGGCGCCCAAGTGTGAATGGGGTGAGCTCACATAAAAGCCAATTAAACCTAAAATTGAGTCATTCTCTCATTGTGCAATAGAAGCTGCTCTTGCTCCATCTCCACCTTCTCCTTCACCATCTCCTTGTGTGTGTGCGTGAGAGAGAGAGAGAGAGAGAGAGAGAGAGAGAGAGAGAGAGAGAGAGAGAGTGTGTGTGCGATCGAGTGTTGCGGCGGCACGACGGCGGCGAGGCGGTTGAGCGCGGCGTAGCGGCGTCTCCCTCTTCTTCGCGGCGAGGAATCCTCTACGACAGGAGCATAAGGCGGTGAGTGACACACCATTGCCCTCTTTGAGCTTACTAGTTAAACTAGTAGTGTGCTTGGAGCCGTCTGCGGCTCGTACACGGTGTATCGGCAAGTCCCTTGCTTCGACAGTGCGGCAAGGAGCGCACATAGGCATTCCACACCATACTATCCACAATGCAATGGTCTGGTAGAGAAGGTAAATGGAATGATTTGCAAAATCATCACAAAACAGGTGAACAATCACATAGGGGACTGGGATAAACATCTCATGGCAGCTCTTTGGGCCTACTGAACAACGTTCCGAACATCACTAGGTTTCACTCCTTTCCATCTAGTTTATGGCAAGGAGGCAATTCTACCCATGGAGGTACAAATAGCCAGCTTACGAGTCTTGGCTAGCCAGACACATCGTCCAATTGTAAACCTCCAAAACCACATCTTGGATTTGGAGAGACTCCAACTGGATAGGGAAGAAGCAATCAATCACTATGCAGCACAGGTAGAACGACGTCAGCTCACTTTCAACCAAGGACTTAAAGAAAAGGGACTGAAAAAAGGCATGTTAGTACTGCGATACGACAACAGATTTGACACTAGGAAGGATAAGAAATTTTCATCTGAAGGGCCATTCATCATCAAGAAACGCTATGACAACGGCAGCTATAAGCTGATGGGAGCAGATGGGAGAATTCACAAGACTAGGGTCAATGGATGGAGACTGAACATGTATTTTCTCAGGTTTGACCCAGAATTCGTGCTAGACATTCCAGAAGAGGGAGAACCCTCTAACTCTACAGCTGAAGAAGCAGAAGAAGGGCTAGAAGCATGAATGCCTCTAGCCAAAGGGAGAGGGCTAATGATAGCCAACTTTCGAAAATCAAAGAAAAAAAAACTCATTACCTCCCCCCACTCTCAGTACCCCCCCCCCGCCCGACGGGCATTGGATAAAGTAACACCCTCTTCTCTCTCTCTCTCTCTCTCTCTCTCTCTCTCTCTCTCTCTCTCTCTCTCTCTCCCTCATTTTCCCTACATACCCCTCCCTAATATCCTCTCTCCCAATTAACCCCCCCCCCCCCCCCCCCCCCCCCCCCCCCCCCCCCCCCCCCCCCCCCCCCCCCACACACACACACACACTTCTCCCCCCACTCTCATTACCCCCCCTTGGCCCGCTAATATTCTTTCCCCGAACCCTCCCCCCTCTTCCCCACCTGCTCGCCTCACCCCCCCCCCTCGGCTCATTCCCTCCCCCTTGGCCCGCCGATATATTCCCTCACTCCCACCCATTGACTTGCTTCCCTCCTCTCGTCCTCAAGCTCCCCTGCAAGACAGTAGAACCTCACTCTCTCTCTCTCTCTCTCTCTCTCTCTCTCTCTCTCTCTCTCTCTCTCTCTCTCTCCATACACACACACACACACACACACACCATCACTCTCCCCCCCCTTTTTGCGTTGTGCACGAGCCCATGACAGCACCGCTCTCTCTCTCCCACCCTGGCGCACAGCAGACCAATACACACACACACAATACACACACACACACACCATAGCTAGACACACACACCTACCGCACACACACTCACGCTCTCTCTCTACCCCATCTTCCCCCCCCCCACCCATCCGCCTCGCGCAGTAGAAGGCAGGTAGTCGGCCGTCCGCCATCAAAGAAAAAATAATAATAATTAAAAAATATATATATTGTATATATATAAAGCACCTTCCCACGCACGTTTTCGCACACACACATACATATACATACACACACAGCCACCCTCATGCACGAATACATACACACACACACACACACATATACGCACCGCACCACAAATACGAAGGAAAAAACGACTACGACATCGACGAATAAAGAAGAAGGATCCAAAGCACGCGCCGCCAACCACGAAAAGAGAAAATGCGTCGAAGGCATGCCCCGGCCGACTCCGAAAAGAAGTACGCTCGACATCGACGCATCGGCAGCACACCCTTCGCTGGCAACACGCAACCACGATGCCATTCCAGTAATTTATAGGTTATTTTCATCATTATCTTCAGTTTTCACCCGAGCCATTGTAAATTTCCATTTTTTGTAAATATCCTCTCTCTAGGTAATGGTCACAAAGGCCCACCTAGAGATTTCCATCTTTTAATAACCTCCCAAAACAAAGCAAGGGTCAACCACACCGGGACCACCACTTTCTTTGTCTCCCTGATTAAGCTTACCCTAACCACACTGGGATTACCATAATTCAAGCAACCAACACCTATAAATTGGCACTGAGAGGTCACTATCGGGGGGGGGGGCAATTCATGAGGAGCCAAGCATTTGGTAGAGTGTAGTGGGAAGGATTGACACAATCACCATCACGGGGAGGGGGCTTGTGTGTTGGGTTTGCCTTGGGAATTGCACCATGCGAAGGGAACCACATCCATCTCTCGACTCCAATGGTCGATGCACACACGTATTCACGCTCTTGGTAGTACGTATTCACAATCATTGAGTCATCTTAGAGAACGCACCAAGTAGGTTGCACCACCTCCTCTCCCTACCTCTCTACCACCACCGCATGCCACTTTATAAATATTGCAGAAATAATTCACCCTCACATCCCCAAGGGTTTTCATCATTTGCAAAAATCTCTCTCTCTCTCCCTCTCTCTCTCTCTCTCTCTCTCTCTCTCTCTCTCTCTCTCTCCTGTGTGTGTGTGTGTGTGTGTGTGTGTGTGTGTGTGTGTGTGTGTGTGTGTGTGTGTGTGTGTAAGTTTGCGGTGTTCATATCATCGTGGTTTGCGTCCTAGCCGCCCAAAGCTAGGTGGTGCCCCCTGTTCACTTTACAGTGGCAGGCTCGAGGCGCGCCATTCGGCCCTCGGCATTTTAGAGGCCGTCGGGGTTCGGGGTCCGCTTTGCGTTTGTCAGTGTGTTTTTGGCTGTTTGGCATATGCTTTGGTGCAACAAACACAGCATAGAAAATTGGATGATAAGGCTGTCAAATGTATTTTTGTTGGCTATAGTGCTGAAATAAAAGGTTACATATTATAACATCCGAAAACAAAGCTATTCTTGTTTCACGGGATGTAGTGTTTGTGGAAGATTCTGTTCAGCCCTTGTTGTCATGTGCTAGAGATAGTAATGTAAGCTCACAGGACATTTATGACACTTTGTTGCCTCTTTTCAGTGATGGAAATACGAATGTAATTTCCAATGAGGCAAATGTACTGCCTATGGGGGTTTCTGAAAATGTTACAGATCAACCTATTACTGATGCAGATGTACATGATGTACTTGATGAGGAAAGGGCTGAAAATGAGCAGGCTAGAGGTATGCCAAAATGATTGGTGCACACTTTGCGTGACAGTAAATTGGATGCACCTTTTTAGGCTCATTCAGGCTCTCATTCAGGCTCTCACCATGCATGTTATGCATCAGATTGTTATGCTTTGGTTGTATCTAGCTTACATGATGTTGAGGAGCCTCTGCCTTTTGATGAAGCACAGAATTCAAAAAATTGGATGGCTGCCATGCAATCAGAATATGATGCACTTATAGAAAATGACACATGGAATTTATGTGATTTGCCTCCTACCAATGGCCTTTTTGCCTCCTAGCAAAAAGGCCATTGGTACGAAGTGCGTTTACAAGTTGAAACGCAAGCGGGATAGTGAGATCGATCGCCATAAGGCTTGACTTGTTGCAAAAGGTTATGCACAACAAAAAGTCATAGATTATGAAGAGACTTTTGCTCCCACTTTTCGTATGACTATTGTGCGTTTTCTATGTGCATTGGCAGCTCATTTTGGTTGGGATGTACATCAATCAGACATTGTTACTGCTTTCTTGAATGGTGACATATTTGAGGAAGTTTATGTAACGCATCCTCGCGGTTTGTCATAAAAGGACAAGAGGACAAAGTGTGCAGATGTAAGAAGGCTTTGTATGGGTTGAAGCAATCTCCTCGTGCTTGGTATGAGAAAGCTGACACTCATTTGGTTAAACGAGGCTTTCGTAACAGTCCAATAGAAAGCACATTGTTTGTAAAGTGTGAGGGTGATGTACTTCTCATTGTGGTTCTTTATGTCGATGATTTTCTGATCACTGGACCAAATGAGAGATATATTTGTAAATTTAAAGCTGATTTGAATGCTACTTTCAAGATGAAAGATTTGGGGCTGTTGCATCATTACTTGGGTATACAGTTTAAGCAGTGTGATGGTGGTATTTCCTTGTGTCAGAAAGGTTACATAGAGACATTGCTATGAAAGTTTGGACTTGAGGATTGCAAACCTATTGCCACTCCCATGGAAAGAGGTTTGAAGTTGATTCTACATGATGCTGGCAATCTTGCTGATGTCACTCTTTACCAAATTGTTGTTGGCTGCCTCATTTATATATGCAACACGAGGCCAGATATTCAGTTTGCAGTCTCACAAGTCAGCAGATTTATGCATAGCCCAAGGTCTAAGCATTGGCAGGTTGTCAAGAGGATTTTCCACTACCTTAGTGGCACTTTACATATTGGCTTGTTTTATCCCAAGGGGGGATCATTGCCGCCAGACTTACATGCTTTTTCGGACTCAGATTAGGTTGGTTGTTTTGACACGCGAGTGTCCACAAGTGGTTTTTGTTTCATGCTTGGAAGTTCATGTATATCATGGTTCAGCAATCAGCAACCTACTGTGGCCACTTTGAGTTGTGAGGCTGAGTACAGGGCAGTCTTCACAGCTACGGTTGAGTGTATATGGCTCAGACGCCTTATGGCTGATTTGGGTGTTGGACAGGACACTGCCAACACTATCTACACTGACAATCAGAGTGCATTGGCATTTGCGAGGAACCCAGTTTTTCATGCTCGCACAAAGCACATTGAGGTGCATTACCACTATGTCAAGGAGAGGCTCTCAGTAGGAGAGATCAGCTTGGCTTATGTGCCAACACAGGACAACCTTGTAGATCTTTTCACAAAGGCATTGTCTTGTGAGAAGCTTGAAGCTTTCCGCAAAGCTTTGGGCTTACTCCCGTTTGTGGGCTGATCATGTCCTCAAGGCATGGCACTTCCCTTTACTCATGTGCCAGCTCTCGTTCACCGCATCATTCCAGGGGGGGTTTTTTACCATACACATGTGGTAGTGATGTGTGTGAACACACTAGGACCATCGGAGCATTTTTTCCCTCTTTAGGAGGTTTTTCCCCCCGAGCATTGTATATACGCCCATCACTCTAGGGCTATCAATCTTTCCATTTCATACTAAGTAATACACTCTCTATTGTGTGTCGTGAGCTTCCTTCGTCTTCTCCAAGATGTGTGCGTTTCTTTGCAACCCTAATTCCAACACTCCCTTGCTTTAAACAATATCTCTTTCTTAAACTAACTTCTTCTCTTCAGTAATTTGTGTATTTAGAACTTTGATCCCATATTCAAGAACATCAAAATTAAGTTTGAAACATCCAGGTGCTGTGAATTCAGATTCATGCTTTGAAATGTGAGGTTTTGAAACCACAAGTGCTTGAAAAGCTATTGGTAATTGAAAACTGACAACTTGGTTTTTTTTAGGTTGGAAATAGTAATAGGTTGTTGAAAACACCATTGAGAATCATCATCACTAAGGTAGTCATCAAACTCGTCTCCATACTGCTATGAAAAACTTTCAACCACTTCTTGCAACCTTGATATCCACCTTATGACTTCCTCTCCTTGCCCACATAACTATTATCAGGAAAATTAAAAAACCAAATTAGATTCTCTTGAGCATCACACATGTGTTGATGACATGATGCATCCTAAAAACATTGCATAATCCAATACAACTCCTTGGAAAAACTTAGCATGCAATACTTGACACAAAGCTTTTCTTTCTGACAAGGTTTAAACATGTCTCAGGGAGGTCACTACATATAAATTGTGTATATCACGTGCGTTCAAGGACTATTTATAAAACTCCTTATCTTTGAGTTTTTTAGAAATAAAATGCATCCTTTTTCTATTCAATCTATAAATTTTCTTCCTAATTCCATTTTATAATACTCTTCTGTATGTGAAAATGTGAGAAAAAAATGAAATATAATAACCCTTCTTCTGCACTCACGTGATAGTCACAAATTATTACAATAGAGAGCAATAATGACCGCATACTGCAATAACTTTCAAACAATTTCATGAAAATATGTACTGCATAACTTGCATACTTTCAGGAAACAAAAGCTACCTGTAATTGCAAATTGAAATTGGTTGAATGGTATCGACTACACAAAAATTTTCAGGAACTTGAAAATACCTGAAACTGCATGGAAACAATCTCAAAACTCTGAAAATTTTGTTTCAACCATTCTTTGTGCTCCTTCCACTTTAACATCATGGCCCTAATATCATACCTTCCCTGTGCCCCTTCTAGGCTCACTCCTTATCATCATGTTTTGGTTTTTGAGTGTGCTTATGCTCGTGGCAGCATTTGGTCTTCATGCTCGTTCTCTTGGTAGTTCGCAGCTCCCCTTGGGCATCTCAGTGGGCAGTGATAGAGCCCTCCTTGGTGGTGGCACCTGAGTGACAAGCTTGTTCATCAGTAGGCTCTACTTTGGTGGTTATTCTTCGGTGGATGATATGGTCGTTGTTGTGTTTGCTGTTGGATCTCTCTGCAGGTGGGTTTAGTAGGTGGTTTGTTTTGGCTTTGGGGGTCCATGGACATGTTGGAAGGTTGTGCAAGAGATTCTGACATGGTGGCAGCCATGGTTGGCTATTTATGTATGTAGTTCAAGGGTTAGGGGATTCCTTGTAAAAAGCCCGTGAATTGTTGCGAGATTATTAGTGTTGTATGGGCTCCATGGCTTGGGTTGAGCATGGGCTGGTTGTAATTTTTTGTTATTATGCTAATATAATAATCACCACTCACAATTGTGAGTTTGAAAAAAAAAAAACAAAAACATATTATATTCATTTAGGTATGAATTGCATCAAGTTTTGGACATGCTTAAATCTCCAAGTTGATCCACTTTAATGATCAAACTATTACATTGTAGATGTGTGAAAAATCCATCCTCCAAGAGATTTTAGAACTTGGGGGCGAGGGGGGGGGGGGGGGTCGTCTGTTGGGAGCAAGGGTGGGCTTCCACCCTTGGCCATGAAATATAACTTTGACCTTGCCTTGATGACAGAGAGAAATAAGTAAGGGGATAAACTCTTACACAAGAATATTACACACAGTCAAGCTCCATAGCTTAAGACATAGCTTAAGAGAGGGGAAAGGGAAAATTTTGAGCATCAACACAAGAAAGATCAAAGCCTTTTTGTGGAGTTTGATATTTAATTAATTATATAAGTTTTTGGGTGCTAAAATTGGAGGCCCTTCTTTTACATCTAGTCCACTTTAGTACTTGAGTGGAGCACATCACTTATTGTATGTCCCATAAGGGTGAGTTCTCACTAGAGTTATTTACAAGCAGCCATAGTGGCTTATTGAATAGAAAGTCTAAAATACTGTGCAAAGGTAAAATGG
This sequence comes from Adiantum capillus-veneris, assembly GCF_014529385.1. Classification (NCBI taxonomy): domain Eukaryota; kingdom Viridiplantae; phylum Streptophyta; class Polypodiopsida; order Polypodiales; family Pteridaceae; genus Adiantum; species Adiantum capillus-veneris. The sequence continues at coordinate 119,213,965 of NC_140945.1, forward strand.
CTGAGAGCGTTATTATTTGCCAACACCTCCTTTCCATTAAGCCAACTATTCCAATTGCAGATAACCACATACAACAGGAGGGTTCCCAATCATGTAACATCCCTCCCACCAAGGATAAAAACTGTCCTCAATTTCTCAATAGAGAATCAACTGGACCGTGAGTGACGGAAAGTGTGGAGAAGGTCTAGGAAGTTTTTCATAAAAAACTTTTCAGGCATCAATTTGGCATCCTCTTTAGGGTAGTCTTTGAAATTCAAAAGATAGCGGTTATAAAGCATGGTAGTGCGTGTGGTGGTGGTCTCATGATTAACTATTTGTGCAGGGATGAGTTGTCCTTCTTGGTCCACAAGCAAAGGTAACTAGTTGCTCATAGACATGATTTGCAGATAGGGGTCCTCAAAAGGGTTGTAATAAACTAGTTTGACACGCATTTTGAATGTGTCAGTGTAAAGATAATTACCTACTAAAGTACATTACAAGGTTTGGTATCTTGTTTTAATATACTTGGGCATTACACCATGACCCAAAACATAGTGATTGACTAAGAATGAGTTGGGGGCATAGAGAATGGACAAAATCTTAACATTCGTGGTGCTCAGTATATCCTGTAGTGAAGTCCATAGAAATTGACACATAGAGTGGCCATAAGTGTGAATATCTAAAAAGAAAACTTCACTAGAAATTTAGTACCTCATAGGGATAGGAATTCTGATGTCTGGATGTAAATAATTCAAGAGATGTGGTAGTATATGCACTTTTGATTAAAATAATCAAATGCCATTATGGAACAATTGGTCTATTTCATTATATAGACATCTTTGTATCCTTGAATGAAGCTAGCACATAAGTAGTGAGGCGGTCCGGGGCGGGCAACAAGAGAGGCGACCTCTAAACACCCCTCAAGGCTCCTGTGCTGCTCAATTGGGGATGGGGCAACCACAAGCACAACACACCAACAAACCCACAGCCAAACCCAAACAAGATAGGGGCACCACCTACTTATGGTATGCGAACTAGGACGCAAGAGAGATTTTGTCACAACCAAGAAGATACACCACACAACACACATAAGCAACCTCACACCAAGACACACACAAAATGGACCAGAGAGAGCTAGAGCAAAGGGAAGAGAGAGAGGAAAGAATCTTGCGTAATACCTTATTTGTGACTTGCAAATGGAGATGGTTCGTTATGATGCTAGCATAGAACTTGTACAAAACTCACTCAATGCCTAGTGATTGCTAAACATTGCCAAAACACACACACACTGTCTTAGGGTGTGGGAGACCTCTCACCACAATTCCCTCTTACAATGGACAAAAATTGGCAATGAAAAACACACTAAAACACTTTCTAAAATCAAGATCAACCGATAAAAACTCAAAATACACAAGTCACCTTGAATTCACCAAACCGTATTGCACAAATGGAAGGACGAAGATTTGAACGTTGAATCACTCCTTTGATGCACCAAACCTCAATTTATTGATGATGAAGGAGCATGTACAATAGTGGTTTTGAGATTTGTGGAACTCACGCTCTCTCACTTGCAATGTGTAGCTTGAAGGCTTCTCTCACACCAAGAGTGAAGCTCACAAGTGGTTGCTACACCTAAGTCTCTCCTCACGCATAGAGTGTTGGGGTGCTATGTGAGATGTTGGAGGTTGTTTTACAAGAAGGAGAGGGGCCTATTTATAGGTTGGATACCCCTCATTAAGATTATTAGAAATCCTAATTTACAAGCTAACAAATCAGGATTATGATTTTTTTGAATATCAAAACATTGCGGGCCTTCTTTGTCTGCTTGAGTCATGGATGTGGGCTCAAAAGCGAGTATTATTGATGGTGAATAATGTGAAAGTAGAGTTTTAAGTAAGGGGAGAGAGAGAGAGAGTTACTTTGTACATGTCTTGAGGTGAGGTGTCTTTTATGGTTAGGTCAATACTATTTTGTGTTAGTATGTTAGTGGTTAGTGTTAGTAATCACTAGAAAGTTAATGATATATTTACAATGGGTAGGATGAGTTGATTTGATGAAGGAAGAGGGGTGAATTAAAAGAGAATCATTGAGATGGTGAAGCTTTGAAGAAGTTTGAACTCACCCTTGTGTAGATTGTGGAAAAAATGACCGTTGGTCTTCTTCTTCTTCTTCGCTTCTTTACGCCGCCGCCACGGTTGACCACCACGATGAAAAGAGGATTTGTTGATGAAAAATCCTCAATTTGCCGAAGTTATCATGGTTAAGATGCTGAATTTTAGATACTTTTAGGAGAGGTAAATAAAATTGTAACATAGAAGCAATAGAGAGAGACATGGAGAGGGTGTATGTGTGTAGAGGTTCATAAAAGAACTATAGGGATGAGAGAGAAGGGTAATGGTGAAGAGGGTGGGAGAAGCCATGGAAATTGCAGGTTTGAGTGAGGGAAGGAGAGGGAGGGATGTGTAAGAGTGAGTAGATGTGTGGAAGGGTGAGAGAAGACTAAGGGCTACTTGTGAGAAAAGTGGACAGAATGGGGTCCACTCAAAAAATCATAGCTCACCGCTGGTAGCTCCAAAAATCATGAAAAAATTTGAGGTGATTATTCAGAGAGGGATACATTTTCTCTTTTGACCACCGCTCCAAATTCGGAGTGGAGATAGGTGCCAAAATTCTCACCAAAAAGCCTGTTTTTATGCCTGCAAAAGTCTTTTAGTGGCCCCCTCCTTTGTTGAATTTGTACAATGCATCCAAGAGTGAGCCCCTCCTTTGTCATATTATAATACAAAGCATCCAAGTTGCCCTTGACCCATGCATGGAGGAGGATTATTGGTGAATAAAGAAATATATACATGGTGGGACTAGTGTATGGACTATTCATGTGCTTTAGCTCAATGAGCACATGGTGTTAGAATAATGAGTAAAAATAATAATAAAAATATGGAGGAGTTATGGATATGGAAAGATATTGGAATCATATGATATGGTCCCTCCTTGAATTATTTTGGGTAAAAGAGGAAAAGGTATGCAAGTAAATAATATAATAAACATAACCAATGAGTAGAAATCAATTTTTTGTTTTCACGAGGGTGAAGGTGAAAATGTGGGAGTGATTTGTATAAAGGAAAAATATGAGGTTAGAGTATGTACATATTGGCAAAAAATATAATTATGGTGTAAGAGGATGAAAGAAGGTGTACATAGGTTTAATAAAACACACACCTAAGTAGAAATATTTAAATAAAATACCAAAATAATTATAAAAAATCCCTATATTTAGGCCATATATACAATGAAATATTTACACACAAAGAGGCTATAATATACTTTCATTTTTTTATTTTTTTGGCTCAACTAGCCCAGTGACTAGCTAATTGAGGGTTTTAAGAAGATATGGGAAAAGCCCCCTAACTCACACACGCCTATGTACAGTGAAATGGTAGGGATAGCCATAGCGTTTGGGTGAATTTGGTAGGGTGGAGTAACTTACTATGGCAATTACGGATAGCCGAAAAATGGCTATCAGTAGTAAATTAATGATGCAATTTTATCACACGTCAATAACTTGGCATTTGGATTTTTAAAAAGAGTGTAAACCATTGTAAATTGGATACTTATATGGAGTTTGAAGCTCACAATTTGTGAGAGAATTTGTACTAACAAGTGATTGCATTTGTGATCTGTTATTAGAATTAAAAGTGGCCTTTGTGGCTTGATTAGTAGCGTGAAGATTGAAAAACATATAGCACGGGGTTATCAATGATAAACCACAATTGTCAAGTAATGATCCATAAATGATAACAAAAACTATTATTACCATGAATGTCAATAATTTTTGTTCTAAAGAGATATAAAGGAGAGAAACTTACAAATTATACTCACAGACATACACTCAACATGGACTGTGATTAGACTCACAAGAATCAAGTTTCCTTGTCTTGGTATTGATGAAAAAGAAAGAAAGAGATACATTACCCAAGGTCAATATAAAATTTTAAGATACCTTTTTTTAATGTTGGGTGGTCAGCCAATCCAAATGGATTCAAATACAGACATGGACTTACTGGATTCTTCCAGTGTCTTCTCAGTGGCATCTTTGCAACTTACAAATAGAGAAAACTTAATGGAGAGTAAGTAGTACAAAAGTCATTCGATAAAACTTGTATAAAATCATGGATAGAAGTACCATCCCATTAGCAAGAAAGCCAAGTTCAAAGTTGTGTTCCAAAAATGTGCTCAAAGGTTATGGGGATATCTGCAAAGTTTTTTGGAAATTGAACAAAGTGTAATAAGTTGGCTATCATAAGCCCGATATTATGCGACTCTTGGTGAGGTCTCAAAAACCACGACAAACACTAGATCCAAAAAACTTGAATGTCTTTTTGATGTGTGAATTATTTCTTTTGAAGCCGCAAACATTTTGATTTGTGTGGGTTAAAATTAGTAGCCGACCAAGGGCTTGTCAAAGTTGCACGGCCAAAATAATGAAGATTGAGTAGTTGAAAATTATTGTGGTTGATAGTCTAGGGTTATGGAGATTGGGCGGCCAATAGCAATAAGTACGCACACAAGAGGGGTTGGGGATTGGGCGGCCAATAGCAATAACCTTCTTGAGAAGCTACTCGAAGACTAGGAACGACAAACTCCCATGGCATAACCGCTTCTTGGCCATACACCATCTTGAATGGTGTGCAGTTAATGGCAACTTTGTACGCAGTACGATAAGCCCATAGAGCTGATGTAAGCTTTAAATCCCAATCTTTGCGATGTACGCAGTACGATAAGCCCATAGAGCTGATGTAAGCTTTAAATCCCAATCTGTGCGATGAGCTTCCACCATTTTGGTCAAGATAGAGATTAAGGTCTTATTGGTGCTCTCAGCTTGGCCATTTGCTTGTGGATAATAAGGTGTGGACTTATGGTGAGCTATCATAAAGTTGGTAGTGAGTTCTTTTATTACTCCATTTATAAAATGAGTACCATTGTCACTCACAATTTCAAAGGGACAACCAAATATTGTAATAATGTTCTCAAAGAGAAACTTGGAAGTTGACCTCGCATCGGTCTTACGTGTCGCCCTGGCTTCCGCCCACTTTGTCACATAGTCAGTGGCAACGATAATATATCGAGATTGAGTGCTACGAGCTACCGGACTAATTGGGCCTACAAAGTCCAAACCCCATTTTTCAAATGGTTGAGTCACTTTAACACGATGTAAGGGCATCCCATCCTTTCGTTGTGTGATCTTGTAACGTTGGCATTCATCACATCCTTTTGCAAGAAGTGATGCATCCTTAAATAAGGTTGGCGACCAATAGCCCGATTGCAACACCTTTCTAGCTGTTAGTTCCCCTGAGAAATGTCCTCTGGCTATACCCATGTGGACTTCTTGCAATATGTATAAATACTCATCCTCACGGGCACAACGTCTAAGAATATCATCCTTTCCTAGCCTGTAGAGAGTTCCTGCAATGAGAGAGTAAGGTTCGCATTCTTTTAACAGTTTTCGAGCTATGTCTTTACGAAGCTCTTTGAGTGGAAAACCATTAACTAGAAAGTTCACAATCTTCTCACTCCATTCAGATATGGTTTTAACTAGGAATAGAGAAATATCGGGCAACTCATCATTGACTCCAGTAGGGGCTTCACCATTGGGTATGCGAGACAAATGATCCGCCATGACATGTCTTTTACCAGGTCTCACCACAACGGTAAAATCAAACTCAAGGATAATTAACAACCGTCGTGTAATTCTTCCCGTGGAACAAGGTTTATTTACTAGATACAACAAGGCTTGATGATCAACATAGAACACAAACTTGTTGGCCAGAAGGTAGTAGCGAAATTTCTTCACTGCATAAATCATACCTAAACCTTCTTGCTCTGTAGTGGTGTAGTTTCTCTCGGCATCATTCAATTGACGCCTTGCAAAGCTAATGGGGTAGTCCAGTTTATGTTCTCCTGGTTGAGCTAGAACACACCCAATAGCAAAGTTTGATGATTCAATATGCACATGGAAAATTACATTCCAATCGGGCACTCGTAGAATAGGAGTGCTAGTAAAGGTCTTTTTCAATGACTCATAAGCATGGTCACATTTCGTAGTCCATTGGAACTCAATAAGAAGCTTGTACAAAGGACGAGCTATCTCGACAAAGTTTACAATAAACCGTCGGTAATAACCAACATGGCCCATGAACCTTTGAACTCCTTTATAGTTTGTAGGTGGTGGCAATTCAGCAATGGCTTTAATTTTGTTCTCATCTGTGGAAATCCCATTTTTGGACACTATATGCCCTAAAATGACTCCATGTTTAACCCAAAATTGGCATTTGAAAGGGTTTAAGGAGATGCGATACAATCTACACTTCTCAAACACTTTTCGTAAGCATGATAGATGTTCTTTCCAAGAGGAATAAACACAAAGGTCATCTAAGAAAGCTTCACAAAACTCCCTCAAATATTCTCTAAAAGCAGTGTTTATTAATCTTTGAAAGGTAGCCGGGGCATTGGTTAAGCCAAAAGCCATAACACGAAATGCGAACACTCCAAATTCGGTTATAAAGGTTGTTTTAGTTTGGTCCTCCAGCACAATTGTGATTTGATTGTGGCCAGAGTACCCATCTAAAAAGCTATAAGCTTCCTTCCCTGCAACTCTTTCAAGCACGTGTTCTGAATATGGCAAGGGGTAATGGTCCCTCCTAGTGGCGGCATTGACCTTCTTGAGATCCACGCACACTCTGAGTTTCCCATTCTTCTTTGGCACAATCACTATTGGAGACACCCATTCTGAATGCTCAATAGGGTATATGAATCCGCATTCCACAAGCTTTTCAATCTCTTCTTGAATGATTTTTGCATATTTAAGATTCATTGGGTAGGATCGTTGTTGAACTGGTTTGGCCATGCTATTCATGGGGATTGTGTGTTGCACCACGAAAGGTGGAACACCTTTCATATCATGATATGTCCATGCAAATATATCCCTGAGAAGTTCTTTAAGTACACACTCCTCAGTCTCAGTCATATCTTGGGCAATGAAAACAGTTTAGACTCTTCTCCTGGGTCTGCTAACTCTATTTCCTTAACTATCGCTGGACCGTCATAGAATCCATTGCTCCCATCGATAGGTTTTCTTTGAGCCTTTGTATACACAACCTTACGTTCCTTTGTGGTATATGATTTGAAATGTTCAGGTGCAGGGTGTAAGTCTGTGGAGTCCTGTTGTTCTGTGGAATGTGATTTCACTTCTGATTCCTTTTGTTGTTGAGCTAACTCTCGATTTTGTCGTCTCCTTACAATACGGCTCAACTTTGGCTTCTCTGTAGCCTCTAGTTGTGCGATGTCAATGGGTTGTGGACTACACCACATAACGCTTTGAAGGTATTCACCCCAGTTATCTACCAGCTTCCGATGAGCATCACATACCTCTATATAATTAAGCCATTCTGCGGTAGATTTGTTTTCATTTATTCTAGCACGCACATTTTCTCGATATTTTCGCCTCTTATATCTCTTACTCTTCTTGTTTAATTCTCAATTACGGGCGATTTCTAGTGAAGAGTCACTAAATGAATCACTACATGTGTCTTCTGCTCCCTTGCATAGATTGTCATCTAGGTTACCACTGGGCCCTGAATGGTTTGTCCCCACATTTGCACTAAGATTTAACTTAGATTCTTCGTCTGCAGAGTCAATTTCAATTGATGATTTTGACCCCAAATCGTGTGGGCTATATTCTTGTGAGGCGCTACTAGTTCCAATGCCAGTCAAACTTTCATCTTGTAGGTCATCAGAAGCTATATGCATTGCTTCTAGCATGTTTAAGGGTACGAGTGGTGGCATTTCATCCCCCTCAGGTGTTACCCAGGTCGTCCCCCTATTTCCCCAAGTATCTATGGTTGCTACTAGGTGGACCCAATCCACATTGTCCGACTCAGTCATCCCAGGTAGTACATCCATATAAGGAGAATCTTCCCCAACATCATTGTCCGCTTTACACATATAACAATACTGCAATGGGGCCGAGTGAACTATGGTGTCAGATCTATGATCAATTATAAACCTGTTTCCTAGAGGATGTGCTCGACCCGTCACAAGATACACTCGAATGACAGAATCTTGGAATTGTAGGTAGACATGGTTCTTAGACCTGTCATGCACCATTTTTGCTTCCCTCATGAAAGGACGTCCTAAGATTATCTCCGATGCCATAGTGTGTTTGGAGATATCCATAACAATGAAGGTAATCCTTATTTTATGTCCAAAGACCTTGATCTTGAGATCTTCAAGCATCCCAATAGGTTTAACAATAGACCCATTTTCCATCTTCACTACTATGGTTGTGGTCACAAGGTGAGGTCTTCCCATAGCTTCCCAACAATTTTTAGTCACAATGGTAACCCCAGAGCCACCATCACGGATTCCCTTCACAGTTAATCCCTTAGTAGTGATTGGTATGGTCGCATTGGATTCATCACCCTCAAAGTATTGTCCCAACTTGTTAACAGGTATCTCTATAACAAGGTTCTCATCTAGGTTGGGTTGTGGATCTATGTATTCCTCCTCTATTGGCATCTCTCCAGCTCCATCCATATGTGCAAATTGTGGTAGCCCAAACTTTATTTCTCCATTGAGGAAGGCTTGAAGAGCTGAGACTAGCTTAGGGTCTTTATATAGTCTGGACATGATGGTGGTTCTAACTTCTGAAGACATGAAATCCATCAATTTCGCAATGTTTAACGGCACCTTTTGGACTTCAGTCCCTTAACGTGGGGAAGATGGGATCTCCATTTCTTCGATAGGATCAAGTAGTCCCTCTGTAAACATTCTTTCCATCAAGAAGTGAGTACGCCCACTTTCCCATGACTTTAAGTCACTTTCTTCTTGGATGACACTAGGTACGTCTAAGGGTCTATGGACTTGGTGAGGTTGTTGTTGCATAGGGAACACGGTGTCTGTAACACGGTGTCTGTAATCTGGATCTTCCTAGGTGTTGGTTCTAGATCCCTTTGGGTATCTTCTACCAAACTCCTTAATTGCTTGACTCGCTCAATCTCCTCTGTAGGGTTTGGGTAAGTTCCTATCTTCTTTTTGGATCCTCGCCATTGTGGCTCATGAAGATCTTCCTTGTTGGTTTCTATGTTAGTGGTAGTTTTGGTCTCAATGGTTTCACCTGAATCAGAATCTTCTTCAGCGTCGTTCATATATACGGGGTCATCACCAGTCCCTATGTTGGTCTTTGAACTGGGGTCTGACTTTGTTGCTTTTTGCGATCTCTTTCTTCGTGTTTTCTTCTTTTTCTGAGATTGGGCAATTGATGCCGTGTCTCTTTTCTCAAGAATATAATTTTGTTTTTGGAGCATCGATCGAGCGAGTACGTTTACTGGTACCACGGTGTACTTGGTGATGGCTCCTCGGTAACTTCAATCAAGTTTAATGGCGTGATCTTCGGTGCATTTGGATTATTTGGACAATGGGCAATCGAATGATCTATGCCACATCAATTACACATGAGTATTGGCATTGTAGATGTGCTCGCTTGATACGGTTTGCATTAGTGTGGCACTCTTTTGTAGCCTAATAGAACACTCAGCTACACGATGTGGACCTCCACACTCATAGCATTGAAGAGGTGGTCTCTTAGCAGTGTAATTGATATTTTGGACTCTTGCCGCAAGAGCAGCTACTTGATATACAGGTTTGACTTGTCCCCAATAGTCCTCCATGTAGTATTGTGGGCTTTCTTCAAGCACATCCATCCCATAGGCAATATTAGGATCTATATCTTCCTCACAGCCTTCCAAACAAGCAATAGATGACTCACAACCCACTTGATTCATAGAAGTGATTCTCGGATGTGGTGGTTGCGGTCCAAGCACTTGCGGCAGTAAGGGTGTTGTTTGAACAACATTTTGGGCTCTAGGGACCATGTGTTGTGCTGTTTGTTCAAGAGGTGGGGCCGGCATCAATGCAGGAACTTGAGGTGTGTCTGTCCATGCTAAGGTTGGTCTATTGGCCATCGCGCACTTAAATACTATGCAATCCTTAGCTTGATGACCATACCTCCCACAGGCATGGCAGTTCCCATTGAATTTTACTCTAAAAGTAGTGCATTCACTGGTACTATGCGGTCCATAGCATACTGAGCACCATTGTTGCTCCCTTCTTGGATACATATGATTGTTCTACACAGCACGATTGTCTCTAAGACTCTCTTGAATAGCCTTGGTGAGATCTGCTAAAGTCATCTCAGATATCTTTGGATCCTTAGCAATAGGCTTTAGGGTCATTGGCTGATGCCCCGATGCTTGTGAGCTAATAGATTTAGACTCAACAGACACTCTTTCTCCTTGAATCATTAAATTATCCTCCAATTGGATCGCATTGGTGGTGACTGATTCCCAAGTGGTGATACCTCTAATGACTAGACCATTGTAGATATCCTCATGTCGTAATCCCCTAATGAATCTATCAAGCAATTGGTTATTGTTGAAGCGCTCATTTGGATTACATCGAAAATTCAAATGCTTCAAGCGACTTATAAAGTCTCTCACCGACTCTCCTTCGTCTCGTTGGGCTTTCTGGAGTTGAGAGGCTACACCCCAAAGTACTCCCTCTCGTATGTATTCTTTTAAGAACAGTCTCCTAAGAGTAGGGTAAATCATTTTTTCTTCCACCCTTAGGGTTCTATACCAATCCCCAGTCTTTCCACTTAAGGTTAGGCTTAAAACATTGCTCTTATGTAGGTCATTGTGTTCTCCTAGAGAATCGCATATTTGTTCAAACACTTCGATATGCTTTCTCACATCCCCGTCTCCACTAAATTTTTGTGTGAGCTTGGCTATTTGTACTGCCTTACTTCTAGGCTCTCTATCAGGCATGTTACGCATATTCTCAGCAATAGATCGACCAATAGCTTGAGCAAATGTTGCCAAGTCACCTAAGTGAGCAGGCACCGTGGGTGAAGGCGCTCCAGAGACTACATGTGGAGTAGGTATTGGCATCGGACTTGGTGCATAGGAAGCCCTTGGGTTCCACGTTGGGTACAATGTTGTGCCATGTGGTGGTCCAAAGTTCATATGTGTGGCCCTAGGCATAGCAGACGTCGGATGTGACATGCTAATGCTAGCTGGTATAGTCCAATGGAAATAAGAGCTTGGGTGTTGTGGTTGTGGAGCATAGGTAGTTGAGACAATGGGAGGGGTAGGGACTACATGAGTACGAGGACCCATGGGTGTATACGATTGGTACACACTTGTAGGTACTGTTGCAGGCATTGAGATACCATGTAGCGGTGCTTTACTAACAAATGAGGTCCATGGCGTGTTTCTTGGCATGCCCATCATTGGGGTAGGAATGGTAGTCGTGGTGTCATCAAGGGAAAGATGAGCTAGACTTGGAAAGGTGAAGCTATCACTGTGGGCTCAGATTGCACTAAGACCCCTAGCGAAACAACATATGGAGGATCCATCGAACTTACCGAGGGAATCTCCATTTGCGATAAGGACAGTTGTTTAGCCTTTCATGTATATAAGAATCTCATGAGACCGGTTGAAGGCATGTTGATCACCTTGTTCTGTCTCATGAGACCGATTGAAGGCATGTTGATCCCCTTGTTCTGTCTCTCTTACTCAATCACCCTATGGATGACCTCACAAACTCTTTGTTGTTGATCCTCCACACTAGTAGCACCCATTGTGGATTGTAGGACATCTAACCAACCCACGTGATAGGTGTGACCTGTGTATAGGTTGCTCAAAGTTTTCGTTTGTAGTTCGTACTGCCAGTTCTCATTTAAGAACACTCCATCTAGGATTGAGGTGCTAGGGGTGTCCTTTGAGCTAGATGCAATGTTGCTTTCTAGAGGTTTTCCTTTAACAGTTGCTAAGTCAGGAGCACTCGATTGCTCTCTTAGCAAGGATATTGACATAGGGGATTTCGCTTTTAACTCTCTTCATTGCTCCACCTTGCGTAAGCTCTTGACTTCCTTTTCCCTCGTTGCAAGGATATATCGCTCAACCTCTTGCACTTCGGCAAGGCTTCTACCATCGGGTAATATGACCTCGGAGGGAAATAACTCTGAAGAGTCAGGAGGTGCAGTGAATGAAGTATTCACGTGCATATTCTCTAACGGTATAGGGTCTACGTTGGTCACGAATGGAGAATTTACTTCCCCACCCCCCTCATTTACATCATTAGCTCCAGGTGGAGCGAGTGGCTCTACTAAAGGTTTCCTTTAGGCGGCTAAGCACACTCAGCCCGGACCGTGGGCCCATGGCATGCATGTCTTGGCTTGAGCTATCGGGATTAGGCATTGAGAAACCCTCCATGACGTCGTAGTCAGAGGAAGAGTCACTAGCCGCTATGTTCGGGTCTTGGTTTGTACTACCTTGGGTCCCCGTCGAGGGCCCGGAACCTAAAGTAGGTGGATATTGAGAGCTCGCGTAAGTCGAAATTCTCTCTAGTTTCTCCATCTCTAGCACACAACCAAAGTGCAGATGCGTGTGCCTTTGGCACCCTTCAAGCATCGGTGATTAACCTCGAAGGTTAACCGCTTACCTTTTTTAAGCGTCCGTTTTTATTCGTGTTTTTTACGTTTTTAATGTTTGATTTTTTAAATTAAAGTGTGTGTTAGCTCGAAACGAGCATATCACTTAGAGGGTCGCTGTGTGCTTTACAACACAATTTTGGGCATCTGAAATTCCGTTGGTCCTCAAAAAATCGATTTTTAGCTACGTGTGAATCTAAAATTCGTAATTTTAAAAGGCGAATGAGGCTTAGGCTTGAGCGTGAGCTTGGGCTTGGGTCTGGGAGATATTCCCAATCCCGGTCCTACCTTTAAATTTTTTTTTTTACTTTAAAAAAAAAAGGATAAGGTCGTCGCGGCCTGAGCGAGAGCACACACACACTCTATCTACCTACTTCTAACTAATACACCTACTGTTACACACTAACACACTCTATTAACTCTCACAGATCTACTTCCTACTTACTGTACACAGAAAACTAACAACCTTAGTACACAGAGAATAACACAGTACCTTTGAAAACTCCATTAACAAAGAAAACTAACAACCTTAATTCATAGAGAATAAACACAGTACCTTTGAAAACTCCATTAACAAAAAAAACACACAGTATAACACCAAATCCCTCTTCTCAACACACACACCCTCCTTCCTTACCTTTCCTACAATAGAAATTGCACCACAAAAGAAGCACAGAGTGCCATTCAATCTTAGTGTATGGCATTCCCCGACAACGACGCCAAAAATGTGCGCGTATGTCGCACGTGTCAATGTAAGGAACTTGTCGATACACCGCGTGCGAGCCACAAATGGCTCCAAGCACACAACAAGCCTAAACTAGTAAGCTCAAAGATGACGATGGTGTGTCACTCACCGCTCTATGCTTGCTTCGTGGAGGATTCCTCACCGCGAAAAAGAGGGAGACACCGCTACGCCGCGCTCAACCGCCTCGCCGCCGTCGTGTTGCCGCAATGCTGGATCGCACACTCTCTCTCTCTCTCTCACGCATATACACACACTAGTTGGCCAATAAACTCCTAAGTGTTTCAATATTTGGTGTTTTTTTTGTTGAACAATGAAATGCACAGTCTTGGATGTGTGCTTCTTCAAGATAACACGCGAATTCCTCTGGATTTATACATAATCGTAGAATTATGTCCGAGCCTAGATGGTATAGTCGTCCTGCAATCAACTGAATTATTATTTTTTTGTTGAAATATTTGTTGTTTGGATCTGTCTTCCTTGTTATCAAATCTACCTCCAAAGGAAAGAATGCTAACAATTTCCTGAGACCATTTGGGTATCATTTCAATATTGAAAAGATAAGTATCAGGTATGTCATCATCTACTCCTTCAGGAGCTTCCCCGTTTTGTAGCCTTGAAAGATGATCCGCTCGTAGATGAGTTTTAATTTTTTTTACTACCACTGTGAAGTCAAACTCTAGCAATATAATAAACCACCATACAATTCTCCCAGTATTGCATGGCTTATTTACTATATACAAAAGAGCTTGATGATCTGTGAAGAACACAAATTTGTTTGCAAGCAAGTAATGCCAAAATTTCTTTACAGCATAAATCATTCCTAATCTCTCTCTTTCAGTGGTGGTGTAGTTCTTTTCTGCACTATTTAGCTGTCGGCTCGCATAACAAACTAGGAAATCCATTGTTCTATCTCCATATTGAGCCAGAATACTCCCAATTGCGTATGCAGAGGCATCAATGTGAACATGGAATATCTTTTCCCAATCTGGTGCTTTAAGTACAGGTGCTAATACAAGTTTTTCCTTAAGCTTTTTGAATGAAGTTTCACACTCCTCAATCCAGTCGAAATTGACTAATAAGCGATATAGCGGTTGTGCAATGACCGCATACATATATATGAATCTTCGATAATATCCATAGTGTCCTATGAAAGATTGTACTTGTTTGGCATTATTAGGCCTGGGCAAGTCTGCTATGACTCTAATTTTTTCTAGGTCAGTGGTTATGTCATTTCTTGAGACAATATGTCCTAAGATGCGGCCTTGCCTTACCATAAAAATTCACTTTTTCGGGTTGAGATAGATTCGATATGTTCTACACTTCTCAAATACCTTTTGTAAATGGTCAATATGTTCTTCTCGTATAAGAGAGTGGACATAGAGATCATCCATATATATTTCTAAGAATATTCTCAAGTATTCTTTGAACGCATGAGTCATTACCCTTTGGAAGGTGACTGGGGCATTAGTTAGGCCAAAGGGCATAACTCTATACTCATATATTCTCCACTCTGTGGCAAATGCTGTTTTGTGTTGATCCTCTATTGCAATTTCCAATTGGTTATACCCCAAAAACCCATCTAAAAAGGAATAAGCCTCTTTTCCTGCTACCCTCTCAAGCACATGTTCCGTGATTGGCAAGGGATAATAATCCCTTATTGTGGCTACGTTTACTTTTTTGAGGTTCACACATACACACGCAACTTTTCGTTCGTTTTGGGGACAACCACAATGGGTGACACCCAATCTGTATGCTCGATTTCATAGATGAATTCAGTATCCATCAGCCTGTCAATCTCTTCTTTGATTTGTTTAGTGAATGTGTCATTATATGTGTAAGGACGCTATTTGCTTGGTTTGGCATCTGATTTTAAAGGAATTGTATGTTGGCATATCGAGGGATCAACTCCTTTGAGGTCTCTGTAGGACCACGCAAACACATCTTTATACTTCTTGAGAAGTTGTGTTAGCCTTTCTTCTTCTTCAGGCTCTAAATCAGTTGCTATATAGAAAGACTGAGGCTCTTCGCCTGGCACAGCGAGGTCTATCTGTTTTGCATTTTCCGGCCCATCGTAAGATTCGTGGTTTATTCTTTCCCTTATTGATGGTGTCATTATGATTTTTCTATCTTGGATAGTGAATTTTTGATAGTGGGATGGTACATTCATGTTTCCTTTTTCTGAATCCTTCTTACCGTCACTTTCTCCCTCAGTAGTCTATACCTCTCGTAACGACCGTTTTAGTTCTTGGTATTTCTTTTTACGCTCCATTTTGGTCCACTCTGGATCTTTTGTCTTTTCCTGTTTTGATTGTTGAGGTTTTCTTGATTTTGTTTTTGTTTTAGTCTTCCGTGCTTTTTTTATTTCCTCATGTGTCCTTTCCCTTCGAAATCTTGAGAATCTTCCTGATATTTGGTCTTTTACACAATTCTCTGCCTTGACAACCATTAGATAGTGAGTTTTATCTTTTATCCTGGGCATCGGGTTCTCTCTAATTTTGTTTTTTTCTCTTTTTTCCTATAGCGTTCTTGGCATCTAGGATGTTGATTTTCAAAATCATAAAACTTGATATCTGCGGTTGTCTCCACACGCTCGCTTGAGCTGTCTGAACACTCGTTATCTGCATCGTTACTTAATTCCAGATGCTCATAGGAGTTATAAAACTCTTCTTGTCATTTCCTGCTGGTATAAGGTTTACCATGTAATAGGGTAGCACATCATAGCCATCCTTATCGCAAAATTTTGTCGTTGGGCTATCTGTAATGGTACAGACATCCAATGTTGCTAGTATCCCATCCAGGCGTCTTCAGGAAAAGGTTCCGAAATATAATCCTTGTCCTCAATCGCTCTTTCTAAGATGCATTCCTCTCTTTTTAAGCTCCCATAATGTGAAGCTCCGCACATCCATAGCTCTTTTTTCTACCCTAACCATGCTGGGAGTTCGGACCCTGCCAATGTAGCTGAATCAAACTCTTCCACTGCTGTCTGGTTCACATCCTTGTAACTATGGTCTTTTAGGTATATTTTGGTTGTAGTCTCCCCACGTCTGAGGTATATGTGGTCATAACCCCAATCCTGGACCATCTTTAGTTGTCTCATATGGTCTTCCCAAGATGATCTCGTAATTGTTCTTTTTGTCAAAATCAACTATTGCAAATGTATGCTCATACTCGATTCCGCAAGAGGTGACAATTACTTTTTCTAAAAGTCCTAGATGCTTTTCCATGAACCCATCTACTAGTTGCAATTTCATTCTAGTAGCTCTCAAAGCCAATTTTTCCCATTTTTTCCAGATTTCTTTGGTGGCGGGAGCGACTCCTGCTCCACTGTCAAGAATAGCTTTGGATACTACTCCTTGAAATTCTACTGGTAGTGTGGTATTTCCATCTTTTCCCTCGCAATATTCTCCAACCTTGTTTAAAGGTACTAGCCTAGTGTTTAGTTGAGACTTGTCCAATTCTCTGATCACTTCTTGAAGCTTCGAGGTAGGGTCTTTTACTCCAAATTTTTCTAAGCATTTTTCTACGGTGGTCCACATGTTTGGTCATAACCTCAGGAGTTCAGCTAACGTGATTGTGCATGCTATAGGTGTGGACAATAACTCAATCAACCCTTGTGAATCCATTACTCTGTTAGGAGAAAGTCTTTGAGATGGGATTGTTCTCACCTCAGAATACATATTATTTTTTTTTAGCACTTCCTCCACAAGCTTAGAGCTACTTCTTCTTTCGGTGCTATCTTAGCGGACTTGCTTCCACTTTGTTGTGAGGATGAATCGTCATCAAGATCCTTGAATTTACCCTCCTTGTAGATGGCACAATTGTCTACAAGGTAAAGAGCCTCCTTAGTTAACTCATTTAACATCGTGCTCCTCTTCATATGTAAGTCCTTCTGGAGATCTACGTTCCTTAGTCCTTGAATAAATATAAGCATAAGTCTGGACTGAGTTGGCAGTTCTTCCACAGGGTAGAACTTCCATATTTTTTTAGTCGTAGGGCTGCCTTTCGCACAGATTCCCCTTCTTTCTGTTTGAATTTATGGATTTGTGAGACTGTATTATGAGCTATCCCCCTTTGTGAGAATTCCTCAATAAACTCGTCAAAAACCTCCTCCATAGACTCAAAATCTCTACGCTCCACAGAGTCAAACCAAGTAGCGGCATCCTCTTCTAGGGTAAGTCCAAATCCTGCAAATTGAGTAGGGAAGTCCAAAACTTCTTCAACTCTAGTTACACGCACAAAGGATGCTACATGATCCCTAGGATCTCTGTTTCCCATGTATTTCTTGTTTACCCATTTTTGCACCTGAGAAGGTATAATTCTATGATGGTCTACAAATCTCATCATTGGTTCTCCTCTTCCTACTCAATATACCTCCTCTGGCCTTCGGTAGTGGGAGGGTTCCTCTCCCAGAGGTGCTCCTAAGCCATAATTTCTGATGGTTCTTGCAAGAGGTGGTTCATCTCTTTGAACTCTTTCTATGGGTTGTCTTTCGGGCTCTGCTGACTCTTTAGTTTTTGGCTTACTCTCGCCTTGATACTGTGAATAGAGTGGTGGTTCTTGTAAATCTTTTAGCCCTCGTGTGGCTGAATAACCATCTCTGTTTCGGTCTTGTTCTAATGTCACACTTTGTTGAAGCCATGCCTGCAGTGATGGTTGGGTTGCTTGTTGGTTTTGGTAGTTGAACGTCTGTTGTCGGTTAGAATGTGATGTTGTCTCGTACTCCTCTGAAAATGGGTTTGTTGACTTGCTAGGGGTATAGGTGGACCTTGGTACTTCTTCGGGGCATATGTTGATGTTTCTGGAACTATTGCCTTTTCTATCTCCTCTTGGAGAATTCGTTTGTATTCTCGCCCGTACCTGTCAACAAAAATGATATCCTTCTCCATAGTAATTTCATAAGACAACAAGTAAAGAACCTTGTCTGTGCTTAATTCATTTGGGTAGGGTTCTTTGCATAAAAAATAAGAGACTACTCCCTCGCTCTCATGCTTGTAAATTCCCACATTCTCATTATAGGTAGAGACCCTGGTTGTTTTTTTATCATACATAAAAAGAGCTCCAGGTCGATCAATTTTTGGAGGCGGCTCTTGAGCCTCTGAGACCATTTTTCCTTTTGCCACATTATCTCCATATCTGTTGTAATCCTCAGGGTTACTAACTACAGATAGCGGTTCCCCTTTTTGTCTTGGAATCTATCTCCATCATCATAGACTCAAATTATCTCCAGTCTCTGAGAAGGTCTTTCCTCTATACAAATACACTTGCATCCCCAATAGTCAGAATAAACTAGGGCTCCCCTAGAGTTTGTTCCTTCTAAGAAGATTATAGTGAACTTGGCATCATTCAAAGGGTTTTGGGAGGTACTTCCTCCTAGCATTAGTCCTTCACCGGAAAAACCTTCTGGTTGTTGACTACCCATCATGAAGGACTTATCTGATGAAGTGTCAGTATCACTATCTTCCTCAATGATTGGGGCTAATGGATCTAGCCTTTCCTAGGTTACACTTTCTTCAGTCGATACTATGCTACCCTGATCACTTGCCACTTTTTGGTCTCTAAGAATGTGTCTTCCTGATCTTAAATTCATCAAACTTAGCAATGCAGTTTATCACAAATCCAACCACTCACCTGGCAAGGGATCAGTTTTTGCTCAACTTCTTGCCTTGCTGCTGAATAGACCTGTACACAAGCGTTTAATTTTGGCAATCGAATCAAAGCATTTAAACACTAGAGATGGTCTTAGTAATGATTGGTATAACTGGAGGGTTAACCTCAACCACTATTGTACTCTATACACTTTGGATGTTCTTGATTAGGTTTGCTATTCTGGAACTGTACACCACCCAAGTGTTTATCAGTCTAGAGGTAAAGTTTTCATTCCATCTTTGCTCCGTCAAAAGGTCAGACAAAGTCCAATTTCACTTATGGAACAAGTTTTGGAACCCTTAAGTCAATTAGAACCTCCTGGTAGGTCCACTGTTTAATTTTGTCCAAGAAATGACCCTGTAGATATCCTACGTGTAGGATGTCTTTTTGCTATGTTTCAGCCAAAATTTTCAATGTGGCTTTCCCTTGATGTGTTGGGCTCACTGGTGTGTTTATTTTTTGGTTTGGACACCTATAAACTGGCCAGCTGATCAAAATTCTATTTCAGAAGCCTAATGTCAGTTCTGATGATTTCACTAGTCCAATCCGCTCCACATTGGACCAAACTTGACTAGGAGGTTTGTCTAAGGCTATATGATAGCTTGGTATGTCTCAAATACGAATTTGGACTTTTCTTCATGCATTAGACATACTACGTGTAGTATGTCTTCTGCAGCAGAATTTGACCAAACTTAGCCCACAGCCTTTCCTTGGTTTGCTGAGCTCACTGGTGTGTTTATATTTGTGTTTGAATGTCAAAAGACCCCTAATTTAGCCATTCTAGCCTTTTCAGTCAAAAATGCTAAAGTCTGCTTAAACTTCAATTTTCTCACCCAATTGAGATGAAACCTTTCTCATGCACTCAATAAATCATGTAGATTATGCTCATGAACACATCCTATGGTTTTGGTCTTAAAATTATGCCTTGGCACAAATTGGGTAGGATGTCTGGCAATTTCTTTTCTTTTGGCCACCACCTATCAAGATATGGTCAATCTTCCACTTTCCAGGTGAAATTAGGGTAAAACCTACCTTCTTAACACTCTGGCCAACTCAAATTCTCCAAATTCTTACCAGATCACCCTGTAGACATACTACGCGTAGGATGTCTACTGCCTTAAATTTTAATTTTTCTCTGTCAGTGGGCTTCCCTATGCTCAGTAGCTCTCTCAGAAGTACTCACAGAAACTTTTGGACTTCAATTCAGCTTCTAAACACAAATTACCGTCTTTTACAGCTCTTTGATGAGCCTAACAGCAAATATAGCATGCATGAAGTGCTCTAGATCATAAATCATGGCCTTCCAAAACTTAGAGGTAAACTTGGCATCACGATCACTGATTATCCTAACAGGTATTCCATGTAATCTGATAATTTCTTTTACAAAAATTTGAGCAATATCTACTGCAGAGACAGTGGTTTTGACTGGGATAAGGTGAGCTACTTTGGTGAGTTTATCCACCACCACAAAAATTGAATCAAATTTCCAGTAGTCTTGGGTATGTTTGAGCTTGTTACTGACCACAAAAGTCTCAAGTGGATTTTCACCCACCCAGATCTCAATATGCGACAAAGGCGATGGGTTCCTACAAGAGTTCACTTTTGAGATCAAATAGACCAGGGAAGGAAAATCAAGTTGCCAATGCTCTAAGCCGACGAGTAGTGGCCCTTGACATTACACTAGTCCATTCAACTCTACCCGAAGAAGTTCAAAATGCCCTACCAACTGATGAGCAATTTGGTAAGTTGATCCAAGAAATCCAAGCTCAAGTTCAAAAAAGATATCTGGAAGGCTACTCTATTCAAGATGGACTCTTATTCATCAGGAATCAATTGTACATACCTACAGGCTTAAGGATGCAAATTCTAAAGGAAGCTCATGAAACTCCCCTTGCAGCTCACCCAGGTTATCACAAAATGTTTGCTTCTCTTAAACAAAAAAAATTCTACTGGCCTAAGATGCAAAAGGATACCTTAGAGTATGTTAAGAAGTGTTTGGTATGCCAAAAGGTGAAGGATGAAAGAGTTAAGATTCCTGGGAAGCTACAACCATTGGATATACCTACAACGAGCTGGGAGCTTTTTACCTCAATGTTTCCTTGAGCTTACCCATTGGTTCATACAAATTTTAAGCATACTCTCCAGTTGGATCGAGTGGTTTGGAGTCTTTTCGTGCTATTTCTAGCCGTAGACCTGAAATTTTGCAACTTCAAATAGCAACTCACAATGATTCTTTCAGAGAGAGCAATGTTCTGAAATCCACCTCGGATCCTACTTACCCTACTCCTAGGTTCTCATGCAATGGGGTTGTGGAAAGTGTCCACAAACACTCGTTTTCACAACTTTGGAAGTCAGTTCTCTGTCCAAAGCAACTAGATGCAGGTTTCCATAGAAGGGAATGTCTGATGGGATAGATGTGTGGATTGAAGAGGATGGAGTTATACTACTTGGAGAAAACAAGCCAGGTAAGAATATTACTATGAAAGTATTTGAATATGTAGAAGAAAAAGATAAGCATGGAATTAACAAAAAAAGAAAAGATCTTTTGCATAAAGAAATGTAGTGATGGGAGTTCCTTCAACTCTTGAAGTCCAAGTTGAAGATCTTCATCACTCATGACTATATAGCTTGGTGGCAAGCACAACAATTCAAGGACTGTCTACTCAGGTTTCTGGATGATGTGGTGGTTTCAGTTTTGCATTTTGCAGAGAATTATGCCTTCAAGGAGCAAAATGAGATTCAGTCAATGCATTGGCACTCTAGTCAAGTAACCATTTTTGTACACATAATGTACTACCGCAAGGAAGGGGAGATAGTCAAAATATTTCACTTCTTCATATCGGATGACAAGGTGCATGACACATTGTTTGTGCAACATTGCTTCACACTACACCATGATTGGTTACAACAAGAGGGTGTGACTCCTAAATAGCACTAGGTGTGGTCCAATGGTGCGGCCTTACAGTTCAAGGGAGCCAGGTCTTTCTATTTTGTTGCAAGATATGGTGGATTGGGATGAGTTGGTTCTTCTTTGGATTAGGGTATGGCAAGGGAGAGCACAATGGTGCAAGAGAAGTTTTGAAAATAACCTTGAACCATAAACAATTGAAGCCTAATGGAACTATTATAAAGTGTGCAGCAGATGTGGCTTATTGTCAAGCCAACCTGTCAAAGGGAGCGCCACTTGCATCATATCCTTTAAAAGAAAGGGAATGTGCCCGTGTGTTTTGGGAGGTTAAATTTGGGGATGTGAACAGAGAAGTCAAGTGGAATTGTGCCATTGTTAAGGAAACGTGCTCTTTGCATCCTTTTCATGGTCACAACTTGCAGGATTCAGCTTCCCTTGCAACAAGACCATTGGCATGCTTTTGTGATTCATGCATGCACTCAAATTGGAATCTCTACATGTTAACCCTCACGACTCACAGACACCCTATCACCTACAACGGACGTTGTATTATTTACTTAGTAGAGTCAGGTACCGGGCTTGTCAGTCAAATAGGAAAAGGGTAAGAGTGATCGCCGATGAGAGGCGCACTCTAACTGGAACATTCAAGGGATTAGTTGGCTAAGCATGGGCGCCCAAGTGTGAATGGGGTGAGCTCATATAAAAGTCAACTAAACCTAAAATTCACTCATTCTCTCATTTGTGCAATTGAAGAGTGCTCTTGCTCCACCTCCATCTTCTTCTTCTTCATCTCCTTGTGTGTGTGCCATAAGGGTTGATAATGTATGTGGGCCCCACCATGATGTCCCTCCAGTGGCTCCTGCAAAGTGTCCCCATCCTGTTTGTTGTGTATCTGGAAGCATCTTGAGCCGACCCCTCCACATGCAAGTGGTTTTTAACTCCCCATTGGTATTTTAGAATGTTGGAGAAGTCAAGAAAACTTTTCACCTTTGTGGTTTACCTGATTGTAACTTTGACCTGCAGTAACAGTGTCCGCAGCACCTTGTTTTCACCATAACTTGCAGCCTGTAACTCAGAATTGGGTGCTGTAAAAGGCAAAGTTGACCTTCTCAAAGTGTTTAAGCTGATTTTGGAGTGTTCTTCAAGTATACCCACGAGCTAAGGTGTTCAAGATGCATCCAGAACACCTTTTGAACCAAGTCTCCTTGTAGGGGGCCCTTTAGCATGCATCCAAGGTGTAGCATGTTTTTTTCAAAAGAGAATCCACCTTAAACAAATGAGGTAGGCTCCAATAAGTTTGATTTATTGGGGATATACATTATATTTAAGATTTGTTGACCAACACAAGTAAATGATCCAAGAGTTGGGTCACATAGTGGTGGGGAAGGGAAGGCCTACAAGGTTAACCCTACCCTTGAGAGAAGATGGGTAAGATAAGTGCCCATAAATTATTTATTTACAAATTATGGGATGTAGATAGCTATTTAAATTAGTAAAGGTAATTAGTTAAAAGAATATACATTAAAAAACTAGGAGAGTAGAATTAAGTTTACTATTTACATTTAGCATGAAGAGAGAAATATGATGTAAATGCATAAAGATCTAAGAAGGGTAAGGTGTTTGTATGGAAAAAGGCTATTACGGAAAGAGAGAATGAACACTAGGTTATAACTTTGATAAAAAATATATACATTTGAGTAGAAATGTAGTGCAAATGCAAGGTTACCACTTAACGCTACTCACCAGATGACCACACAAATGAAACAATGATTCTTGTAATCTCATGGATGTGGACGTACAAGGCAGTACCAGATTGGGATACCAACCAGCTGAAGCTATTACCTAAAGACGGACAACTCATTGTTCCAATTGCACCAAGTAAGGAGAAATGGAAAGGAAATTACGAGCACAGCAAACCACAAAGCAATCAATCTTCACCATCCTATCGACAAGAAAATTCTACAAGTAGTATGCAAGGTGTCAGAAAAATTTGGGTACTAAAAGCTCAGCTTAAGGACAAGCCGATTCAAATGTGGGTGTCCAAAACATCATCTACTATACCACAGATGGTTCCAAGGTTCAAAACACAAAGAAGAGCATCTTCAAGCAGGGAACCTAAAACAAAAATGGATTTGGAGACAAAAGGAGTACTTATCTTCTCCGCAAACTGTAAAACCGATCAAGCAGTGGAGAGTTAAGTCTCCAAGCAATCAACCACAACATTTTGTCCAAGACAAACCAAGATATCAATGGCGGGTAAAAGCTCGACAACCACCATTATTGATACCAACAGCTCAAGAAATCAGTGTGCCAAAGCATCCTAACGGTACAATAAGGCAAAGAGTACACAAGTTACAAGATTTGCTCTTTGGGAGATAGCAAAAGAAAACCTCGACATCAGAAACCCTTGAGTTAATTACTCAAGACCCAACTCTTGCACGGCATAATGGTTTGAATTGCATTGATCTTCAAAGCATGGTAGAGCCAACCAAGGCTATGCATAGACACAATTGTTCAACCCATGCACACAGTCGTCCCGAAGTACGCCATCTTGGACGGGTGGAAGGGAACTAAGTAATTAAGGGCAATGGTTGAAGAGGGAGAAAAAAGTTTGATGTTAATGTGTGATTTTTTGCAAAATTACCTAATAATGCCCTTAGCAATTCATCAATAGGGAAAATTTAACTGATAACATCTCCCTGATGAGTGTAAATAGTGTATATGCTATCACAAAAATTGGTCTTTTTTGTTATTTTTCATCATTTTTCTTGATATTCGAACTTAAAAATGGAAAAATCCACCAAAAAACAATAAAGCTGTGTTTTTTAATGGCTTTTCCTAATTATTGATTTTTTACTTTTCTTTTTTAGCACATTTTGTTATTTTCTTTGATTTTTTCAATAAACAGGTCAAAAATTAATAATAACTAGCAAATGAGCTCAGATGGAGAAATTGAAGATACACTAATGATCAAAAGGATAAGGTGGATAAGCACAAAAAATTTCAATCAAATCCACAGATGGAAGCGGGAAGCCTAAATTAGGCTGTCAGGGCCTACTTTCACACAAATTCTTGCAGAATGAGCTACCGGAATCTGATTGAAGAAATTTTTGAGTCTAACATTGATTTCACGGCCTAGTAGGACTAACAGGGAAATTTGGGAAAAAATAGTTTGGGAAGTCCGAGTATAAATATCCAAGGTAGCCCAAAATCACCTCATTTCCACTAGTCGCCCTTGGAGAAGAGAGCTCTCGACCTTCTTCACACGCGATTTCCAGAGTCTACAGTCGCCCTTTTACAGCACCATCTCACATGAGACTTGAGAGGTAAGTTCTAAGCTTATCAATGATCAATTTTATATGGCCGATAGCAAGTCTAGGCTCAGGGAAAAAACCCTAGAAACCCAACAGTGAACGAAGTCCTACGACCCAAAATTGACCATAGCGGCTTGCCAGCTCAACCAAATTGGACAAGACTTGAATTGTAGCATGTGCTAATATAATAGAACACTTCTATATCACCAGATGACCATTCGACAGTGGTCGAGGGGGGTCCCAAGTAGAAAATCTAGGTTTTTTTCCTATTGGACCTACAAGCGTGGTACCTGACTCTACCAAATAAATAATATGGCGCCCATTGTAGGTGATAGGAATGTATGTGAGGGTTAACACCTGGTTTGCAAAATACTCTCCTATATCATCACTTTTACAGCACACGGAGCAAGTGCAAAGGTGACCTTTCCCATGATGCCCAAACTTGTTTTTCTGCATCTGATTAAAAGCCCCTTTGAAATAGAGTATCTGTACATGGGATACAAAGCAGCAGGTATACCGCTCTTTCAACTTCCGAACAAAGTACGGCTTTAATGCCTCAAAGAATCTAAGAGACACGACCACTGTAGGGTGAGTCCTCTTGAATATTTGGTATAGCTCTACCTGTGGAACCAATACAATAAGAGTTGGAAAATTCCAACTTCATGCAAATGGTAAAATGCCACAAATGTGTAGTAGTACCAAAATTGGCTGTATACAGTACCAAAGAACGTATTGTGGAACCAAAATTGGATGTAAGCAGTACCAAAGATTGTACTGTAGAACCAAAATTGGTTTTAAACATTACCAAAGATAGTAACATACCAAAATTGGATGTACACACTACCAAAGCTTGTACTGTAGTACCAAAATAGGTTGTAAACAGTACCAAAGATAGTACTGTAGAAGCAAAATTTGATGTAAAGAGTACCAAAGATTGTACTGTAGAACCAAAATTGGTTGTAAACAGTACCACAGAAAGTAATGTACCGAAATTGGATGTACACACTACCAAAGATTGTATTGTAGAACCAAAATTGGTTGTAAACAGTACCAAAGATAGTAATGAACCAAAATTGGATGTACACACTACCAAAGATTGTACTGTAGAACCAAAATTTTATGTAAAAAGTACGAAAGATTATATTGTAGAACCAAAATTGAATGTAAATATTACCAAAGATAGTATTGTAGAACCAAAATTGGATGTAAACAGTATCAATTTTAGTAATGTAGAACCAAAATTGGATGTAAACAGTACCAAATATTGTACTGTAGAACCAAAATTGGTTGTAAACAGTACCAAAGATAGTATTGTAGAACCCAGATTGGTTGTAAGAAGTACCTAAAATTGTACCGTTTGTGTGCTTTTGACTCATTTTAGAATTGTTTGCAGAAGAGTACCCATATGGAAACTTTGCAAATGCTTTGGTGATAAACAAGAATGTTTTGGTACTATACATGGAATAGTTTTGGTACTGCACAAAGACTTTGGTACAACACAAGTAGGCTTTGGAAAAATAGAGTGAGGATTTGGTACTAAAGGTTGAGGCTTTGGTGCCTACAGGGATGGAAAAGGTATTATACAGAGGCTTTGGTACTGTACAGATAGGCTTTGGAATCACTAGTATATAGCAGATTACCAAATTTGGTACTGCACAGGGGCTTTGGTTCTTTACAGGATAGCTTTGGAACTACATACGAGTGCATTGGTACTGTATATAACCTTTGTAAGGTATTGTATACCACCACTACCATATAGGAGACTACCAAATTTGGTACTGCACAAGGGCTTTGGTTATATAATGGATAGCTCTGGAACCACCCATGAATGCACTAGTTCTGTATACAACCTTTGTAAGGTACTGTATACCACCACTGCCATATAGCAGACCACCAAATTTGGTACTGTCTTGACCAAATCAGCCTTAAGAATCACCAAATAAATTACAATTGCTAAGATTTATTGGTACCTGAGAGTCATCGAGTAGATGCACAGGATGTTTGACAACACTTTTCCTTCCAATTCTCTTCTTACATCTGTCCTTCTTGTTAGGTGAAACTCTGGTTTCTGATGTCCAAAAGGCATACACCAAATCTCTTGTTTCATTAGTGATAATGGCTCCTTGTGGCAATTGTCTCTCACAAGCACTCAATGGAAACACTTCATCCTCATCTTTATTCTCCAGCCTTGAAGTTACAACAGCTATATTCCTTCGATGGACACCCAGGACACTAGCAATTTTGGATTGGTTTACTGAGGCTACACCTGTACTATTGTTCAAGATCATCGTCAGAGAGGTTCTCTTAACAAAAAGCTCACTTGTTGAGTGTGGGACCTTTATTTGAGCCAAAGTGTTGCGCACACCCGATAGAGTGGTGTCTTCGACATTGTTGAAATTTGATTTTTGTAGCTCGAAAAATGTCTGGTGGTCTAAGAGTTGCTGAAATATTTCCTTTTGCTCATTGCTTGATAGCCCAAGTGTTTGCTTGCGCCAACATCGTGCCACCGCTGCACAAATGTTCTTCCTTGACCTGGCTTTTGGTAATCCAAGTGCAAAAGAAGGATGTCGTTCTTTCCTTCTCTGTTCGCGTTTCTTTGCAGCCCAATTATCACGAAGAAAAGCTTGATTAGTGACACATGTCTCAATGGAACTCAAAATGGGATGGTTTTGTATCTGTTCATCCATGCGTGATTCCTCCTCATCCAGCTCGTCGAAAGAGAGTAGCTGTGAGTCACCCAAGCGGTAACTCTTGTGGTATTTTCCATTGGCAAGGAGCAAGAGAGACACACACATGCACACGCGCATGCGCGCGCGCACACACACACACACACAAAGATGCAGCAGTGGTCAATAAACATCAATTAGGACCAGGGTTTTGTGTGCATCTTTCTGGTGCAGAGAGTGAAGAGACATTAGGAAAAATATGAACTCCCCATGGGCCTTGCAAGGATCCCTAATTTCAAGGGCTTACGGGCTAAAAAGTTTAGTTTAAGAAGGGGAAAAAACCACTCACAGGCCCTGTACTGGTTTTGTGTCTCTTAAATGCACCCTTAGACTCAAGATGTACAACTTGACAAATATGATTTCCAATGATATTCTTTTCAGAGTAAAGAAGTGGTTTCAAATTCACAAGAACTCTTTTCTCAAAGGAAAGTCTCACGTGAAGCATATTTTTATTGATATACATAACAAAACCCTTTATTTGAAGCTTTTTTAAAGCCTTTTATCGATTCAAGGCACTGACGAAAGCAACCAGCTTTGTCGAGCCTAGCATGCGCTTGGCCTCTAGCATCGAATGGCTCTGACCACGCATGAAGGGTCCCAACCATGCGTGAGACACCGAGGTCTCATTGGCCACTTTTGCATCGCTGCAGGCTGTATTGAAGGCGGCAGCAGTCCTTGACGTGGGCGGCGGCTTGCTATCAAAAGTAATCAGCCAGGGCTGCATATCTAATCTGCATTGGGCAATGGTTGGCTGCCAAGTTGCTGCACAAACATAGTAGGCGAGTGAGAGTTTTGGGTACTTTCCCAATTAGACGCTCCAATCAAATATGAGCACGCCTCCTTCTGGAGTTAAATACTCGCCAAAAACCCTTGATTACTCACTTTTCAAAATTTGAAATTGTATACTCGTTAAAGGCTTCTACCCCACAATCGAAAATAGACTGGTAGATCTTTCAAAATTTAATGTGGCCTTTCTTCAATGACCTCTCACTAGGAAAGAGCCGTGGTTTTCTTATGCAAATAGAGGTTTTGATCTACAAGAAACAAGGGAATGAGGAGGTACACCTAGGTACTAGGTGATATCCCAACCCCCTTCTCATTGGCCATTTTTTAATCTCCCCTTAATCAAAATGGTCCATCTAGAGTCCATATTTTCCTAATGAAAGAGAAAGAGATGCAGTAGCTGGTCAACCAGGGATCACCTTGCTGGTGGAGAGAGAGAGAGAGAGAGAGAGAGAGAGAGAGAGAGGTGTCGTTAAACCCAATAACCATAATGTGGTTCTAGCCCTCTCCTCTCACCTCCTCTCTTGGAGTGGCCCCTCCAAATAGTGAAACGTCTAAAAACAAAGAAATATACGGCCGCTCTCCATTTCCAATTAAAAGGTCCAATTTATACACAAATGAACCACCAAGCCCATGTTGTGTCAAAGGACAGTCCTTTTTGTACCACCATTGCATGCTTTCAGCCTCATCAGCTTTCTGGAAATCTACGCCGCATGGTTCCTCATAGAAGTTCCTGGGGCCCATCTTTTTGTTGGCTTCATTTGTGCTTGGGTTTGCAGCTACATCATATATTTCCTTGGGTAGCATTTGTAGTTCTACTTGGTATCCATCTTTGCTCTTGAATTTGCCTGTGAAAACCGTGGTGTTGTTTTCTTCAAGATATTCTCTTGACAAGTATGCTGCCTTGGCCGTCTTTACTGAACTTGGGTCTAGTTGGTAGGGTGGCAACTCTTGCAACTTTTCTTTTTGGGACACCCTTTTCTTGGCCTTCTCGGCAGCTTGCATTGCTCCTGTTAAGTGAATACAGTGCCAATAGTTAGAAAATTTTGCAAATCCTTCTTTGAAATTACTTGAGTCTGAATTGCTGACAAATTGAGTCCAATTTGCTTCAAATCAATTTTGGAGCATGCAAAGATGCATAAAAACATGTAAAGATCAAAATCATAAAGTTCAGGCAGAAATTGCAACAAAAGTAAATAATCGAGATTATTTATAGCTTGGGATTTTTTCCAACTTTTTGCATTTTCATTAGGAAAAATGTGGACTCTCTTTGGGCCATATATGATTAAGGTTAATTAGGCTCCAGCCAATATGAAGAGAGCAATGTATATAAGTTTAGAACCTAAGAAAGTAGAGAGAATAATAGGGTTGTCCACTCATTTATTGCTTTTTATCCTAAAGGGAGGTGGATGGGTAAAAGAGAGAGGGGGAAAAAGGGAGGGGGGGAGTGGTGGGTCCACAGTTACGTTTTTGCAAAAACCCTAAAATTTCAAAATTTTCAAAAAAAAAATAAATTCAAAATATTCCATCCAAAACTCCCCCCAAACCTACCCTATGATCAAAAAGTCATTTTCTCACTCTAGAACCTTTTTTCCAAGACTCCCTTCCTCCATAGCCCCTTTCCATAACACAAAGCTCTCACTCTCTCTCTAAACTTTTACACCTTCCTCCTTCTTCAAGCTCTCCATTGCAACTTTAAGCTCCCACTCTCTCTCTAAACTGTCTCCCTCCTCCTTCCTCAAGCTCTCCATTGCAACTTTAAGCTCCCACTCTCTCTCTAAACTCTGTTTCCCTCCTCCTTCCTCAAGCTCTCCATTGCAACTGTAAGCTCTCACTCTCTCTCTAAACTTTGTCTCCCTCCTCCTTCCCCAAGCTCTCCATTGCAATTTCAAGCTCCCACTTAAGCATCCATGGCAAACAATGGTCAAAATAGACGTCCCAAACCCATCATTCAAAGTATGGTTCTCCACAACTCGAAGAATGAGGAGCAGCAATGTGAACCTCAGCTTTTTCAAGAAGATGCATATTTCTACATGCAACCTTCCACAATTGGTCCCCATCGTGTTCGTGAAAGAACAAACGTTGATCTCCATTGGAAGGGAAGACTACTAGGCTTCAAGCAAGTAAGAGACAAGGGTATGGTGGCAATCGTTCAACATGTTTTCATGTTTGGACACATGCGTCTACGAGGGATCACCAACCCAAGGGATTTTCCTTGTAATTGTATGTCCCTTGCACTTCAATGGTTTTGGTGGTAACAAAAAAATGGACTTTTTACATCTCACGGACTGTTTTGTTTCTATGTAGATGTTTTTCCTTCTAGCCTTGTGGAGGAGCAACCACTCTCGTGCCTTTCAGGAACATTTACGGTATGCATGCAAGTCTTGGGGATATGCTCTTCTCCAACACAAATTCATCAAACCTTGCACGACAGAGGGTGTTCTTGTACACCCACAAGTACATTGTACCTACAGATGAGGAAGGCTACGGAGAGCTACAACCTTGCGTGGCATGGAGTGTCCAAAGCCAGATGCATTCACTGTAATGTCTTTGAAAGCCAAGATTGTAGCTGATATGAGAGCATCATTAAAAATTGGAAAATCCTCACGTTCCGTTGGGCTTGGATGGTCTTGTCCTGCTCATGTCTTCGCTAACATCTTTGGATCTTTGCCTTTCCATCATACAAATACTATGTATGTTTGCAAAGATCTACAATACGATACATTGGAAGCCATCCCTGGGGAGAAGTGGGGGTATCTTGAAGGACTTCACAACGGAGATCGCTTTCGGTGTCAGGTTGGAAGTTTCGGCATTGCTATCCGTTTCATCAAGGTGAGCTCCATTCTTTACGTGTGGTACTTCTATGAAAGGTGGATGTGCAAGCTTGGTGAATGGATTCCATTGCAATCCACCGATGCTACAATTGAGGTATTTGATATTGCAATCAAATTGTCGAGTAGTGCCATTGAAACCGTCCAAGTGAACAAGCATTGGACATTGGCCAATGTGCGGGAGCACTTAATGATAATGGGTTTAGAGCATGGAGAAGATACAAAATTTTGCATCGGACGACGTAAGGTGAATGATTTTTCTCTCTTAATTATGTTATATTTATGTTCTTTTGATTATTCCCTGCTCTAAGTTGGGTATGCTAATTTATTTATTTTTTGCTAGATTGGTAGCCGCATGGAGAGCACGATTCAAATTGAAAATGCGTGGACGACGGAAGAGAATTTGATTTTATCATTAGAGTAGTTATGTTTTGTACTTAAATTTTTTATAATATCACAATTGTAAGTTCAAGCAGATGGTTGTATCAAATTTTGGCAATGCACATTATCTTAAAGTTGTAGTGATGTGTTTTTTGAGTTAAATGATTGTAATTTAGTTTGTAAGTTTTTTTATAACTTCTTGTTATTTGTGTTACTTTATGAAAATTGTTTAATATTTTAATTATTATTATTTTTTTTTTTGGGGGGGGGGGGAGCGTGCTTTATAAAGCCTCCTAAACCCTACCATTTTCACACTCTTTGCCTGTTCACACTCTCATTTGAGCTCCAACACTCTTTGCATTCCTACTTTAAGAGCTAGCATTATGGCATCCTCCTCCACCCTCCCAAAGCCACGGCGTTACAACGCTTCCAAGCGTTTTTACAAACAACCGAGTGGCAAGATCGTGACGATTTTCACAATTTCTTCACCCATTTCCGTGATGTGAATGCAAGTATTCACCTAAACAGCCAATCTTTTCAGCCTATCTTAGAATTTTTTGAATTTTAGATCGGCCTTTCACCCAGCGACTTCAGCGATTTTGTGTAATTGCGGGTGAGGCAGGTCAGTACATTGAAGATTCACGTTTGAAAAAGAAGAAGGTAGGCACCCAGTTTCTAAGTCGCTTGGCGACTTTTGTGTTTCTTCTTGCGGAGGATCCTGAAAGATCTGAGGTGAATTTGCCTCATTTGCGCCTTGGGGGTTTCGTCAAGGACACAAAGGAGTCCATTATCGCACTCTGAGATGCAAGCAAAGAGGGAAATATTCTTGCCCTAACCTACCCAGGAGGTGTCATGGATGCCGCCAAATCCATGGGTGGGTGATGAGGGTGCAGAAGCATCCTTTAAGCCCACTGCAGATGCGCCGGAGGAGACATTAACTCCGGAGGTTTTTTTGAACACCTCTCCCCAATTGTGATAGATGGGGAGGAATATTTTTTTTTACATGATCTTGAAAAGACTTTTGACATCCGCATGGATGAGTATCTGTCCATCTTCTGTGCCACTGTAGAGTCCTCTGCCATTGACCCCTCTTCCGATCCTTTGGATCGAAGCCTCCTTCCCCTTGGAGAGAGTGTGGTAGATACAGTGGAGTTGGCAATGGTGGCGGTGACAGATGCACCGCACTCATCTGTGTCGGAGGATGAGTTTGTAGCTACACGCGCATTGCTTGAAGCCCAACGCACTCCTATGCCTGTTCATATAGATGAACTTGAGAGTGTCGCTATGGCTCCCAATTCATCTATTTCTCTTGATAGCAAAGGCATAAACGATGAACCCGACAAAAAACAAGAGGTATTAATTGATTTTTGTTTTGTGATTACGTTAATTTTCATTGTTGCATTCTGAAATCTTATTTACCTATTGATTTCTTTGTAGAATGTTGTGGAGTTGGATGAGCATGCATGTCGGGGAGATGGTAGGCGCCAAGCTTTTGGATGGCAGTCGTCTCTTGCGCATTACCTTGGCAAGCTCCCCCAGGACGGCTTTGCGATAATCCACAAGGAGTACACTCCTTGTGGTCAATTTTGGGTGTCAATGATGAAAGCAATGAGCCGCATCCTATGCTTGTCAACCATATCTCAAGCCTCCCAAGTTATATATCTTGTAAATAGATCTCTGGCCAGTGCTGCATTTGCGACACACATTCGTGGTCGTGTGCTTTGTAACGTGGCCTTAAGCCAAGCTGTAGGTCTAAGCAATGTGGAACAAATTGCTTGGGATGTACTGCACAAACAGCTTCCTTGCGCCCAAGAGCGCTGAGAAAACATTGCTCGCCATATCTTAGATGGCTCAAGCAGGCAATAGATGCATAAATCTTGTAATTAACTCCTTCAAGTATGTAATGGGATATCACATCTTTGTACTTTGTTATTTCAAAATTCGAATGGAAATTGATTTTAACTGGTACTTTTCAACTTCTATATTGAGTTTATTGTACGATAGATAGTATATGATTGGTTCTATCTTGTGATACACTTGTGTAATTCTCTGAATCAAAATATAGAGTTTTTTTCAGTCCAATCTCCATCAATAAAAACATAATAACATTGTATTCTTATAATTTTGGCATAAAAAAGCTTTAATTAGGCTGTCTAAAGGCCTGCCGCAGAGGCACGCGAGAAGTCAAAAGTAACATTTACTTTTGGCTTCTCGCGCGCCTCTGCGGCAAGCCTCTAGACAGCCTAATTAAAGGTTTTTTAAGCAAAAATTATAAGAATACAATGTTTTTTTGGTTATTCAATCAACCAAACTTGGTTGACAGTTCTTTTATCCACATCTCTCTCTCTCTCTCTCTCTCTCTCTCTCTCTCTCTCTCTCTCTCTCTCTTTTCCTCTCTCTACTTAGCTTTACTTATCACTTAAAAGAAATGTACACGACTCGTTATATTTCAAAAAGATATCTTTACATTGGCAAAATTGCCTAAAAGTCAAATTCAATCTCTTTGTCCTCTGATTCAACGCGCAAGAGCTAAATCTTTGGGCATTATTGTCACCCGTTTTGCATGAATAGCACACAAGTTGGTGTCTTCAAAAATAGAAATTAGATGATATTCTGCCGCTTCTTGCAGAGCTTCTACGGTGATACCTTGAACTCGAAACGCCATTCGATAACTTTGCATGATCTCTTTTACCAAACGTGCGAATGGTGCCTTGCGTACGAGAAGGTCTGAAGTTTTTTGATAGTGATGAATCTCTTGCAATGCATTTGGAATGCGTCGCTTCACAGCAGGAGCCCGTTGTTGAGGGATGGTAGGATCTGGGACATGGGCCTTGCGAGGGCGAACCTTGAATTTTTTTTTCTTTTTACGAGAGGGCTTGCGAGGGGGAGCTTGCACATCTTCAAGGCCACCATGTGCTCCGACTGACTCTTCAACTCCACCCTGCGCTCCAACTGGCTCGTCTGCTACATCCTCAAAATCCTTTTCATTTAGTAACCCATGATCACCTCTAGGCTGATCTGACGGCAGAGCGCCGAAGCCACGTGGCAATGTCTTCCCGGTCGGAACTCGATGATTGCTTGGGATCTCCTGTCCGCTCCATGGTGGGCTTTGTGCTTCGTTGTCCGTTTCGGTTTCTGTGTCTAATGTCACTACCCGTTTCTTCTTGCGTGAAGGTTGTTCATCTTGTTGCTCTTCACCTGACCATTCTCTCTCCATCTCTTCTAAGAGCTCTTGTTCGTGTATCCAAGGTGGTTTTTGAGCACCTTGGACGGTTGAGTGAGGGTGAGCCATGGTGTAAGAAGGGGCAAGATTGAAAATGAGACTCCTTCTTCTCTGAAAGCCCTCTATTTTTAAAAAAAAGGTCTCTTCACACTTGACCAGGCCACTTAAAAAAACTCTTAATATCATCAAAATATAAAAAACAAAAAATAGATAAATGGAGAAGTATTATATACAACTCAACAAAGACATCTACAAATAAAAACATTACATTGCATAGCATCATTTGTTTTACATGTTGGGTAACCAACGTTTGCCCACTCTATGGTGATTTTCACGCCACCTAGCGTGATTAAGAGGTCCGGTGGAGTTTCTCCATTTCTCTTTAGCAGTAAGTCGAGATTGTCTCCTAACATCCTTGGCAAGACTTGACTTTCATGCTCGCTCTATGGCATGACATCTCCCCAAAGAACAACGAAAGAACTAATCAAACATTTCCTTCATGTAGTTGGATCTTGTAGTTCCACCACCGTGACGTGTATTTTTTAAGTAAACACCTTTGGCTCGATAATGTGATTTTTCCATTCCTTGAGTGCTCCACATGTCTAATGAAACATATTTTGACATAAAGAATGCTCCATGCGTATACAAAATATGTTGCATCAAGAAAAAATGCTTAGATCATATAAATATTTATGTATAGCATCAAAATTTGAACTGAACAAAGTAACTTACCATGTAGTGTGTGATATTGCTCTCTCCCCACGCTTGCACAAATGCTTTAGTGAAATTCGAAATGTGATCTTTGAACAAATTTTGTTGCTCGCTCGTGGTTTGGGGTTTCCACATTATTTGAAGCACTAACTCCAAGTGGTGCCACACTTGCCTACGCAGATTTACAAGCACGGGATTTGAATCTTGATCGGTCGTACACTTGCAAAGCGGTTTCCATAGCTCCCATGGAGCATCCTCTTCACCCCTCTCCTTTCGTATCTCTGGTTTCTTGAAAAACCTACGTGCTTTCACACCATTCATAGATACTTTTTGTGGCACTTCATGCATATTATCCACCTCACCGATGATAGAAACATTGCCACCATGACATCCAATCGAATTTAGAATTGTTTCAACTATTCCTATGGCTTCCACGGATCTGGAAAGTGGTTTCATTGTGAAAGCGTCCTCTATGTGAAGCTTTAACAAGCGATCAAATATACGCATAAAGGCATGCAAAGTCCAAAAGTGTACATTTGTAAGTGGAAAATTGATAATGGGATGCCATGTTTTATCTTTTGTCGACCGATTGGGGACCTCCATGATAGGACACTTCAACACCGAGCACACCCAATCCCTTGCATCATCATCCATTGACCCTGTTGCCTGACTTCCCTTGACATTTTTCTTTGAAGATGTGGAGCCACGAGTACTCTCCTTGTATCCTCGTACACAATATGGACAAGGAAGAAGTGATGAAGCACCTTGTTTACACCCAAGTATACATTTGATTGTTTTTAGATCACCTCCTAAGTGCCACTCAACATCAAATGTACCTACTCCATCTACTTCCAGCTTTTCTCCCTCTAGTTGTGCCTTAATAACCTCTGTGATCCATGGGATCATAGAGAAGACCCATGCCAACACCTCATGAGTCTCCTTCGGAACTTCAAAAGCTCCTAACCACCATATTTCTTTTTTCGATTGTACACTAAATGATGGTTTCTGAGAATGATCACCAATAGCATCGACGTTTGTAAAAAACATTGCCTCATTCATGAGTGTCACACTCATACGTTCCAATCTCCGTCCTTTGACAATTTGACATCATCTAGCTTAAGAATAAATATGAGCTTCTCTCCAAGTACTGAAACAACACAAGAATTGAATTGTTATACTAAATGATATTCAATACAAATAAAAAACGACATTACAATTTGTATTACCTTGTGGAGACAAAGCATAAAATTTAACCATAGCTCGTTGTAGTCGTTTCAAGTCAACAAAAATATTGTTGAATTGATGATAACTAAAAGACTTTGTCCCATTAGGAATAGTCTTGCCTCCCTTTATATTACCACGTGACTTGGCACTCGTGGAAGAGTACACCATGGATCCTTCAATGTGTTTGTATTCGCCAAGGGATTCCCGAACGAGATCATTGTTTGCTTTTTTTGCAAGTCGGACCCTATGTGGAATAGGAAATAAATTCTCGGTGGTGCCTTGATCTCGTAATGCATCTTTCATCAATCCATGAAGTGCATGGTATGCATTTGTTCTGATCCCAACCTCATCACAAGATCTCTGGACATCATCCTCAGACACAAGGTTAGAGATCTTTTTTAGGATCTCCTTTGTGATGGCATCTTTCATGTGTTTGGCCTTTTCACAACCTATGATGTAATGCATATCTTCCTTTGAGATGCATCCTAGGAGAAGGTTGCAACGGTCCTCTTGTCTAAAACTTCCACACACATCTTGTATATATGTCCTATTTCAAAAGGTGAACCGAGTTACAAATTGATGAAAATTATTTGAGAGTTATAAACACTGTGAATTTAAAAAAATACCTGGTTGCCGTGATCCGCTTCTTACGTGCCCCTCCATTAGATGCTAAGTTTTCAATGGAAGAGAACTCCCTCTTACGCTCACGCATGCCAAATGGAGTGGCTTTTAGGTGCATCATTGCAATCTGTAGCTTAGTTACCTCTGTTTCTGTAGCTTTCATCTCCTCTTTAAGATCTTTGAGTTGTTTCTCTGTGGAATGTAGTTGTTGTTGGAGATTTGTGGAATGATTGTGTAACACTTGACATTGTTGTCGGAAATATGCCGACGCACCTGCATGATTGGAGTCCAATCTCTTACAATACCCAAGAAGACCATGTTCTCCTTCTCCCACATATTTGATTAAGCTTGGGAGTGTACGGAATGCCAGATGACAGCCCATGAGCGGATCTTTTGGATACAACCCTCCATCAAGCCACAAGTAAACATTGGTTTCTCCTCTAAACCGTCGTACGGATGCCGGTTGAGATGCTTTCTCGTCATTTTTTTTTGTGGGAGCAAATTTGATCGGTAGACGCAGACTGACATTAGTTGACCTAGTAGATGACGGCGCAGGTGATTCATTGGTTATGTCGCGAAGAGACGTGGTGAAAAGTTATGATGGGAAAAAAAATTGCTAAGATATACTTTTTGGGATAAAGAGACAATTTTTGGGATAAAAAGACTTAAAAATATATTTTTTCATATATAGGTTCAATTTTTGAGCTCAAAGGAGGGAAATTTTTAAATTTTAAATTTTTTAATTTTTAGGCTTTATTAGATGGACGTTTTGATGATGTGGCATTGTCTATTTATTCTTGGAGTTAATGTAGAGAGGGACCCAAGGAATTTTAGATTTGGAGCTTATAAAAGCTAGATTCTTCTAAAAAAATATTGTTTTATAGATATATATATATAGGGACCTTTTGAAA
Source organism: Adiantum capillus-veneris (assembly GCF_014529385.1). Classification (NCBI taxonomy): domain Eukaryota; kingdom Viridiplantae; phylum Streptophyta; class Polypodiopsida; order Polypodiales; family Pteridaceae; genus Adiantum; species Adiantum capillus-veneris. Next base: position 119,252,515 of record NC_140945.1, read on the forward strand.
GCTTAAAAGATCCATTTTGAAGATTTTATAAAAAATTCATTTTTTGGGGGTAAATTGATGCACGAACTGAAAAGTGGCTTTTGTCATAACTACTTACTCTCTTTGTTTGGTGATAGGTAGAGAGAGAATGGTTCTTCTCTCTACCTTTACTCCTCTCTCTCTTTTTACTCCCCTCTCTCTCCTACTTTATCCCCCCTATTCCTCCTACTTTACCACCCTCATTCCCTACTTTCCCCCCCTCTCCTATCTAGAGAGAAGTTAGAGAGAGAGCTACAAAAGTAGCCCTATTTATTGTCTTTGTTCCCTCCATCCCCTACAAAATTATCTTTAATCCCTTAAAATTAGGGATCCTTACATGGCCCCAAGGGGGTCCAATTTTTTCCTAATGTTGACATGATAGGCTTGAAATATATAGCATTTAGGTGCTTTTAGTGAAGTGTGGGCTCATTTGAGTGCACTGGTGGAAATGATGCCAGATTTAGGCTTTTAGACTCGGAAACAGTAGATATCCTCAGATTTTGAGTTTTTGAGATCCAAATTTTCTCAAACTTGGTTAATGGACTTGGGACATCATGTGCTTTGGTCCCATAAGGTCAAAGTTGCAATTTTTCTCCATTTTGGTAAAAGAAAATAAATAATCACGATTATTAATTTTTTCATCAAAATGTACATTTTTTGGTGCAACTTGGTTCTAAGCATGATGTAGACTTTGTGTATGAGATATGGAGTAATTTTGATCAAAAAATGTGACGAATAACTCAAAAATTGAATTGGAAAGACTTTGGTGCGTTTTTTTTTACAATTTTCAAGTTTTTTCTTGATCATTTTGGCTCATACTTGAAATGTGGCATGTAATAGATATGTACAAGTGATAGGTGAAGTGAAGAGATCATTTTTAAGCCAAAAAAGTACAAAAGTAAATATTCGTAATTATTTACAACAGTCAATTTTTTTTGCAAGACTTGACAATTTTTTGACTTAGACATATTCAATACATCTAAAACAAGTCCTAAATTGAATTTGGTAGAGTTTTGTCGTGTCGGCATCACTTCGTGTTTTGTTGACTTTGAAATCATCGATTGACTAGATGGCCTGTGGAGTTGGTTGGTCACTTTTGAAGCTATGGACTTGTCCGCTACATAGTTGTGAAGCTACCCATGGAGTTTTGGCCCATTTGGAGTCAATTGGACTTCATATGTCAAATTTAACGCTTTGTAGTCTTCGAGTTGTTTTTTGCTTTTCAAGAGCTTTCCTTGATTGTTTTCATGAAACCATCCATGTACATTGTGTATAGACCCAGTCTATAAGCTGTCCGTGGAGTCAGAATCCAATTCTGGCGTCTGTAAGACTGATCGCCGATGAGAGGCGCACTCTAACTGGAACATTCAAGGGATTAGTTGGCTAAGCATGGGCGCCCAGTGTGAATGGGGCAAGCTCATATAAAAATCAACTAAACCTAAAATTCACTCATTCTCTCATTTGTGCAATTGAAGAGTGCTCTTTCTCCATCTCCATCTTCTTCTTCTTCATCTCCTTGTGTGTGTGTGTATGCATGAGAGAGAGTGGGTGCGATCGAGCATTGCGACGACGGCATGGCGGCCGCGAAGCGTTTGAGCGCGGCGTAGCGGCAGCTCCTTCTTCTTCGCGGCGAGGAATCCTCCACGACAGCAAGCGTAGAGCGGTGAGTGACACACCATCGCCATCTTTGAGCTTACTAGTTTAGGCTTGTTGTGTGCTTGGAGCCATTTGTGGCTCGCACACAATGTATCGGCAAGTTCCTTACATTGACACGTGCGACAGACGTGCACATTTTTTGCGCCGTTGCCTGGGAGTGCCATACACTAAGCTTGAGTGGCACTCTGTGCTTCTTTTGTGGTGCAATTTCAATTGTAGGAAAGGTAGGGAAGAAGGTGTGTGTGTTGAGAAGAAGGATTTTGTGTTGCTACTGTGTATTTCTTTATTAATGAAGTTTTGAAAGGTTACTGTGTTTTCTATGTGATAAGGTCTTAGTATTAAGGTTGTTAGTTCTGTGTAATGCAAAGTACAGTAAGCAGGAAGTAGATTTGTGAGAGCTAATGGAGTGTGTTAGTGTGTAACAGTAGGTGTATTAGTTGTAAGTAGGTAGGACGAGTGTGTGTGTGTGTGTGTGCGCGCTCGTGCGCAGGCCGCAGCGACCTTATCCCAATTATTTAAAAAAAATAAGAAAAAAATATTTTTTTTAAAAAAAAATTTAAAGGTAGGACCGGGATCGAGAATATCTCCCAGACCCAAGCCCAAGCTCACGCTCAGGCTTAGGCCTTAGTCGCGCTTTAAAATTATGTATTTTAGCTTCACACGTAGCTAAAAATTGAATTTTTTGACGACCAACGGGGCCTCAGGTGACCGAACGTTGTGCTGTAAAGCACACCGCGACCCTCTGAGTGATACACTTGTTTCTAGCTATCACACACTTTAATAAAAAAACTGATCATTAAAAAACATTAAAAAACGAGTAAAAATGGACGCTTAAAAAAGTAAGTGGTTAACCTTCGAGGTTATTCGTTGACGCTTGTAGGGTGCCAAAGGCACATGCATCTGCGCTCTGGTCGTGTGCTAGAGACGGAGCAACTAGAGAGAATTTCGACTTACGCGAGTTCTCAATATCTACCTACCTTAGGTTCCGGGCCCTCGACGGGGATCCAAGGTAGCACAAACCAAGACCCGAACATAGCGGCTAGTGACTCTTCCTCTGACTACGACGTCATGGAGAGATTCCGAATGCCTAATCCCGATAGCTCAAGGAAAGACATGCATGCCATGGGCCCACGGTCCGGGCCAAGCGTGCTTAGCCGCTTGAAGGAAACCTTTAGTAGAGCCACTCGCTCCGAACATGGAGCTAATGATGTAAATGAGGGGGGTGGGGAAGTAAATTCTCCATTCATGACCAACATAGATCCTATGCCCTTAGAGAATGTGCACGTGAATACTCCATTCACTGCACCTCCTGACTCTTCAGAGCTATTCCCCCCGAGGTCATATTGCCCGATGGTAGAAGCCTTGCCGAAGTGCAAGAGGTTGCGTGATATATCACTGCGGCTAGGGAAAAGGAAGTCGAGAGCTTACGTAAGGCCGAGCAACGAAGAGAGTTAAAAGTGAAAGCCCCTATGTCAATATCCTTGCTCAGAGAGCAATCGATTGCTTCTGACTTAGCGGTTAGCAACCGCTAAGGGCCAACCCGTAGAAAGCAACATTGCATCTAGCTCAAAGGACACCCCTAGCACCTCAATCCTAGATGGAGCGTTCTTAAATGAGAACTGGGAGTATGAACTATAAACGGAAACTATAACCGACCTATACACAGGTCACACCTATCACGTGGGTTGGTTAGATGTCCTACAATCCACAATGGGTGCTACTAGTATGGAGGATCAACACCAAAGAGTTTGTGAGGTCATCCATAGGGTCATTGAGTTAGAGAGACAGAACAAGGGGATCAATACGCCTTCAATGGGTCTCATGATATTCTTGGATACAGGGAAGGCTAAACAACCGACCTTATCACAAATGGAGACTCCCTCGGTAAGTCCGATGGATCCTCCATATGTTGTTTCTCCAGGGGTCTTAGTGCAATCTGATCCCACAAGTGATAGCTTTACCTTTCCAAGTCTAGCTCATCTTTCCCTTGATGACACCACGGCTACCATGCCTACCCCAATGATGGGCATGCCAAGAAACACGCCATGGACCTCATTTGTTAGTAAAGCACCATTGCATGGTATCTCAATGCCTGCGACAGTACCTACAAGTGTGTACCAATGGTATGTACCTATGGTTCATCGCACTCATGTAGTCCCTACCCCTCGCATTGTTTCAACTACCTATGCTCCACAACCACAACACCCAAGCTCTTATTTCCATGGGACTATACTGGCTAGCATTAGCATGTCACATCTAGCATCTGCTATGCCTAGGGCCACACATATGAACTTTGGACCGCCACATGGCACAACCCGGTACCAAATGTGGAACCCAAGGGCTTCCTATGCGCCAAGCCCAATGCCAATACCTACTCCACATGTAGTCTCTGGAGCACCTTCACCCACGGTGCCTGCTCACTTAGGTGACTTGGCAACATTTGCTCAAGCTATTGGTCGATCTATTGCTGAGAATATGCATAACACACCTGATAGAGAGCCTAGAAGTAAGGTAGTACAAATAGCCAAGCTCACACAAAAATTTTGTGGAGACGGGGATGTGAGAAAGCATATCGAAGTGTTTGAACAAATATATGATTCTCTAGGAGAACACAATGACCTGCATAAGAGTAATGCTTTAAGCCTAACCCTAAGTGGGAAGGCAAGGGATTGGTATAGAACCCTAAGGGTGGAAGAAAAAATGATTTACCCTACTCTTACGAGATTGTTCTTGAAAGAATACATACGAGAGGGAGTACTTTGGGGTGTAGCCTCTCAGCTCTAGAAAGCCCAATGAGAGGAAGGAGAGTCGGTGAGACACTTTATTAGTCTCTTGAAGCATTTGAATTCTCGTTGTAATCCAAATGAGCGCTTCAATAATAATCAAATTCTTGATAGATTCATTAGGGGATTACGACATGAGGATATCTACAATGGCCTAGTCATTAGAGGTATCACCACTTGGGAAGCAGTCACCACCAATGCGATCCACTTGGAGAATAATTTAATGATTCAAGGAGAAAGAGTGTCTGTTGAGCCTAAATCTATTAGCTCGCAAGTATCAGGGCATCAGCCAATGATCCTAAATCCCAAAGATATATGAGATGACTTTAGCAGATCTCACCAAGGCTATTCAAGAGAGTCTTAGAGACAATTGTGCTCTGCAGAACAATCATATGTTTCCAAGAAGGGAGCAACAATGGTGCTCAATATGCTATGGACCGCAATGTCCGCCCATTTTGTACAACACAAAAATAAAGAATCAACACTCATAAGGTGCTTTTGCTATGAGTCATCTCCTAGGTCAAGCTCAAGGGGAGGACAGTTGTCATTACAAGGAAAACACATGAATCTTCAATAATGAACGTGAAGAAAAAGATCAATTGAAGACAAAGAGGCTACATCAATGAAATCATGAAGATCAAGGCAACAACAAGGATGAACCAAAACTTCATGAATTTGTCACATGAAGATTCAAGGCATTTAATGAGTGGCCAAGTGTACAATTAGGCATTAACTGAATCTAGGATTTAATTGATCACCTAGCGAACCATGAAGAGATGAATCATGTTGACCCTCTCATGATGTATTAGTGAAACACACCTAAATGAATCATTGATCCTATGTACACCATGACTAGGTTTAAGGGGAGGATTATTGGGAAATAAGACTAGCATTAGGTATTAGTTGAAGCTAGGAATTAAGTGATCACCTAGTGAACCATGAAGAGATGAATCATGTTGACCCTCTCATGATGCATCCAGTGAATCATACCCAAGATGAATTATTGATCCTATGTACACCATGACTAGGTTTAAGGGGAGGATTTTTGGGAAGTAACCCATGCCATGGGTACTTACCCTAGCCCCTACACATGATACGTGTGCCACAAATTTATGAGGTCATCACCATGATCCATGTGAGTCTAGGAGCATGAGGATATGCATGTGAAATCAATGCTCATGCCACATCATTCATGTCATCACTCACTAATTGGAAAGAGTTGGTCACTCTGACAGCTATTCTAAGTTGGAGATTTAGATTCAAATGTCATATCAAATAGGATGGAACAATAGATTCAGACTTTATAATGAACTAAACTGAACTGAAGTACAAATCTAGATGTTGGAACAAGATACTAGAAATGATGTATTTAGATAATGGATAAGAAGTACAACAACACTAAGTGATAGATTCTAAGAGAGCTTGATTACAATAGGAACAGCAACTTGACAATTACAAACGATAATGGAGATGATGGATAAAAACTACAATTGCATTGAGTGTTGGATTACAATAGAGCTTGGCTACAATGGGAATAACAGCTTGACAACTACAAAGAGCTCAAGAACGCCCGACAAAGTGACATCAATCCAAAAATAAAAGTAGCAAGTACTATTTATAGGTTCTCTTATTGGGTCTTGATATATTGTGCATTGTTATAGTTACTGGCCATAGTTACTACTGGCAATTTCTATCTTGACTATGTACAAGTGCTTGTATAGAGGTACTTCCCACTATTTACATCCTCTTCCTCTTTCTTCGAATTTTGGTATATTCCAAAATTCTAGATGCCAAACCTGTTAGCGTTTGTACTTACAAAATCCCTGGAATCGAGTATGAAAATCAAATATGCGTTTTGCTCTTAGCACTTGTTTAAAGCTTGTTCAATGGTCATATGGATCCCTAGATCCACTGTATTTTTTGACCCATTTTTAAAAATCAGCTGGTTTGACATGTCTATTTGGTTCAACTCTCGGTCTCCTGGCAGTTGGTCTTGTTTTGAGTCCTTCAAACCAGTCTGTTGAAATAATGACTCATGTTGTCCTAGACTGGCTTTAGTGTCACCCGGTTTTCTTCATGATGAGGTAGTTTCTGATTTTTTAACATTGCTCTCAAAAGATCTCTCGCAGAGTTCATCTCCTGGAATAGTTACTGGTCCTTGACCCAATATCCAATCCCTTATGGAGTACCCTTGGCATTTGGTTTGTTCCACCTCCTCAGGATTCATCATGAAAAAGTTATTCTTATAACAATCCCTAACCCTGCTAAACCCTTGTCTTTGATTTTGAAGATGTAGATGATCTTCATGGGTGTTAACTGTCTTGATTCGGCATGATAAGTCCATAGAAGATCTTTGACATTTCTATCCTCCCAACAATAGACTCGGATCCTAGGATTATCCGTGCTAAGCCGTTTCAAAGGCTTCAAATCAACTTGATCGTATCCCTCAAATTCTAAAGTCAGTGGTCCTTCTTTTGTTGTCATATTTGGAATTATGGTATTTACTTCCAACTCCCATTTGTCTATCACATCAGGGTTTTCAACTTGTAAATATTGAGTTCCGTTTTTATCCATATACATTTTTTCTTATTTTTTTGCCATGATTGCCTCTTCAAACTTTATGTCATGGTCATCAATGCGAATAGCATACTCTTCATTATGATCCAGGTAAACCTGAGGTCCATGGCGATTAGTCTTAAAAAAGGTGGGTATGTGCTTATAAGGCACTGTTGTTTTGATTTCTGAACGAGTTGAATAGGAAGACATTTCAGATGTTGATTCTGAAAAAGTGTCCGAGACTTCTTCAAAGATAGTGTCCAAGTGATCTCCTTGATTCACACTCTCTTCGGTGGATACTCTACTAGCGGTCTGTCCAAATATGCCTTGATTTGCTAGTATACAACCAGATCTAAGGTTCATATAGACTTGTGAAGCTGTGGATAGAGTACTTACCGTCGGATTGACTTGTTATCAACTTCTTCCACTTGACTTGATTGCAACTTCTATCAAGCTTTCAATTCCTTGCCTGCAACCTGATTTCTGTGTCAGTTTTAATAAAGTTAGCTATTCTTTCACAAAGACTATACAATTTTTGCTAGCTATTGTGAGTGGTCTATGTGTATCACTTCAATTTGAGCTAAGTGAGTGAGTACTTGAGACTTTCAGATTCTACTTTTGCAAAAAGCCAAAGGACTAATCTGCAGTTTAGAAACTGAGTGAACATGTACTAATTTGGATCCGATTGAACCCAAAATTGCCCGGTGGCCTTGTATCATGTTGGTCTAACATGGTACAAGCTCATAAGTCTAAAATGGTTCTCTGTGCATCAGAAGTAAATAATCGTGATTATTTACTTTTCTCAAATTTTTACACTTTTTGGCTTGTTTTGCCAAGTATGCAACTTGTTAAGGTCTCTAGACAAGCTCCACTTAGTTTGAACAAAAAATGTTCAAATTATCAACTGTTTCGTGTCGGCAGACTCAGTTTTCAAGTCCCACTTTGTGATCCAAATTTCACCAAATTTGATTTGTGTGGTCTACTTGATATGCTTGACCTTGTGGTATACTCAAATGTGCAAAAATGTCCAATTTTGTAGCAGATGTAAATAATCGCGATTATTTACTTCTACTATGTTTATGCAATTTTTTGCCATAATCTTGACACAGATTGGTTAAGTAGCTCAACTTAAGATCCCTAGCCAAGTTCCATCAATTTTGGAAATTTCCTGTTCAAATGGTCAACAGTTTTGGGTCTACAGAAGATTGACTTTGCAAACTTGGCCACAATTTTTACTCCAATGATCCAAATCTTACCAAATTTGATATGTGGGCTTAATAGAACATGTTAAGACTAGTGGTATGATGGGTTGGTCAAAAAAGTTAAAAAATGGGACAAAAGTAAATAATCATGATTATTTACTTCTGGTAAATTTTTGTATCTTTTTGGTCAATTGAGCATGTGCACTTGTTTAACATATCAATATAAGTGTATGAATCAAGTTTCATTGATTTTGAACAAAATCTCCCCAAGTTACACTCAAGTTCTCGACAATCAGTTGACAATCAATAGAGATTTCAGTTTTGACCAAGTTTTTGGTCAGTTTGGTGATCCAAATTCTATGGTCCTTTACAAAATATGTTTATACACATGCATAGAGACTCTAACTGAAATCTCTATTGATTGTCGACTTGTTTTATATGGTTTTCTGAGCCTTGATCTTAAGACATGTCTCGTCCATCAATCATTCCCAAAATCCTAATCTAATTCTACAATCCTACAATGTACTTAGCAATTACAACCTACTTCCAAGCTACCTCTACACAACAAAAGACGACAATCTTAACCTATACAGTAAAAAGAAAGTTTTGATTCTAGGTGATCCTAGAGGAAGTTAAAGGATAACTTCACAATACCCTCATGTTTTTCCCTTGTTTAGGTCTCTTTGATCCCCGGCAATGGTGCCAAATGTGGGAAGGGTGTCTAACCTCACTCCTATCTTAAACATAGTGAGAACCACAAATATAAATGTCAATCCATGGGCCGAAGCTAACTCAACTAGTGCATAGAGGCTATAAGAGGTTATCAATCTCTTGTAAAACAACAAACAACTTGCATCTAACTCAAGCTACACTTAAATGACAGAAATCACCAAAAGCTAGTCGCTCATCGGCAAACAAATCACAATCGTTACAGCATCAAACTACATCTAAACATTATGAAACTTCTAGGACAAGTTTATAAGACCTAAGCACACATGCTTATGGTCTCAAATCTCACTTTAGGTCAAGTACAAAGATAGCAATTATTAACAACAGTGAATTTTTGACCTCGTTTTCGACCCAGAATGCATCTGAATTCTTAGCAATGATGTCCCAATACCCGCCTATACTTGGTTTATGATTCTGAAGCTCAAATTCCTACTTATGCTGAAATTAGACTGCGGGTCACGGCGATGCCAAAAGCTATGGATTACCATGAATGCTTACGTCAATGCGTAGAGCTCTTACCTGCGGTTGCAATGCAACAGACAGCACTGCAATGTGACAACCAGAAAGGTATAGGAAGTGCGAGAAGGAGAGAAGTGAGCGTCATTAGCTCACGTTGTGTTTCTATTATCCAAAACTTATAAAATACTTACAAAACTTGGCTTTTATACCTTAGCTAAGGTTTTTGTGGTCAAAACTAATAAGTTGGAAGCTCTAACTAAAGATAGGTTGATACAATCTGGAAGCTTGTAGCCCCGGCTAATCAATTACACTATTTATCTGGAAAGTATGAGTTACAACATTCCCAATTCATCATAATAATAAGTGTTTTTACAAGAAAAGCTCCGAAAAATGTTATCCAAGTTAGCTTGCTGCTAACAAGTCTCATTATAAATTCTAAAGCAACCATCACTGATTACTTGCTGAAAAAGAGACCCTCTAGTTTGCCTCTCTTCTTCTGGCCGACATATCCTCTAGTTTAGGAGAAATGGATATCAATTTCATTAAGTAGATGTAGGTCCAAATCCATTGAGAGGGCACGCCATCTACCCCACATAATGAACGCCTGAAAATAATAGTTTGGTTTTAAATTGAATTCATCTTGCCTTTAAAGTTTGAGCGCCATCACCAACTGATGTGACAACACCTGACCCATGTGCTTGCTGCTCGTCACTTGCTCGTCAACAAGACTCAATAGTATTTTTGTAAATTCCTTTTTTTAATTGTTTAACTTAAATTCAAATTTATCTTTATGTTGGGGTTTCCACATAGTGGAGCTACGAAAGGCATTTTCCAAGGCAACACACTAAAGCCACAACATCTCATAGCATGTTCATTCAACAAGAATATTTTAAAGCATTTCAAGAAATTAAACCAGGAACATTAATTAAGGCTACAAGAATTCAAGACGTCTGAGTTACAAACAATCAAATAGGCTTCAAGTTCATCACAAATTCAAGGCATTCAAAGCACATCAAGCATGCGTGCTACATTTAAAATATTCATGGATTTGATTATCTACAACTTTGGATATGTATGTAATTGTATGCAAATATTTGACTCATCAAAGCTCAATGGCATCATGTATGCTATGTATGTCATATGCAATTGTTGAGATCGTGAGGGGTTAATTATAGACATTGCCAATATCTATTGGTAAGACTGCCCCATAGCCAAAGCACCAAAATCATCATACACATACCCAAAATGTGCTTCCATGATGTATATGCAGATAACATAGATCAAAACATGTGCATCCACATGTGCACCACCATCAAATCCTCCAGGTTCTCAAAGCAAGGCAATAAATGCATTAGAGATGAGGCCCAAATGAAGTTACCTAAAGAATGTGATGACTTGTATTTGTAATGTTTGGAAATTTTCCCAAACCATAGATTTTGGAGGTAAGACCTACACTTTTTTTCTTGCATCAGATTCGATATTTATGAACCCCGTGTAGTTACCTGATGTAACCCATGTTAGACTCCTTGATTAGAATCCATGCTCTATCCTGTAACCTTCAACGTACATGGGCGTCTATTGGGGTAAGCCTTAGCTTACACTCATAGTGAGAACACTCTTTAAAAGCCAAGCATGCACCATTTATGCGAACAGTCACATTTTTCATATGGAATCTATAAAGACTTACACATGCTACTCATTACCTATACACACTTGATAGCCACATGCTACTTGTGGTATCTCACATGACCCTTTCCATTTCCACTTGTGGTGCATATCCATCGAATCATTGATTGCACTTCTCCACATAGAGCCTATAAATGGCCAATATCCAAATCTTATAACTATCTCTCTTACTCCAATCAACTAAGCAAATAACTTGCATTCTATATTGTGTATTGAGTTCACTCTCTAATCTATTCCTAATTATTTATTGGCTATGGTGCAACCATGAATGCCACATTGGTATATCCACCATAGCTTTACACAAACTCCTTTGATATGTCACAAGCTCTCCAAGGCAAGGTTGACTAGAGGAAAGAAGATCTTGTACGACCCTGACACATTCCAAAATGGGGATTAAACATAATACGGTAGCTCAAATCTATAGCTTCAAACAAAAACAAGGTGAGTCTATTAGGGATTGTGCAACTAGAAGGAAGCAATACATTGCAAGATGCCCAGAACTAGAAATACCTACAGATGAAAGATTAGTATCATTGTTTCTAGAGGGACTGCTAAACAAAGAACTTCATGCTATATTGTATAGCAAGAAACATATGAGCCTAGAAGAGTGTGTGTCAGATATTATTGACTTAGGAGATAATTGTGATATTTCAATGAAGAAGATGTCCCTAAGGATAAATTAAGCGAAAAAGCAGCATCCACCAAACCAGCACAAGTGGGAACGGCTGCTGAAGCACTGCTTTACAGCCATAGAAGACATGCTCAAAAGGATGAATGAAATGATGAATAACATGCAAAAAGTACCTATGAGGGGACCAGGGCAAGGGATAGCTCAACAGGGACAACCAATTAGGCCGCAAAAATGGTGTGCAATCGAGGGTAAATGGACCAACCATGAGACCAATGAGTGCTATTACCGACCAAAATATGATGGGAATGTTCAATATGTGCCTATGAGGCCACAAGGACAATCCATGTACAGATATCATCCTAATATGTCCCAGCTCAAAGACTACCAATGGGTATGGAAAGACCTCAACCCGTGTTGGGTCAACAACCTCACCCTATGTTGATCCTAGTCTATCTACAGTAATGGTAGAAGAAGATTGGTATAATTCACATCCACCACCAATGGAAGAACCTGTGATTTATACTTCATCAGAGCTTTCACCAATGTAATATGTAGCTAATCAAGGTGTTAGACCTCTGATGATAAGACCCATGATTAAGCCAAGAACTGGGAATTGTCATAACTGTGGTACAGATGATCACTGAAAAAATGAATGCCCAGAGCCTGACAAGAACATTAATCCAATTGAAGCTTTTTGTATACAATGTTGCAAAAAGGGAGGACACTTCCCTGAAGATTGTCCAAAATATCCTTTAAACAAGGGTAAAACAGTATTGAATGTAGTTCAAGTGATATCTAGTAGCTCATCCAAGAGTGAACCTATTGTTCCAATCAAGGTAATCACCAGAGCCCAGGCTAAGAAAAAGAAACATAACTCCTCTGATGATTTGGAGAATACTAAAATTTCCTCTCAAAAGACCTAAAGAAGCAGAGGCAAAAGATATGAGATGAGAAAACAAAAAAAAAGGCCTGAAATCGAGAAGAAAGCAAAGAAACTATTCCAGGAAAAAGTGAAAGAAACTGGAAGTGAAATCAATGAAACCACTGTAAAATCTGGAGGATCAATCTTGGTAGACAAAATTTTTGAGCCAATTAATGCAGCCTTAGAAGCTTACCAAGTGGGACTTAAAGCAGGCCAAAACATGGAAAACAAATGGAAACATTAGGAAGAGAATGGGGTGTAGGAGGCGTCTTTATTTGCCATGAGCTTATAGAGGTGATTAACATTTTGACGAATAGATGTACGCCATGTGTGCAAGAATGGTGGGTGTGTAAGAGATATGTAAGTGTGGTCAAAGGATGCACTTTTCCCCCAAAATAGGAGGTCAACAATTTTACAATTTATGGCCTTCCATAACTCCTACATATGATATCCGATTTGAGCGGAGATCATAGATTTCCTCCAATTCAAAGTTTCCTCCCATTTTGGGAGGAAACTTTGAATTCAAATAAACTAGCCATTTTGCCTGTTTGAATTCAAAATATGTCCTTCTTAGTACTAAAGGTTTGACTTCCTTAAGCTGCCAAATAAAGAGGCCCTCCTAGATCCCATTCTCTTCCTAATGAATTATCCTTCTCCAGATATGAAAGCAGCTAAGCTTGAAGCTTATCAACATTTGGTAAGAATTACTCAAGAGATGCTGGAAAAACAAAAACCCAAGCTCGAGAGTATGGCAAAACCTAAGGAGCTTGTGGTAGGAACCAGTAAAGAGAAATCCAAAGTGGTGGTAGAACCCCACCTTGAAACTAAAGAGTCAGAACTCATAGTGCATGACTGTGAAGATGCCTTAGATGGAATTCCATTCGTAGAAAAAGACTGGCCAGGACACTTATGGAAAAAGTTAGAGAGATTGATGATGGGAGCCTAACTTTGAAGTCAGCTCCTATAGAGGAAGTTTGGTTAGATAATCTACCTCCTGATATAGACATGGATGTACAATCCTTCTATGGGGATTGTGGATCTAAAGCTTCACGAATGTCTAAACCAATGACTCTAAAAACACTACCCTTGTACTTGGGAGATAACGAAGATGAATCCATAGTGTGTAAAACCACTCAAATAAAAAGAGCGGAATAGACCCTAGAGGTAGACAACATCCATTCAATCATGTCTACACCCATTCAATGCACTCTTACTTTAGAAGAACTATTAAAAATTAGACCATACTTATGGAATGATCTACAGAAAACTCTAGAGAAGGTGGGAATAACAGGGCTAATCGTGAAAATTTTGGAAAAATTGAAACACGAATTGGATAACAAAGAGACTAGATGCGTTCCAATGAACAAAGTCAAAGAACACTACGAAGGAGAAGAAGGAAACACAACCCTTCCAGTGAGATATAATGATATAGAAACCATGGCAATACTGGATAGTGGGGCAGGTATAGCCATAGCGACGAAAGCAGTATGGGAATCATGGGGAAAACCATCCATTAGACAAACTTGAATGAAATTGCAATTGGCTGATGGACACATCAAAAGACCCTTAGCACTGCTTGAAAAAATAATAGATAATTCTTGTGGAATTGATTACCAACATACTTTTGCAATAGTGGACTTTGAAAAGAAACTCAATTATGAAATCATATTGGGAAGACCTTTCATGCGACAGGTACAACTCATCCAGGATTGGGGAAACAATTATATGTACTTAAAGCAAGTGGGATCAATAACAAGGGTTAATCTTAAATATCACACTTATAGAGATGTCACGAGAATGCCCATACAAAAATTTGACTCAGTCTCTTCGGTTGAGACTAAGCTTCCATCTTGGTTACACAAGACACGCCTATTTGGATATGCAGAGCCTCAAAAAATGGGAGCTTAAAACGAGAAGAATGAATCTTAGAAAGAGATTTCATAGATGAAGCATATGTACTTGAACCCTTTCCAGAGCATTTGTTTGCGCCATTTGAGTGGACTCAAATTTTAGCAACAATGGATGTATGCATAAATACGTCTATGCCTACTCAATTTTACAATGAGGACGGCTGTGAAATAATTCCCATACAAATGATCAACCCTTCACATTGAAGACAAAATTCAAGAATCCAAGGACTAGAAGAAGGCTCAACAAGTCTTTTCAGACCTCTACTATGATGCAACAGATGAGTTAGAAGAATATTCAGCTACCTCACATGATTCGGGGTTGGAAAAAGAACATGTGAGAACTAAACTACTCATAAAAGGAGGGGAGGAAAAGTTTTTTGACTTTACAAACCAAAAACCGAGAAGACAAAAGTGGTTTAGAAGAAAAGGAGACATAAGAAACTTGAAATCTAGACCTATGACATCTGTCTCTAGTAGAACACAGTTTTTGATGCAAATAGATACACATGATTGTGTCAAAGACAAAATCACTCGTAGATATCCTTTAAATAAAAAGCAGGAAATATCAAAAACATTGAGAAAAACGAGAAAGAAAAATCAAGCAAAACCTAAATACCAAGACAAGGATTCAAGCATGACACAAGTTGAACGGAGAAAGAAGTATCAAGAGTTGAAAAAAACTCTAAAGGAGATATATACAATTGAAGGTAAAGATGTAATGAGTGTTCCATCCCATTACAAGAAAGATAATCTCCAAGACCAAAAATCAGAGTCGAACAACCTGTCAGGGAACTACAAAAAACAGGCGACTCCTACAAAGGACCTGAAAACGCAAAAACGATAGATCTGGCCGGGAGAAGAGCCTAGACCTGCCTACATTGTAAACGACCTGACGGAAGAAGAAGAAGATATTTTGGTAAGCTTACTAAAAGAATACCAAGATATCTTTGCTTGGTCTTATTTGGATCTCAAGGGTGTTGATCTATACCTATGGGAGATTATGTGAAACCGAGCAGACAAAGGTCATATACTTATAATGAATCATTTTCTAGAAAGATCAAAGAAGAGATTGAAAAGCTAAGGAGGCCAAATTCATTTATAAAATTGAACACACGGAATGGGTGTCTCCAATTGTGGCAATACCCAAGAAAAATGGAAAATTAAGGGTGTGTGTCAATCTCAAGAAAGTAAATGTAGCTACCATTAGAGACAACTTTCCTCTTCCAATCACTGAGCATGTTTTAGAATGAGTTGCAGGAAAAGAAGCTTATAGATTTTTAGATGGCTTTTCGGGACACAATCAACTTTTTGTTGATCCTCAAGATCATCATAAAACTACCTTTGCAACTGAATGGGGTATTTTTTCCTATCGGGTTCTGCCTTTTGGGTTAACTAATGCTCCTGCAACCTTTCAAAGACTGATGAGACATGATTTAAAGGAATACCTTAGGAATTTATTGAAGTATATATGGATGATCTATGTGTACATTCATCAATCTGGCCTGATCATTTTGAACACCTCAAAAAGGTATGCAAAAAATGTAGACTTTATAGGATCTGTTTAAATCCTGAAAAGTGCACATTCATGGGCAGACAAGGAAAATTTCTTGGACATATCGTGTCTAAAAATGGCAAAGCTACTGATATGGATAAAATTCATGTTAATGCTGATTTGCCTGGACCGACAACAATCAAAGGGGTTCAAGCTTTCATGGGACATTGTGGATATTATAGATGATTCATTTACATATACGCTATAATTGCAAGACACATGTATAGCTTAATTACACTCTTAGAATGGACTAATGAGTGTGAAGAGTCCTTCATGAATCTCAAGCAAGCTCTCACTTCAGCTCCAATATTGAAAGCACCAGATTGGAATAAGATATTCCACATACATGTAGATGCCTCCAATCTTGCCATTGGGTGTATCCTAGCTCAACTAGAAGACAAAAAAAAATGATTTTCCTATTTCCTATGCGAGTAGACAGATGAATATGGCAGAGAAAAACTATACAACCATCAAAAGGGAAGGATCAGGAATGATATATTCCTTAAAAAAGTATAGACATTACCTATTAGCTAACAAATTTGTGTTTTTTGTGGACCACCAAGCTTTATTGTACTTGGTCAACAAGCCATGCAACACAGGGAGAATAGTGAGATGGTTCATCATTCTATTGAAATTTGATTTCACTATAGTTGTAAAAAAGGGCACTACTCACCAAAGAGCAAATCATTTGTCAAGGATTGTTTCAGGAGAACCACCAAAGGGAGTAGACAATGATCTACTAGATACATATCTGTTCTCCGTGGAAATGATACCCCGATGGTTGGAAAATATGGTATCCTTGATGACCATTGCTCAAGTGGACTTGCAAATACCACTTCCTATTACAGTTGGATTAATTGAGCAATCGGCTATGTATCAACTACTAGCTGGAAGGTTGTACAAAAGAAATCAAGATGGAATATTGCTTTTGTGCGTTAATTCTGAGGAAAAAACCCAATACCTAAGTCAAGCACATATTACCATAGTGGGACTTCACTTTCGAAAGACCAAACTATGCAAAGGATCTTGTGACTTGGAGTATTTTGGCCAACTATGAGGAGTGATGTTCACTCATTTGTAAAAAATTGTCCTCAAGGCCAGAAACAAGCACCCATACCTCATGTGACATTGTTTCAATTATCACTCGTTCCTAAGTGGAGTAACTATCTAGTTACTTACTTATCAAGCCAAACATTTCTTGAGGATATGAACAAATGCCACCAAAGAGCAATTGAAATTGAAGCAAGCGACTATGCTCTTATTGGAAACCAATTATATCAAAGAGGAAAATATTGACATCTGCATCTTTGTGCAAATGAAAACGAATATATTCCCATTATAGAACAAGCACATGCTGGGTAGTTAAAGGTCACTTTTTTAGTGAAACCACCGTAAGAGCAATCTTAATGGCAAGCATATGGTGGCCAACACTTTTTGCAGATGCCAAGGAATATGTTCAAAGGTGTGATGCATGTCAACAAGCTAAAATGCCAACCCATGTAGATAGCATGCCTTTAAGACCAATGATGGGGGCTAGAGGTTTTGGTAAATGGGGTATAGACTTTATTGGGCCAATACATCCACCTGCTCATAGAACCCAAGCTCAATATATTATTGTAGCTACGGACTATTTGACCAAGTGTTCAGAAGCTAAAGCAACCCAAAAGATTAATTCTAGAACCATAGCTGCATTCTTGTATGAGAATGTGTTCACAAGATATGGACTGCCGATAGAAATTGTCAATGATCGGGGAACTCATTTCCTCAACCTCAATGAGGTAATTAAGTATTTTCTTAATGAATTTATGGTCATCCATAACAAATCGGCTCCCTATCATCCACAAGCAAATGGACAAGCTGAGCATATGAATAAAATTCTTAGCTCGATATTGACTAAAGTGGTTAGGACAATGGACAGATTGGGAAATGAATTTCCATGCTGCTCTACGGGCGTATAGAGTTTCATTCAAGACAGATTTAAATGCTACACCCTTTAACCTTGTTTATGGTCTTGATGCCATACTGCCGATAGAATTTCTATTGCCGACACTAAGGGTACCTAAGGACCTTGAGTGGAGTGGACATGAATTGTCAGGTATGCTTGAAGATTTGGAAAAGCTTGATGAGCGAAGGCTAACAGTTGTATCTCACATCTATGCACAAAAGCAAAAACAAAAACAGTTTTTTGATTCCCATCTAGTCACAAAAATCTTCAAAAAAGGGGACTTAGTTTTAGTCTATTCCCTTAAGCAACACATTCCCAAGTTTAAGAAAAAGGAAAATGGACCACTTATCATTGAAGATGTATCTCCAAGTGGAGCAGTTAAGTTGTCCACCCTAGATGGTGAACCAGTGGTGGCTGATTGGATTAGTGGATGTCGTTTAAAGAAGTACAATTTGCCACTAACCAATAAATTGCTAGAAAAGATGCATGCAACAAAGCAAAGAAAGATAAAACGAGAGCAGGTTATTGATGAAGCCCAAGAGGAAGCTCGGCTTCAAAAGGAAATCTACTCTCAAAAATCTACAAATACCTATTCCCATCAACACTCTGGAACTAGATGACCGACTATGGGAATTACAGAAAGATGCAGTATCAACAGATGATGAATGGTTAGATGGAATGAAACTTCGCATCAAAGTACAATTGAACAATCATAGAACAAATGCATTGGTCAATACAGGAGCTCGGGTACATGCAGTCAGCTATTCCACGTACAAGAAAGCAACAGGTCATTCAAGTTTGACTTCGGGAATACCGACTATTAAAGGATGCAACAAGAACCCAACACCGACACTGGGAGTAGTCAACTTAAATGTGATAGTACATGGATGTTCATGCCCTCATCAATTTATATGCTTACCAGATGAACACATGAATGAAACAATGATTCTTGGAATCTCATGATGTGGACGTACAAGGCAGTATGAGATTGGGATGCCAATCAGCTCAAGCTATCACCTAAAGGCAGACAACTCATTGTTCCAATTGCACCAAGCAAAGAGAAATGGCAAGGAGGTTACCAGTAGAGCAAACCACAAAGCAATCAATCTTCTCCCTCCTATAGATAAGTAAATGCTACAAGGAGCATGCAAGGAGTCGGACATATCTGGGTACCAAAAGCACAACTTAAGGACAAGCTGATTCAGATTTGGGTGCCCAAAACCTCATCTACTGTACCAAAGACGGTTCCAAAATTCAAAACACAAAGAAGAGAATCTTTGATCAAGGAACCTAAAACAAATTGGATTTGGAGAAAAAAGGAGTACTTATCTTCTCCACAAACTGTAAAACCGATAAAGCAATGGAGAGTTAAGTCTCAGAAGACTAAACCACAACATTCTGACCAAGACAAACCAAGATACCAATGGCGGATAAAAGCTTGACAATCACTAATATTGATACCGACAGCTCAGGAAATCAGTGTGCCAAAGAGTCCTGATGGTACAATCAAGCAAAGAGCACACCAGCTATAAGATTTTCTCCTTGGGAGACGGCAACAGACAACCTCGACCTGAGAAACTCTTGAGTTAATTACTCAAGACCCAACTCTTGCACAGCATATTGGTTTGAATTTCATAGATCTTCAAAGCATGGTAGAGCCAACCAAGGCTATGCATAGACATGATTGTTCAACCCATGCACACACTCATCCCGGAGTATGCCATCTAGGAAGGAACTAAGTAATTAAGGGCAATGTTTGAAGAGGGAGGAAAAAGTTTAATGTTAACGTGTGATTTTTTGCAAAATTACCTAATAATGCCCTTACAAAATCATCAAAAAAGAAAATTTAACTGATAACATCTCCCCGATGAGTGTAAACAGTGTATATACTATCAGAAAATCATGAAAAAAGGGTCTTTTTGTTATTTTCATCATTTTTTTAATCATGGGACTTAAAAAAGGAGAGATCCACCAAAAAAAATAAAGCTGTGTTTTTCAATGCATTTTCCTAATTATTGATTTTTCACTTTGCTTTTTTTGCGCATTTTGTTATTTTCTTTGATTTTTTCAATAAACAGGTCAAAAATTAATAATAAATAGCAATGAGCTCAGATGGAGAAACTGAAGATACGCTGATGATCAAAATGACAAGGCAGACATGCACAAAAAATTTCAATCGAATTGACAGATGGAAGCGGAAAGCTAAATTAGGCTGCCAAGGCCTACTTTAGCAAATTCTTGCAGAATGAGCTACCGGAATTCGATTGAAGAAATTTTTGAGTCTAACATAGATTTCACGGCCTAGTAGGACTAGCAGGGAAATTTGGGGAAAAATACTCTGGGAAGTCCGAGTATAGATATCCACCGTAGCCTAAAATCACCTTCTTGCGCTATTTCCGGAGTCCATAGTTGTCCATTTCTTGCGCCGTCTCACACGAGACGTGAGGGGTAAGTTCTAATCTTATCAATGATCAATTCTATATGGCCGGGTAGCAAGTAGTCTCAGGAAAAATCCCTAGAAACCCAGCAGTGCACGAAGTCCTACGACCCAAAATTGACCATAGCGGCTTGTCAGCTCAACCAAATTCAACAAGACTTGAAATGTAACATGCCACTATATAATAGAACACTTCTATATCACCAAATGACCATTCGGGAGGGATCAAGGGGGGTCCCAAGTAGAAAAGCTAGGTTTTTGCCAGATGCCAAAATTGGATTTTGACTCCACAGACAGCTTATAGACTGGGTCTATATACAATGTACATGGATGGTTTCATGAAAACAGTCAATTCAAGCTCTCAAAAAGTAGAAAACAACTTGAAGGCTACAAAGTGTCAAATCGACATATGAAGTCAAACTGACCACAATTGGGCCAAAATTGGATGGGTAGCATCCGGACTATGTAACTGACAAGTCCATAGCTTCAAAAGTGACTAACCAACACCACAGGCCATCCAGTCACAAAAATCGGTGATTTTCAGAGTCCACAAAAGCACGAAGTGATGCCACACGACAAAAATTTACCAAATTTAATTTAGGACTTGTTTAGATGTATTGAATATGTCTAGGTCATCAAATTGTCAAGTCTTGCAAAAAAATTGATTGTTGTTGTAAATAATTATGATCATTTACTTTTGTGCTTGTTTGGCTTGAAAATTATCCCTTCACCTCACCTATCACTTGTACACATCTATTACATGCTACATTTGAAGTATGAGCCAAAATGATCAAGAAAAACTTAAAAATTGTCCAAAAAAAACGCACCAAAGTCTTTCCAATCCATATTTTGAGTTATTTGACACATTTTTTGATCCAAATCACCCCATATCTCATATATAGAGTCTACATCATGCCTAGAACCAAGCTGCAAAACAAAAAATGAATAATTTGATGAAAAAAATTAATAATCACAATTATTTACTTTCTTGTCAAAATGGATGAAATCTACAACTTTGACCTTATGGGACCAAAGAACATAATGTCCCAAGTCCACTATTCAGGTTTGAGCAAGTTTGGATCTCAAAAACTCAAAATCTCAGTATATCTATTGTTTCAAAAACTGAAAGCTTAAATCTGGCACCATTTCCACCCAGTGCACTCAAATGAGCCCACACTTCACTCAAAGCACCTAAATGCTGTATGTTTCAAGCCTTATGATGTGAAAAATGCAAAAAAGTTGGAAAAATCCCCAGCTATAAATAATCGCGATTATTTACTTTTGTTGCAATTTTTGCCTGAACTGTATGATTTTGATCTCTATATGTTTTTATGAATCTATGCATGCTCTAAAATTGTGTGAAGCAAAATGGACATCATTTGTCAGCAATTCAGAGTCAGGGCATTTAAGAGCGAAATTTGCAAAATTCTCTAACTTTGACACTGTATTCACTTAAAAGGAGCAATGCAAGTGGCTGAGAAGGCAAAGAAAAGGGTGTCCTAGAAAGAAAAGTTGCAAGAGTTGCCACCCTACCAACTAGACCCAAGTTCAGTAAAGACGGCCAAGCAGCGTACTTCTCCAGAGAACATCTTGAAGAACACAACACCACGGTTTTCACTGGCAGGTTCAAGAGCGAAGAAGGACACCAAGAGGAACTGTAAATGCTACCGAAAGAGATATATGATGTAGCTGCCAAGTCAGATACCAAAGAAGCCAACAGAAGGCTAGTCTTAAGGGACTTCTACGACCAGGAACCATGTGGCGTAGATTTCCAGAAAGCATATGAACTACTGTCCACATTTAAAGAAGATGGGTCAGCCCAAATCACCGACCAACAAGGGCAGAAGGTAGAAGTAGTAATCACAAAAAAGATTGTGGCCGAGGCACTGAAGCTGCCGATTGAAGGTATGACAATGCAGGCCCGAGATAGAAAGACAATAGGCACATTCACCAAAGAGTATACTACTGTCACTTTTTTAGACCTCATCCAAAGGCAAGTGGAAGAACCAGCTCGCCTATACCATCAACACTTCCATTTCTTATCAAAGAGACCGCCACGGTACACCACCACAAATCCTGTGGTTGCGACCACCTTCACTCAGGTCTTCAAGTCAACAACCAGCCAGGCAATTGATCATGCGTAGTATGTGATGACAACACTGAAAGGCACAAAGAAAGAAGTCAAAATCACATATCTGGGCGCCCCTAAAGTGCTGACAAGAATACCATATCATGCTATTGGCATGGCCAATAATTTTCCGCCAGCCCCAGATCAGAACACATGGATTGTATCCGCTCAACCTTCTCCAAGAACCACACGTTCATCAAAGAGAGTATATAAGTCAGACGAAGAATCTGTCTAAAGCTCCCACGAAGCTCATAGCAGTGAGAGCTCAAAAAATGAGGAAAGAAGAGCAAGAATTGAAGAAATCAAGAAGAAAGAAGTAGCTGCACACCAAGAAGAACCTCAGTAAAAGAAGGTGAAGTTTGAAAGAGAAAAGCAGACTTATGAAAGAAGCTGCCTTGAGGACCCTGAAAGATGGGTTCCAAGAGATATAAGGGGACCCAGAACCAAGAACCCTGCAAGGAAAGGAGTAGAGGATCCCACAGATGACAGAATGAACATAATTTCTGATCTACAAAGACAGATCAAAGAGCTGAAGGATGAAGCAGAGCAGCACTAGCTTGCCAAAGAGAAGCAGCAAAAAGAAATGTAGGAGATGGGTGAGCTTCTAACCAAGTTATTTGATACCTGCAAGAGCAAAGATCAACAGCTAACAGAAGTAACAAATGAACTCCTAACCACTACTCTATCAGTACAAAAGATCCAAGTGCAACTCGATGTAGCAAACGCTTCTCTGTAGTACTCTGAGCAAAGGATCAATGATCAGGTAGCCTTTTTGAGACAGATAAGAGAAAATCATGTTGTCGCTTTAATCAAAGGTGCAGATGAAGTCTATAAGACATTGTAAAAGAGAAACAAGGATCTCGAGCTAGAATTGAAGCTAGAACAATTGCAAAGACATGACCTTGCATTGATGCGGGTCCAAAGAGAAGAGCAACTGCTCAAAGAGATAGTTGAATTAAAGAGAGTCAATCAGCTACTTAGATGGACAACTAGAACATCAGGAAGAAGCAGGTACCTCAGAGAAACCAACTGCTGACATACACTCGGTCTCATTTGCTGAGATGGAAACACAGCCGTCATAAGGGCTAGAAGGAGAAGCGCACTTTCAAGTACCACTCACTGACGCTGAGTAAGTGCCCATGGTCCAGCTTTCTAAAGCTAAGGAAGATGCACTAAAGAAGCAGATTGCCCAGGAAACGGATGTTGAATGGAAAGCAGCAATGGATTGGGAGTTGAGAGTTCTCCACTCAGTCAATGTAACTCAACTCACTCCCAACCAAATCAATGCTCAGTGGCATCAGCAATCACTGCCATACCCCTTGATGAAAGTAGAGCTATTACAGGTAAAGGAAAGATTATACAGGGATACGCAAGCAGAAGGCTCCGAGGATATCCACCCCAAGTGGAGAAAGAGCTGGTTGAAGAAGAACTCAAGACATCTAATTTTGCTCACAAGATCACCTGCAGCACTACAAAAAGACCCAACATTCTCTCATGTACAAAGGGTAAGGACATGGCAAGCATATGAAGCACTAAAAAAGAAAGAGTCCGACATAGCTGAATTGTCCACGTCTACCAACTCTAGAGAAGTGATCGGCAATAGAGGAATACATGGTGAAATCCCTAACGGGTGCCATGACTTTCTTCAAAAGCCTTCCTGACCTCTCATGTGCCATGTTGTACAAGATTTGTAGAATGCTGCTCACCTGCATTCAAGCTTTTCACGAGCCTCAGCAAGCCAAAGCGCCATGGATGTCTTTCCTTAAATGCAATAAGGGTCTCTGTTATGACTTAAGTGGCCAGCCTTCAGAAGAAGTCCTTTACGGCTTCTGCGCTCGATGCATGTTTTTTCCCTCTAGCAATATGTTGGCGTTTGAGGAAGCATTCTACACAGGTTTATTCACTTGGCGAACAAAGATATTTGGGCCAATGTTAAGTAACCTTACATCCAGATTTGTTGGCTATTTAGTCATTGAGCTTAAAAACAGAGTCACCAGGAAATTCCTGCAAGTTTCTAACAAAGAGAGAAGATTCAGATATGAGAAAGCACTACATGCACTTAAAGACCGCCTCGTCAGTCGTCAACCCAAAGACTACTTCAGTCCATGAAGATATGTCAAGGGACGACACAGTCGAGGAGGGGGGAAATGTTAGCAGCAAGCTAATTCGGATAACATTTTTTGGAGCTTTTCTTGTAAAAACACTTATTATTTTGATGAATCGAGAATGTTGTAACTCCTACTTTCCAAATAAAAAGTGTAATTGATTAGCCGAGGCTACAAGCTTCCAGATTTTATCAACCTATCTTTAGTTAGAGCTCCCAAATTATTAGTTTTCACCACAAAACCCTTGGCTAAGGTACAAAAACCAATTTGTAAGTATTTCATAAGTTTTGGATAATAGAAACATAGCATGAGCTAACGACAGTCACTTCTCTCCTTCTCGCACTTCCTACTCCCTTCCAGATTGTCACATTGCAGTGCCGTATGTTGCATTGCAACCGCAATTAAGAGCTCTATGCATTAACGTAAGCATTTCATGGTAATTTGTAATTTTTGGCATCGTTGACCCGCGGCCTAATTTCATCATAAGTAAGAATTTGAGCTTCAAAATCATAAACTAAGTATAGGCGGGGTATTGGGGCATCATTGCTAAGCATTTAGATGCATTTTGGGTCAAAAACTACTAGGTCAAAAAAACTCATTGTTGTTAATAATCGCAATTTTTGCACTTGACCGAAAGTGAGATTTGAGACCATAAGCATGTGTGCTTAGGTCTTATAAACATGTCCTAGAAGTTTTCTAACATTTGGATGTAGTTTGATATTGTGACGGTTGCCGTTTGATTGCCGATGACCGACTAGCTTTTGGTGATTTCTATCATTTGAGTGTAGCTTGAGTTAGGATTGGCAACCTCTTGTAGCCTCTATGCACTAGTCAAGTCAGCTTCATCCCATGGGTTGACAATTATATTCGTAGTTCTCACTATGTCTGCAATAAGATAGCAGTGAGGTTAGACACCCGTCCCACAAGATTGATGACGTGCTAGTAGCTTGGTAGGGCCAAGGCTAGACAAGCTAGTGATGTGGATTCAAAATTCCATAAAGCCTAGGCCGCAACAGCGAGGAACTGAGGGCAACAATTTGATGATGGGTGCACACTCAACTATAATGATGGTGAGGTTGCAGCATGGCCAATGACTCCACCTTTGGCGTTATGTGAAGTGCCTCAAAAAAGGCTATTGAAGGGCGAGGTCCTCTAAGACACACACACGCACACGTGCACACACACACACACACACTCAATCAAGGTAATGAGTAGAGATAGATAATTAGGAGTAGATCAGAGAGTGAACTCAATATACAATATAGAATGAGAATCACTTTCTTGTTGATTGGAATTAGAGAGAAACAGAGAGAGAGAGAGAGAGAGAGAGAGAGAGAGAGAGAGAGAGAGAGAGAGAGAGAGAGAGAGCTACAAGATTTGGATAATGGCCATTTTTTAGGCAATGAAATCAAAGATTGGATGGATATGCACTACAAGTGAAAATGGCAAGGGTCATGTGAGCAACCACAAGTAGCATGTGGCTTCAAGTGTGTAGCATGTGTATAGGGAATGAGTAGCATGTATGAGGCTTTATAGGTTCCATATGAAAAATGTGATTATGCACTTAAATGGTGCATGCTTGGATTTTAGGCAGTGTTCTCACTATGAGTTCAACCTAAGGCTTACCCAAACAATGTGAATCCAACCAATTGGATCTTGTTGGTAGGCCTTGCTTTGATCTTCAAAAGATCCCTCTAAAATGAGGTTTAGAGCTAGCTTTCATGGCCAAGTCCTTCTTAGGGATTTTACAAGATTCCACTGAGAGTTGTAATAGTTTATTGGTGTATTTGATGAGCATATTGATCTAACTTTGCCGTTGTGTCATCATCCCTCTAGAGTTGATGAGTTCATTCTTCAACTCTAAGATGGTGGTCTTCTATTTTGTCCCATTCAAAAAATTCAAACCCATAGTGGCTTGCTTTGCCCATTCCACTCTCTAATATGATCTACAATTCTAATGTATTCATTTTGATCAGTCGGTTCATTGTACTTAGTATATAAGTATATATAGAATCTTGGATGTTCATCATCCTTCATTGGCACAACATACATCAACACCGGTGCATTAGGCACTGCTTCAATGTAGTTAAGTACAAATCTGGTTTTCTTTCTGCATCATCTTCCTCAAAATGAAAACCAAGTTCATATCTCATTCTCTCTATATACATTCTATTCATCTCTCTTCCTCTATCTCTCTCTCCATGCTTTTGTTAAATAACTCAAAAGCATAATTGACTTGATTAATTGTGTATATTCTTTGTGTACATGTATCCCTTCATGTGTGTGTGTGTGTGTGTGTGTGTGTGTGTGTGTGTGTGTGTGTGTGTGTGTGTGTGTGTGTGTTCCAGCAAAAGTATAGCATAAACACCAAAAAATCCTTTCAAAATACAAAAGACACTAGAAACTATGTCAATGAAAAGGTGGTATAATTCACATTCATAGTACATAATAGACGTTATACACATGTACAAGAGAATCAAGAGCATAAAGACATATAAATCCACCATCTTCAAGCGAAGGAACTTTGAAAACCTTATTTGAGAAGGTAACCTCACCTGCACCCATGGAAACAACACAACTTTTAGTTAGCATTGACACCATATGCAGGTGATGTATGGGTACCCCACATGTTATAGATGTCACCCAACTAGATTTCTTTCAAAGATAAATAATAAGAAAGTTCAAGCTAATCATATATTCAAAGATGAATTCATTTACAAGGTCAAAAAACATATGAAGCCCCTTCTGCTTTACAACCTCTCATGAGATAAGGCCCGAGACAAGTTTTATGATACATTTTAGCCTCAAAGTGGGCCACATATACCTGTTTCTTGATTTTACAGAGTTTGGCATTAATTGCCGCTATTTTTTTGGGTCAGTGATAGTGCGTATACGTGCAGTCAATCTATACTTTGGAGTCACCTGTAACATAAAAAGACATTTAGTAAGTAAGTCCTACACCCCCTTAGTCGGAATCGAAAACGAGTTGAGAAGGTAGCCCTCATCTGCAAATGTGAAACAAGTTTCAGTGGCCCATCCTCTCTTCAAAGATCCTATCTATGCGGTAAAGTTTTACAAGGACCAGATAGGAAGCAAGCCGACATTACAGATTGTGCTAGAGGAAGCAACTGATACTACTGCTCAGCATCGTGGCATGATATTTCCACATGCTCTTGTTTGTTATAGCAAAAGGCCTATGTTGATCTTCAATCTTTGGAATGGAGGTCATCTTGAGCAGTGGATTCAGGCATGTCATCATGATGGAAGCAAGCCTGCAATCAAAGAGTTGCAACACACATCTGGAACTGTACAACAGTTCATAGACAGCATTTTGTCGATCTGCAACTCTCTTTTGCAGACGATGAAATTTGTGCATAGTCACGACTTCATTCACAATGATCTACACACTAGAAATATTCTACTACATTTTGGCGAGCGAGGAGTGTATGCTCGAATCGCGGACTGGAGACAAAGTACACCATCAAACACTTTGGCAACATTTCCTAACCTGCCAAATCTCACCCCCTCAAACTAGATCTCAATTCGAGCGAGGTTATACATGGACTACCCCTGAAAATATCATCACTAATCCTCCTCCTTTCACCAAAGCATCTGATATATATAGTCTCTCATATATTCTTAGATGCTTGGTAGCGTGCATTCTAGAGCCCTCTGAGGTTCTCAAGTGCAAATTTCTGCGAAATGTAAACAAACATCTTGCCAGTGGAAAACTCTCTAAGCCCTTAGATAGGCCTAAAATATGGGATTTAAGCCTTTGTTTGAATGGAGCCCATAATGTTGGCTATCATGTTGTAACCAAATTTGGCTTGAGGCATGTTGATGATTAGACCAATAACAATATTTTTTTGTCATTAATGGTGTGCAATGTGTCGTAATATTTCCAACTAGATGTTTAATCATATTTTTAGTTAAGTCTTTAAAGTTCTTCAAGATAAAGTATTTCAAGTTGGATCACTAAAATCCTCTATACAATCTCTCTTTTTCAAGTGCTAAGACTTGTCTTATTGAAGTTTATTGTTTTTCTTTTTAGGTATGGAAGATATTGCTCCCGACCAGAATGCACAACAACCCAATGATCCTTTGCTTAATCATACATTGGCACAAAAAATTTACAAAGAGGAAGAGATTTGGGTGGCTCAAGGAGATCTTCGCGCTTTGGCGGCATCCCAAGAAGACGAATCAAAACTTCAAGGGGAGCCACTAAATTACAGGCAATACAGACAGCTATGCCCAAATCACTTTGTATGCAATACATTATTTTGAGTTAGTGGAAATGCCAAGTCTTTCGCTCCCTTGAAATTTTGAGATTTTCAACACACTATCCTCGCAAGAAATATCCTTTTGAGATTTGTCCAAGTGTACAAATTGTCACCAAATAATAATCAAGTGGAAATTTACTTTGTGCAAAAATGCTATTGTTATTATGTATTGCGGCTCAAAGTAGATTAGAACGATCATCCCACTATAGGAGGCATCAGCAAAGGATACCCAGTCGAGAAGATTCATGCAAGGGAAGCCAATCAAGAAGATCCTCCTCGCAAGAGAGGTTACACATATTTCTCGAAGAAATCACAGTCATTGAGCAGCTCGGTGGCCCAAGGCGTAAATTTAGCAAGTCAAGGAGAGACCCCAACCATGATGCACGCTCGTATATCAGAGAAGACGAATCAGAACTTCAAGGGGAGCCACTAAATTACATGCAATACAGACAGCTATGCCCAAATCACTTTGTACATTATTTTGAGTTAGTGGAAATGCCAAGGCTTTCGATCCATTGAAAGTTTCAAATTTGCAACACACTGTCCTCGCAAGAAATATCCTTTCAAGATTTATCCACGTGTACAGATTGCCACCAAATAATAATCAAGTGGCATTTACTTTGTGCAACAATGCTATTGTTATTATATATTGCGGCTCAAAGTAGATTGGAATGATTGTCCCACTATAGGAGGCATCAGCAAAGGACGCCCAGTCGAGAAGATTCATGCACGGGAAGCCAATCAAGAAGATCCTCCTCTCAAGAAAGGTTACACATATTTGCCCAAAGAAACCGCGGTCATTGAGCAGCTCGCAACCCAAGGCGTGAATTTAGCAAGTCAAGGAGAGACCCCAGCCATGCGCATGCTCTTATAGTAGAGCTAGAAAGAAAGTTGGCATGGTACAAGGCAAGATATGGGCATGTTATCGAAGAAGAGATAGGCAATACGGGTCCAAGTGATTCCTTTGGCAATTCAAAATTTTTTGTATCTGATCTTTTAAGGGACTCTCCAACTTATGATTTAAATTAAATCTCCTAAACAATATCAAGCTCTTTTTGTATCTTAAATCTCAAGATTTGTAACTAGAACCTCTTTTTGATATGTAAATCTCTATTTGTTGGAACAAATAAACATATCGGATGTTGTTGCAATTGTGTAAGTTTTGTTCTCTCTCCCTATCTCTTTTTGACAATGATAGAAAGAAGATGGAGAGAAAGAGAGACAATGAGAGAGGAGGAGAGAGAGAGAGAGAGAGAGAGAGAGAGAGAGAGAGAGAGAGAGTAGGTGATTGTGAAGCTAAACTCCACACAAATTTTGCATTACAAAATTAATTGAGAATACAGTACAAACTTTATAGCTCATTCATCCCCTCAATCACAGGCACCATGTCATCAATTTCTTTGACATCTGACCATTCCGGACCAATATCTTTTGAGTTCCATTCCATTTCATCATTGGGGTTGAGCTCATTTGCAATTGCTTCATGTGTTTGAAAGTGCCCAAAGCTTTATTTTGTGGCATGTTTGGCTAACTTTGTTGGCTTATGCATAAGTCGCATGTTACAAAATACATACACCAAGTCCGCAGGTAGTTTAGGACTTAATCGATTTGGTTTTTTAGTATGCACGAAAGCAAAGGAAGACCAATTTATTTTACAGCTAGCACTTGAGGCGACAACAGACAGTACTATCACAACCACATGTTGAAGTTCCACTTTTTCTCCACGGTACTCTTTCCACCAAACTGGTGCGCTCATCGTCTTGATAGCATCTATATGCCAAGAATCCCCAAACTTTCCTTCTCTGTTAGTATAAGCCGTCTTCTGTGTGTATGCCACCTGTCCATCCACATTGCCTAATAATTGGGCACACACTTTGTTGAAATCACTGATCACTTCATTGTTTGAAGATTGCTCGTCTAGAACTTGAGATCTAAGACAAACCCTGCTCCATGTAAAGGAGTATGTAGCTGCTCCCATCGTCTTTTAACAAACGACATCATCATGGTTTTCTCTTTTCCTGAATAATATGTATAGTTAATTTAGAAGAGGCTTCATGCATATATCAGTAAACCCATCCAAAGATAGAGGCTTCTTTGTCTACTAATCATATCAGATGAGAGAAGGGTTTTGTGACAGTAACAATTTTGTCTACATTTCTCCAAAAACAGGAGAGTTGACAAGCTGATAGCATTTGGAAACAATAGGTTCATACTTGGGATATTTATCAAGCCAAATGTCCCATCTTCTATTTGCCACTGTTTCAATAAGGGATGCGTTAACCTGCTGCAGTGTAGAGAAAATGTAATACGCTGTCGCAAAATGGGTCACACAAAAAATCTATAATTTTTTTGTTGGGGACTTTGTTCTAAACAAAGTGTAAGAAAATGAATTCTCTCTTATAAACTTCACCAAGTGGTTTGCATCTAGAAGAGTTTTCTTCATAGAAAGAACTTTTCCAAAGTCCTTCAAGAGCAGATTCAAAGTGTGAGCAGCACATGGAAACCATGTAATCTCTAGATACTTTGCTTCAATTGCTTTTCTAGCTGCTTTGTAGTTAGATGCATTATCTGTGACAATGGTTGTCTCATTTTTAGGTCCCCTTGCTCTTCTAATTGAACGCTCATATACACTAGTAAGATATCCACTAGTTTTCTCTTTTAGGGATGTGTCGATCGCTTCAAGAAAGATGGAACCTCTTGGACAAATCAACATCACATTAATCAATGGTTTTTTTTAAAAACACTTCCAACCATCTAGAGCGATTGTGCATCCATATTGTGGCACATAATAATCAAGAGTGGTGCTCTTGAAAATATTCTCTGATGTAGTTTTCACTTTATCTAAATATTATGTATGCATCTTATTATAATCAGGTACCACAAAACTCTTCTTCGATGTGCTCATTAAAGCATCTTTGAAGATAGGATTTTGAATGAAATTAAAAGGAATTTCACATGCAACAAATGCTTGAATCCAATTAAGATGGAGTTCAAGCAGCCATTGTTTATCAAATGCATGATGCAAAGTAAGACCACTTGGTGCAAGTTCTCCTCCAGTCCATGATTCACTTCGGCTTATGTTAGCAGAGCTTGCGATAGGATTAGAGCTACAAGCCCCAATAAAGGTTGAATGACACCCTCCTTGACCTTGAGCAAGGGTCAAGGGAGGGTTTTGATCATTCTCCAGTGTCATCTCCATGTCGCTAGCCATAGATGGAGCCATCATTTTGGGACCTCCTTTTTTTTCCCTCAAGATGTACTCTCTTTGCCCTAAGCGCCCACTCGAGAAATTTTGCTTCAATACCTCTTCGTGGGTTTTTGCAAGCTGTCACGTTTATAGGAATTTTGAATACATGTTCTTTTATCCTGTGAGCGTTTCCACTAAAATTATGGCCGTAGGTCTTACACCTCAATTTTTGAGTCTAGGCAACCAATTCATCTGCGTAGTTCCACTCAAATCCTTTTCCCATCTTCTTAAGATCTGCAAACTCAAACAGGACTAATTACTAAATACACATCTAAAATCAAACTCTAATACCATTTACATTACTTTACTCGTCAACATTTTAAAAAAAAAAACATAAATTTTCAACCTCTTTAAATTATAAATACCAAAAATTAAAAAAAATCCAAGTGTGAGCTTTCACTCTATACCTGAATCATGATAAATAAATCGCTTAATCCATCTCAATAACTTCCAAGTGTGAGTAAACTCTACACA
The DNA here is from genome assembly GCF_014529385.1 of Adiantum capillus-veneris. Classification (NCBI taxonomy): domain Eukaryota; kingdom Viridiplantae; phylum Streptophyta; class Polypodiopsida; order Polypodiales; family Pteridaceae; genus Adiantum; species Adiantum capillus-veneris. The sequence goes on from NC_140945.1 coordinate 119,285,235, forward strand.
AAGCAAGATATCTTTAAAAAACCTACCTAAATTACCTCCAAGTGTGAGTGTAACTCAACACATGGCAAGCAATCAAAATTCACTACTTATCTAAATCTCTTCTAGGTGTGAGAATACCTCTACACAAAGCAAGAGATGTTTATTTAATCTACCTAAATTGTTTGTAGTGTGAGTATTACTCTACATATGATAGACAATCATTAGATAAATCTAACCTAAGCTAGTTCCAATTGTGAACATAGTTCAACACACAACAAGTAACTCCTAACTTTAACTATCTAATTTAAGTTACTTCTAAGTGTGAACCTAGTTCAGCACAAAGCAAATAACTTCTAACTTTAACTATCTTAAATCACTTCCAAGTGTGAGTTTCCTCTACACAAGGCAAGTAATCACTGACTACTTTACTTAATTTACCTCCCAATATAAGATATACTTCACACAGAGCAGATAAAGACTAAACTCAAAACTCCAAAGCCTTTTTTAAAAACTACATTTAACTACTTTAACTTTTTATCCTAAGCTCTAAATTTTTACTAAAAAAATTATATAGTTAAATTCAAAATGGTTTTGTATGTTTTTTTTTAATGTTGTAGAGCTCACCTATAGATGAGAAAAGAGGGAAGAGAGATCAATAGAATGATGAAAACAGTCCATTTCCACGGTATATATATGGCTTTATTTCGATCGAAATATTATTTCGATCAAAATTCTAAGAAATAATACGATATAATGTTTTTGTTGATGTGGCACCGTATAATACGGCCGAATGTAGATAGGTGTCATATAATATGCTCATTTAAGGTGTATTATATGTACACCGTATTATGTACAATGCAACCTAGGTATGTATGAGTACTAATTCCCTAAATCATAATCCATATAGATGGGATATTCTATATATCCTCATTTGTTCCAAAAGCCAGGGACGTGTGCCGCCAAGGCCCATAACATCGATGCAATAAGCAACCACTTACGGCCTCAAGAATAGCCCATATACAACCATATGAACCATATACCACAACCCATCATACCCATATTCAGAACCATAATCGGCCATTTTCAATCGTAACCCTGTTCGCAACCAACCATATTCGGGCAATATGAGCAATCCTGCCAAAATTCTATATACACAACACTAAAATGACAAGAGCGGTAAGCTCGATAACCAACCCAGAGGCACAACAACAGTAGTACAACCACCACGACAGCCATACCAAAATTTGCAAGCCGCTCTCGTACACCCACAAGTAGGTCAACCCCACCATATAGGGTCATTCACCAAGTATTTTAAGAAGAAATTCAATCATTGCCCCCCGCCCCCCTCCCCTGTTTTTTTTAAAAGCCACATTCAAAGCAACAATCATCCAGAATGTGAAAGAGAATACCACCTTTCAATGTTTTTTACATGCCTATGAAAAACCTTTAGATATGCATTGTCAAATATCCCTACACTTGAAAGGGAGTTACAAAACCAAAACCGCAGACACCAAAAGGGTGCTCATACACATGCTTAAAAAGAAATACCTAACTCACATTGTGAAAAGAAACCAGTGCCATAGATACAAACAGTTCAGCAAAAGTTGCCATTCATGTATATATACCGGTATATGCAAGAGGAAAATTACGATAACAACAAGTGAATCACAACCCATCAACAGTTCGGACAGTAGTCCATGTCAATGCCATAAGTCACCTGAGATTGAGTTAGAGCAGCCAGCTCCACAATAGCTTGCTTGTCCTTGCCCTTTGCCTTAGAGCCGACACTTAACACTACACCCTTTGCCGTAGTAGAGTCGACAACCTATGCACGAACTGCAGGGCAAGGATCCTCACCTTGGTGGCAACGGTCATCGGAGGTCGGCTTCTCATGAAAGCACATGGCTCACCCTGACAACTTGGGGGTTATGTTCTCTGGCTTGATTTTGGCTTCACCTGAGTGGTTGGTTGGATTGATTGTCTGTGGAGCCTTTGAGTGGTGATAGAGCTTATGACTTCCTCCTTAATCAGGTTCTAGAAAAAGTTACCATCTTTAGCTGGCATGTTTAAAAAAGGTAAAAGGTAAAAGTCAAAAGTAAAAGGTTTTATAGGTCACTTAATGTCCTTAATCTTTTGGGAACTGCCTAGAATAGTCACTTGCTGTTTTGTCTTAAATGAGAACAATGAACCTTGATCTCAGAACTTAAACAATCATATTTATCTTAATTCATCTTTACCAATAGAAAAAGAGTTAATTTCAAAGTCAATACTCTTAATTTGCTGTGGGTAGTTTGTAACATTTTAAGTACCCACAGAATTTGTAGAAGCAAATGGCATAGTTTTTCTGGGCAATATTGACCTAAAGAGAGTAAGATATATATATATATATATATATATATATATATATATATATATATGAGACTAACAAAAAGAATTACAACACCTCCACGCTCACACAAAACCATGGATGCCATAAAAAGACAAAAAGTGCATATCGTCGCACATATGAGTCCATAAAACCGGGCATAATTTTTTAAGTGTGTGATGGATCTCACTAGATTTGCAACAAGATAAGATCAATACTTAATTTGTATCCTTCTCTTTTCTTAAAGAAAAAAAAGAGGCATTCACACTTTTTTTTTTTTTTGAGTTTACTTTTGTCAAGGGCAAATAAGTGATGTTGTGAGTGCTTGATATCCTAAATAAACAACACCCAAAGATGATATGAACAAAATCATAGAATCACCGGCCATAAGATGCTATGATTAGAAGTGTCAATTTAATACTCCCCTTCTCATCCTTCACATTTTGATAATTTATTAAGGTTAGCTCCATAATCAAAATAGTATCGAAAAAACTTATATGTACTAAGTATGTCTCCCTAATCTTGTTTTGATTTCTTTTGGTAGGAATCAAGCAAGATACTTTACAAAGCAAAACGAAATCGAGCAAAACTTTGAAAAAAAAATCCTTGCCAGATGTACGTGGAGAGAGAGAGATGAAGAGAGAGAGAGAGTGAGAATGCTATGTGTGCGCGAAGGCGAAGATTTTTTTTTTGTTATGATTATAGTTGGTTGGAGGCTCGCTCGTGAGTCTTGGCACTCCTGCTGTGCGCGATCATCCATGGCGACAGATTGGCTCTATGGCGTAGGGATTGCATGAGGGGGACGACGATGCTTGGCATGAGAGGGAGGACGACTAGTTGGTTGGAGGCCTGCTCGTGAGTCTTGGCACTCCTGCTACGCGCGATCATCCATGGCGACAGATTGGCTCTGTGGCATAGGGATTGCATGAGGGGGACGACGATGCTTGGCATGAGAGAGAGGTAGCCCGACAAGCGTTGGGTGTGTTGTGCAATGCACGCAAGGCTGCAAGATCTGAAGGCCCAGCGCGCAGGGGCTATGGTGAGCTTGGGAAGGGAGGCACAGAGAAGATCATGGCGGCAGGGGGGGGGGGGGGGGGGGGGGGGGGGGGGGGGGGGGGGGGGGGGGGGGCGCCTTGATAGCGACACTTAATGTTCTTTTGCTTTTTAATTCAAAGATGGCATCCAAATCTTGTGGCTTAATAAATTAACGTTTGCAACTTAGACCCTTAGACCCAGTATGTTGTGACCGTATACATGTTTGAACCTTTGTTTTCACACCTTTTGCAAAATGTTTTTAATATATATATATATATAAAGAGAATTTTAGTGATTTGTCACATCAAGCCTTGGTTTTTGGCAACCTTTCGAGTTAATCATTAGGACTTGCTTTGATAGCGATTTCATTGATGTATGCTTATAACCCATTTTGCATATTTGCAACCCTCTAGGCTCTCTCTCTTTAGGGAAGAAAGAGAAAAAAAATTGATTCTATTTTGACCTTTAGATATAATATGGTTCCAATATAATTTAAATATCTCTCTCTCTCTCTCGCGCGCGCACACACACACACACACAAGTGGCTTATACCAAGGTTCTAGTAATCTGAACATAACTTTAAGTTGTGACGAAGACATTGAGAGTTATTTATGAATTCAAAAGTCAAAAATTAAAATTTCTACTTTTATAGTAATTCCTTTCTTACTTAGAATCTATCGCTCAACTTAGAATCTATATGCATACAAAATGTTGTCAAATCTTGATAGTTTTTTCAAAGAAGTTTTGAGAGAATTTTATCCATAGTGATAAATTAGAAATGAACATGGAAAGATATTATTCATCATTGAATTAATTTTTTACTGTTTTTCATCAATTTATGCCATGTGTTGGGCGTACTTCCTTAAAAGTGTTTTTTGTTTAAACATCTTTCTTTTTCATACTTAGAAAAAATGGTGTGCAGTGAAAGGGTCTTTTTTTCATACATCTTAATCAATAATCATTTTTTTACAAAAGTCTTTTTAAGCTATAGAAGTCGCTTTTTTTATAGGACGAGTGTCAATAAAAGCCCTTCTAAACCGTAAAAGTGGTATTTTATAGGACTACTGTTAATATTAATTGTGTTTGGGAAAGTTAAGAGTTTACTTTATCAAGAAATTTGCATGAACGAAAACAAAAAGACAGAAAGTACAAATAAACCTTATCACTATGGAAGACTTGTCCTAGTACCATTTTTTTGTGGTAACTTCAAAATTTAAAGTATTTTGGAAGATGGTAGATCATAAAAATGATAAACTATACATGTGGGCAACCTCTCAAAGTTTTATAATACTATATATTTATAAAAATTTGATTAATTTGGCATAAAAAAAACCAAAATTTACACTATATTTGAAAACAAATGTCATAAAATATAATATCTTATCAACCTAAATGGTTTTCTCATATTAAACTGATCATTTAATGTGGGAGAATAAATGGGAACAATGTTTAGAATATAGACATGTGTTTATGGATCTATCTCAACACGTGGCAAAGGGAGAGAAGGTTTGTCGAAGAGAAAGGCTACCTAATGGAGATTAAAGACCTTAGGGTTAGCATCATCAAAGACCTCCAAAGGTTATTGTTAAAAGGCATTTGACCTTAGGCAAGCTAGGGCTGTGCTTGAGGTGGGAACCCGGCCCAAGCTTGAGGTGCTTATCGTGCTTGCTGACTAAGGTGCTTGAGGTGCTTAATGACTAAGGTGCTAAGGTGCTCCATGACTAAGGTGCTTAACGGGTTCAAGGTGTTCCCAAAAGTCAACATGATCCCTACTCAAGGGAGAGAGAGCCCTCATTGAGGAGCATGAGAGAGAACACACATACCCTCACACAAGGCAAGCTTGGTCTAAAGAAGTAACAAGGACACTTGTCAAGTTCCTCTTCATGTTGCCCTCATGGTGTGCTTAAAGTCTATTGGTTGGCCTCTTGAGGGGTCCAATGATAATTTAGCAAATTTATTTAATTGATTATGCATTTATCAAGTCCTCTCTCTAAAAGGGGAAAGGAGGACACTTGTCCCAAGGCTAGCATGGTTGCTTGATATGCATCCTGCATGTGATTGGCTAGGCATGTAGGGGTCTAATAATCTTTTAGCATGAGCTACAAGGGGGGGTCGACCAGGAAGCTAGGGACTATCTTAGGGGGTACTCTCTCTCTCTCTCTCTCTCTCTCTCTCTCTCTCTCTCTCTCTCTCTCTCTCTCTCTCTCTCGCGCTCTCCTTTGGCTATGGAATGCAAATCCAACCAAGAGCCATACTTCAATGCTTAAGCTTGCAATATTCTTCATCTTCATTACTATGCTATTATGTTATGCTAAGCAAGAAGAGTGATGGTAAGTGAGGAGCTATTTCTTTCTCCTATGAATGCTTCTTCTTCCTCTTCCCTGTCCTCATTTCCCGCTAGCTCTCTCCATCTCCTTTGAAGGTGTTTGAGACCTTGGGAATGAGGCCGCGGATGGTTAATTCTTTTACAAAATTTATGTTATGTTGAAGATGCATGAAGCTTTCCATCTTCATTGCATCACCTATGTCACACAGAACACAAAGGTTGTATTGTACCAAGTATCTCTTGATGGGAGAATTTATCATACAAAAGCCTATTAGAGGAGGGACTGGCTCCACATAAATCCGGTCCTCAACTGTTGTTATGCTCTCTCATTCTCTCTCTTGAAAAGTATTATTCATGCCAAGTTAATTAAGTATAACAGCCATATTGCCATTGCTAACTAAGTTCACCCTCTATGTTCTCAATGTAGTCTCATAAAAATTCTCACTCTAATTCTCTTAATTCCGCTATTCTCAAAGTTTATAGGTCATTTCCATTACATTGGTATTAGAGCTATTGGTTTCTCTTTTCTTGATTAAGAAGAGAGGTCCTTATGTTGTCCATGAAGAGGGGGGGGGGGGGGGGGGGGGGGGGGGGGGGGGACCATGTATAAATTGTGTATATCGCGTGCGTCCAAGGAATATTTCTAAAACTCCCTATCTCTGAGTTTTTCACAAATAAAATACACCCTTTTCAATATGTTTCTTTTTTTCCAATTCTATTTTATGGTATCCTTCTATATGTGAAAATGTGAAAAACATAATATTTAATAACCCTTTTGTTGTACTCACATGGTAGTCACATAATTATTAAGTGACCCCCCCCCCCCGCCTCCGCCCCTCGGGGTGCATAAGACAATGCATCCATAGAAAGTGTTGTAATTTTCTACTTTCATTCTGGCCATAAGCCACCTTGACAACCCAACATGACTAAGCATCCTTCTATTGCAAGAGCCAAGAGATTTTGAAGAGATAGTTCCAGCTGTCTCAACATGATGACATCATACTTTGGAATTTGCTCCACCATTCTTGGTTTTAAAGAGCGTCAGAAAGACTACCATGGTTTTCAAAAGAAATTTCAAATAATGCACGTAAACGATTCAATGACCTTCTTTTCCTCGATGGTAATATGTCCCTCTAACGATTTTTCCATTTCTTTTTACAGGAATCAGCGAAGATCCTTTTGCAAAAGTTTGAATGGAAGCTAAAGTAAGTGGAAAAGGGGGGGCAGGGGGGGGGATGGCACGTGGACGACGGGAATTTTTTTTTGGGGGAGCAATATTCAGGAGAAATGTGTCTCAGTTTAATATCATGCCGTTTTCAATTTCAAAAATACCAATTGAGGCCAAGCAGAAAATAGAGAAAAACAGTGTGAAAACCCAAAAAAGTTTCCTCTGCGCATATTCGAGGAAGCGAATTTTGTTGATGCTAGATTGTCGTGTGGGAGGCGGGCTTACTGACGCATGGAGAAAAGATCTTTCGATTTGCAGGTCGACATTTGTGGCCCGCTGATTAAGCAGGTGGGAAGACGCGGAAGGCAAGCAGATCACTGGAGGAGGCGGAAGTCTCTGGATGACGAGTGATTTTGCCAGATTGTTATCTCTATCTTGAGCAGGACATGGCGAGGCAGAAGAAGATGCGCAAGAGCAGGGCATCGGCAGGGAGAGTAGGATGCGTTGTTGGAATATGCACGACGAGCAAAAATTGTGTGTGTGTGTGTGTGTGTGTGTGTGTGTGTGTGTGTGTGAGAGAGAGAGAGAGAGAGAGAGAGAGAGAGAGAGAGAGAGAGAGAGATGAACAAACACATAGATATTTTGTCTCGGGGGTGTCTGTGAGAGCGAACGAAGGCAAATGGCGATGACGATGGCGAGGGTTGATGGCGACAGGCCAATTCCATTTTCATTTAGAATTGCAAGATTCCCTTCGCATCACAATGGGTAATTAATTAATGTTTCCCAAATCGACCCAATATGTCAACTACCATCAAAGAATACCAGGAAGAACTTGTTTCTTGTTTCAACAACCCTGCCCCTCAATGGGATGAAACCCAACTTCATGTACCTTGAATATCAATTTTAAGGCTCAAAAGGAGACAAGACCTCAAACATCAAAATTTCTTATAGATCCTCCTCCAATCATATCACAAACTATGGCTCCAATAGCCCATCCAACACCAACAACATCTTTGATGTCCCTAGAGCCACACATATCATAAATTGGAGAAACACAAAAAGGTAATCACATTCCCAATTTCATTTGTGAAATTTATTTTTTTTCTAGCAAAAAACTATGAGTGGATATATATTAATATACAAAACATAAATTACAATGAAATCTATGCTCATATCAAGTCACGGATGCATAAAACCTCAAACAACATCACCAGAACCACAACCACAAACCATGGGATACATCGTTGATTGGGGAGCCACCCCGACTAGTCTCTGGTTGAATAGAGAGCGACCTTGAGAAAAGAGACTTAGCAACCATCCAACCCATAGCCTTTTACAAGGAGGCCTAACCCAATACATAACCCAAGTTATAGAGGCTGATCAAGGAGCCACCCTCGCAAGAAAAATATATTGCCGAAGAAGGGCGGGGCGTAACATCCCCATCACCCAGGCAAGCCATTGTGGAGGGCCAAGCTCCATCCAAGGATTCCAACAACACCAAGTACTCCAAGCCCACATGCATGAAGCCTCCCAAGTTCGTGCGCATTAGATCCATGCATCCAATAGTCTTGGGTGCGCGATTTGACTCTCGCAGGAGGACCAACAGCAACCGTCAAGCCGAGTTGCAAAAAGAAGTCTTTACCTGCCCCTCTCCTTTCCACAGAGGCAAGCAAAAGCAATCGAGAGCTCCACCCTAGGAGCTCCCATGTTCCCTGGGACCCATCGACCCCACCTCAGCGGCCTCTGACGTAGCAGCCCAAACAGATCCCTGTCCCAAGCATCTGCAAACAACCCACCAATGGGTCCCCCAACCCATGTGCAATTGTTGCAGCTACCCATGGAAACCCATGAATAGAGCAGGGGAGAAGGCTTTGCGGAGACGTTTCACGAGGCTCTCAAAAGATCATTTTTCAAAGTCTTTCAAATTCTTATCCACAAAGTTCTTGTTGATGATGATATGTGACTCTCTTTGGAGATAGCGATGTCATTGTCTTTAAAATATCCATCTTAGTAGGCTTTGAGTATTCTTTACCTTTTTTTTTTGCTTCATAGGGAGAGGAATACCCATATTAAGACACACTCTCATGGGACACCTAAAAGCCACTTTGATTTCTATATCTAGTGAGAGACCAAGTAAATAGGGATTTATCTCAAATGAATTTGGGAGAGAGGAGACAATGTGCAAGTTATTGTACGACACCGCCCTTGGCTACTCATCAACATTATGAAGCACCACAAGAGTATACTAGAGTGATTCCACCTACACTGCTAGGGATGGGAGTGCCCAATAAAGCCCACCCCTTGGCACCCTCAATACTATGAAGCGCCACATGAGTATGGTGGAGCAAGTCCACATGTAGTGCTTGTAATGGGAGTGCTCAATAAAGACCATGCTAGAAACTTTTAAAGGGTAGCAAGAGCGTAAAATATCCATAGGGAAACATACACCTATTACTCATACGTAGAGCCCCATTTGAGTAGATTCACACCTAGAGAGATAAGTCCATTTTTCCTACAAAAATTGTGCAAACACTTTGATGGGATAGGTAACCCTTACACTTCTGTGTCTCAAATTGACAAGTCCCATTGGGTACAAGAGTGAGAGACTTTCACTCAGTCATCCAAGTATTCAGACTAACACAACAAGGAATAGCCCTATCTTGGTTTGAACCATTACATAAACCCACTCCAAAATGGAAATCATGCACAACACTCTCACCAAGATTTTAACTTTTAAGCAAAAAGAAAAGGAGATGGTGAGGTAGCGCATTAATGAAATGCCCTTGAGAAGTGAATCATCTCATTTTTATTAGAGAGATCAAGGACAAAAAAACCATCTCTTTGGGAAGGGGGACACTACATTTAGCAAGTGTTGTTGCAATGCTACAAAATATGTAGACGGTTGTGACTTATTAGGAACATCTAACTACATGGCTTCCAACACTTCAAGCCATACAAGTTGGTAGGAGGATTTTGAGGCCCTAGTGGATAAGATTACTACAAGGAGTGGTGGTCAATGGAAGAAATGCAGACAACGTCGTTGTGTATTTCTCTCCCATAGCGCAAACTGGATGGAAACCTTCAAGGAGAGAAACCTTTTAAATTGAGTCATGAGTGTAAAAACCCTTTCTTATATGTTAATCTTACTCTTATGTTCTATGTTTCTTTCAAGCTATTCTTGTAGCAAGGTACTCTCTCTCTCTCTCTCTCTCTCTCTCTCTCTCTCTCTCTCAACATCATTGATGTGTCATTCAATACCTTTGTGTACTTGTATGTGTGTTCGCACGTGCGTGCACGTGCGTTTGTTACATAGAAATTGGCTTGTAGAATACAAGAGAATCCTAAAAAATGAGCTCATTTTGTTCAAAAGAATAAAATCAAATTTTACACAAACAATGTTTTTATTTCTCTCTCTCTCTCTCTCTCTCTCTCTCTCTCTCTCTCTCTCTCTCTCTCGCTCTCTCTCTCTCTCTCCCCTAGCTTTCATCCTGTGCTACCCATGTCCCCCCTTGGGCAAGGGCGGCCCTTGGGAGGGCGTTAGGACCTTAGCCCTGCCCCTTGCCTCAGTTCGACAGCCTGCGGCACGCACACTTCGCCTCAGGCCGACAGCTTACAACACACACACCTCGCCTCGGTTCAACAGCCTTCGACACACCTCGCCTCAATTCAACACACAGAGGCCGCGCAGCTCTATAGAGCACTTCGACTGTGGAGCGAGTGTGGAGCTTCTACAGAGCACGTCAACACTTCGATTTTGGAGCTTTACAAGTCGGCTACTGCATCTAACGCCCATCCCGGCTAGTGCAGGTCGGCTATTGCACAGCTCTAGCTACTGCACAGATCCGAGACAACTGCGCCACTTGCCATTCTGTCCTACTCAAGGAGTTTGGCAACCCGAAGCTCGATTTTGCATTTATGGTGGGGTTTAACCCTAGGGACTGTTCACAAGATCTCCAGTGGCCAACGCTAACAGTGTGTGCAAACTCGCATCCGGACCATGTCTTCTCCTAGTACCCGAGCCCACAACCGCAAGAGCTTTCTTGCGATGGCAGCTGCTCCAAGAAAAGGCCCCCTTTGCTCGCCAAGATACACGGATCACAATCCTAGAGGCGCAAATCCAAGAGCTAATCAAGGAGAACAAGTCGCTTAAGCAACGCCTTCAGTTGCTTAAGGAAACTGAGAGTCAATATCTACTTGCAAAAGCCCAAAAGGTTAAAGCTTCCCTCACCGAAACTGTTGTGGCAGTACAAAAAAAAATGCATGATGAGGTACACACAAGCATCTTGACACTCAAATACAAAAAGCACTACAAGAAAACCGACTGCAAGAGTCTCTTCGACTGAAGGTCAGGATTGGAGGGCTCAACTCCCCATGGTGCACCGAGGAAGACACACTAGAAGAAGCCATCACCAAGCTCAATGATATTCTGCAACCAATTCACATTGAGCCTGATTCTATCTCTTGGATCAACGATATGAACAAACCAATGCCACCTAAACAATGTATTCTTACATTCAAGACAAGGAAACGCGAATGAAGCTACTACAACAATCTCGCCTCCTCAAGGGAAGAACACTTTGGATTGCTGAGGAATTGACCCCAAATCAACTCAAACTCAAGGCAAGCGACCTCAAGAAGATGCATGAAGCTCGTAAACAAGGTAAATGGGCTATCTATCGAGGCGGTAAAGCCATCATCCAGGAATTTTGAACTCCTAAACCGGCACCTCCATCTCCTAACCCCCCGTAGGATCTACTATTTCCTTTTGCATCTTTTTCCTTCCAATGGACCCTCAATCCTTAACTGATATGTACCTCTCTAAAAACCCCGTTTTGTAATGATCCCTTTTTTTTCAGGTCCCATGGGTCATATGTGACCTCCGAAGACGATAATGAATCTCTCTCTCTCTCTCTCTCTCTCTCTCTCTCTCTCTCTCTCTCTCTCTCACACACACACACACACACACACACACACACACACACATGTTGGCTTAATAGATATAAAAATAATTCTCAAACAATAAAAATAAATGGGTATGTAATGAATCATGATGTATAATTAGACATTGACTAATTGATGGATAGGAAAACAATAGTAGCATATGCATACTGAAAAGTGAGATCAATGTATGAAAATCATGATTTCCAAAAAAAAAATATCCATGTGGGGGCCATACACCATTGAGTACTATGGATTGGAAGAGAGAGGCTGGTAACATTACAGCATATTGTCTTTCACTTGAATGTTTCTATTATTTCATCAAATAACCCTATGCTTGCAATGCAAACATAGAGAAGGATAAAATTTATCTTTTAGAAAAACCACATGGAATTTTTTTATAAAAAAAACAAGGGAGACCATCTAAATCACAAGTGTTCTAAACAATAAATGTGTAATCAAGGGCCTTTAGAAGAATAAAAATGATGAGGTTAGTACTTTCACTCTTCTACATGATATATCAGGAATAAAATCGAAAAAACAAAATTATCTTCTTATGAATGAGGATCATGATATTGACTTAAAGTAAAGAAGTGTGGTTCTAAATTGGTAAAGAAACAAGCAAACAAATAAATATATGGAGCAAGGTGCCGGGCCGCAAGGAGGGGGTAATGGTTAGAAGTGATAGATGTGATAGCTTCTCTCTCAGGCTCACAGACACGAAAATGGTAATTTGAAAGTTATTTGAGAGGAGGGGGGTAACTCAAAACAGTTAACCCCTTTTTGTGTGTGGGTACCCCAAGAGAGAGATAGAGATGGAAGGAGAAAGGGAGGTGTACACTGTCCATGATAAGTTCTCACAGTATGGAATGGACTTGGACTTGGACTTGGCCATCATGACACATCAAAGTGACCATAGCTGAGTATTTCTCGCTTTGGTGGCCAAGGTACTATTGAGTGCAATCCATTAGGAGAGATGCCCATCACATTATATTGACTTTTAGTACTTGAATATGTTTACTGCACTATGGATGGTGTTCGCCCACATTGAATGATGGAGAATGATGTGGCTGAAACAGGTTAAATGCTACAATTAACCAAGGTAAGTCGCACTTTGAGGTTATGCAGAGAGAGAGTGAGGATGGTATCTTATTGTGTGATATTTGAAAGGAGATTCTCAAGATTGATCACCATCTTAGGTCGAGGGATGAGGGATTATCAACAAGGATATGAAACATGTAAAGCTTATGGGACTTTTAATTCTATCATCAAATAACCCTCTGCTTTCAATGCAAACACATTGAAGGATATAAATTATCTTTTACAAAAGACCATCTCAAATCATTGAAACAAGAGGGACCAACATGAATCACAAGTGGATAACCATGCCTTAGTTCAATGGCCTAGATTACACCGCTTCAGGTTTATTCAAGACCCCCGTGGTATATAATATTGACGATAGCATTATGCCCAAGATTCAATACTCAACTTTTTAAGGAATTTGATGGAGCTAGTAAGCAGAGTTTCAAACATTTAAAGCTTAATCAAAGTCTTTGGAAGCATTACATGATGAGGTTAGTATTGTCACTCTTCTAAATGAATATATGAGAGAATAAATCCAAAAACAAAGTTATCTTCTCACGAATGAGGAACATGATATTGACTTAAAGTAAAGAAGTGTGGTTCTAGATTGTCAAAAAAAAACAAGCAAGAAAAAGTGAGACAGAGATGGAAGGAGGGAGGGGGTGTAGGTATATTGTAGTTCTTATAGTATGGAATGGACCTTGACTAATTGGACTTGGCCATCTTTACATTCACCACTTGCAAACAATGACATTGCATTGGGACAATGGTTTAGAGATTTCAAGGATGCCCACATGAAGGGAATTAATCGTTATGGAATACCCTCTCCTTGCCTCCACTAACTGCACCTCAAAAGGGTCCAATGAGAAGCTTGCTACTTACCCCCCCTTCCATTCCGCAGGTGCATGGATAGAGTGTCTCATCAAATATCTTTTTAACCTCCCATGTGGCGGGCACCTTATAAAGGGACCCCATCCCACACTACAATGTATGAGGAGATACTTAAAGAAATCTAGTTAACCATTAAAATATAAGATTTTTATTTAATAAAGTCACTCTTCTCAATAAAATAGTCAGGGCATGTTTGTTTGATTCTAAGTTCTACTATCCCTTGGAACCTCCACTCTTATGATGATAAGCCTGTATTCATGCTTTGTAGTGACATTTGTGAGTCTATGGGGTGTATCTATGGTTGGTTAGCTTGTTTGGTCATCACTTGATCGGTTGTAATTCTTTTTGGTCACTTTGAGCATTGATTGTTTGTATGTTCCGCTCTCACTTTGACCATATATCTCACTCTCTCTTTTCAAGAGAGTATTGCAAAAGCAAAAGGAAAAAGTCAAGGACTTCCATAGTTAATGCTAATCAGCTTGAATATGTTATCTTGATCAATGAGTGTTGTCTTAAGCTCTGACCATAAAAGTGAATAGTTGTTCTTATTCTCTTCCCTTTGATAACGTAAAGCGTTTTATGATTGTGTTGTAGGTCACCACATCCTACTCAACAAGGGAAAATGCATGTTGAGAAAAACTCTCATTTTCACTTGCATACACACTTAAATTCATTTAAAATCCTCAAAATTGGTAAATGGAATCTTGTTCAATAAAATATTTTAATAAATTTCAATATGAATACTCATTTGAGGTAATATTCTAAATTGGTTGAGTCATGTAATCTAGATGGAAAACCTAGCAATTTATTCTTTATCAACTTTTTGAGATAGTATTGTTATGTAGGATAACAAGAGGATCTACACAATTGCTAGATGACTCTATGCAAATCACTACTTCTAAGTTTTGCCAATCATAGAGTGACGTATCAAGATATTTTGCTCGACATTCAAAGCTCTATAAACACGATCGGATCAATAACACAATTTGATTTATTTAAATATTAATATCTTTTTTTGACATGACTAAAGATATTTACTACTATAAAAAGAGAAATAAAACTTACTTGCTGTTGACTATTAGGAAGGTTCTCGTTCAAAGCTTTGATGTCTTATCCTGATAATTGTTCCTATATCACTAATGTGGGAGGCCACTAAAAGCCTGGCACGAGTAGTAACTAGTGTTAGGGAAAAATCAAGTTCACAAACATAAAGAATCTCCTTTAGGGTAGATTCAAAGAGGAATTTTTTTCAAAATAACCGACTTTAACACTATTTTCTTCAATTTTCAAATTGGCTTATTTTCTTTTCTCCATTCCTTCAACCGGCTATTATGATTTTTCAGCTGACCCAAGGCTAAGCTCAGGCACACTTTCGAACACTGAAGTCTACTAGCAACAAGCTTTAAGAACAAATTTCACTATGGCCACAATAAATTTATTAGCACATCTTTATTCAGAAAAAGTACAAATTCATTTTTTAATGAACTTTAATGCTTGAAGCTCCACAACCATATATATACAAATGGGAAACATTCCTTCAGGAAAAGTTGATGATGGTGATTAGTTGAGCATGAAATTCTATTATTTTATCATAACAATCACAAAGAATTTATATATAAAAGTACAGATTAGGGAATATTCAAATAATAAAGTGTTTTCTAATTGGGAACAAGAGTTGAAATATGTGCTAATGCCATATCTTTCACAAGTGTTTGCGGCATATTTATCCTTAAATAGTAAGAATTAAAGCATGCTTAAAGTCACACAACACACAACAACATTACATATTGAAATTCCTTTTGTCATGTTTATGTTGGCTAAGGTTGAATGTAGGAGAAACCATCAGCCTACATATATGTTAGCTAGGTTTTGCTAATCATAGACTTGTAAAATGATTCTCTTTTTGAATTCAAATTTGTTGTCCCCTCTCCCATGTATTCATCCTGTTCTCTTTAAAATCCAATAAAGGATTTTGCATTGCTAGATTATTGAAATTATGTCATAATCAATGCCACCTTAGAGCACAGTATAAACCATAGATATAGTGGCTCTATTTGTCATAGATATACAATTGTACCATAGATATAGTGGCTCTATTTGTCATGCACGTGATCGCTAACTCACATTTTTAATGTTGTTTAAGTGATATAACTTAAAATAGCCAAATTTGAAAAAAACTATAGCTTTTTAACTCTCTCTCACTCTCTCTCTCTCTCTCTCTCTCTCTCTCTCTCTCTCTCTCTCTCTTTCTTACTAGGTCTTGATTTTCTTTTTGGCAAAACTCACAATGGGGAGTGGATTATATTAGCAAAATAAATAAATTACAAATTCATGCTCGAGACGAGCCATGACTTCTCCTAGCTACCACAAATTAGTAAGGGACTAAGCTAAACATTCCTAGACCTAAAGAGGACTCATCACTTAACCACTCATTGCAACATCGAATATTCTAATCCATTCCTTTGATTTCCTTCTTTTCCCAATGATGGTCATTGCTACTCTGCTTTCTTGAGAAATTACTTGGTTTCAGGGCTTTTTGGACAATTTTTGGCCTTCCACATGTTTAGAATAGTAGTATCTAACAATCTGTGTTCCAATCAGTCATGCTTGACTCTTGAATACCCTCCCATCAAGGAATAGATCGTTTTTTAACAACCCTACCTTTCAGGACTTTGAACCCATTTGCATACCTTTCGTGCCAGGCCACAGATACTCAGACACCCTTTGAACGAGCAAGACAGGTCCTCCTTCGCTATTTTGCATTGAGAGTACCTACCTGGACCATTACCTCTAACCAAGATCTTCACACCAGTAGGTAAGGCTCCCTAAAGTACCTTCCATAGAAAAACCTTCACCCTCAGTGGCCATTGTGGGTACCAGATGTTCTCCACAATTAACCTCTATCTTGATTCCGACCATTTCTTACCCCATTGTTTGTTCAACGGAAGAAACAAATTTGGTGAGACCATAAGGGTGTTGTATACGGACTTGGTTTGCGCTTTTAGGAAATGTCTGTTCGTGGGCCACTGCCATGCGTTCCACTCAAATCTTGAATCGTAGTCAGGAAACCAACAGCTATCAAGCCTTTCTAAAACTCTACTGGCCAACAATCTTTCAGTCCCATTGAGGTGGAACTATAATGCTAGTTTGGTATGTTCCTTTCCAGCTTTTGCTATTTTTGTCCCAAAATTGGCCCAGTCATTGCGATCCTTTGTTATTGATCTTTCTCGCCACCTCCCTCTAGAATGGGTTTAGAAGGATGCTTCCTGCCTTAGAAAGCCAAGGGGATGAGTGACTTATTGTGTTGTGAAAGTACCTTGATACCTCTCCCCATTCTAAAGTCTTAGATGTTATGTTACACTTCCAAAAAAGCTCGCCCATTATGCCTCCAAGCTTTAGGTTGTAGGTTGGCCGACTGCGGGGCAAGCAACTTGTCGTGCATCTCCAATCTTTTCTACAAGACACCTTACAAGGGTAGTTTGACATTGTCCACCATAGCCTTTTTCATAATAGTGCAAGCCTGGACTTGTTCCAAAATTCCCACACAAACTTGGCACAATGGGCTTTTACATGAGTACGAGGGCTAAGAATCCCTATACCACCTTGATCAAGAGGTCTTGCCATGGATTCCCATCTTGCCCACTGTTAGGGCATGGAGTCTTTAGTGTTGTCCTTCCATAAAAGTCTTTGTTCCCGTGTCAAGAACTCTTTCCAGTTGCATTTGGCTAACTTAAAAGGCGGACCATTAAAGGCAGTGACAGGAATCATAAATGAATTGACCACTTTCACTCTACTTTGGGAATGGCAACAATACGAGAACAACACATACTCCCACCTTCGCATCTTGCTCCTTATCTTATCCATGACCCAAAGGAATCTTTGCATATGGGTGACATCCACTCACAGAGGAGCCCCCAAGTGTTTGAAAATCTTCCCTTTTGTTACTATCTCCCTGGTCCATATTGATGGGTTGAATGAGTCGTTCTCTAAAAGTGAAATTAACCTTGATTTTTCACTATTGCACTTTGACACAGATGCAATGGCAAACTATTCACAATCTCCAAAGCTTTCCTAATCACTTGGGGTCAAGCTTTGAGAAATAAAAGGGAATCATCTACGAACAACTTAACAATACGTTGGTTGTTGTTAGGTAAAGACCACCCTTGGATCTCACCTCTTGCAGCATTGTCTTTGAACAATGTCACCAAAGGATGAGACCTAATGGAAAAAAATTAGAGGGCCTAGAGGGCAGCCCTGCTTGATTGATCTTTTGACTTCAAATGCTCGCACGATTCTTTCATTGAACATGAGCTCAGATTAACTACCTTCACCAAGGGTACAAATTAATCGGCACATTCGCGGCTAGTGACTTCATAACATCTTCAATGAATGACCATGTGATCCTGTCATAAGCTTTGTCTAGATCCAGCTGTAAAAGCACACATTCCTAGTTAGTTTCTATAGCATATTCTATGCTAACCATTCTTGCTAGAATTTTATCATATATTGACCTTCCCTTGATAAATCCATGCTGGTGGGGAGTGGTAACCTTGTCTAGGAGGGGAGCCTGAGGGAAATAGTTTTGGAAACAATATTATAGGCTACTGTCATTGTGGTGAGTCTCTTCCTAACAACTACCAACTTCTTGCAATTTGTAGACAATTCCATTCTATTTCTAAAAGTGTGCCCTTAAGTGATCAGGAAGGCTTTGGAGATTGTGCAAACGTATGCCATTGCATCAGGGTCAAAGTGTAGTATCAAAAAATATAGATGGATCTCACTTTTAAAGAATAAATCAATCGGTCCGACAATATGGACTTGGGAGATAGTGTCAAAAGGGAAGGTGTTTTGTCACCTAGGGGCCCCATTGGGGGTGGACATTACCCACAAGCAAAGATTCCTTTAGGTCTTGGATAAGGTTAGGAGCAACATGCAAAGATGGAAGTATGAATTTGTTTATGATCCCTTAGATAGCCTTCAATGGTCATTTTCTTAAGCTAGCCAAATGTAATTGGAAAGAGCTTTTGAAATAGGTGAAAAGATCCTTGTGGAGAAATAATACTGAAGACTCAATTCCTTGGCAGTGGACAACATGGACAACACTCAAGCGACAACTATGAGGAGTCCAGAAGAATATACCCAATGACAAAGCAATTGCAATATTACTTAACAGTGTAGACAAGATACCATTTGACACCTTAGTATCCTCATTACAAAATCTAAACAAGAGATTGGAAGAAGTTGAAGCAGCGCTCCCGGAGTTTGTTTCAAAGCACCGACCGAAGCCAGGAGCAGCACGAGACAGAGAGAGAGTATTGTTCAACAGAGGAGGCTTCAAAGGATATCAAAACAAAACCATTTGTGGACGAGGACAAGGAAAATACAGAGGAAGAGGTCACATCATTTGTCATTGATATGAAAAAAGTTTTTACTTTGCATGGGATTGTTGGGAGAAACAAGCAAATGTAGCAGTTGTACAAGAAGACGAAGAAAGCAACAATCATTTATTCTAGTTACCCCGGTTGTATTTTGTGCATATCTCAAGATTTAGACTAGCCATTGTTGGGCTAAAGGAGTCTGGGGCACCATGGACGGCTATGCTACTATGGAAGTAGGCATAAGGGCATGGAAATGCAAAGATTGTATCTTTGAGGGGGGGGGGGGAACGGATGGGGGGTTGAAGTTTTATGTCAAGTTTGGTAGAGAAAAGTTATATAGAGAGTGTGTGACCAAAACACTAAAAGCTTTGGACTAATACAAAATGTCAAAACTACAAGGGGGGAGGGGGGGGGGGGGGGGGGGGGGGGGGGGGGGGGGGGGGGGGGGGGGATTGCATACCTACGGCAAATCCATTAGGGAAATTTTGGACTCTCAAATGGGCCCTATAAGGACTTTGGCTTTCTCTCTCTTGTCCAAAATGGACGCACGGTAAATGTTTTACAAATGAAATTAAAACTTGTTGGACCTTTTGGATTTAGAATGTACTCGTTGAGATCTATCCATTGATATACAGCATGCCATCATATTCCTTATATTCTAAAAGATTTCATTTTTTCATGTAACAACTTCGTGTTATAAATGGAATCTCTCCCCACATTTGAGCTTTAGTGAGAGTCCATAACTTCTACAAACCAACTCCAAATTTTTCGGAGTTTGTGGATTTAAAACCTACTTTCTAAGATCTTTCCAATGATATGTTGCTTGATAGGGTTTTGATAAAGCGTTTATATACTTCACTGGCTTGGCCAATTTGGACAAAAGAGGCAAAGTCAAACCTCCATATAGGACCCCTTTGAGAGTCCAAATTTTCCTAATAGCCCTACTCAGCATTAAACCCCACAATCCATAAAATGGCTAATAAATGCTAATACGTATAAAATCACTAAAAGTGACGTGGAACACATATTTAGTAGCACAATTATAGAACACTAGAGATTTTGACCCTATGTAACCCTAGGAACAAGGGTCGTGCCTCATGCTGCCAGCCCATCAGGTGGGCAACACCGTAGAGTGCATCACTAAAAAAAGGTACGTCTTTCTTAGATACAGCCCCAGGCATAGCCACAAAACAGCCTCCACTCTCTAATATGATCCTAGGAGATACTAGAGCCACCACCGATAGGAATCTAAACTCTAACACCCCTTCTCACTTTCTGGACAGGAAACATGTCCAATGGAGCTATCATGAGAGGATGATGTTGTTTGTGGAAGAAGTTTGGTGAAGATATCAACAAGGTTATCTGATGTCAAAACATTAGTCAAATAGATCCATCCTTGGTCTTCTCACAAAAAAAATGGTATTGTTTCTCTATATGCCTGGTTCAGGCATGAAACACCGGGTTCCTCGCAATGTCTATACAATTCTAGTTGTCAGAGTGCATAGTGGTTGTTTTCTCGGGAAATCCTATCACCTTCGTAACCACATTGACTCACATGTAGCACTACAAATAGCCATGTACTCTACTTCTATGGAGGATAAATCAATTGTTGGTTGTTTCTTGTTGCTCCATGAAACTGATCCTGAGCCAAAAGAAATGGTGTAGCCTGTAGTCGACCACCATCCATCTGGATCTCCACCCCAATTTGAATCACTCCATCCTCGTAGAATGGTCTTGGAGTCTGTACCTCTAGTTGCATAATGAATGCTTAATGAAGGTCCTGCTCAAAATGTGACTTGGCGGGTCTCTGTATAAAAGAACTCAGAAGTCCCATCAAGAAATTGATATCAATCTGGGTGTTGAGAAGCCAAATATGAGAATCGGCCAGTTTTTGATACTTTGTAGCATCTGCTATATCTTAACGGTCATATTGTGACAACTTCTGATTGGGATCCATAGGGGCTGAGATAGGTTTATACTCACTCATTCTAAATTCTTCCAACAACTCTTGGATATAGCGCTCTTGAGAGATAAAGATACCCATCTCTATTTGCCATATCTCCATTCCAAGAAAGTAGTGAATTAAAGCAATCCAAGATATTTCATCTCAAGCTCCTTAGCCAAGGTCTCTGTGGATGTGTTCAACATGGCTACATGTAATCACAAGATCGTTCACATAGAGGATACGAAGAGAAACCAAACCTCCCTCACTCTAAATGTAAAAATCTGGGTCTGCAAAAGAATGTCAAAAGGAGCGTTGTAGGATGAAAGAGTCTCCATGTTGGAGGGTCGTGCTTCATGCCATAGAGAGCCTTTAGCAACCTACAAATTATGTCTCTAAGATTTGAATCCTCACAGAGGTTTCTCCACATACACCTCCTCCTCTAAGTCTCCATTGAGAAAAGTCAAAACTACATCCATCTGAAAAACCGGCCACCTCGAAAAAAGAGAGCTAGGGAAAAATTGTCCAATGGTTTCCATCCTTGCAGTCGGTGCAAAGTTCTTGCTATTGTCCACACCCTATCTCTGAGATAAACCCTTGGCAATGAGTCGTGCCTTGTGCTTTTTTAAAGGACCATCAGATTTATACATGATTCTGTACACCCACTTGACACCAATCACCTTCCGCTTGGCAAGCCACAAAATCAACTCCCAAGTGTTTTTCTTCTTGATGGAATCAAGTCCTTTTTGCATGGCCAACTTCCACTTTGGTTGTGAAACTGTCTCCTCAAGTGTCAAAGGATCTTTGTCCTTGATAACACATATTTAAGAATTATGGGAATTATTCAAGTCCCATTTTCTAGAGCGAGACTTAAAACTATAGTATTTTTTGTTAATTTTGACCTCATGGTTGTTTGTGGGGACCCTTAGTGCCATATAAAAATGAGGCACTAGTCCATGAACATAGGGCTCAAACTTAAGTTAAAGCCTCACTCATTGTTGTCATGTGAGATATTAAGAAGATAATTGAAGTTAAGTTCGACCCTCACATGCTTCAAAATAGGAGTTGAAATCTCAATATTTTTTAACATGTTTTTTTTCC
This sequence comes from Adiantum capillus-veneris, assembly GCF_014529385.1. Classification (NCBI taxonomy): domain Eukaryota; kingdom Viridiplantae; phylum Streptophyta; class Polypodiopsida; order Polypodiales; family Pteridaceae; genus Adiantum; species Adiantum capillus-veneris. The sequence continues at coordinate 119,307,441 of NC_140945.1, forward strand.
ATATAGCCTTTAGATTTTGCATGGGTACTGCTTGTCACCTATAAGAATAAGATACTAACATGTGGTTGGGATGTACGAGCTTACATTTTTTTCCTCACCCACCTCACTTTCTTCATGGGACTCAATAAGCAATGGGGACACTATTGGGAACCTAAGTTTTAGGTTTTATAACTGAGTTGGGAAATTTGACACTTATTCAAGTCTCTTTGTATGTCCCCATGAGAAAACCGAAAAAAATCATTTTCTATGCTTTTTAATCAGCGAGTATTCTTTTTTTAATCATAAGAATCGTACATTACTATATTTATTTTTTCTAGTCTAGATTCTCTTTCTTAGGCACCGCTTGTTACAAATTGAGAACAAAATTCTCACTGAGAGACACTAATTGTTTAAAGATTGATTAGAAAAGACAAATTTCAAGTGAATAATACAAATTTTCTATTTTCTAATTTAAGGAAAAATCACCAAATTACACATGAATTGATTATTTATAAGATGTGGGAGTCGATATACTGGTGGTCCCCAATTGTAAGACATATAGACCCCAACTGTATTACATTAAATTGTAGGTGTCATGAAAGACTGCTCATCATAACAGTACACACGACACTTTCTAAGCAAAAGTTCATGAGGTTGCATCTATACATATTCTTTTTGTGAGGTGTCTTGCACTATGTTTATGTTTTCTTTGTTTTTCATTCCAACTTGCTCCTCCTCCAGGTACATTGCAAGTTTTTCTTTCTAGTGTAAACCTTGTCTCAAGTAGTAGATTACGCGTGAAATGTTAAACTCCACCAGGCAAAATTAAAATTTCATCTCTCTACTTTCCTACCATATGGTGGTGTGCTTACTTTGAAATGATGCACTTTTTGTGAATAGAATTGGGAGCTTGCTCTAGGAGTTCCTCTACGGGGTCAACTACTAAGTTGTATCCTCCAAATTTTTGCATTGGTGCAGGTGCAAACTTAAGACTCAAACTTAAGTTTAAGCCTCCACCGAGCCAGAGACTTAAACTAAATTTTATCCTGCTCCTTTTTTGTTTTTGGCAAAAGTCACAAAAGTGAGTGAGAGATGTATTACTCAAAAAATAACATTACAGATCTTGCTCACAATGAGCCATGGCACCACAAAAAACCACAATAGTTCTCAAAATATTTTCATAACAAACAAGAGGCCTGGCTTTTGCACAGTGCCTCAACTGTACAAAACATAGCATAAGAGATACAACAGATCTCGTACATAAGGTCAAAAAAGCTACCCAATACATGTTGCAATGGGGGGGTCCTTAGCCACCATCACCTCCCATGGGACAATCGACAATGGAGCACTCCTGCATCAGACGAGTCCACCACCAAACACCCAAGCATGTCCAAGATTTTGCAGGGGGGCCAATCCCCATCGAATGAATGATTGGGTGTTGCCACCATGCTCATCAAATATGTCACCCCTGTGTGGAACATGCCGCCAAGTCGAAACAGAGAGAAACTAGCCACCATTTAGTCCATGTGGGCCCAAGAGGGACAACCTCAATCAGATGTGCAAAAATAGGGGCCGATGATCCTACCAAGGATGAAGGGCACATGCCAGCAAGAGACTCCTCCCCTGAGCCATCCTTGGCCTTAACGCAGATCCTTGCCCCGCAACAGAGGCTCCACCATAGCTGGCAGCAACCAAGGGACAATGTGCACCCACCTCCCTCGGAGAGCTGGCCAATGAGTCCTCTTGACTCGCATAGGAGTGCCGAAGTTGAAGCGATGCCCCTGCTCAAGGGTTTTGTCAAATTTCAGAACAAAATCCTCTATAAGTTTTAGCCTTCTCCTAGGTGGAGTTTTAAGTTTGAGCTTATGATTGTTCTTTGGTAGAGGCTTACATTATTCTATTATTATTCTTGGGTGGAGGCTAGAACTTAAGTATGAACCTCTACCCGCCCTCCACCCAAGAACAATCATTGGCTCTTAGTCCTTAGGCACCTGAGGCTCGAACTTAAGTTCGAGCCTCCACGCAACAATAATCACAGGCTCAAACTTAAGCAACCTCCACGCACCGAAATTCTCAAAGTTAAGTTTGAACCTTCACCCAAGAATCACAAGGAGGCTGGATCTTAAGTATATAGCCATGTCATTACATGTTATCATAGATTTATATATAGCTCCAACAACCTTGATGAGTACATCCCTACTTTAGAGGACAAAGAGGCTTAGGTTATCTCGTGATTTTTCTTGGGTGGAGGCTTGAACTTAAGTTTGAGCCTCCACCCAAGAACAATCGCTCGCTAGATCTTAGTCCTCAGGCACCCAAGGCTCAAACTTAAGTTCAAGCCTCCACCCAAGGATAATCAGTGTCTTTAACTTAAGTTCAAGCCTCCACCCAAGGATAATCAGAGGCTTTAACTTAAGCAACCTCCATCCACCCGAAGGCTCGAACTTAAGTTTGAGCTTCCACCAAAGGATAATCAGAGGGTCTAACTTAAGCAACCTCCATCCACCCAAAGGCTCAAACTTAAGAACAATCGCTTGCTCAATCTTAGTCCTCAGGCACCCAAGGCTCAAACTTAAGTTTGAGCCTCCACCCAAGGATAATCAGAGGGTTTAACTTAAGAAACCTCCATCCACCCAAAGCCTCGAGCTTAAGTTTGAGCCTTCACCCAAGAATCACTATGAAGTTGAATCTTAAGTATATAGCCATGTCATTACATGCTATCATACGTCTCCAACAACCTTGATGAATACATCTCTATTCTAGAGGACAAAGACCTTAGGAATACAAAGAAAAACCACAAAACACTATATACTTAATTGTTATATTTATAATTTCTCAATTTACATAAGTAGTTTTGAGGTAACATCATTACATAATTTACAATAGCGGTGTCCATAAAGGCTCTCATAAAATATAATGCCATTCTGATGAGGACCTTTGACTACTCCATGCTAGAGAGCATGTTGTCCACTAGCACACTGTTCACTATGCTATCTAGTTGGAGACTCTCCAAATGTTGTTCTAAGTTGGGATCAATATGTTCAGCCAAGGCTCCAAAGCTCTACATGTGACTAAATGATGTGTTGTGCCACTGAAGAGGTAATGGTTCTAGAAGCTCTCATTTTTGCGTGTTAGATACTCAATAGCGACATCGCCTCCCCCCTTGTCTTGCTAAGCCTCGATCCACGATGCTCCTTGGCTACCACCTCCTGCACTACCCACATTAAACTTTTCCTGGTGCCTATTTTCGCCTGAGCACAATAGATGCTTAGGATGGCCTAACAAGATTCCGCATAGCCCTGTTGTTTCCACCCCTCTCACCATCACACGCACCGTCCTTGAGTAGTGCTATGCTACTGCTACGCCATCACATCATCTCCCCCTATATTATTGATCCTCCAACACCGTTGCTTCTCAACTACCAGCTCCTTCGCTGCCCACGTCAACTCTAGCCGTTTCTTTTTGGCCGATCCCAATAGCTGCCCATATGGCCTAATGACATCCCCCATTACAGGGAAGGAATAATTTGCAGCACCTACAGAGCCTGAAGCCTTGGGAAATAAAGTACTTTCTTACCTTCAAAGGGATGGTGTATGTGGGCAACAAGGAGGGTACCTTCCGTAGCAACCCGGCCTGCCACGCCAAGATGCACAATGGTGATGACATCATAGTTGCCGCACCTACAATCATAGAACCACCTTGTGCTGATCCTTGGACCGTCAACAGGCTCACCTTGAGTAGGGTGAGTACGCATTCAGTTGTGCAATCACTAGCCTGCAAATAGTAAACGTGAAGGCACTTAGACTTAGGCAACACAGTAGGCACCCAGATGCCATCACCAAGAAGCATGAGGGGTGGATTTTTTGAACTTCCAAGGGAAATTAGGATGCAATTGGATGAAGGGGCTTGATGATGCACCTCTAGGTGCACCTCCTATGTCGCATATGAAGGCCAAATCCATGAGAACAAATGCTTGTCTATTGGGAGGATGTCAAGCTTCTTGAGGCAAGCTTTCTAGATCTAAGGATATGGAGGGGAAGATCGAATGTTGCAGAACAAAGCAACAAGAAATACTAGAAATCACACGCCTAAGATTTTGGTTTCTATTAAAGAACTTTTTATTAAAAAAACCCAAAATTGGCTTAGACAAAGATTGTATTAGTTAAGTTCTCATCATAGGTCAATTTAACTTTTTGAAGACGTTTAATATCACAACTAATTACCAGCTCTGTGTGTGTGGGCGCGCTGTTTTCAGCAACCTCATAGAGAGACCTGAGAGAGAGAGAGAGAGAGAGAGAGAGAGAGAGAGAGAAATTTGAAGTAGGGTTTCTATTAAAGAACTTTTTTTTTCAAAACCCAAAAATTGGCTTAGACACAGATTGTATTAGTTAAGTTCTCATCATAGGTCAATTTAACTTTTTTAAGACGTTTAATATTACAACTAATTACCAGCTCTCTCTCTCTTGTCTCTCTATGAGGTTGCTGAAAACAGCAAGCCCACACACACAGAGAGATGCAAAGTTACAACCTCTTTCTCTCTCTCTCTCTCTCTCTCTCTCTCTCTCTCTCTCTCTCTCTCTCTCTCTCTCTCTCTCTCTCTCTCTCTCTCTCTCTCTCTCTCTCTCTCTCTCTCTCTCTCTCTCTCTCTCTATTTTTCTCTCTTTCACTGGCGCTGGCAAAGATACGGCCTTTAATATCACAACTAATTACTAGCTCCCTCCCTCCCTCCCTCCCTCCCTCTCTCTCTCTCTCTCTCTCTCTCTCTCTCTCTCTCTCTCTCTCTCTCTCTCTCTCTCTCTCTCTCTCTCTCTCTCTCTGAGGTTGCTCAAAACAGCGCGCCGACACACACACAGAGATGCAAAGTTACAAGTTCTCTCTCTTTCTCTCTCTCTCTCTCTCTGAAATCAATTCTCTCTGTCTCTCTCTCTCTCTCTATCTTTCTCTCCTTCACTAGCGCTGGCAAAGATACAGTCTCTCTCCCTCTCTAAAACAATGGTCTCTCTCTCTCTCTCTCTCTCTCTCTCTCTCTCTCTCTCTCTCTCTCTCTCTCTCTCTCTTCTCTCTCTCTGTGTGTGTGTGTGTGTGTGTGTGTGTGTGTGTGTGTGTGTGTGTGTGTGTGTGTGTGTGTGTGTGTGTGTGTGTGTGTGTGGCATACCCCGCAATCAATGCACTCCAAGATACGACATTCTGGATAGAGGGTCCTCAAGAACGTTTTGTGGTTTACAAAGTGCACCACATTTGGCATACATATCGACCAAGGCATTGCCAAGCACAACATTTTTTTGCAACAGTCCCTCACTAATAATATCAGTGTAGGTTGGCACAGCATCCCTCTTCAGCATCCTTAGGCTAACAATATCATTGTGAATTTCTTTGTGTGGGCAAAGGATCCCTTTTCAGCAACCTTAGACTAACAATATGATCGTGATTTTTTTTCCAGCAGTAGTCTCTCTCTCTCTCGCTCTCTCTCTCTCTCTCTCTCTCTCTCTCTCTCTCTCTCTCTCTCTCTCTCTCTCTCTCTTGTTAGTTGGTAGCAGTCATTGGAGGGAGACAATTTAAAATAGAGATGGTGAAACATGACCTATAGAAAAGGCTATGGTTGTGGGCTTAGTGGTAAAGAGAGATACATTCCGTCACGTTTTGTTGACCTAAGCTGAGAAGCGGCACAATGCTTTTGTCGTAGCTTGCAGATAGCGGGGCCATCGCAACCCAATGTACTCGAGTAGCTTCAACATCAACAACTATGAAGCCTCACTTCAGGGCCCCTCAGAGGGTTGATCAACTCGGATTCTCACTAATAGGTCAAAAGGGTATAGTTTTGTATGAAATCAAAAGGGTATAGTTTTGTATGAAAGGACTATTCAAAAAAGTAATTGTCAACAGTATAATCGAAAAGCCTTAGACTAACAATATCATCGTGAAATTATTTTGTGTCTATATTAGCATCGTGCGTACAGCTTAAGATGCACCCGTAGGTGATTGCAGAATGTAGTCCATCTCTCTCTCTCTCTCTCTCTCTCTCTCTCTCTCTCTCTCTCTCTCTCTCTCTCTCTCTCTCTCTCTTCGGCTTGGAGTCAGCCATGATGCAGGCGTAGGTGATTGCGTCTTCTCTCTCTCTCTCTCTCTCTCTCTCTCTCTCTCTCTCTCTCTCTCTCTCTCTCTCTCAGTGCAGCCGTTTTTTGACCTAGTAGACAGCAGTCCACTCTTTTGATCATAACTTCTTCATCCGAACTTCGATTTGGGTGATCTATAGCCTCAATCGAAGAGCACGAAGTCCTCTACGCATTGATGTAAAGACAAAAATTTTCAGAGTTATGGAAGGCGTTTCTGTAGCAGCATTTCCGAAGTGAACAGGTTCAACAAAATTGATTCTCATCTCCTATTTTACATACAATGTCTTCCGGCACTCGCAAGGGTTCTTCTTCTTCAACAAGGTCCACAACCATTGTGGAAAATGATCCAAAATCTCCTAAGTGTGGAGATAGCAACACAACCACCCAACCAACGACATCGGAAACCATGATCATGGCGTACTTGGTATCATTGCAAGAGACCGTAAACAAACAAGGCGAAGACTTACGAGCACTTGCAATGGAGAATGGCACACTAAGGGTACTTGTGGTTGAGAATGAGAATCTCAAGAGGACACTTGAGATGCAAACAACACGTTTGATGCAACTTGAAGAGGAAGTCAAGGAATGTAAACGCTCTCTTGTGGACTTGAATGTTTTGAAGGAGCGGATGAGCAAAGTAGAGCATGACCATGTATTGAAAGAGGAGAAATTTGACACTATGAGCCGGGATGTATGCGACATGAAAAATGTATGCACAAACAAGTCTTGGGCTGATGTATGTGGTAGCAATGTGGTTTCTAATTCCTCACTCATGCAAGCTATGGTTCAAACAAAGAATGTTGAGAATGTAGATGTGGAGGAGTTGAAGGAACGAGAGCGATGTTCCAAGAACATTGTTATTCGTGGAATTCCCGAAGAGAAGTTAGAGACACCTCCTTCTCTTGCCATTGTTATTGAAGATTTCTTCAAAACCCACTTTGGCATGTCCGGAGTTATGGTCTATGGAGCACATAGAGTGGGGAAGCAAGGAGCTCCTCGCTCGGGAGAACGGCCAATTGTATGCACCATGCCGGATGAGACCAAGCGAAAGATTATCCTTGATAATAGTTGGATCTATTTGAGGAATACAAAATGTTTTGTATGTGAAGATCGTACTATTAAGCAACAAAATATGCGTCGCAAGGCATATGAGAAAAAGAATAATAAAAACAAGGAAATCTCTCATGAAGAAAATGTGCCCAAGGAGGAGGCAAGTCTCTCAAGCAAATAGAGATGCGTGACCTATGAGACCGAGTTACAATTGAAAATATGCTTTTGGAATTGTAATGGATACCCATGGAATGCGGGGGTTGGCATTGATGAACTAACAAGCAAAGCCGATGTTGTACTTCTTGTTGAAACTTGAGAGCATGATACACAAAGGATTAACGGCTTGGAGGATTACAATGTACATTCATTGATGTGGTCAAAGAATCTCAAGCAACGAAGAGGACAAGGAGGGTTAGCATGTATGGTTAAGAAAGGATTGGAAGATTTTGTATCAATTGTGAAAGATGACAAGTACAAACGTTATGTATGGCTGAAAATTATGACACCAAAAGAGCACCCATTTTTGTAGCCGGTTGCTACATTCCTCATCATGATTCTCCCTTTTATGCTTGCATGGATAGAGATCAACCATTTTTTGATTTGGAAGAGGACATTGCTTATTTCAAAGGTGAAGGTGATGTTATTGTATTTGGGGATATGAATGCTCGCACAAAAACATTGCAACATGATACTCAACAATTTGATATGCCATACATTTCAAGGGAGTTGGAGGAAGTTCACTTGTATGATCGTACTTCAATGGATGAGAAAGAGCCGGATCACTATGGAAAGTTACTTTTACACATGTGTAATAGCACGGGTATTCTCATTGCCAATGGTGTATCTTTGTGGAGTGGAACCAATGGATTTACATGTAGAAGACATAATGGGGATAGTGTGATTGACTATATGCTACTCTCTGAAGCCATCATGTATCGCATAAAGAGTTTTATGTTTGGTCAATGGACCCCGGAATCCGACCATCGCACCTTATGTATTGACCTTTCATGTGGAGAAGCAACTAAGCATGATAATCTCAGCCAAAGGAAAGAGAAGTTATCACTATGTATGGATTTCAAACGGGCACCAATGTACATTGAAATGGTTGAGCAAAAATTATGGATGACAAAGCTTCAATGTGATGCACCATTGGAAACTAAATGGGAAGCTTTCAAGAAATCTATTTGTTCTTGTGCGGAAGAATGCTTTGCCATAGAGCATCTCCATGGTATCAACAAAGATAGATCACGCAAAAGGTGGTTTGATAAAGAATGTCAAGATGCTTGAAAGTCCTTGATAAAGCTTGATGCAACTATGGACAAAGACAACTATCAAATTCATTTGCATACATACAAGGCATTGATTCAAAAGAAGAGAAGAAGATGGGAAGTAAAGCAACAAGAATTTCAAGTCCAAGAAAAGGCACATGCATGTGGAAGATTTTGGAGAAACTTGAGAGGCAAGCGGATTGAGAATTTTGGTAACTTGAGTCTAGTGGATATGTACACACATTGTAGGCAATTATATGAGCAAGAAAATACTGAAAAAATGCCATTTTATGGTTCACTCCCATGTATGCCATCTTTTTTTACTATTGAGGATGTATGCGGTGGGCTTGAAAAGTTGGCCACTCGCAAAGCGGGAGATCTTCAAGGTATCAAGCCGGAGATGATCAAATGGACGGGAGATTTTACCCATGAGTGGATGTGTGATATGTTCAACCTTGCACTTCAACATGGTATGCCTTATGATTGGAGTACTAATTGGGTTAAGCCTTTGCATAAAGGAGGGGATGTAAAGAATGTAAGCAACTACCGGACTATAATGATTGGGTCTCTTATGGCAAAGTTATTTGGGTGCATAATGGAGATGAAATTGAGTGATTGGGCTAAAGAGAATGACAAGCGTGCAAAGGGACAAGCGGGTTTTCGTCGATGCCATAGCACCATTGATCATCTTGTCACTCTTCGTGTTCTCATGGAGGAAAGTCGGTTGAAAGGCAAGCGATTGTATTGTTGTTTTGTGGACTTTAAGAAAGCCTTTGATATGATTCCACGTAACAATTTGTGGAGAAGGATGGAAGAACTCCAAGTGCCAAGTGAGTTTATGCTTGCGGTTTCTCGAATCTATGAGAAGGTGATTTGTCAATTGCGCATGGGAAGAGAAATTTCAAAAAATTTTGTAAGCACTATTGGGGTTAAACAAGGATGTCCATTGTCACCAACTCTCTTTGGTCTATGCATCGATCAATTGGAACAAATGGTACTTGACTTTATGCAAGAAGAAGGCATTGAAGAGGTCACTATTTGCAATGCGGTAATCATGCTTTTGTTGTATGCGGATGATGTAGTGCTTCTAGCACACACTTTAGAAGATGCACAAAAGCTTATGGTTGTCCTTCTGAACTTTTGCTTGCATAGTGGGCTGATTGTAAATGAATCCAAAACAAAGGTTATGCTTGTGAAAACCAACCATAAGGAGAAGCCATGCATTGTGTACAACAACGAGACACTTGAAGTTGTTGAGAGCTTTAAGTACCTTGGCCTTGAGGTTCCATCCAATCACAAGTGGCATGAATGTGCTATGCGTCGTTTGGAAGCGGGAAAGAGAGCATATTATGCATTTGAGAACATGTGTAATGCGGGAAACATCAAGTGTTGGGTTCTCAAGAAGTATCTTTTTGATGCATTGGTGACACCGGTTCTTCTTTATGGAGTTGAAGTGTGGGGTGGGAGCATCTCAAAGTCTACTTGGAAAGAGTTTGAGAATGTCCAAAAGCGTTTTCTTACAAACTTTCTCCAAGTTAAGACACAAACACCATATATGCTCCTACTTCTTGAGTCAGGATCTCTTCCAATTGAGGTTATGGGCATGGAAAGGGTTGTGGAGTACATGATAAAGATGCGTCAAAACCCCTCACATCGACTTCCTACAATTGCATGGGAAGCAAGCAAAAAAGTTCAAAAGACGCATAAAAGCAAGATCTTGAGCACGGGATGGATGCAAGACATAAAGAAGTGGTTTGGGAGATGGGATGCATTACACTTGCTACATGATGCTTCAATTGACTCTCAAGTGAATGAAGCTTTTCTACAACGCCAATGTATTACGGCTTGGGAGAAATCCGGTGGGTCACGCTTCATACATTACACCACCTATATTGCCCCCAAATACAAAACCATGTTCTTCGCTGAGAGAGGAAACCGTACTCACACTTACATGCTTGAGCTTATTCCCTTGTCCGCGATACGCACTATCGCAGCAATTCGGCTTAGCTCCCATTTCCTTCGATGAGAGATAGGGCGTTGGGGCAATGGAGAAGAGTCAAATCGATTGTGCACATTATGCTCACTGCAAGTTCGAGAGTCTGAGTACCACACACTACTAGAGTGCTCAGCTTTTGATCACATCCGAACTTGCTTCTCTCACATTTTCAGCCATAACTTAGACCTACACACTTTCCTCTCCCAGCTAAAGTGTGGGCTCTCCATTGCGACTCTCATCACTACAATTTTGGAGCATCGAGAGCCACTCATCAGCCGTACACATACTACATCACATGTAACTTTGGTCACATAGGTCATATTTGACCTCCCAAGACGATAATAAAATCTATCTATCTCTCTCTCTCTCTCTCTCTCTCTCTCTCTCTCTCTCTCTCTCTCTCTCTCTCTCTCTCTCTCTCTCTCTACGGCTCTCTCTCTACGGCTTGGAACGAGCCAAGATGCACGCAGACTGCAGTCCCTCGCTCTGTGTGTGTGTGTGTGTGTGTGTGTGTGTGTGTGTGTGTGTGTGTGTGTGTGTGTGTGTGTGTGTGTGTGTGTGTGTGTGTGTGTGTGTGTGTACGGCCTGGAGTGAGCCAAAACGCAGCAGCCCTTTATTCACGCAGCAACCCTTTATTCCTCTCTTTGGCTTGGAGTCATCCAGAACGCAACAGTCTCTCTCTCTCTCTCTCTCTCTCTCTCTCTCTCTCTCTCTCTCTCTCTCTCTCTCTCTCTCTCTCTCTCTCTCTCATTCTCCCCCGCACAGCAGCATGGAAAATATTTTAAAGCAAACGAATTAACTCTTCTGCTCTACGTCACCTCTGCACGTCAATTGCGTCTGCCTCTGCTCTGCGTCAATTGCTTGCTCTCTCTCTCTCTCTCTCTCTCTCTCTCTCTCTCTCTCTCTCTCTCTCTCTCTCTCTCTCTCTCTCTCTCTCTCTCTCTGCGACAGCAGCATGGAAAAGATTTTAAAGCAAACGAATTAAACGAACGAATTACCTCTTCTGCTCTACGTCACCTCTGCACGTCAATTGCCTCTACCTCTGCTCTGCGTCAATTGCTTGCTCTCTCTCTCTCTCTCTCTCTCTCTCTCTCTCTCTCTCTCTCTCTCTCTCTCTCTCTCTCTCTCTCTCTCTCTCTCTCTCTCTCTCTCTCTCTCAGCCATTTTTTGACCTAGTAGACAACAATTCACTCTTTTGACCATAACTTGCTCATCCAAACTCCGATTTAGGTGATCTATAGCCTCAATCGAAGAGCGCGAAGCCCTCTACGCATTGATGTAAAGACATAATTTTCTGTGTAATGGAAGGCTTTGCTGTAACAACATCTCAGAACTGAAAAAACTGTCAAAACTTTGCGTTTTTGTTGCCGACTTGAAGGCAATGTCAGACAAAACTCGCAACGGTGGAAAAGCCACACTCACCATGGAGAATGATGCAAAATCTCCAAGGAATTTGGATGCTAATCCAACCACATCATCTACAACAACGGAAGCAATGATCATGGCTTACTTAATCTCGTTACAAGAAACCGTCAACAAACAAGGTGAAGAGTTGCGCGCACTTGCAATGGAGAATGGTACTTTAAGAGTTCTCGTTGTGGAGAATGAGCACCTCAAGAAGGTTCTTGAAATGCAAACAACACGCTTGATGCATCTTGAGAATGTAAACGCTCTCTTGTTGACATGAATGTATTGAAAGAGCGCTTGAGCAAAGTTGAGAGTGATCATGTATTGAAAGAGGAAACAATAGATACAATACGACATGATGTATGTGAGATGAGAAATGCATCCAAATCATGGGCTGATATATGTAAGGATAATGTGGTTTCTACATCTCCTATCACACAATCCGTTGTCCAAGCAAAGAATGTAGAGAATGTGGACACTCAAGAATTGCACGAACGACAAAAACGCTCAAAGAACATCTTCATTCGTGGAATCAAGGAGGAAAGCATGGAAACACCCCAATCTCTTGCAGTTGCTATTGAAGATTTTATTGCTACACACTTTGGCATGTCAGGAATCATGGCTTATGGTGCACATCGAGTTGGAAAACAAGGAGTCCCTCGCTCGGGAGAAAGACCTATTGTATGTACCATGGCTGATGAGGTAAAGAGAAAGATCATCCTTGACAATGGTTGGATCTACCTCAAAGGAACAGGTTGTAATCTATATGAGGATCGCACTCTTATGCAACAAAATGTACGTCGCAAAGCGTATGAGGAAAGAAGCAAGAAGGTTAAGGTATCACCTCAAGAAGAAAATCCACTTAAGGAGGATGCAAGTCCACCCAACAAATAGGGACACATGATCTATGAGACCAACTCACGCTTGCGAATAAGCTTTTGGAATTGTAACGGGTATCCATGGAATGCGGGAATTGCCATTGATGAGCTTACCAATGACTCCGGTGTGATACTTCTTGTCGAAACATGGGAGCATGATGCGCAACGAATTCTTGGATTTGACAAATACGATGTGCATTCTTTGATGTGGGCCAAAAATGCAAAGCAACGAAGAGGCCAAGGAGGCGTAGCATGTATGACCAAAAAGGGTTTGAAAGATGTTTCCATTGTCAAAGAAGATAAGTATAAACGCTACTTATGGCTGAAAATCAGCCCACCAAATGGTCAAGTCATGTTTGTGGCCGGTTGCTACATTCCTCACTATGAGTCCAACTTTTATGCTTGCTTGAATCTGGATAGAGATCAGCCCTTTGTTGAACTAGAGGAAGAAATTGCTCATTACAAGGATCAAGGTGAAGTCATTGTTTTTGGAGACATGAATGCTCGCACAAATATGTTACAACACGACACACAACAAGTAGACATGCCGCATGTCTCAAGAAGAATGGATGACTCATACATGTATAATCGAAGTTCTAATGATGCAAAAGAAGTGGATCACTATGGAAAGTCACTTCTACATATGTGCAATAGTACCGGAATGCTCATTGCAAATGGTGTATCTCTATGGCAAGGCACCAATGACTTTACATGTAGAAAGCACAACGGTGCTAGCGTGATTGACTATATGTTGTTCTCGGAAGCCACTCTAGAATTCATACAAAGCTTTACACTTGGTGAATGGAATCCGGAATCGGATCATAGGATGTTATGTATTGACCTCAAGTGTGGTAAACGGCCCGAGCATGTAGCCTCCAATCATGATGTGAATCATTTGTACCTACGTCTAGACTTCAAACGAGCACTTATATATGCTGATATGGTGGACCAAATGTTAAGCATGATAGAGCATCAAGAGAGCCCAACATTAGAATGCAAGTGGAAAGTTTTCAAAGAAGTAATTTTCTCTTGTGCGAAGGAATGCTTTTCGGTGAAACACATGTCTTGCAAAAGGTCTAAGAAGGGTAGCACCAAGAAGAAATGGTTTGACATGGAATGTAGTCAAGCCCGAAAACACTTGCTAAGATTGGATGCAATCAAAGACAAGGAAGTTTACTTGGAATGTTCACACACATACAAAGAACTTGTTCAAAAGAAGAGGAGAAGGTGGGAAGTCGAAAAACAACTTCTTTTAGCACAAGAGAAAGCACATGCATGTGGCAAGTTTTTGCAAAATCTAAAAGGCAAGCGCGTTGAGAGCTTTGGTGACTTGACTCTTGAGGATATGTATATGCATTGTAAGAACCTCTATGAGCAACCCAATGTTGATAAGATGGAGTGTTGTAGCTCCCTTCCGTTTATGTCTCCCTTCTTTACCATTGAAGATGTGTGCCGCACGCTTGAGAAACTTGCTACTCGCAAGGCAGGTGACCTTCAAGGTGTCAAGGCTGAAATGATTAAATGGACAAGCAAGAAAACACGATATTGGATATGCGATATGTTTAACCTTGCACTTCAGTATGGCATGCCTCATGATTGGAGTGCAAATTGGATCAAACCTTTGCACAAAGGAGGAGATGTAAACAATGTGAACAATTGTCGCACTATAATGGTTGGTTCTTTAATGGCAAAGTTATTTGGATGTATCATGGAGATGAAGATAAGTGAATGGACTGAAAAGAATGGCAAACGTGCACTTGGCCAAGCAGGTTTTCGAAAGCATCATAGCACTATTGATCACCTTGTCACTCTTCGAGTTCTTATGGAAGCGTCTCGATTGAAAGGAAAAAAGTTGTATTGTTGCTTTGTGGATTTCAAGAAAGCTTTTGACATGGTACCGCGAGGAAATCTTTGGAGACGTATGCAAAGCCTTCAAGTGCCGAGAGAATTTATGCATGCAGTCTTTTGCATCTACCAAAAAGTGATATGTCGATTACGTATGGGAGATGGAATTTCAGAATTTTTTGCAAGCACTATTGGTGTCAAACAAGGATGCCCACTTTCCCCAACCCTCTTTGGGCTACTCATTGATGAATTGGAATGCATGGTTCTTGACTTTATGCAGGAAGAAGGCATAGAAGAGGTTAAGATTGGAAATGCGGTGATCATGCTTTTGCTTTATGCCGATGATGTAGTGCTCTTGGCACATACCTTAGAAGATGCACAAAAGCTTATGAGTGTCTTGGAACGCTTTTGCCTACATAGCGGGCTGATCGTGAATGGATCCAAAACCAAGGTTATGCTTGTAAAGACCCTCAATGATGAAAATCCATGCATTGTATATAACAATGAGAAACTTGAAGTGGTAGATGACTTCAAGTACCTTGGCCTTGAGGTTCCATCCAATCATAAATGGAAGGATTGTGCAATGCGTCGCTTGGAAGCCGGAAAGAGGGCCTATTATGCATTTGAGAACATGTGCAATCCAGGAGAGATCAAGTGTTGGGCTCTCAAAAAGTACCTCTTTGACACATTGGTGACACCGGTGCTTCTTTATGGAGTGGAGGTGTGGGGTGGAAGCATCGGGAAGTCTACTTGGAAAGAGTTTGAGAATGTCCAAAAGCGTTTTCTCACCAACTTTCTCCAAGTCAAGACACAAACACCCTACATGCTCTTACTTCTTGAGTCCGGATTGCTTCCCATTGAGGTCTTGGGCATGCAAAGGGTTGTGGAGTACATGCGTAAGACACAATGTAGCCCTTTGCATCAACTTCCTAGAATCGCATATGAAGCAAGTCAAATGGTTCAAAAGACATGCAAGAGCAAAATACTAAGTTCGGGGTGGATGCTTGATATCAAGAAATGGTTTGAAAGATGGGATGCATGTCACTTGGTCAAGGATGCGTCGATCGACTCCCAAGTTAATGAGGCCTTCTTAGAACGCCAATGTATCACGGCTTGGGAGAAATCCGGAGGTTCTCGCTTCAGCCATTACACCACACACGTTGCCCCAAACTACAAATCTCTCTTCTTCTCGGAACGAGGTAACCGAACCCATTCCTACATCCTTGAGCCCATCTCGTTGAGTGCGATCCGCACCATTGCCTCCATTCGTCTTAGCTCCCATTCTCTACGCTGCGAGACAGGATGTTGGGGCACTGGCGAGGAGTGTCATTGACTTTGCACCTTATGCCCTCGTCAAGTGCGAGAGAGTGAATACCACACACTACTTGAGTGCTCAGCTTTTGACCACATTAGGTCCTCTTTTCCCCATATATTCAGCCATGATCTGTCCCTACATACCTTCCTCTCCCAACCACGATGTGGACTCTCTATTGCGACGCTCATTTCAGCCATTTTTGAGCATCGAGAGTCACTTATGAACTCCACTCACACCACGTGACATGTTCATTTGGTCCCATAGGTCATATTTGACCTCCCAAGACGATAATAGAACTCTCTCTCTCTCTCTCTCTCTCTCTCTCTCTCTCTCTCTCTCTCTCTCTCTCTGTGCGCTAGGCGAGGACTATAACAACGCTATCACGCTGCTATAACAGGTGTTGGCTGCCCGCTTTTCAATCTCTTTTTTTAAAAACTATTGCTTTGTTCACACACACTCTCTCTCTCTCTCTCTCTCTCTCTCTCTACATCCTCATTTAGCAGGCCAATCACATGTGGCCACATGGCATAGCTGACGTTGCTCCTTTCATTAAATCGATCTTAGATAATCAAGGTAACAAGAACAAGAGTTAGAATATAGACATGTGCATATGGATCTATCTTGACACGGGGCCAAAGTCAATAGGTCCAAATGAGAGACGGTATGTCAAAGAGCAATGCTAGCTAATGGAGCTTGAAATACCTTAGGGTTAGCTTCATTAAAGACCTCTAAAGGATTAGCGTTAGAAGTCCTTAGACCTAGGACCTTAGGCAAGTTAGGGGTGTGCTTGAGGTGGGAACCCGGCCCAAGCTTGAGGTGCTTCTCGTGCTTGCTAACTAAGGTGCTTGAGGTGCTTAATGACTAAGGTGCTCAAGGTGCTTCATGACTAAGGTGCTAGAGGGGATTAAGGTGTTCCAAAAAGTCAAGCATATGCCTACAAAGAAGGGGGCGAGCCCAAAGAGTAGGGGGTGTGTTAAAAGGCTCCTTCTTCACCCAAAGGACACCCCTTGCTCAAAGAGGCAAATGGGACGCATGTCAATCCCCTAGCTAGGTTGCCCTCATAGTGTGCCTAAAGCCTATTGGTTGATCCCTAGAGGGGTCCAATGATAATTTAGCTAATTAAATTAATTGTTTATGCATTTATCAAGTCCTCTCTCTCAAAGGGGAAAGGAGGAAACTTGTCCTAATGCTAGCATGGTTGCTTGATATGCACTATGCATGTAATTGGCTAGGCTTGTAGGGGTCCAATCAAATGCAAGCATGAGCTACAAGGAGGGGTCAACCAAAGCAATATGGGGGTGTGCTTGGGGGGTATACTCTCTCTCACATACACTCATGCTCATTCTCACTTGGTGAAGGTGCAAGAAATCCATCTCCTTCTCCAAGCTTGTTGAGAAGTTGAGAGCCTACAACAATACTCTTGGCTATGGAATGCAAATCCAACCAAGAGCCATGCTTCAATGCTTAAGCTTGTCATCTTCTCCATCTTCATTACTATGATATTATGCTATGCTAACCAAGAAGAGTGATGATAAGTGAGGAACTATTTCTTTCTCATATGAATGTTTCTTCTTCCTCTTCCCTACCCTCATTCCTTGCTAGCTCTCTCCACCTTCGAAGGTGTTTGAGGTCTTGGGACTAAGGCCGGGGATAAGTTAATGCTTTCTTCTAGCTAAGTTACGGGCATAATTGTGGTGCATGAAGCTCTCTATCTTCATTGCACCATCAAGGTCTCAAGGAACACAAAGCTTGCATTGTATCAAGTCTCTCTTTATGGGAGAAATTATAATACAAAATCCTTTTGGAGGGGGGATTGGCTCCACATAAATTCAGTCCTCAACTGTTGTCAAGTTCTCTAATTCTCTCTCTTGCAAAAATATCATTCATGCCAAGTTAATTAAGTATTATATTGGTTATGTTGCTATCCCTAATTAAGTTCACCCTCTATGTTCTCAAAGTAGTCTCATAAAAATGCTCACTATAGTTCTCTTAATTCCGTTATTCCCAATGTTCATAGGCCATTTCCATTACATCCTGATTACATGTCTTTGAAAGGTGACACTTCTCCTTGTTGGTTGCTATAAATGAGGATGCAATTTTCCACATCACACCGCATCATGAGTGGTTTATCATCTTCTCTAGTGGTGGGAGCTTGGTTGACTACACTTGGCCGATGGTTTGGTGTTTGACATTAGAGGTGCAAGAGATATTTTCTTGTCATTGCCCAGTGGTGCATCATATACCCTACGACGTGTGCACTATATTCCTCATTCGGGAAAAAGTTTTATCTCAGTGAGACAATAAGCAGATTGTGGGTGTTAGACATTGCTTAGAGAGCAATCTCTCCAGATGCATTACGGATCATTAGCGATTTCTAGGGGAGCCGACAGTAGCTTGGTATATCCTATGCATGTATCTGAGATACGAGACGACATGGTTTTGGTTTTGTTGCTGGCATGCATTGAGCGAGAGACGAGACATGTCTCCTTCATGGGTGATCTCCATTATGCTTAGGAGACAAAGCATTTAGCTGTGTAGGACATGGCAATAGACTCTGTAGAGACAAAGATAGAGCGGCAGTGCTCTAGTGAGACAAAGTATATGTAGGCAGAGGTAGAGCATGTATGCTCCCTAGAGACATAGGCAGAGATTACGGACATGGAGTTACTTGATATGCTCATGTTAGAGGTTGATGAGTTGATGCCAGAACACATAATTCCGCCTATGGGTGAGAAGGACGTAGCCATCCCAGTGTCGACGTTGACACATCCATACACGATGAGTAGTCTTGATATGTAGTGTGTGCAAATAGCACAGGGGAGGCTAGGACAACCAAGTTTGCAGAGATTTCGTCAGCATTTGGGTGTCTCATGTTCGACTTATTAGTGTTGAGACTCGACTTCGCAGGTACAAATGCTTGTCTATTGGGAGGATGTCAAGCTTCTTGAGGCAAGATTTCTAGATCTAAGGATATGGAGGGGAAGATCGAACGTTGCAGAACAAAGCAACAAGAAATACTAGAAATCACACGCCTAAGATTTGGCTTCAATATGTATATGGTAAGAAGTAAAAAATTGATAGTAGTGTGGATTTTACTGCATGGCATAGCTTTTGATGAAGGCTCCACAGCATCTTTCCTCAAAGATTTCGCCATAAGCTCTACGACCTCGCATCACAAATGAGATTTTGCATTAAAAAAAGTATGGATGTAAAAATTTCCACATTATAATAAAAACGAAGCAAGATGCATTTTGTGCATTTGCAATGCTTGTGCCAAAAAAAAAAACACACGTATGTATGGTGTGGAGCTGGCACAGTTCTCCACATTTATAAAGATACGGTAAGGAATGTGCTCTTCCCCCGCCACTTGTATCCCCTCCAGTGTTGAAGGGGGACTTATGTTTCTCCTTCGGTGTTAGAGGGACTTTTTATTGTAGAAT
Organism: Adiantum capillus-veneris; assembly: GCF_014529385.1. NCBI lineage: Eukaryota > Viridiplantae > Streptophyta > Polypodiopsida > Polypodiales > Pteridaceae > Adiantum > Adiantum capillus-veneris. Next base: position 119,326,732 of record NC_140945.1, read on the forward strand.
ATCATAATTGTACAAGGAAGAACTCATTACCAATGTTTAATAAAGACATGTATCATTCCGCATTGCCATGTCTTGTTGTATTGTCCGTGTGTCCCTTTGTTGGGCATAACAAGTTGTTGTCACCTTCATCTGAAATATTTTCAACAAAAATGATATAAATTCATTGCTTTATTGTATGCATGATGTAATCTAAGAACTTTGACATCACATAGAGGAAATCAAAACACAAAATATGAGTGTACCTTTGCTATTCGTCGTCTGCATGAAGCACAATGCTGGATGGATCGGCTGTCAGACCTCTCTTGCGTTGTTGCATCACCTTCCCACCATTATGTGTTGCTCGACTTTTGCCAACATGTTGACTCTCACATTCACTTTTTCTATCATGCATACCAAAACCTACATTACTTTTGATGTCCGTGGTCTTAGGGTAGGTTGAATCTTCCGGATGGTCCCTGGTTGCCCTTGTGGAGAAAATCCTGCAATCAGGAGAGAGGCCATCGTTTTGTGTCCACCGAAAAGTACCCCTTTGGGCCAAATCTTGCAATCGGTGCATTCTAGCTCCGGATGGGAAGATTTTCGAGAAGTTTTGGTGCTCTCTAAACTGCACCACATGGTTTCAAGATGCACGCGTACGTGATTTCATCAGGAGAGAGGCCCTCGATTTGCATCGACTAAAAACAACCTAAAGATTTATGCCCTACTCCTCTTGTGCATATCCCACAATCGATACACTCCAAGAGATGATGTTCCGAACAGGAGGCTCCTCAAGCACTTTTTGTGCTTTCTGAAGTGCACCACATTTGGCATACATATTGCGCAAGGCATGCCAAGCATGACATTTTTTGCAACAACCCTCGGACTAACAATATCAGAAGTGAATTTCTAAAGTGCACCACATTCAGCAAACATGTCAACCTAGGCATTCCCAAGAATGACATCTTTTTCAACATTTCCCGAATAACAATATCAGTGTGAATTTTTATGCACATATCAGCATCTTGTGTAGAGCCACATGCCTTCAAGATGCACGCGTATGTGAGTGCATCAGGAGAGAGGCCATCACTTTGCATCCACTAAAAACAACCTAGAGATTTTTGGTCCTGCTCATGTTGCACATATCCCGTAATCAATGCACTCCAAGAGAGGACATTCCAGACATAAATGTCCTCAAGTACTTTCTGTGCTCCCTAAAGTACAACAGATTTGGCCTACATATCGACAAAGGCATTGCAAAGCACGATAGTTTTTTGCAACAACCCGAGACTAACGATATCACAGTGAATTTTGAAGTCCATATCAACATCGTGCATAGAGCCACATGCCTTCAAGATGCACGTGTAGGTGATTTCATCTGGAAAAAGGCCCTCACTTTGCATCCACTGAACATAGCCTAGAGCTTTTTGGCCCTACTCTTGTGGTGCATATCTTGCAATCAGTGATTGGCATACATATCGACCAAGGCAGTGCAAAGTATGACATCATTTTTCAATAGCCTTTAACTAACAATACAATTGTGATTTTTTTGTGCCCACATCAGCATCTTGTGTAGAGCCACATGCTTTCAAGATGCATACGTAGCTGATTGCATCTGGAGAGAGGCCCTCGCTTTGCATCTGCCAAAAACAGAATGGAGTTTTTTGGCCCTACCCTGTGTGGCGAATCCTTCAATCAGTGCATTCGAAGTGTCCAAACTCTGGACAAAAAGCTCCTTGAGCACTTTTTGTGCTCTCTTAAGGGCACCACATTTAGCAAACACGTCAACCAAGGCATTGTGCACGATACCCTTTTTCAACAACCCTTGACTAACAATATGAGCAAAAATTTTCATGCCCATATCAGTATCTTGCATAGAGCCACGTGCCTTCTAGATGCACGCGTATATGATTGCACCTGGAGAGAAGTCCTTGCTATGCATTGGTCACTGGAATCAGCCTGGAGCTCTCTGGCCCTGCTTCTGTTGTGCATATCCCGCAATCAATGCACGACATTCTGGATAGAAGGTCCTCAAGAGCTTTGTGTGCTTTACAAAATGTACCACATTTGGCATACATATCGACCAAGGCGTTGCCAAGCACAACAATCTTTTGCAACAACCCCTCAGTAATAATATCAGAGTAGATTTTTAAGCCCATATCAACATCTTGCGTAGAGTCGCATGCCTTCAAGATGCATGCGTAGGTGATTGCATATGAACAGAGGCCCTCGCCTTGCATTAGTATCTTGTGTAGAGCCACATTAATTCATACGTAGGTGATTGCATCTGGAGAGAGGCCCTCGCTTCGCATCTGCTGAAAACAGATTAGCACATCTCTTTTCAGCAGCCTTAGACTAACAATATCATTGTGAATTTTTGCGTCTATATCAGCATCTTGCGTAGAGCCACAATGCGCATGCCTTTAAGATACATGTGTAGGTGATTGCGTCTGGGGATAGGCCCTTGCTACCCACCAGCTAAAAATAGCCCACAGCTTCCTAGCCCTGTCTAGGCTTATCTTGCAATCAGTGCATTCCACAAGATAAAATCTTGCACGGTAACCTTGTCAAAGACTTGATAGGTGCACCGCACTTGACATACTTACTGACCAACATTTTCCCCAAGTATGCATTTTTTTCAAGTAACTCACTATCTCAAATATCAGCATGAATGCTATTGCCTTGGTACAAAACCTTCTCCTTAGCACAGTCTTTAAGTGAGCTAACAAAAGAAAGACTCGTTCTCTTGCTCTTGAATTTTTCTTGTCTAGCCTTTATTGCTGCTTGCTTGGGGGTGTTGCGAGAGAAAATGGATGTGTGTGGAGCAAGGCATTGCCAAGCACAACAAATTTTGCAAGAACCCTTTGCTAACAATATCAAAGCAAATATTTAAGCCCATATCAACATCTTGGGTAGAGCCACATGCCTCCATGCATAGGTGATTGCATCTCTGCTGAGCATATCCTGCAATCAGTGCGTTCCACAAGACTACGTCCCATACAGTAAGCGCATCAAAGACTTGTTGCGCACTAACAACACTTGACATACATACTGACCAACATTTTTCCAAGTATGCATTCTTTTCAAGTTACCCACTATCGCGAATATCAGCATCAATCCTAGTGCCTTGATAGAGAAGGTCAAGATGCATGCGTATGTGATTACATCTAGAGAGAAGCTCTTGCTTTGCATCCATTGAAAATAGCCTTGAGCTTTTTGGCTTGCTCTTGTTACACGCATCCCTCAATCAATGCACTCCAAGAGAAAACAATCCGGATAAAAAGCTCCTCAAGCACTTTTTGTGCTTTTTGAAGTGTCCCACATTCAGCATACATATCAAGAAAGGCATAGAAAATCACGAAAGTTTTTTGAAACAGCAGTGCATTCCAAGAGACGCTGTTTCAAACAAAAATCTCCTCAAGCACTATTTATGCTTTCTCAAGTGCACCACATTTGGCATACACATTGACCAAGGCAATGCCGAGCACATCGATTTTCAGTAGCCTCTGACTAACAATATCATCGTGAATATTTGTGTGCATATCAGCATCTTGCGTAGAGCCACAATGCGCTACCTTTCAAATGCACGTGTAGGTGATTGCATCTGGAGACAGCAGGCCCTCACTATGCATCAGGTGAAAACAGCCCACAACTTCCTAGCCTTGTCTTGGTTGGGCATATCCTGCAATCAGTGCATTCCACAAGATGACATCTCGCATAGTAACATCGTCAAAGATTTTTTGTGCGGTGCACCGCACTTGACATACATATTGACCAACAATTTTTCCAAGTATGCATTCTTTTCAAGTAACCAACCCACTATCGCAAATATCAGCATAACTGCTACTGCCTTGGTACAAAACCTTCTCGTTAGCACAGTCTTTAAGTGAGCTCACAAAAGGAAGATTCATCTTGTTACTCTTTATTTTTGCTTGTGTAGCCTTTACTGTTGCTTGCTTGGCGACGTTTCAAGAGAAAACGGATGTGTGTGGAGCAAGGAATTGCCAAGCACAACAATTTTTGCAACAACCCTTGGTTAACAATATCATAGAAAATATTTAAGCCCATATCAGCATCTTGGGTAGAGCCACATGCCTTTAAGATGCATGCATAGGTGATTGCATATGGACAGAAGCCCTCACTTTGCAACCGCTAAAAACAGCCTAAAGCTTTCTAGTCGTGGCGCTCCTATTGTGCGTATCCTGCAATTAGTGCATTCCAAGAGATGCCACTCCGAACAATAAGCTCCTCAATCACTTTTTGTGCTTTCTGCATACATGCCAAGGCAGTACCAAGTACACTGTTTTTTCCAACAATGACAATTCTTTTGCCCATATCAGCATCTTGCATAACGCCACATGCCTTCAAGCTACGAGTGTAGATGAATGCATTTGGAGAGCTTCCTCCTCTTTGCATGTGCTGAAAATAGCCCAAAGTTTCCCGGCCCTACCGTTATTGGGCAATATCCCGCGATCAAAGCATTCCAAGAGACGACATTCCAGAGAGGAAGCTCGTCAAGCACTTTTTGTAAAAACAGTCTAGAGCTTCATGCCCTGCCACTATTGAGCATATCCCACGATCAAAGCATTCCAAGAGATGACATTCTAGACAGGAAGCCCATATCAGCATCTTGCATAACGCCACATGCCTTCAAGATACAAGAATAGTTGAATGCATTTGGAGACCTTCCTTCTCTTTGCATGTGCTGAAAACCCCAAAGTTTCCTGGCCCTGCCGCTATTGGGCAATATCCCATGATCAAAGCATTCCAAGAGACGACATTCCGAAGAGGAAGCTCGTCAAGCACTTTTTGTGAAAACAGTCCAGAGCTTCCTGGCCCTGCCACTATTGAGCATATCCCGCAATCAAAGCATTCCAAGAGATGACATTTTGGAGACTAAGCTCGTCTAGCACTTTTCATGCTTCATGAAGTACACCACATTTGTCATACATGTTAGCCAAGGCAGTGCCAAGCACTTTTTGTGAAAACAGTTCAGAGCTTCCTGCCACGATCAAAGCATGTTAGCCAAGACAGTGCCAATAACCTCTCTCTCTTTTGTGAAAACAGTCCAGAGCATATCCCGCAATCAAAGCAATCCAAGAGATGACATTCTGGAGAGGAAGCTCGTCTAGCACTTTTTGTGCTTCATGAAGTACACCACATTTGTCATACATGTTAGCCAAGGCAGTGCCAAGCACTTTTTGTGAAAACAGTCCAGAGCTTCCTGCCGCGATCAAAGCATGTTAGCCAAGGTAGTGCCAATAACCTCTCTCTCTTTTGTGGAAACAGTCCAGAGCATATCCCGCAATCAAAGCAATCCAAGAGATGACATTCTGGAGAGGAAGCTCGTCTAGCACTTTTTGTGCTTCATGAAGTACACCACATTTGTCATACATGTTAGCCAAGGCAGTGCCAAGCACTTTTTGTGAAAACAGTCCAGAGCTTCCTGCCGCGATCAAAGCATGTTAGCCAAGGCAGTGCCAATAACCTCTCTCTCTTTATTCTGCGTTTTAGTGCACAACGCAGCTCTCTCTCTCTCTCTCTCTCTCTCTCTCTCTCTCTCTCTCTCTCTCTCTCTCTCTCTCTCTCTCTCTCTCTCTCTCTCTCTCTCTCTCTCTCTCTCTCTCTCTCAATATCTCTTTGCGCTTCCATCTCCTTTTCATGATGTGCTGCGGCCCAGTACTTTGATCTTCTTGCGCCATTGCGTTTTTCGTTATTTCTGTCTGCGTTTTACCATGCGTTTTTTATTTTACAAACTCTCCTATTTTAAGATCCACTTAATTCTCGCCACATGGCATAGCTAGCTTTGCTGCATTCTTCAAATTGTTATTACATAATCAAGGTAATCAGCAGCTTGTGTATTGCTCCCTCAAAGCCCGGATTCACGTTACACTTGCCAAGCCCTCGATGTCTTCCCTAAATCAGCAGAGGAGCTTCCACGTACAGTAGCTTCCATGCCCCACCTTACTAGCCTAGCCTGCAACTTCCTCATCTCCATCACTAATGTTTTGACGGCTAGAATTGACGACAGCAGTCAGAGCTCGACGTCAATTTTGAAATCGCCGTCATGTTTGAATTTTGTTGTGATGATTTAAGCTTTAAAGTGTTTTTTGTATTTTTCCTACCATGTCTCCGTTATTTTCCCTACCTAGTAAGCTACCATGTCTCCATTACTCAAAAGTTAAGTTTTTGCACGAGTGTGCAAGTGGAAAGCGCCAAGGAGTTCAATTCCAAGTTCGAGCCACCACGTGAAGTGCAAACACGTTCAATCTCAAGTTCGAGCTACCATGCAAAGTGCAAAGGTATTTGATCTCAAGTGTAGCCATGTGTAGCCCAACTCAAGCACAACACTATAGATTAAGGAAGTGGGCTTTTACAAAGTCGAGGTCAAGGCTCCCCTTCGACTTGCTCGTGGCTACATTTTCTTGTATACCTCAAGGTAGTGTTTCTTCTTGTACATTAGTCTGTGAAAATGTTGTAATGGAGTCTCGAAAACAATGTAAGCTTGTTATAGTGTGGCTATTATGTTCATACAAGCTCTTGTAATGGAGTTTCTCAAACTCAAAATTGTTTACCCTACGAGGATGACAAACTACAAAACCTTAAAAAAGCCTTCAGAATTTTCCTAAACAAATCACTTTCTTTCCAATTCAATTTCTACAACAAGGGCTAATAATCCACCTATAAGTAGATTATATTTAACAAGATATTGATAGCACTTTTGTTTACATGTACAGTTTTCTAGCATCATGAACAGTGCAAGTTTGTGTTCTTCTCACAACTAATGTTTATGAGTTGGTTTTTCAAACCAAACCTTTAACATGCGTATGCCTTCTAAAATCCCCATGCAAGAGTAGAAACCCTCGTCTTTACACATAGATGGACTATTTGAATTATAGTTCTTGCCTACATTACATTGTTGCAATTCTCTTCTATCTTTCATCAATTCTACATAGTCTTGCATTGCAAAGTATTACATTGTGGTGCTATTCATGATGTAGAATGTAAGTGTGAGATCTAATCACACTCCCCTTTAGGTATTCATGGGCTATTTGACTGTGTTCTTGCTTAACGCACATACTTAATCATGTATTGCTTTGTGGTGTTTTTTATCATATAGAATGTAAGCCTAACATCTAGCAATTGTTCAAGATTTTGCAATGAAATTTGGGATTTTTCATGAGACTTTGATCTGTCTCGTATTTGCAACCTAGCACAATGCAAGCACAACTTATGCACTAGTATGAGAAGGAGCCTGAAACTCCCTAATACTTGATAACAATGCAACATTGACACCAAATACTTGAAAACAAATACAACCCAACAAAACATTAATAGCCTTTCTTGAAAAAGCAACCACTACCTGAAAACAACTTAACCTGGCACAAGAAGAACTCAAGAGACTATGTCACAAAGAATTCTCCCAAAGTTATGAATTTTTCCCAAAATTCCTAAATATGTGTTTGATCACTATCAACATCAAAGCACAGTTCACCTATAATAAAGTCCCATATGTCTCAGTAAATTAAAGACGCCAAGTGTGTCATGTAGTATCACGCCAATCTGGTGGAAAATTTGAAGTCGTTGCATCTGGCAAAGTCTCCAATAGCCACTTTCGTAACTTGTCTATCTTGCTCCCCTAGGGTGGAGCTACTGGTACATCTGGCTCTATCTACACACTATGGTGAGAACTACTATCATCTGCAACAGGTCAAGGTCGTAAAAACTACATCAAAACTATCTAAAAAGGTCACCCGCTGGTTTAGGAACACTCCCCTATGGTCAAAACGTCAAAAAACAACCACTTATGCACTCAAAACGGTAGATTTAGCTTGTCGACACATAGTCGCGAAGCACAGCAAATTTGAAAATGGTTACACTTAAACTAAAGAGCACTAGACAAGGAACACAATGCAATAACAAATTTAGATTACAAGAGCTCAAGAAAAATGGATTACAAGTAGGTTGAGAGTAGCCGCTCTCAGTTGTACGCTTGAAACTCTCCAAAAACCTTTGATAATGATAAGTTTTGTGTTCAAACTTACAAAATTAGGCTTTATACCTAGGGCTTCTTTTGGCCAGTGGCCGGCTTACAAGGCTCGGACTTAGAATCAATCATTAACTCGGGTTTTACAAAAAACGGGCTCAATGATCACTCAGTTAAAAATAAAATTTTCTCTTATTTACAAGGATTTTCTTGGAAAAATAATGAGAGTGTAAAATTGGTGGATTTATGACGAGGTGACCGACTACGAGGGTGCATGTCTGGTCCATCTGCTAACATTCCCCCATTCCTAGTCATTGCACATCCTCGTGTAAGCTTTGTCTCGAGGTTGATCAGCACTTGGTCTTCAAGTTGAGGTGCACTTTGTCTTCATTAGTCAAAGGTGCCTTCTCGAGGGTCTTGGTGATGTTTCTAAATTTTTCTGCCCTTGCCACTATATCTACTTGGACTACTAAATCTCTGAAAGGATTATTCATAATTGCACTCTGATAGGCAATATGGAGAGCTGAGAAATCCTTTGTCAAGGGGTTGAAGATGGTGGAGTCCATCTCAAAGAATCCTATCATGAGCTCCTCCTTCAATATTTGCAAATAATGGGAGGGCAAGAACATGACTCACGTACATTCCCATGATGATATTTATTGTCAAGACTTTAGTCTCCAGATTCCATGATATGTCATTTATTCCTTCAAGAACACTTGCCATCAGTGTTATGATGCTTTGATGTCCTCAAACGCGGTGTTGCAGGTTATGATCATTTTGGTTATCTTCACTAGCATTTGGCATGTAAGGTCTAGGACATCCTTTATTTGTGTGATTATTGTATTAAAGTATGTATTATGTACGATTCGGTTGGCCTATAGTTTTTGATGCATCGGCTTTGATAAAACTTGGTAATTGAGCAATGATGGTCTTTTTCTCTACCCATTGTAGTAATTATCACAGGATTGTTGTCTTGGAATTTGAAAATATTGGGTCGATCTTGAGGTGTTGAGGTGCATTTCGATACACTGTCTCATCTTGTGGCTGCATCTTGTGGTAGAATCTTTCGTTTCCAAAGAAGTTCTTCTTGCTTTCATCCGTAAGCGAAATCATCTTGTGGCCGAAAGTTTGTACTACTTCGTCCGTCTTGATCATCGGCAATGCGGCTGATTCCAAGACCTTCAATTCATAATCCATGTATTCCTTGTGAGAGGGGTCCGGAATCTCCGCTATCCATCTTTTGATCTCATCTTTGGCATACGTCAGCTCCCTTGTGCTTTCAAAATCATGTAGCCCACCCTTAGAAGATATACTTGGTAGATCTATTGTCCATCTATTGGGGGTATGTCTACCTGTGTGGTTTCTACTTCTGAAGCTGGTGTTTGTTGGACTAGAAGAATGGTCCTTGTTTGTAGTACATTGATCGTCATTTCTTTCTTTTGTAGCTCGTGTGCATTGCTTTTCAATCTAAGCAGCTAGATCCGCTTGTTCTTTTGCTAGCTAGTCCTTCAAAGTCTAGATCTCCTAGTCTTTTTGTGCTTGGATGGCCATATGACCAGTTGTCATTACCTCTCTATCAAATTTGGCTTGACCCAGCTCTACTTTAGCTGTATTCAACTCCTCAAGGACAGCAGTTGGATCTTATGATGTAGAAGAAGTCAAAGTCGTGGTATCTTCGATTGCTAGGAGCTTGGAGAGAGTATGCTTAGTCACTTAGTTTGGTATTTCGGTGTTGCTACCTCTCTAGCTCCTCTTCAAGTCTCTGTTGTTTCACTTGTATCTCAATGTTAGCAGGAATATGCTCTTCAAGTGCCTTGAAGTAGCCAGTTGCTTCTCCTTTCTCTTTGGCAAGTTCCCCTTGAAGCTTGTTGTGACTTCCTTGTAAAGTCTCTATTTGTTGTTGCAATCTTTTGTTTTTTGCTTTGGCATCTTGGGCATCCAACTCTCGAAGGTTGGATACCACTCTTTGATATTGAAATCACAGCTTAATTGCGTCCAGGTGATGCTCCAAATCAAATTTTCTAATTATGTGGTGAGGATCCTCCGAATACAGCACGAGAGTGCAGAGATACTAGTCCTCTTTCTTGGTTTGTTTGTTGTTGAGAGGTCCCAGCCTCTGACTCTTTTTTCTCCTCTTGATTTTGGGCTTTGCCTGGGTCTTTGTCTTCTAATTTTCTCTAATCAATCTTTTCAAATTATTTGCTCTCTTGATTCCCCTCAGTGGTCTCCTTTTTCTCTTAGTCAACCTAATTTTCTTCAAGGTCCTTTGGTTCTAAAGAATCCTTCTCTTGACCTGTTTCCTTGTTTTTTGACTCCTCCTTGTCTTGTTTAGTAGGTGGCGATGTCATCGGCATGGGAGAGGAGTGATGCTCAGTCTCCGTGTATGTCTCTTGGGTGTATTTTCCCACGTCCTCAGGTGGTGTTTGCTCTTGTGTTGTGTTTGGCCTCTTTGGGGAGTCCTTTGGAGACTCTAAATCATCGTTCTTCTATTTCTTTGAATCTTCTTCGGCTCTTTGCTCTGCCTCCCTCTTGTGTACCTTGTGAATGACTAATTTTCTTCTTTTATATTTCTTGATCTTTTGTAATATATCGGCTTCTCTTTGTTCTAAATTTGTGTTAAGCTCTTCTTCATCTTCATTATCAGCTTGTGAGCCCTATGTATCAACTTTCTTCTGCCACCTTCTGGCGTCGCTCTTTTCATAGTCTCCGAGCCTTAGATCTTTACGTTTGTGTTATGGGTATATTCTCCAATGATTGGCGTTTGATTCTCACCAAGGGAATGGAGATACCTTCTTCTTCCACCTCCGCTGCAGACCTCTAGAATTTGGATGGTGTGTCTCTCTTCGTTGGCTTCATTTTTTCGCTTAGCACAATATTTGACTCTGTGGATTCACTATCCGATACCTTTTCTTTAGAGCTTTGTCCTTTTATTCTTCTTTTGGTTGAAGTTGAGGAAGATTCCCCTAATACTCTGAGAGAGTGTTTGGCTTTGTGTAGTAAATCAAATTGAGACTCTGCAAGTGCCAACTAGTCTATCATCCACCATGCTTGGTAGGCGATCCGCGTCAACATTGGTCCAGCATTCATGTAGGTTTTGTTGTGGTCACTTTCCTTCAATTTAGCCTCTACTAGATTCTCTAAAATGTAGTTTCCAAGGTCGCATCAGATTACCCTTTGCTTGGCTAGCCCCATAGCCATGACCACTGCAATATCTAAATTGGGCTCGGTGTATCTTGGGGGCTTCTTCACCTTCAGATGTTGGGAAATAATCCGCAAGGGTAGCTCCGTCTTTGAATAAATGTGGTCCTTGTATGTAAACTTGTGGACTCATTGCTTGATAAAGGCCTTGTCTCATTATCAATTGCCTTTGTTTTGTGGAGGAGGTTATGGTATTCTAGTGGTATGTGGAGGGCTTGGTTGATCAATTCATCTGTTATTCTGACCTTTATTATAGTTCCATCTTTATCCGTTAAGATAGTCTCTCCAGTGTATTGAATAGAGCTCATCAACTCATGCACTCTAAAAGGCTGTTTGGCAAGGAGGTAGCCAAAAGAAACGATCCATCTACAAGCACCTTGACCCTTCTATGACCTCCCGCTGCTGCTGATGCAGTTTCCATAGCTCTTTAAGGAAGATCTTAGTCTTCACTTTGGTTCCATCGACAGCTTGGAACTTGCCAATGAACACGTTAGTAGGAATACTTGCTAGCTCCTCTTCTGAAATGTAGGCTTTCTCATTTGATAAAATTTCAACCACTTCATAGCGGTCCCAAGACCTATTTTTCCCAAAACTTGCATGCACACTTCTCAATGCAAGGTGAATCTATCTGAATAAAATTTTCCTTGTTCTGACATGTTGGGGGACATGGATCGTGATCCATGTCCAACAACATTTAACAACTCTCATCACAGCAATGGATAGGCCCTTTCAATGGCTTCCTTTTGCAGAAAAATTGTTTGAATTCTGAGGTGCGGGACATGGATCGCGATCCGTGTTCCACCGCCTCTGGAAACTTTGATTGCATGGCCAACTTTTGCTCAGTGAGAAGAATATTTTGGTATGAAACAAATTGAATTTCAAATTCAATTACCCCCCTAAATGACCTTAATTTGTTTGCACAAATTCCCAATTTGGTTTGATTGATACATTTTTTGTGCAAGTGTTTTGTTGTTTTGGCAATCCACAGAGGTTCTAGCACTAAAGAGGAGCATACGGTGAGGTGTAGGTGTCCGGTGTGGCTATATCAGTAAATCCTTGACGGAGTGCTCTAGGTCAAAAAGCTCTCTCTCTCTCTCTCTCTCTCTCTCTCTCTCTCTCTCTCTCTCTCTCTCTCTCTCTCTCTCAAAGTATCTAACTGCAAATGAGACTTGATTTGCCCATTTTGCTTTTATGTGCCTAGCTTACCCCGAATGTTGTGAGCATACTTACCTGCTTGCACACATTTCTCATGACTTGCTCTCGATTTTGCGATTCTATTCCGTTGTAAGTTGGCTCGAATTTTGACATGTGCCAAATCTTTCCATACTTGACATGCTCGAAGCTCTTGCTTTGTAGATTTGGTGTTTTCTTTCAAAATTTGAATCCAACTTTTTTGGCTCTGTTTATTAATTTTTTATCCTTATTAGGTTAAAAAAGAAGAAAATTTATTGAAAATTATTATTACTTGGCCAAAAATTCAGCCAAAGTTATTCCTTACACTCGTATGTACATACTCTCACTTTAGGCATTCTGTCTATCGAATCCGTCTATGTGGCTCATTATTATGCCTAATAAGAGTCAAATTCTGCTAAAAGACAATAAAAATGCAAAAATTTAAGGGATAAAACAAACTTTATAAACTATACACATGATCTTTCATCATCATGTAGCTTAAGATCTTGCAATATGCCACTTCAGCTACTGTGACGCTTCCCTCCCAATTCTAAGCCGACTCGGACAAAGAATTGTGTAATGTGCATGGGTGTGAACAACGTGTCTATGCAAGGCCGTGGAGTGGGGCCATATCATGCAAATGGAAGAGATGCAATGGGGAACACTATGATGTGCAAGATGTAGGTATTGAGCAGATTATTTAGTGATTTTTGATGGCAATGTTTCATATAAACTACATTTTTTGAACAAGTCGTTGAAGACAAATCACCCGTTCTTTGATGGTTGGTTTAGTGAGTACTATTGGCGGGTTGGTACTTTGGCTTGGGTTAATTTTGGGTGCCCACTTGAAGATTCGTTTTGGAGACTTTGAAAATGATTTGATTGTTTGAGTCTCCATTGCCATGTTGGTTGTGATGCAGTTGTTGGCTTCTTTGATTTGTATTTGGGAATCCATTTGTACCTTGGTGAACTTGATGAAGCATTTGGTTTTTGTTTGAATCCCGTCCACCATTTAAGCTTTCTGTGAGGATTTTTTGTTTGTTGAAAGCGTGGCTTGGCTTATTTGAAAGACTGATGTGAAAGTAATGCTTCGGATATCCATATTTGCTTCGGGTTGGTTTCCATGATGGATTTCTTTACTCAAACATGTTTGATCCCTCTTTCATGGAGGCTTGGAGATCGTTACGGCTTGATGGTGTGATGCAACTCCTCTACTTTGGTTGTACATTCCAAATGTGATCAGTTTGTGCCAAGGGAGTGATGTACGATGGGCCTTTGAGGTGATACTTCAGACTATCATCCTGCCAATCTGATACTGCTTTGTAAGTATACATCCATGAAACTCCCAATATAATTTCTTTATTAAGATCCATGTTTGCGATGATGTGGAATTAATGAGGGCAGTGGCTACCATCGATGTTGATTGAAACATTGGCTTATCCTGACCGTGTTCCTATGTTAGCTGTCCGGAGCTCGATCTTTGTTGGTTCTATTATGGAGTTCGATAGTCTGTGGTATGTAGAATACCGCATGGCATTAACACACGCTCTAATATCCACAAGTGCTCTTTCTCTTGTTCCATTGATGTGTACATCCATACCTCCAAGCAGCACTAGTCGATCTGGACTATGTTGAAAGGAGGAGGTGGTGTTTCTATTTGCCAAATTGGAGAGATATTCTATCGTGCTTTGCACTTTAGAATCCGTAACTTTGCTTTCCCCCTTGCTTGGTCTTGAATGGCTTGAGCTTTTTCCTTCCTTTTCTTTGCTTCATGAATCTTATCCAACATGTCTCAGTGACAGGTTTATTATATTTCTTTAATCTGAAACCATTGGTCCAGTTAGGCATCTCCTCTCCCTCTGATGTTGCAAAAGTTATACGATACTACTAGGCGAGATGTCGTTGATCACAATGGGCCATTACCTTGTTTTTTCAATTTCTTAGAGTGCTGCGTCAAGATATAAACTAATACATAGTCTCCCTTTTGAAACTCCTTATTTATCACGTGTTGGTTATGAATTTTTTTTATTTTTTGTTTTTGTACATAGATTATTGCTATAGCTTTTAGTCGCAATTCATCTAGTCTGATTAGCTATTCAAGTCTGCCAGCAGCAGCAGAAAACTCGCATCTCGTCCATCCTATGTCCTTTGCAACTTATAGTGCCGGAATCAAGAATTATAAGGGCAGTATGGCATTGATCCAAAACATCAAATTGAGGGGTGTCGTATTTAGTGTCGTTTTGTATGCTACCCAATATGTCCATACAGTTGAGTGTAATTTTTGGTCCCAATCATCTCTTGATTCAATAACAATTTTGGTGAGCACGGTGCATAGAATTTTGTTTGTGCTCTCAACTTGTCCATTTTCTTGAGCATAATATGGCACTGACTTCGAATGGAACACCATCAATAGATAGTCAACCATATCGTTTATGAAGTGAGTCTCTCGATCACTCATCGGAAGCCCATATCGAGTGAAAATGGTCTAGTATAGAATTGCGCTATCATTCTGACATCATTATTTTTTGTCTCTTTCGCCTCTACCCATTTGGTCAAATAATTTGTGGCTACTATCATATATTGAGCATGCATTCGATATGCAAGTGGCGAGTTAGGTCCAACATATTACATCCCCCATTTGGCAAAAGCTCTTGTACCCATCATTGGTCTTAATGACATTTCATCACATCACATATGTACTTTTGGCAATCGTCACATCATTTCACGTTGTTAGAGTGCAAATGAGAAGGAAAATGAATGCCTCTATAGCCTTGCACGAGCCACACCGTCCGAAGGAAGAACTATTGCACGGCCGAAAACACCTGTGGTAACCACCTGTGGAAATTTATGAAAACCCCTTCAAGCATGAGACACACTCAAAATTACAAGAAACCGAGGATATCATGACAAATCTCGTCCCATGGAGATGTCCCTAGAGTATCCATAGGCAAAAAACAAATGAAAGATGAAGAAGTTATGGCCTCCTGAAGCCGGGGGTGTTCTCTTGCTTGCTCAAAAATGAGCTCTCTCAAAGTTTTATAGGTGTTGCAGCTATTAGAATGGGGGATCTATTATCTTTTATTCCCCAAAAATCTTCTCTCTCTTCTCATCCGACAAGGCTTCATTTGTAGGCAGCTTTTGATTGGCTCATTTTTTGCCTTTTTTGGGCAAAAAATGAGGTGTCGCGGTGACCATTTGACTAAGGGAATGGGGTGGGGCCAAGTGGCCGGGGATCCAAAATGTGTCCTGGCACCTGTTCAGGCTGGTGGGAACACAAAAATGCATCCTTTCCTCCCCATCAGCCCACGAGCCCCTCCATAGCTAGCCTTGAGAGCTCCTCACAAGATGATACACCCATAATGGACCCCCCCTTTAGGCTATATACCTCCCACTCTCCACTTTTCCCTTCCCATGTGGGATAATCCCCCCGCCACATGGCAACCTCCTCCTCATTCCTCCCAAATCCCTTGTGCCCACAAATATCCATATTTCCCCCAAAGCAGGAGAGCTTCTCGGACAAACTTCCCCCAAGCATAACTTACTGCTCTGGTTACCGAATGACACATTGTAACAGACGGCTCGATGCCCATCATCTCAGCTACACCTAGAATTCTTAAACCACAGAATTTCTAATTCAAATTATCAAGTTGTCTTAGTTGCCCTTGTCCCATGCACCTGCAATCACCTTCGAAGTTAAGACCACCCACTTCAGATGCTCATAACTCATGATGTACAAGTTCAATTCACAAGCTATAAAGCACGGCTGAAAATATTTATTAAAAACCATGTTTTGAGGACTCAAAAAACCCAAAATGTCAGCACCCAAGCTCGGTAAAATCACACCTTTGTACATGAAGTTTTATAGGGCCACTTTCAAAACTTGCAGGGCTATGTACACATATATACATGAGGCTAGTGGGAAAGCTTTTAGGCATGACCTAGTGACTTTATGCTCATCCAAAAAAGGCTCGACAACGTATTGCTATGTATCCATGTATAGAGTTGGCCACCAGATCCCTGCAAGAAGTATTACTTTTGCAGTTTTGTATGTCAAAAAGTGATCTCCAGCTGGTATGGCATATGCTTGCTCAAGTTTTGTATTCATTTTTTGAGGCATAGATTCGCAAGTTGATATCAATTCCCCTCCGATAAAGGTGATTTTCAATGATTATGTAGTTTTTAGCTTCTCTCTGGATTGTATGTACTCTGGATCTCCTCATGTCTGCTGGTAAGACTCCTTTTTCTAGGTAATCCACAATATATTTACTCCACTTGGGTGCTTTTGCTACTCTGAACATTGTAGCATGTTCGATTGGCGTCTAAATGAAATAAGTAGCAAATGAACTAACATAGTCATGGACATTTTGCTACATATGAGTCCAATACATCCCAAGTCGCATCAACCTATGAAATGTCTATGTTTTTGTATTATGTATCCCCCTTGTTTGTACGTGAGCCTACCTCAAGTACAGATCTTTCTATGAAGGCTCTATACATAGCCTAAGTATTCAATTCTTTCCTTGCTTCTAAATCCATACTGCTATTACCATAAGCGAGCGTGTTTGTTCAATGATCAATGGCCGCCTTCCAATCTATAGAGAACCAATGGTGAGAAATGGAATCACATGTTTGCTCCACCTCGATACCATCTGTATGTTAAAGAGATACGAATCTGGCAAGTTATTGTTAACTCCAGGAGGTGCTTCCTAATGGATCAATTGAGATAAATGGTCAGATCTATGATGAGTAGTCCCTTTCTTTACTACTAATATGAAATCAAACTCTAGCTATATAATGAACCATCAAACTATTTGGCTTATATTGCATGGTTTGTTCACTAAGTACAATAGTGTTTGGTGATCCACAAAAAATACAAATTTGTTTTGCAAGAATGTAATGTCTACACTTTTTGACGGCAAAGCTCATCCATAATCCTTCTCTTTTTGTGATCGTGTAATTTCTCTCTACACTTAAGTTATTTTCTGGAGTAACATGTTAAAAATTCCATATTGTTCTCTCCAGGTTGTGTTAAGATGCATCCTACTGCATAAGCTTACGCATCTACGTGGACATGAAAGATCTATTTTCAATCAGGAGCTTTCATAATTGGAGTAGAAAAATCTCCGCTTCAACTTTTGAAAGGCTTTGTCGCATTCTTCAGTCCACTTAAATTTTGTAATGAGAGCATAGAGAGGTTTTGCAACAATGACTTCATACATGTAGATAAACCTTCAGCAGTAGCCACAATGGCCCATAAAGGCTTGTAACTCGTTGACTTTTGTGGGTCTTTGAAGAGAAACAATAACTTGTATCTTCTCAAGATATGTGGAAATGTCATTTTTGGACACAATGTGTCCTAAAATCTTTCCTTGTCTTACCATGAAGGCACATTTTTCAAGGTTCAAGCATATACGATAAGTTTTGCACTTCTCAAAGATCTTTTTCAAGTGCTAAACATGTTTGTGTCTCACTAAAGAATGCACACACAGATTATCCATATAAACTTATAAGCATTGTCTTAGATATTCCATGAATGCATGATTCATCAGCCTTTGGAATGTGGTAGGTGTAAGGTCCCCGTCCTAAAAGATCAGGGCGACATGGAAGATAGCCTTCTTTATCCTCTAAATCCGTTGACGACACCCTACTCCGATAATGCGAAGCAAGGATACGAGCAACGAAAGAGAAGAAGACTTCCACCTATTGGGTTCGTAGTTGCAAGACCCTACGCCACAAGCCAGGTCGATGAGGTTAAAGGTTCTATGGACTCTAGATCCTACATTATAAGAGAAGAAATCCCTTTCACATATTAAGGATCCAAAAACCACGCCTTTTTCCTTGCGTTTAAGAGGCACGGCCGCCATCCTTAAATCCAAAATATGACATGAGATAAATCTCTGACTAACGAAGACAAAGTGAAAAGTACTCGACTAATCGAGTCCACCCATCCTTGACTAGCAACCTGAGCCAGTCCCCACTTTCCACCCCACACGCACACTTTTTTCCACACTGTTTTACATATACAAACAGTGTTCCTTAATTAATTCTAAACACAGGTTCTTTTATACAGCCCTTCAAACAATACCAAAACAATTCAAATAAGGTCTAATGTAACAACCCTATTATTCAACAAAAATAACTTTCCAATTTCTCATGAGCTTGCCGCTACCCGCGGACTTCCTCTGTCTAACCAACAGAGCCTTTGCAAAGGATTTATTCGCTAACCGCGAATTGCTCAACCTTCCCATCTTGCTAACCGCGAGGTATCTCGCTAACCGCCAGGCATCCCGCTACCCGCGAGGCATCTCGCTAACCGCGAGGAACAAAAGAGAGTCGATAACCTCAGCTTACTCTCCGCTATCCATGGAATCATCTCGCTACTCGCGAGAACAAAATATATTCTTTCAACAATTCTTCTTATTAGATGATTCATCAAACATGATCAACCAATTCTTTATATCAATCAGAAACCGCTTATCAAACAATAACAATTGATTAAACAATAAGCTTTTTCCTTAGGTTTTCTTTTGTTTTGCTTCTTGGGATTTGTCTGCGAAGAAACTTGTTTCACGGGTTTTCTTGTGATTTTGTCTCAGACACACTCACCTTCTCCCACGAGCATAAGATACTATGTTTTTCTCATTAATTTTGGCATTGGCTTCTCAAGTTGGTTGCGTTGTTTTCTGACCCGTTTTGCTCAATATCTCCATTGTCTCCCCAATTTTTGATTGGGAAACTCGTAGAAAATTGGCTCATCTTGTTTTTTTGCATCTTCGTTTTCTGAGCCACTCGAGAGTTCCTCTGCAACATCGTTTTCTAAGTCATCACTCCGCAAATCATGGAACTCATCCTCGTCATCATCACTAACATCTCAAGCAAAAACCTCGCCCACTATTTGTTTACAATCAATCATTTCGTTAGTCGCTGACATCTTAGTCTCCTCTTCTTGTTCCAAGATAGCATTTACCATCTGGAAGGGCATTATGTCGTAACCATCCCTATCGCAATATATTGTGGGGGTTATCTCATTTACGCAAACGTCTAGAGTCGCCAGTATATGTTCCCATCCAAAGGGTTCAAATAAATTCTCTAGAAATGGATCTTTTAAATAGTATTTATCTTCTACCGAGCTCTCTAAGATACAATCTTCTTTTTTTAGCTTACCACATTCAAATGCTTTGCCCATCCAAATATGTGCATGTTTCATCAACCAAGCAAGAAATTGTGTTCCGGATTCCGTAGTTACATCGAAGTCTTGTACTACGATTTGATTTACGTCTCTGTAATTATGATCCTTTGTGCTGATACAATCTTATTTTTTTAGATTACCACATGAAGATGCTTCGCCCATCCAAATATGCGCATGTTTCATCAACCAAGCAGGAAATCGTGTTCCAGATTTCGTAGTTACATCGAAATCTTGTACTACAGTTTGATTTACCTCTCTATAACTATGATCCTTTGTGCTGACTGTAACAGACTTAGACACTCCAAGTCAAGAATCGATCGCGACAGCACCAAATAACCACTTCAAACAATTCACAGATCACAATAGATTTGCACTAGCCCGACGGAGTTCCATGCCTAGAGATATTGGCCCCAAAGAGTGGCGCCCTTTTCCATATTTCTTTTTGTATTAATCAATTCAAAGTACAAGAGAGTGGCTCGGGATTCACTCTCAGACTCTGGTCCAGATGCTCTGAGAAGTGAGACCCTCACCACTAATTTAAAGCCCAAAAGCAGAGCCCCAAAAGCTTCAAATCAAAAGCAACTGCTCTCTCTCTCTCACAGAGAGTCAAAACTTGAAAGCAAAAGCATTCTCTCTCTCTTTCTCATTGCGTAGAGAAAAAGCAAGATTTGCGTCGCTCATCATTTTTTTAATTTTTTTAATTTTTTTATTTTAAAAAGAAATTATAGCCTCCGTGATTTTCAGAAATTAGGGTTTCTGGCAAAAATTAGGGTTTTTGTTGTCCGCCACATCATCACATTGTGACATACCCCCCTCTTGAAAGCATTGTAATCGACCACGATTACGCCTGCAAAACCGACAAAAGCCATAAACCGTCTTAGCAGACACTGACTGTTAGCACCTACATACTAGGAACACACATCTAGCACATGTACAAAATCGACATTCACATCACACGACATCACAGGACATCACATGACATTCAACATTCATTCGGATCTTAGACCATGATTTATCGGCAATGTAGCTAGCAATCACATCTAGGTCCAATCGGGACCTCCTCGATGTCCGATTGACTAACCCCTATTGCAACCATGCCTATTCGAGATCAATTAGACCAAAATGTTGCAGTCATTTCGGCTATCAATTCCTGCACTCAAAAGAAGTCAAGAACAAATCAGTATCATTATCAGGAATTCCATTTCATAAAGTCATCCAGCAGAATACTGTCAGCTATCAGTATCCCTGAAGCTCAAAGAGACATCAGTGACTTTAGTATCAAAATCGAGGCATCTGTTGACAAGGGAGCGGAGTAACTCCCCTCTTGTGCATCCCACTACACCAGATCTTCGGCCAAGCTGAATTTCTTGGTTCCGTATGGAGTAGAGTATGCTAAACCAAAACATCGAGGTAAAGTTTCACAATCCGAGGAGTATCTGCTAGGTCCTCCTCTTCCATCCACTTCGCATCAAATGCAGGAAAGTTCTTATCCTTTAGGTTTGTAATTGATTCGCTATGAATATGAGAGTGTTTCCATCCATCATGTATTGGTTTCTCATTGGTTGAGCCATATATGAGGGTTCTATAGCCTCATCTGTGCTTGCCCAAAATGGACAGCCTCAGTGGTATATGCTACACATTCAGGCTCTCTCCCATGACTTTCTATAGGCTCTTCATAATAAACCATTGGTGGAATCGTTTACTTACTCAAGAGTGGTTCTACCAATTGTATGTATCTAACAATCGCCCGATTGTCTTTATGTAAGGGTGTTGGCCCAACACAGGTTGCGGTTTGTCTCCTTCTTTTGCTGCATTATTGAGTCCTATCTGGTACCTCGGAGGTGGTGGCAATCGTTGCACCGCTGGAGGTCCATATGGCCTTTCCCTCACATAGTTTCGGTTGTAAAAACACTCGTTTATATTGTGGTTAGTGTATTTCTACTCAATTGTGCACCACTTCAAAATTCTTTGAGCATTCGTTGCATATGGCTATGTGGTCGCAATTTGAAATTCTATATGTAATCTTTATTCATCCTTCAAATCACTTCCTCAACTACTTTTTCATCAAGATTTTGTGTAATTGAAGTAAGAGCACTACATTTTGTAGATGACTCGCTAATGGTAGAAGAGGTGTTGTTGGTGGTCATATCCGCATCTTCTGTTACCTCTTTGTGCATCTTGCGGTTGTTAACTAGATACAATGCTTCTCTAGTGACTTGTTCAAATGTGGTGCATGCCTTTAAGCAAATCCTTCATGAGAGTTTCATTTCTCAAGCCCTCTATGAAGAGAACTAATAGTCGTTCGTGTTGTGGTAACTCTCATGCAGGACATCTCTAAAATACTGTTTGAAGCAAAGTGAAGTTTCCTTCACTTTTTCATTCTTCTTTTGCTTAAAAGCATAGACTTGGAAGACCATATTGTCCTTGATTTCTCCTTTGGATAATCTATCAGAAAATCTCGCAAAAGTTGATCAATATCTAGGAGATCTTTGATGTTCAATGATTGACACCAAGTCAATGTTGCTCCTTTCAATGCCAATCCAAACCCTTCATACTGCGTATGGAAAATCCTTTCTATATGGTTTTTATGTGATTTGGATCAACTTAGGTCACCCAAAAGTCAAACCTTGGGTCCGTCTGAATTGTTTTTGCTCTCTTTTGACCCACTCGTTATATCTTTTTGGCTACCTTGATCTTGAGATTTTTGTATTGACCTTTGCTACAAGGATCCGATCCATGTTCCATCAGATTTGGACCCCAATTTGGCTTGATGATTACTTGCAGTCTAAGTAGTCTACTCCACCACCTATTTTTGAATTTGGAAAAACATTTATCAATCAAAAGCAAGTTTTTGTCTCTACCCATTGATTTTTGTCTAGCAACTGGTTTTTTGATGATTTGGTCTATTGTCCCCTTTGCGAAAGTTGCTTCAATTGTGTCAGCTATCTACTCTCAAATCTTAGCCTCAGATGGTCAAAAGATACATGGATCGCGATCCATGTTTGACCACTTCTAAACATAAAATTTGGTCAGTTGAATGTTTGCACTCTGTAGAAGTAAATTTTCACTCCTTTTTGGATTTGGATCTCAAAAAGTTAAATAGCCCCAAATTTTGATCAATTTTCATGTTTTTTATGCATCTTGCCCACTTTCTTAATTTGAGTGAGCTTTTAGTGTTAATTTCTCACCCAAAGTGTATATTCAATAATTAGGAACCACACTTGATCCAATGGTGTAAGTTTTTGCTCAAACAATCATAGAGGGACATGGATCGTGGTCCATGTTCTTGCACCAAAGGGATTGAAACTTTCTAGGTTGATTCTTTTTTGCTTGGTTATCCCCTTTTTGCACTTATTTTTGGATTAAGATCATCTTTTGAGTTCTAGCCATCAAATTTCTAAATTTTCAGAGATATGGTCTCACTTACCAAAATATGGTTTTTGTAGTTTTTCCCTCAACTTCCCAACCCAATTTAATGGTTTTGGTTGTTACCTAACCTACTCCTAAGTGTTGAAATGAACCTATGAACAAAAACAAACAAATAGTACAAAATTGAAAGTAAAATGGATGATGGAATATTACTTTCAAAGAACCAAGAAAAATAAAGGAATGAAATGATTTTCGTATCTCATTCACAACTCCCTTTGCCTCTCAAGAGTAGATATAGCAAGTCTTCGACTTTTAGCCTCTATCAAGCACTAAACCCCGCGTCTAGCTGCTTGATTTCTAAGGTGTAAACGGAATGAAAATCAAAATCTAAGGTCTCGAAAGTAAAAATTTCAACAACTAGGTCACTCACCACCTAAGGATCACTTTTTTCGACAACGGCGTCAATGTTAGTGGATTGCCGCTATCAAACATTTGCAGCATAGTTGTCTGGTATAAACATAATATCAATACGTAGGGAAGCAATTTGGATGGGGCACAGAGTCTCTTTTGAGGGTGTCAACCTCAAGAAATGAACCTGCCATCTCTAGCACTAGCAAATCTATCACTCTATACGCAAGAAATCTAACTATGTCTTATCTCACCGCTCTTGGTCGTCACACCATTTTGGCACTCAAACAAATTCTAAATGCAACAAAACTTTAGGAGAGGTTCAAGACGTCTAGGGGAACTATCCTACCAAGTCTGGTTGCAATTCATCAAGGTATCAAATCACGATCCATCATGATCAAGGTCCTGAAAACTACATCAAAGCTATCCAGAAAAGTCTCCCTATGGTCTAGGAACACTCCCCTATGGTCAAAACGTCAAAAAACAATCATTTATGCGCTCAAAATAGCATATTTAGCTCGCCAACGTGTAGTCATGAACCACATCAATTTTAAGAATGGTTATACTTAAGTTAGAGAGCACTAGACAAGGAACACAATGCAATTGTCGGAAACAAATTTGGATTAACAAAGCTCAAGAAAAATGAATTAGATGTAGCTTGAGAGCACTCTCACCCGTACACTTCAAACTCTCCAAAAACCTTTGATAATGATAAGTGTTATGTTCAACTTACAAAATTAGGCATCGTACCTAGGGCTTCGTTTGGTCATTGGCCGGTTTACAAGGTTCAGACTCAGAATCAATCATTACAACTCAGATTTTACAAAAGTTGGACTCAATGATGACTCAGCTAAAGATCAGAGTTCTTCTTATTTACAAGGCTTTTCTTGGAAAATATTGGGAGTACAAAATTGGTGGCTTTATGACAAGGTGGCTCACTAGGACGGTGCCTGTCTGGTCCATCTTTGAACATGATTTCTCATGGATGAGTTAGAATTTTCATCTAGGGTCCTCAACTACACCTCTAAGACTATCCGCTTCACTAGAGAAACTTGATTGTATAGTGAAAAAAGATGATCCCAAATCAACTTCACGTCCTCCATCAATTGAATGTGACTAAGGACTGATAGTGTACTATTAAGTATTACAAAAGAATGAGTGAAGAAAGCCAATCCCAAATCAATTTGGCGTCCTTCATCAATGGAATGTGATCGATAACTGATGGTGTACTATTGAAGATTATGCTCCCATAGCTTCACTGTGGAAAGCATGTCTAACCTCACCATCCTATCTTATTGCAGTATTAGCAAGAACCACGATTAATTTGTCAAACCATGGTACGAAGCTGACTAGACTAGTGCATAGAGGCTACAAGAGGTTGTCAATCTCTCAGAAAAAAACTAACAACTCGCATCTAACTTAGGCTACACTCAAGTGACTGAAATCACCAAAAGCCAATCCCTCATCGGCAAGCAAATCACATCCGTTACAGCATCAAATGACATCCAAACGTAACGAAACTTCTAGGACAAGTTTATAAGACCTAAGCACACATGCTTTTGGTCTCAAACCCCACTTTTGGTCAAGTTTCAAAATCGCGATTATTAACAGCATTGGATTCTTGACCTAGTCGTTTTTAACCCAGAATGCATCTAAATGCTTAGCAATGATGCCCCAATATCCCTCCTATGCTTAGTTTTTAATTTAAAAGTGTAAATTCCTAGTTATGATGAAATTAGGCCGCGGGTCGGCAACGCCAAAAGCTACAAAATACTGTGAATGGCTTACGTCAATGCATAGAGCTCTTACCTGTTGTTGCAATGCAACAAACGCAATTGCAATGTGACAACCAAAGAGGGGGTAGGAAGCACGAGAAGGAGAGAAGTGAGCACCGTTAGCTCACACTGTGTATTTCTTATCCAAAACTTATAAAAAACTTACAAAAATTGGCTTTTATACCTTAGTCAAGGTTTTTGGGTGGTCAAAACTAATAATCTGGAACTCTACCAAAGCTGGGAAATGACTGACTGATATAATCTGGAAGCTTGTAGCCTTGGCTCATTAATTACAAAGTTTATCCGAGAAAATAGGAGTTACGATATTTCCAATTTATCAAAATAATAAATGTTTTACAAAGAGAACTCCGAAAAATTGTGTCCATGGTAGCTTGTTGCTAACATTCGCCCCTCCTTGCCTGTGTCATCCCTTGACACGGCTTTATGGATTGAAATAGTCTTCCAGTTGACGACTGGCGAGGCGGTCTTTAAGCGTGTCCAGTGCCTTCTGGTATCTGATTCTTCGTTCTTTGTCGGGCACTTGCAAAAATTGCATTGTTACTTTATTCTTCAACTCCACCACTGAGTAGCCTACAAACCTAGATGTTAGGTTGCTGATCACCGGCACAAATATCTTCGTTCGCCAGGTGAAGAATCCAGTGTAGAATGCTTCTTCAAAGGCTAGGATATTATTCGATGGCAGGAACATCCATCTGGAATAGAATCCGTAAAGGACTTCTTCTAAAGGTTGCCCACTCAGATCATAGCATAAGCCTTTGTTCCTTCCAATAATGATAGCCATGGGGCTCTTGTTTGCTCAAGCTCATTAAAAACTTGTATACATGTGAGCAGCATTCTGCAAATCTTACATAATATGGCACAGAAGAGATCTCGTAGACTCTTGAAGAAAGACATGGCGCCCGTTATGGTTTTCACCATGTATTCCTCTGTTGCTTGGCCTCTCTCTGGAGCTGGCAGCCTGGGGAAGTTAAGCCAAGTTGGCCTCTTCTGTTGAAGTGCTTCATGCGCTTGCCATGTCCTTACTCTGGGTACAAGACAGAAGGTTGGATCTCTTTGAAGGGTTGCAGGTGCTCTTGTGAACAGAATCAGGTATCTTGGATTCTTGTTCAGCCAGCTTAACCTCCACTTTGGGTGGTCTTTATCTGCGCCATCTTCTTGCATATCTTTGTACAGTCTCTCTTTCACCTGTGATAATTCTACTTTGATGAGAGGGTGTGGCAGGGATTATTGATGCCATTGAGTGTTGATCTAATTGGGAGTGAGTTGAGTGACGTTGACAGAGTGAAAAACTCTCAACTCCCAATCTATTGCAGCTTTCCACTGCTCATCCACCTCTAGGGTGATCTTCTCCTTCAGTGCGTCTTCTTCCGCTTTTGATAGCTAGACCATTGGCACTGTGTCTTCATCCGTGATGTTAATCTGAAAATCGTCATCACCACTCGGCTCTGCTATTGACAGTGTCTCAAACTCTGCAAACGAGACCGAGGGTATGTCTATCTGTGGCGGCTCTGAAGTGCCTGCCTCTTCCTGCGTGTCTGGTCTTCCATCTCTGAGGAGTTGATTAATCTGCTTGAGTTCTGCTATCTCCTTTAGAAGCTCCTCCTCTCTCTGAACCCGCATCAATGCCAGGTCCCTGCGCTGTGATTGTTCTAGTTTTAATTCCAATTCTAGGTCTTTGTTTTTCTTTTCAAGTGCCGTGTACACTTCATCAGTTCCTTTGATCGAGGCCACTGCTGGATTTTCTATGATTGTCCGCTGCTTCGAGTACTGTAGAGAAGCATTGGAAACATCTAATTGTACCTGAATTTTCTTAGCTGACAGAGATGTCATAAGAAGTTCATTCGTAACTTCAGTGTCAGCTGCTCATCTTTTGCTTTGCAGGCATCGGATAGTTTGGTGAGTAGATCACCTAACTCCTCCATTTCTTTTTGTTGCCTATCTTTGGCTAACTAATGTTGTTCCGCTTCTGCCTTCAGCTCTTGCACCTGCCTTTGAAGATCAGTGATGACAGTCATCATGTCTTCTAACTCTCCTTGGAGAGCGTCGATCACCATCTTAAGTTCTTTGGCCTTGGTGCTACGGTTTAGTGCTGTTGAGTGGAGTCTCTCCATCATTTCCTTCATCTGTCATGCATATTCTTTGACCTGTACTATTACTTCATCATTTGACTGCCACTCCTCCTATCTTGCCAACTAGGATGTGCCTGCAGTCTCATGTGTGCCTTCTTGCTACGTCATAATTGCTGGTTGTTCTTGTGTAGAGGTAGATGGTCGGTCTTCTTCTTGGGTATCCTGAGGCTTTGATGCCTCGGTAGTTTCTGGCTGAGTAGAAGTAGAGGGTGTGGACTCCGACCTTGCTGTCTCTTTAGGTGCCGGCCTTTTTTCCTTCTCTGGCTCAGTTTCTTTCTCATGTGCAATGGTAGACTCTTTTTCTCCATATGCTTCCTTATCAGTCTCTTGTTCAGATCTACTTGCCTTTTCCTCTTCTGGCTTTTGAGTATCTTCAGCTGCCTTCTCCGGTTCCTGCTCGGCCTCTTTTTCTTTTTGTCTGTCGTGCTGGTCAGCTTCTTTTGCAAATTCTGTTGGTTTGGTGGACTCAGAATCTTTGTCTTTCTCAGGCTCTGCTTCTTCATTGGTGTCTTTGCCTGCAGGTGATGGTGGTAGACTAGGCATGGGATGGTCTTGTTGTTCTATAGGCGGTGAGGTGGGTCGGGGAGATCCATGACTTTGCTCTTGGCTAGCCGTTTCCTCGGCTTGCCTTTGGTCTTCCGCCTCCTTGACTTTCTTAGGAGCTTCTTCTGCCTCCTTCAGCTTTAGAGCTTCGGTCTCTTGGTACATTCTTTTTAAACGTTCTGTTGTATCATCCTCCTCTTTTCTTGTATGATGCTTCATTCGAGGGCCTTTAAGTCCAGCAGGTACCCATTTTTCTTCGTCCTTCCCTTGTGCTTGCCTACTGTGTTGGTACGTCTGTTTCTCTCTTTCAAAGCGCACTTGTTTTTGAGCTGGCTCTTCTTGGTGTGCGGCCACAGCTTTTCTTTTCATCTCTTCTCTTCGAGCTCTCTTTTCTTCGTTGTCAGAGCCCTCGCTGCTGTGCCTTTCCGGTGAGCTGCCAGTTGACTCTTCATCAGATTTATATGATCTCTTACCTGACCTTGTAGCTCTTGGATAGGGTTGTCCTGCCAATATCCATGTGTTCTAATCAGGGGCAGGCGGTAGGTTGTCGGCCATGTCGATGGCATGATATGCTATTCTAGTCAAGACCTCTGGCGCACCCAAGTACGTGATTTTGTCTTCCTTCTTGGTGCCCTTCAAGGTTGTCAAGACATACTGCACATGGTCCACTGGTTGTCTTGTTGTCAACTTGAGAACCTGAGTGAATGTGGTGGCCACGGCGTGATTTGGTGTAGTGTACCTTGGTGGCCTTTTTGCCAAGAAATGAAAGTGTTGGTGGTATAAATGGGCTGGTTCTTCCACTTGTTTGTGAATGAGGTCTACGAATGTAGCCGCGGCTGTCTCTTTGGTAAATGTGCCTGCAGTTTTCATGTCCCTTGCTCGCATGGTCATCCCTTCTGTGGGCAGTCTGAGTGCCTCTGCCACTATCTCTTTTGTGATCACTACTTCAACCTTGTTCCCTCGGGTGTCGGATATCTATGCGGTTCTGTCTTCTTTGATGGTGGATAGAAGCTCATAAGCCTTCTAAAAATCCACTCCGCAAGGCTCTTGTTTGTAGAAATGCCTGAGCCCCAGCCTGCGGTTAGCCTCTTTTGTCTCTCGCTTTGCGGCTACATCATAGACTTCTTTAGGCAAGAGTTGCAACTCCACCTCATGCCCCTCTTCACTTTTGAACCTGCCAGTGAAAACTATAGTGTGGTGCTCTTCCAGCTGTTCTCTAGAGAGATAGGATGCCTTTGCTGCTTTGACTGGCTCGCGGTCTAGTTGATATGCGGGCAGTTCCTGTAGTTTCTCTTTTTGGTTGAGCTTCTTTTTAGCCCTCTCCGCTGCTTGCATGGCTCCCGTTCAGTGAATAGGATGTAAAGTTAGCAGATTTGTTGGAATTTTTTCTAAAATGTCCTTTTAGACTGAAATGCTGACAATTTGGTCCACTTTGCTTCAAATCAATTTTTGAACAAGCAAAGATGTATAAAAACATGCAAGGAACAAAACTGTATGGTCAAAACAAAAATTTGCAACCAAAGTAAATAATTGCGATTATTTACAACTGAGGAAAATTTTCAACTTTTTGCAAACTTGGCTTTATAGGCTTGAAGTATATACCAAATACATGCTCTGAGTGAATTATGGATTCATTTGGATGCATAGGGTGAAAATGGTACTAGATTTTGGCTTTAGGTCTCTGAAACAGTAGATATAAAGAAAATTTGAGATTTTGAGCTTTCCAAACTGATTCAAAATTGGCCAGTGGGCTCAACACATCATGTACTTTGGATGTATGATGGCAAAA
The DNA here is from genome assembly GCF_014529385.1 of Adiantum capillus-veneris. Taxonomy (NCBI): domain Eukaryota; kingdom Viridiplantae; phylum Streptophyta; class Polypodiopsida; order Polypodiales; family Pteridaceae; genus Adiantum; species Adiantum capillus-veneris. The sequence goes on from NC_140945.1 coordinate 119,356,289, forward strand.
TATCAAAATTCCCCAATTTTGACCAAAAAGTAAATAATCGCGATTATTAACTTTTCTTCAAAAATTGACATTTTTTTGTACAAATTGATTCTAGACATTGTATAGACCTTGGTTATGAGATATGAAGTGATTTGGATCAAAAATTGTGGTCCATAACCCAAATTTTGGCTTGCAAATTTTTTGACAATTTTACAAGTAATGAGTGATCATTTTGGCTCATACTTGATTTTTGGTATATAATAGGTGTGTATACATGATAGGTTAGATGATTTGACAATTTCCAAGCAAAATTGATGCAAAAGTAAATAATCGCGATTATTTACAATAGTAACAAAAACTTTGCAAAACCTACCAATTTTGACCTAGACATGTTTCATACACCTAATACAAGTCCTAAATTGAATTTGGTCAAGTTTGGTCATGTCGGCATCCCTTTGTGCTCTGTCGACTCTAAAATCACTACTTTTTGTGACTACACTTCCGTTGGGTCATCGGTCAACTTTGAGGCTTTGGACTTGTCAGCAACATAGTCGTGAAGCAATCTGTCCAATTCTGGCTCATTTGGAGTCAGTTTGACCCCGTATATCGAATTTGACGCTTTGTAACGTTCGAGCCATGTTTTGCTTTTCGAGTGCTTTGCTTGATGGATTTCACCAAACCAATCATACACATTGTATATGGCATCATTAGCAAGCCATCTGTGGAGTCAAGTCGGAATTCTAGCATTTGCCAAAAACCTAACCTTTCTACTGAGGACCCCCTCGACCCCAGCTGAATGGTCATCTGATGGTAGAGAAAGGTTCTATTATGTTAGGGCATGCTATGGTTCAAATCCCATCTGATTTGGTCAAGTTGACCGGCCGCTATGGTCAGTTTTAGGTCGTAGGTCTTCGTGCAGTGCTCGGTTTCTAGGGTTTTTTCTAGAGCTTTAGACTAGCTGCCGGCTGTACAAAATAATTCATTGTCGAGTAAAGAACTTACCCCTCATGTCTTGTGTGAGACGGTGCTGAAAAGGTCAACTGTGGGCTCTAGAAAAGTCGCACGAAAGAGGCCGAAATCTCTCTCTGCAAAAGCTCCAAGTGGAAATGAGGTGGTTTTAGCCTACCTTGGATATCTATACCCGAACTTCCCGAACCAAATTTCCCCAGATTTCCCCCTTAGTCCTACTAAGCCGTGAAATCTATGTTAGACTTAAAAATTTCCCTAATCGGATTCCTGTAGCTCATTCTGCAAGAATTTTGCAAAAGTAGGCCTAGCCACCTACCATCTTCTGATTTTTTTGAAATTTTTGTGCTTGTCCGCCTTGTCTTTCTGATCATCATCGTGTCTTTTGTTTTTTCATCTGAGCTTCCCTGCTATTATTATTAATTTTTGACCTGTTTATTTGAAAAAATCAAAGAAAATAGCAAAATGCTTTAAAAAAGTAAACTAAAAATCCCATAATCAAGAAAATCCCTTGAAAAACACAGTTTTATTGCTTTTTGTTGGATTTTCCTATTTTTAAGCCTCATTATCAATAAAAATGATGAAAAATATCCAAAAAAGAACTATTTTTTATGATTTTCTGATAGTATATACACTATTTACACTCATCGGGAAGATATTATCAGTGAATTTTTTCTTGATGATAAATTATAAGGGCATTATTAAGTAATTTTGCACAAAATCACACGTTAACATCAAACTTATTCCTCCCTCTTCAAACATTGCCCTTAACTACTTAGTACTTAGTGCCCTTCTACCCCTCCTAGATGGCGTACTCCGGGACGACTGTGTGCATGGGTTGAACAATCGTGTGTATGCATAGCCGTAACTGGCTCTACCATAATATGAAGATCAATGCAATTCACACCAATATGTTGTGCAAGAGCTGGGTCTTGAGTAATTAATTCAAGGGTTTCCGATGTCAAGGTTTGTTGCTGATGTCTTCCAAAGAGCAAATCTTGTAGCTTGTGTGCTCTCTATTTGATTGTACCATCAGGATGCTTTAGCAAACTGATTGCTTGAGCTGTTGGTAGCACTTTTGACTGTTGCCGAGCTTTTTCTCGCCATTGGTAATTTGGTCGGCGTGGTGCTGCATGGTGTGGTGGAGTCAGTTGAGACTTAAGTCGCCATTCCTTGATTGGTTTCGCAGGTTGTGGAGAAGATAAGTGCTCCTTTTTTCTTCCAAACCATTTCCATGTTAGGTTCCTTGCTCGGAGATGCTCGTCTCTGTGTTCGAACCCTTGGAACCTTCTTTTGTTTCGTCGGTGAAGTTTTAGGCACCCAGATCTGAATCGGTTTATCCTTAAGCTGCGCTTTTGGTACCCAAATTTGCCTAACTCCTTGCATGCTATATGTAGCATTTGATTGTCAGGGGGATGGAGAAGATTGATGTTATGGATTGGTCTGCTGATTGCTTCTTTTCCATTCCTCCTTGCTTGGTGCAATTGGAACAATGAGTTGCCCTCCTTTAGGTGATAGCTTTAGCTGATTCATATCCCAATCTGGTATTGCTTTGTATGTACGCATCTAGGGAATTCCAAGAATCATCGTCTCATTCATGTGTTCATTTGGCAAGCATACAAACTGATGAGGACATGAACATTCATATACTATCACGTTCAAGTTGACTACTCCCAATATTGGAGTTGGGTTCTTGTTGCATCCTTTGATTGTCGCCATTCCTGTCGTCAATGCTTGACTTGTGGCCTTCTTGTATGTGGAATAACTGACTGCATTTACTCTAGCTCCTGTGTCGACCAAAGCATTGGTGCTATGATTGTTAAGTTGTACTTTGATGCGCAGGTCCATGTGTCTAACCAGTCATCATCTGTTGAAACTGCATCTTTAGGTAATTTCCATTGTCGATCGTCTATTTCCAAAGTGTTGATGGGAATCGGTATCTGTTGATTCTTGAGAGCATCTTTCCGCTTGAGTACCCGAAGCCGAGCTTCCTCTTGGGCTTCATCAATAACCTGATGTCGTTTGATCTTCCTTTGTTTGGCTTCATGCACTCTTTCTAGCAATTCATTGGTTAATGGAAAATTGTATTTCTTTAAACGATATCTACTAATCCAACTAGCCATTGGTTCACCATTTAAGGTGGACAATTTTACTGCTCCACTTGGAGATACATCTTCAATAATAAATGGTTTGTTTCCCTTTTTCTTAAACTTGGGAATGTGTTGCTTAAGGGAATAGACTAGAACTAAGTCCTCTTTCTTGAATATTTTTGTGATTAAGTGAGAATCAAAAAATTGTTTTTGTTCCGCTTTTGTGCATAGATATGAGCTACAGCAGTTAGCCTTTGCTCGTCTAGCTTTTCCCAATCTTCGATTCTTTCTGACAATTCATGTCCAATCCACTCAAGATTCTGTGCTACCTTTAATGTCGGCAATAGAAACTCTATTGGAAGTATGGCATCAAGACCATAAACAAGGTTAAAGGATGTAGCATTTAGAGCTGTTTTGAATGAAACTCGATAAGCCCATAGAGCAGCATGGAGATTCATTTCCCAGTCTGTCCTTCCTGAACTAGCCACTTTAGTCAGCACCGAGCTAAGAATTTTATTCGTATGCTCAGCTTGTCCTTTTGCTTGTGGGTGATAGGGAGCTGATTTGTTATGGATGACCATAAACTCATTAAGCAAATACTATATTACCTCATTGAGGAAATGAGTTCCCCGATCACTGACAATCTCTATTCGCAGTCCATATCTCGTGAATACATACTCATATAAGAATGCAGCACTGGTTCTGGCATCATTCTTTTGAGTTGCTTTAGCATCAGTCCACTTGGTCAAATAGTCCGTAGCTACAATGATATATTGAGCTTGGGTTCTATAAGCAGGTGGTTGTATTGGTCCAACAAAATCTATACCCCATTTTGCGAAAGCTCTAGCCCCCATCATTGGTCTTAAGGGCATGCTATCTACTCGTGTTGGCATTTTTGCTCATTGACAAGCATCACACTTTTGAACATATTCTTTAGCATCTGCAAAAGGTGTTGGCCACCATATGCCTTCCATCAATATTGCTCTTGCGGTGGTCTCACTAGAAAAGTGACCTCCGACTAATCCAACACGTGCTTGTTCTATAATCATAATATACTCGTTTTTATTTGCAAAAATACGCAAATGTTGATCTTTACCTCTCCGATACAATTGGTTCCCAATAAGAGCATAGTCTCTTGCTTCAGTTTCAATTACGCTCTGACGGCGTTTACTCATATCCTTAGGAAATGTTCGGCTCGATAAGTAAGTAACCAGATAATTACTTCACCTAGGAACAAGTGACATTTGAAACAATGTCACGTGAGGAATGGGTGTTTGTTTTTAACATTGAGGGCAATCCTTTACAAAAGATCTAACATCTCTCCTCATAGTCGGCCAAAATACTCCAAGTCTCGAGATTCGTTGCATAGTTTGGTCTTTCGCTAAGTGAAGTCCTACTATGGTAACATGTGCTTGACTTAGGTACTGTTCTTTTTCTTCAGGGTTAATGCACAAGAGCAATACTCCGTCCCGATTTCTTTTGTATAGCCTTCCAGCTAGTAATTGATACATAGCTGATAACTCGATTAATCTGATTGTGATTGGAAGTGGTATTTGTGAATTCACTTGATCTATTGTCATTAATGACACAATGTTTTCCGACCATCTAGGTATCATTTCTACGGAGAACAAATAGGCATCTGGTAAATCATCGTCTAGCCCTTTAGGTGATTCTTCTGAAACAATCCTTGACAAATGATCTGCTCATTGATGTGTAGTGCCTTTTTTTACAACCACAGTGAAATCAAATTCGAGGAGAATGATGAACCATCTCACTATTCTCCCTGTGTTGCATGGCTTGTTGACCAAATACAACAAAGCTTGGTGGTCCACAAAGAACACAAACTTGTTGGCTAATAGGTAATGTCTATACTTTTTAACGGCATAGATTATTCCTAATCCTTCTCTTTCGGTGGTGGTGTGATTCTTTTCTGCCATGTTCAATTGCCGGCTAGCAAAAGATATAGGAAAGTCAATTTTCCCGTCTCCTGGTTGAGCTAGTATACAAACGATAGCAAAATTAGAAGCATCTACATGTACGTGGAATACCTTATCCCAATCTGGTCCTTTCAATATTGGAGCTGAGGTGAGAGATTGCTTAAGCTTCATGAAGGATTCTTCACATGCCTCGGTCCATTCAAAGTGCGTAATCAAGCTATACATGGGTTTTACAATTATAGCGTACATGTAGATGAACCGTCGGTAATATTCACAATGCCCCATGAAGGCTTGTACTCCCTTGACTGTTGTTGGTCTAGGCAAATCTGCAATGACATGAATCTTCTCAATATCAGTATAGATATGCCATTTTTAGACACTATATGTCCAAGAATCTTTCCTTGTCTACCCATGAATGTGCACTTTTCAGGATTTAAGCAAATCCTATAAAGTCTACATTTTTCGAATACCTTTTTGAGGTGTTCAAAATGATCAGCTTAGATTGATGAATGTACATAGATCATCCATATATACTTCTAAAAATTTCCTAAGATACTCTTTGAAAGCATCACTCATCAACCTTTGAAACGTGGCCGGAGCATTAGTTAACCCAAACAGCATAACCCGATAGGCAAATATACCCCATTCTGTTGCAAAAGCAGTTTTATGCTGATCTTTTGGGTCAACCAAAAGTTGATTGTATCCCGAAAAGCCGTCTAAGAAGTTGTAAGCTTCTTTCCCTACAACTCATTCTAAAACATGCTTAGTTATCGGAAGAGGAAAGTTGTCTCTGATGGTAGCTGCATTCACCTTTTTTAGATTAACACACACTCGTAATTTTCCATTCTTCTTGGGTACTACCACAATTGGAGACACCCAATCTGTGTGTTCAATTTCGTAAATGAATTCGGCTTCCTTTAGTTGTTCAATCTCTTCTTTGATCTTTCTGGTAAATGTTTCGTTATACGTGTATGGTCTCTGTCTACTTGGTTTCGCGTCATCTCTCATGGGTATAGTATGTTGACAAATTTCTAGATCAACACCCTTAAGATCCTTGTAAGACCAAGCGAAGATATCTCGGTATTCTTTTAACAAGCTCAGCAAAAGATTTTCTTCTTCTTCTGTTAGGTCATTCGCAATGTAGACCGGTTTAGGCTCTTCTCCTGGTTCAGCCAAGTCTATCCTTTTAGCGTTTTCAGGCCCTTCATAAGACTCGCCTTGTTTCCATAGTTCCCTAACAGGTTGTTCAACTATGATTTTCCGATCTTGGAGAGTATACTTTTTGTAATGGGATGGAACATGCATTACATCCTTACCATCCTCTTTCGTGGTTTTCATTTCGGTTGTGTATATCTCCTTTAGAGCTTTTTTCAACTCTTGATATTTCTTTTTCTACTCGACTCTAGTCATGAGTGGTTTCTTATCCTGTGATTTTTCTTGATTACCCTTCCTTGTTTTTCTCTATGTCTGAGACATTTCTGAGTTTTTGCTTGAAGGATATATGCCAATTATTTTGTCCTTGACACAATCATTAGCATCTATGTGCATCAGGAATTGTGTTTTACTGGAGACTGATGATATAGGTCATGCTTTCACAATTTTGGTGTCTCTCTTCCGTCTATACCACTTTTGTCTTATTGATTTCCTGTTTGGAAAGTCAAAAAAATTTTCCTCCCCTCCTTTTACGAGTAACTTAGCTCTCGTATGCTCTTTTTTTGATCCCGAATCTTCTGAGATAGCTGAGTGTTCATGTAACTCATCAGTTGCATCGTAATAGAGGTCTGAAAAGACTTGTTGAGCTTTCATTAAGTCGTTGGGTTCCTCATCTTCATTTTCAATGTTGAGGATTGAAATCATTTGGATGGGAATTATGCCGTAGTTATCCTCATTGCAAAATTGAGTAGGCATAGACTATTCACACATACATCCATTGTCGCTAAAATTTGAGTCCACTCGAATGACTCAAATAAATGTT